>NC_046313.1:73791316-74423101 GCF_009819535.1 Lacerta agilis | reverse complement strand
TCCACTGAATTCAGTGAGGTACATTCTTGTGATTGAGCTGAACTTGCCTTCTAGAAGCACTGTATTCCTTTGGATCCAAAGTATATATTTTTGAACAGAAGGTGGATAGGAAGTTCAGTTTCTGAATGAATCTTATGGCGTAGGTACTTTCCAAAGCAAAATTTTGCACTGTATAATAGAAAGTCCCACCAGCTGCTAGGATATTCAAAACCATGAGATTTAGCCATTATGCATTAAACCACTCAACAACTTAAAGTGGACTTAAATGCATTCAGAGATAAATAAGCAGATTAATGAAAATGTAGAGAGGATTTGTACTCTTAAACCTGCATTGGTGTAAATGTGTAGTTTATCTCCAAGCTTCACAGTGTTACATAGAACAAGAATTTTACTTTGTCCAGTGAATCTCGTTACTAAAGAGAGAGCGAAAAATAACATGAGCTGCAGTTGCCCCTTCTAAATTATACATAACCAAAGATGGCATTGCAGAACTATGGATTTTAAATCCAAACTGGAACCAGCTATTTCATATAGAATCCTTTTTTTTAAAATTGCAGTGTCATAATCTTTTGATTCAGTGGGGGGAAAGTCCAGGAAAATGAAAGAATCAATGAATAAAAGCCAATACTTTTGAATAGGATAAAAGCTACGCTAATAAAGCAAGGCCTTGACTTCTTTATCCTAAAGTGTTTAGGCTTCAGAAGATTTTTTCTTCAAAGGTTCCATTTCTTTTATATTCTAAAGATCTAAACTACGGTACATCAAACTGGGAACATGCCTGAGATATTAATTTCCAATGCAGACCAGTAGGATACATCTGCTTGTATAATGAGGGAAGTAAATAACTTGGAATTGTATTAAAATAGTTAAATATACATAGCTCACACAAATCTTCATATAACCAATATATGCAACCTAGGCTAACTTTAAATATAAATTGCAGGAGCATTTACCAGTGATATGTTATCATAACATGCACAGGCACAGCTGTTCTATTTTCAACACTTCTCATGACCTAATTGGATCACATTCCACATGGCTTGTGGCATTCCCTCTATTGAGGTGGTCAACTTAATCCTTCAGAAACCTTTTTCATGGTGCTCCCTGTTTTTCTTGCAACCTTCATAGGCTTGACATCATTGGTGTTTTGTTGAGATATGATATAGATGTCTTGTTCTCCCTTTGCCCATAGCTTAATATGATTTTTCTTTTAAGTCTACAAGTCTATGGTTCCTCTGCTGCAGTTTCTTTTTCTTTTTACTTCTGATGTCTTTTTTCACTTATGATCCCAGACTAGAAATAAACTGTAATTTTAAAGAGTTGTACATTCTCTTAAGTGGTTAATATAGAAATATTGATCTTTCTACAGCATTGTCTTTATATGGAAGGTCATTGAAAGAAGAGTACAGTACCAGGGAAAGAAGTGGTGCTAAAGTGAATATATTTCCTGTCTCTTTCAATTCTACCTAGCTCGAGAAACAAGGAGAGGAACTGAAAGTGGGAGGGCAGCTTTCAGTGAAACAAGCAGGATCAATATTATATCAAGCTCAGAATGGGTTGCCTTTGCATAAATGATTCTCTCTCTCTCTCTCTCTCTCTTTTTCCTTCCTTCCTTTCCATGAAATAGCCAGAAGCTATTAAACAGTAAAACTTAAATATATATAAATAATTCAAATCCAATTACAAATATAGACTGGGATTTTTTAAAAAAATCTCCATTTAAAAGGCTTGCTGGAGAAGGAAGGTCTTCAACACACACTGGAAAGACAATAGAGACACCATGCAGACAGCTCCACAAAGGGGCAAAACAGGGACTGAATTGTGAGAAATAATGAACAGGCAGGCAACTGAGCTGTACTGAAGTGGCTAAATGTCAGAAAGAGCACAGATTTTCTTTTTAGTAGTGATGTCAAAATCCCTTTGAAATTCAGTTTTTATCTTGTAATTAAGTCCCAAGTTGTCCTCCCTTTCAAAACTTCCCTACCTTCCAGCATCAGCAGTGAGGTAGAAGTGATGCAAAGGGTAAGGTTGTTCTTCAGACCTTCATTTGGCCTATCACGTGAATTTTCCGGTACAATGATGCCTGGGAGTTATAATTGGCCAAGCTTCTAGGTCCTTAGAATTTCACTCCCCCCCCCCCCCGGCCCATGGTTGCTGCATCTTGAAAGTTAAGTTTTGAAGATGGGGTCATGGGAACTCACAAAGAGAGAAAGTGTCTTCAGTGAATTCTCAGAGCCTGATCTTTCCCCCCAAATTAACCGAAAAACACTTGAAAAGAACGAGTCCATTCTAAATAGTGAAGAAAGGAAAGCTTTGCCCATCTCATCTGTTCATTCACCTAGTTTTCCACTACCCAGAATGCAGTGAACCTTTGAACAGGGTGCTTGCAAAAGCAAGAGCCACTTATGGAATGCTCATATGGTGCAGCTCACCTCAAGCTTGCCAGTGCCTTCCACTTTCCTTTCCCAAAGGGACTAGAAACTTACCTTGCAACAGAGGAAGGAGGCAGAAAGCAATGGGAAATGGTATTGGTCCTGCTGGGGATTTTGAAATTGGTACATCCAGTCTTCTTCTTGGATGGCATACCCAGAAAGCAAACAAACTCTTTGGGATAGGCTCTCCACTGCCCAAGGTAAGCAACTGGGTCTCTGGGGAAGGGAAAATGGGATGTGGCAAAGGAAAGGCACAGTTCTGAATTATTTTTTTGCAAGCGCCTGATATGAATGCTTTCAAGGAAGCAATCTAAATGCTCACAGAGGTGCAACCCCTCTTCAGCTGAACAGGATGCTACTCTGTCGCTACCCACCACACAGTGGTGTTTTGTCATATTAATAATGAATGTTCTAAATAAACCAGATCACACTGTTTAGAGAGTTTCATGAAGTAAATGGCAAGATTTGGAAGTAGCATTCTAACCTCTGATGGGGACATTTCCCAAAATACTTTCCATGAGAAATGTCAACACAGCTGGAAACAATTCCAGATGGCTTCTTCTGAGCCTGTGTCTGAAGTTTTTATACACTCCCATCTATGCCTTATGTTTGATGGTCATGTCGTCCAGATAAAAAGGCTTCAAATAACACAAACGCCAAAAAGGGAGCGAAAGAACGAGAGAGGAGACAACACAGCAGGGCTGGAGCTTTGCAGCTTCAATATTTTCTTCAAAATGCCAACATCTCATGCCATGCTGACTTGTCCCTGTCCACTACATAGGTAAATTGTTTCCAGTAAGAAAAACATACCATTTGGGGCATACTTGACTGACTGTACTTTCTGAAAATATTTCTGCTATCTGTCCTTGAATAGTTGTTATTTTGCTGTTTTGGCCAATTTCTCCTTCAGTGGCATTGTCAGGTGACAAAATCAAGGTCCTTTGAAATGCAACCTTAATGAATAAGTGATTCATCAATCATCTTATAGTGCCGTCTTCAGTAATGGTGTGTAGTGGCTGTATATCTTCTTAGCATTTACATGGAATCATTAAACTGCATAATAAAATAATGTGATCTTTCATAAGCCAAATTGCTTAGTGGTGAGCTGACTAGTGAGACCACTGTATAAGTCCTTATTATTTATTAGCCTATTCCAACCAAAGGTGGTTTTTGTTTTTTGTTTTTTGAGAAGGGTGTTCTTCTTTACAGCAACCTATGCCTCATCCATTTGGGGTCGGTCACCAGTCCACTTCATCGTTTCGTTAAGTGCCTAGGAGCAAGTCCCATGCCCACGCTAAGCCAGACCACACATAAAGGTGAGGTAAAGGACTGCTGGATGGTTAAGTCTAGTCAAAGGTGAGTATGGGGTATGGTGCTCATCTCACTTCAAGCCAAGGGAGCTAGTGTTTGTCAAAAGAAAGCTTTTTGGGTCATGTGGCTAGCATTACTAAACCATGATAGAAGCCAGGGTGCACAGAAACACCGTTTACCTTCCCGCCACAGCAGTATCTATTTATCTACTTGCATTGGTGTGCTTTCGAACCGCTAGGTTGGCAGAAGCTGGGACAGAGCAGTGGGAGTTCACCCCATCGCGCGGATTCAAAGTGCCGACCTTCTGATCACCAAGTCCAAGAGGCTCAGTGGTTTAGACCACAGCGCCACCCGCTCCTGCGTTCTTATGCTATGCCCAAACTATAGAAGCAGGCTGGCATTGGTGCCTAATTGCATTCACTCCAGGTCAAACATTTGGGTGGTTGCAGATTCTGGTGGAGCTTTCTCCTCTCTCCCACTTCCTGTCACTATCACCACAAAATTCCTCCTTCTGGGCCAAGCATGGAGGGGAGATCTTGGGAGAGAAGGCACAGCAGCTACCATTACCCGCTGCCTTCCTACTTCTCCCTTCTCTCAAGCTCAATATCTTGCTTTTCAAAAGAGATTCATACCATACCGTCTGCAAAAGAGAAGGTAGTACATGTTGGTACAGGAGAATAGAACAGATGATTAAAGTCCAGGGTAACTACCCCAGCTTTGTATCAGTATATGACTTGAGGGTGGGGAGGGGGAAAGGAGGAGTAAGGCTCACTACAGGTATGTTGTCCAGACTTGGGCCCATAACTTGTAGCATTGTTAGGGCCGTCCCACCCATGAGGGAAGCTGAGGCGACTGCCTCGGGTGGCAGGATCCACTGAGGCAGCAAGATCTATCCTCCAAGAAATGCTTTGCCTGCTGCCACCACCTCTGCCACACACTCCTTGGAGGCTGGATCTTTTACCTCTTTGGCAGCCCCCCAAATTCAGCCTCTATAGTGGCCTCTCAGTGGAGAGGAGATTATGCTGGTCTCCTCCCACCCCTAGGAAGGAAATGGCATGGGCTGCCCTCTGGGCTCTGCACCTACCTGGCATGATTCAGTGTGGGTCCCTTCTCCCACCTGCAACAGCCTTTAATTTCCACTTCAACCATTGGGGAAGGTTGATTTGATTCCTCCCCCCTCTTGTTCCTGATGTAGAACTTCACTCACTCCTTCCCGGGGTGGGGTGGGGGTGCCAAAATGTATTGGGTCAGCCCTGAGCATTGTCATATATATTTCTGTGATCATATCAGTAGCTGTTTTCTATAAACTGTTACAGCTGGACCTCAAGCATTCTTTATAGGTTTCTGGCATTCTAAGTGAGGACTTGCCCGTTGCTGCTGTTGTTGTTGTTCAGTCGTTCAGTCGTGTCCGACTCTTCGTGACCCCATGGACCAGAGCACGCCAGGCACGCCTATCCTTCACTGCCTCTCGCAGTGTTTGGACTTGCCCGTACCAAACATTTAATGCATCATAGAATTGCAGTTGCTTTCCCTATGGCAACAGCATATTGATTCATGGTAATTTTGTATGAATCTCAAACCCATGAATCACTGTTGAGTTCCAAAAGGCATGCCTTGCCACTCCTACCATTGTATTTTATCACATTTCTCTTACACTAGTCCTTTGCTTATACAATTAATGCTGTATAATTCTGCTATTACTATTGATGCCAATAAAGGTAATGGAGTTTTAGATCCTCTGCACCTGGTGCCATCCACAAACTTCATCGGTGGCTGTCACAGCTCTATATCTATTGATTGTTTCATTTCCTACCTATCTAAGACGTGTATAAACTTTGCACATAATGTTGTGTCAAATATTTTGCTGAGATCTTAATAGCAGGGAGGCTTGACTGGTGCCTTCATTATACCCCTTTAGGTGTCAGGCAAAAACGTTCCTCTTCAACCAGGCCTTCAGCTGGTTAACATCTGATACCCTTTTATATCTGTTGTGGGAGGGGGAATTATTGGTTTTGTTCTGTTCTTATTCTTATTATGTATTTTGGGGGGGGGGGTTCCCTATACTGTATTTTTATGTTGTTATCTGCCCTGAGATCTATGAATGAAGGGTGCTATACAAACTTAATTAATGAATTAATTAATTAAATTGTGCAGAAAGCCCTTTCCTGTAGGGACTGTCATTTTTTATTGTCCTGAAAGCCCAGTCCTGTAAGCATGGGGAATCTGTGGCCTTTCCAGCTATTGTTCAAGACCGGCTCCCATAAGCCCAGCCAAAATTGCTTACAGTTAGAGACGATGGGAGCTGTAGTCCAACAATTTTGCTATTAAATTTGTCATGATCTGCTGTTTACACAATACCCACCACATTCACCATTTTACCCTTCACTTTTAATTACTCTTTATCTTTAATGTTTATTCAAAGGTATTTGTATACTACTGAAAACAAATGAGCACATTTGTCACTTTTATTTCCTCTCTTAAATATTTGTATAAACATATTCTTCTACAATTTATAAAACATATTCTGCATTTGTAAACTAATGCCCTTTTGTGATAGAGAATGCAATGATGTGTTGCTTCACATGTACGTATAAGACAGTTAAGCTGATGAATATGTTTTAACAGATGCTTGTATTTGGATCGTTTATTCAGACAGATATGGAACAAGTCCAAGACTTGACTTGCAAATATCAGTAAAGCTCTTGGTATGCACCGCTCCCAAACATCTGAAAGTATTTAGAAGGTCACTGTAAATAACAGTTGAATGGAGTTTGTATTTCGGTCATGTGGGCGACTAATTGTGCCTATGGGACTTGGCTGGGACAACAGGAAGATGGACCAAATCTGCTCTGGAAGTGCATTGCATAAATATCACATTCTCTTAGCTTGCATGAGGGCTGTTCTAGGCGGGGAAAATAAGAGGGAAGCTACATGCTTTTCCAGGTTCTTCCTTGCACAGAATAAGACTCACCTCACCGGTGAAGAGATGATAATAGGATTGGTAAGCAAGATGTCAGTCAATTGCCCCATCACTGTACTTGTTCTGCATATATTCCTCAGACAGAGAGTCAGAAGCAATTTCCATGGAAAAGTTCATTTCAAAAACCTACAATAAATCAGTCACTCTCACTGTCACACACTCTTACCACACAGCCTTCCCCACCCTGATACCTTCCAGATGTTTTGGACTACAACTCCCATCAGTCCTGGTCACGCTAGCTGGAGCTGTAGTCTAAAACATCTGGAGAACACCATCTTGGGGAAGGTTGATGCTACATTTCTATAAAGCTGCTTGAAACTGACTGAATCACTGTGCTTTCAGATTTGTTGTTCTTCGCAGGCTAGAAACCTGAAGTTTGATACATGTTACAGGTGGGTAGCCGTGTTGGTCTGCCATAGTCAAAACAAAATCGAAAATTCTTTCTAGTAGCACCTTAGAGACCAACTGAGTTTGTTCCTGGTATGAGCTTTCGTGTGCATGCACACTTCTTCAGGTATCTGAAGAAGTGTGCATGCACACGAAAGCTCATACCAGGAACAAACTCAGTTGGTCTCTAAGGTGCTACTAGAAAGAATTTTCGATTTTGTTTTGACTATGGCAGACCAACACGGCTACCCACCTGTAACTGGAACTATGGAAGGCACCACATTGAGCCGCATGAAATGGAAGTCCATAAATCTCACAAAGAAACTGGCACAGATACAGACAGACATCTCCTTTCTAACCAAATGCAAAAACCTGGACATCCTACCCAAGGGTCTTAGAATTAAGAACCCCCTGCAATCAACTTATCCTACTGAACATTCCAAGAAACTGTGCCACACTCTCTCCAAGAAGCTGCTCAAACATCTGATCGGCGTTCTGTACTCCAAACAGAAGAAAATAAAGGAGGAACTCTCTGTACTGGACAACTCTATTAGGATCCACCCAGCTTGGCAGGAGTTCCACAAGGAAAAGCAAACCATTTATCACTCTCAACTGGAGTTACTGAAAAAACAGAAAAACAAAAAACTTTCTAACCTTTCCAACCTACAGGCTACCAATCAAAACAAGAAGATCAACAATATCGTCAATCTCTCACAGCAAACTCTCAGCCCAGCTGAGGAATCTATCCTTTCACGTGGACTATCATTCTGCCCTGCCAAATCCCCACAGATGATTCAGTTCTATGGGGACTTGGAAGCATTTTTCCGCCGTTTACGCCTGAAGGAGTACTTCCAACATACACAAGAACAAGACAAAGAACAAACAACATCTTCACAACACAACATCTCTCAACCTACTGGGGAACATCCACCACCCTCCAAACACATTAATGAACAGAACATTGACCACCAACCACCACCGAAAAAATGTTACACTAAAAGGGACTCCACATGGACCCCTCCTGATGGACGCAATACCACACTAGATCTGTACATCGATTGCTTCCGCCGCAGAATCCAAACAGATGTGACCAGAAAACACCACCGCTTACAACAAAATCTAAACCATGCTGAAAGGAGAGCCATAGATAATCTCAGGAACAACCCAGACATTATAATTAAAGAGGCGGACAAGGGTGGAGCTGTCGTCATCATGAACAAAACTGATTACATCCAGGAGGCTCACAGACAACTTTCCAATACCACCTTTTACATAAAATTGGACTCAGACCCCACGGAAGAATACAAAAAAGAACTGAACAAGATTGTTAAGGAGCTACCCCCACACATCCAAGAACAGATCCTCATGAACACACCAGCAGAACCTCGACCAGGAACTTTCTATCTTCTACCCAAAATACACAAACCAGGAAATCCAGGACGCCCCATCATCTCAGGTATTGGCACCATTACAGTGGGGGTTTCCGGTTATATGGACTCTGTTCTGAAACCATATGCCATCAGTGCTCCCAGCTACGTACGTGACACCACAGATTTTCTGAGAAAAATACAATCTTTGAATAACCTTCCTAACAATACTATTCTAGTCACTATGGATGTGGAATCTCTGTATACCAACATCCCACACAACGATGGTTTACAAGCTATAAGGAACACCATTTCAGATAAAACCACAGCAGACTTTGCTACGAAACTCTGTCATTTTGTCCTTACCCACAACAACTTCAAATTTGGTGAGGACCTGTTCCTTCAGATCAACGGCACAGCAATGGGCACCCGCATGGCCCCACAGTATGCCAACATCTTCATGGCAGATTTAGAACAACGTTTCCTAAACTCCTACCCACTCAAACCTCTCTTGTACCTGCGTTACATTGATGATATTTTTATTATCTGGACACATGGTCAACAGACCCTGGACACCTTCCACAAGACATTCAATGACTTTCACCCCACCATCAACCTAACTATGAACCAATCTATGCAAGAAATACACTTTTTGGACACTACTATAAAAATACAGGATGGACACATAGACACCACCTTATACCGTAAACCAACTGACCGACAAACATATCTACATGCTTCTAGCTACCATCCCAAACATACCAAACAATCCATTGTATATAGCCAGGCCCTACGTTACAGCCGCATCTGTTCCAACTCTACAGACAGAGACTCTCACCTAAGAGATCTACAGCAAACCTTTTTAGAACTAAAATATCCACCTGATGAAGTTAAACAACAGATCGACAGAGCCAGACTGATACCCAGAGAGAACTTGCTGCAAGACAGACCCAAAAAAGAAAATAACAGAACACGACTAGTCATCACATACAGCTCCCAAGTTAAAACAGTAAAAAGGTATCTGAAGAAGTGTGCATGCACACGAAAGCTCATACCAGGAACAAACTCAGTTGGTCTCTAAGGTGCTACTAGAAAGAATTTTCGATTTTGTTTTGATACATGTGTAGCTCAAGATGCCCTTGAACTAGAAAAATTCCCTTGAACTATAAAAACAAAACAACTAGGACACTTCTAGGTCTCTCCCTTGAGAATGGGAACATGAAGCCTGTCCCAGAATGGTTGAAGTGTGCTTTCCACTCACATTTGTTTTCTGGACTTCAGAGCTCAGAAATGAGTCCTAGTGCTGCCCACACAGTGTCCCTGAGGACACCTTCAGTAGTCTCTCATAGCAAAATGCAAGTGGAACTGTAAGAGAGAGTTGCTTTCAGGAACACTCGCCACCCACTGTTACATATGAGTTTCAGCCAAGGGAATAGAATAGTAATAGCATCTCATAACTCTCTTTTCACACAAATAAATTGGTTTTTAAAAAAATAATCTTTATGCACAGAATCTCCTCCTCTCTTCCAGAGTTAGGCAGAATAATGATTGAGAGGTGAGGATGCATTATTCATGTTACCAGTACAATGTCTGCTTAAGCTGCCGTGTGTGTCAGATGGTGTGCATTTATTCCCAGCTTTTTTAAAAATGAAGACCCTGCATGTTTTAGAGCCTTTCCACTGCACCTGAGAAATTAGTTTACTTTCCACTTAACTTCATTCAGAAAATAAAGGTTTGACTTGGAATTGGAAACCAGCCTTTGTGCAAACCTGGCTCATCCTCCTTCCTTCACATCTCTTCTTTGTGTGTTCTCAAGAATATATAAAACTCTTCACCCCCAGGGCCTTGCCAGTCATTCAGACTCAAGTTCTCAATAGGGCCTCTTCAAATCTAATATATATAAGAAAGTGGTCATATTAAAACTTTCCCATTTCCTGAAATGCCCCTAACCAAAATCATTAAAGTAGGTCTCAAGCCTGCCATTCAGTGCAATCTATTTTCACTATAATCCTCCATCTAGAGCAATGACTACTGAAAGTAACAATAACTCCTAATAGTACCTACTTTAATTAGATGGGCATTTGCTTTTGTTTAATGAATGAAAGTAAGAAAGGACAATGTAAGACCTAAACTGTAGCAAAAGAGAGATCCAATTAGAAGCCCTATCAACCCTAAGAATGTTAATACAGACTCACCCTCAGGTCAGTCCAGTCCTCATTCTGAAAACTTGAAGAAACCCGCTGGGAAATTCTGCATTTGCTAGGCAATCAGTGCTTGTTAACCAGTTGGCTGGCTGAATAGTTATTTTCAGATAAAACAACTGTCAATAAGGCACAATCCCATTTTAACTGCTGTCTGTTCTTTGACAGAAACTGGTATCCTTTTATTGAAGCTCCAAGTTCCCCAGGAACCATTTTGGAGAAGAAAGTGGGATACTAATTAGTGGATGCTGATGAAGAAGAGCAAAACAAGGATGCAGAATAGGGGTGTGGCATCATCTACAGCAGCCCTGCCCTCTTAAATCCCACATGTGTTTACCATGCCCACTCCATCCTAGCCTTTCTGGGTTGCTAATGTCCATGACAGCTAGCATATGAGGAAACTCCCTGAATTACTCCCCCACCCACCCACCCACCCACGCTAATTTCCTATTTAGACTTGGAATTTATTCAGACCAGGGTTTGTTTATTTATTTTGTATCGAGAATCTTGTTAGAAGTGGCACAGTTTACTATAGTCTGGTTCTCAATTAATATCTGTTTGCCATATCCCTATAAGATGTGGCCTCAGTTATTGGATGGCCCAAGTCTTTAGCTTGTCAGAAAGGCTGACAGGTTGCTGTCAGGTCAAATACACAAGATGCTATGGCATGTTTCATTAAAGTTTACACTAGGAGGGAATGTTGGTTGCAGACGAGAGATTATCCTTACCATTTTTCAGAAGTTGTTGATATCAAGGAGCCGAAATACACTCCTTAAGTAACACAACAATTATTTCTGGAAAAACAATGTAAAAGGGGACTATTCACCTAAAACTATTGTTTCAGTTTTAGAGTCGAAGATTATTCCATTGCAAAGATTATTTCATTGCAACCTCAGTCTTGGTCTAAGATTGAGGGAGGGGCAATGTTGAATCATTGGAAGGAGGCCAGGTGCAGAGCCCAGTGTGGCTTGGCTTCCTCTCTCAAGCTCAGAAGCAGCCAGCCACTGAAACACACTATGCTCAGCCCTGCACTCAGCCCAGCCTCCTCTGCCCCCTCAACATTGAGGGGGCCCGGCCCCCTGCCAGCCAATACTGAGGGGATTGAAGACACCTCCACCCCTAAGAGTTGGCATGCCTGCATCCTAGTTTGGGTCTAGGATAGGTTGAGAGTGCAAACTGCAGCATTGGACGTGCATCCTTGTAAACCCAATTTCCAGTTTTATATCATGCGTTTATAGCTGTAATCATCTGCAACAAATAATAGAGTGGAAACGGATGGAGCACAAAGCTGCCACTCTCTGAATGACACCTCCCCTCTTTTGACTTGCATGGTTGGCTGAAATTAATTAATGTATGTTTCCAAGAAGAGTCAATCAGAGTCCATTGTATGCAGCAGAAGTAAATAAATTATTAAAACTTTTCCCATTTAAAAAGCAACACCTGAGCCTCTACTTTCTGAGATCATATTCGCAAGGAGGAATATATATATATATATATATATATATATATATATATATATATATACACACACACACACACACACACACACACACAGAGTATTTCCTTTCTGTGGAATAAGCATATGAACTAGGTGGGTGTTGCTTTTTAATTAGTAAATAAAGAGATGAACATTCTGGAGGTGGCAGTTTTCATCCCATATGGCACAGAACACAAAGTGCAAAAAGAAAATAAAATGTGTTTTTCAAACATTCTTAAATTTTAAGTATGCCAGTGAAGTACAGAAAATACGTGTTTAATGAGATCAGATTATTTTGATTGATTTCTTCTGTCAAAATACTTATAATAAAAATGGTGTGTGTCTTAACTTCTTGTCAGAGTGCTCTTGCTGTACCCATCAGTTTATTAAATTATTCATTCTTCATAATTTTAGCCCCCCCATCTTTCTTTAGGGTGCAATTGTCTGGGGATCCTATTAGCATCCTGTATGACTCACAGGCTCTTAGATGTATTTATGTGTCTGTTTCCCTAAGTACACATTGCATAATTATTTATTCTAGGGCAAATCTTAGCATATTCTTCAGAAGCCCGCTATGCCATGATTCACCCTTGCTCTTAAACTGCATAGCTGGAGATAGACAAGCCTTCCATGTTTTCCTGGGTTCTTAGACTTCTGAACAGAAATGATGCAGCATTTGCTGTAACGTTTGTGTGGCAAAACTACAAAGAAATAATTATGAGAAGCTACATAGCTTTCTGTTTGGCTGCAAGTAGAGATAGCCATAACATGGGTAGATAATTAGCAAACGAGTCAACTAGAGTTCTTTGTTGAAGAAGGATCACCCAAGAGATTGAGCAACTTTCCCACTTTCCAGTCTTCCTGCATGCTAGAAATGTGGCCATTAACCAAGTTAAATGTGGGTGTTATTACATGGTTGGTTTTTGTTCCAAATCAGAATCAGTCCCACCTCAAATATTTAAAAGTAGACTTGCAAGATGCACTTTAATCATTCTTAAATTGTCTTGTCCCAAAATTCCACGTACAAAGAGCAAAATCACATACTTTAATATATATATTAGGGCGTGTTGAATTTTTCATTTTTAAAAATCCTGATTTGAGGGGTGTTAAAAAGTTGTGGTATGATTAGGTAATTTGAAATATATTTTGGTTACTCGTAAATATTTAGGTCTTGCTTGGTAAATATCTATGTGAAAAGTTCCTACTTTTTTAATTTTTTAAAAAAATTTCTGTCATTTAAACGTATATGTTATTCCCAAATTTTCATGAAAACAGATGTTGATAAGTGCCTAAAATTGATTACAAGATATTGTAGTTCTGTTATATATGTATTGTAGATATCTGTATTATTAATATTAATATTATTAATTGTTAATATGTAGTTATCTGTATTATTAATATTGGGTATGTTTAGTCTGGAGAAGAGAAGGTTAAGGGGTGATATGATAGCCATGTTCAAATATATAAAAGGATGTCATATAGAGGAGGGAGAAAGGTTGTTTTCTGCTGCTCCAGAGAAGCGGACACGGAGCAATGGATTCAAAGAACAAGAAAGAAGATTCCACCTAAACATTAGGAAGAACTTCCTGACAGTAAGAGCTGTTCGGCAGTGGAATTTGCTACCAAGGAGTGTGGTGGAGTCTCCTTCTTTGGAGGTCTTTAAGCGGAGGCTTGACAGCCATCTGTCAGGAATGCTTTGATTGTGTTTCCTGCTTGGCAGGGGGTTGGACTGGATGGCCCTTGTGGTCTCTTCCAACTATGATTCTATGATTATACAATGGTATGTGATTTCTTTTTTGCTTTCTACAACCAGTGATAACTGCTTCACTATGTCTACAAAGAAGAGAACAAGGCAGGGAGCATTCACACATGTGAAGTGGAAGAGACATGTTGCCTTCGGAATTACCAACTTTGCGAGACATGTTAAGATATGGACTGTTGCTGAGAGAACAAAGTAGCGAGGATATGAGAAACTATCCAGCTGCCAGTGTTGCAAAAGACATATATCCTAAAGTACTTGAAAAATGGGAATGAGCAAACTGTTCTTTTGTTTTCCCTGTTGTGAATTCAAGAGTTACAGTATTAGCAAAGATTCAAGAAAGTTGAGAGCAAGCAAAAAACATATCTCTTGGAAGGGGCAAGTTAGATATTAAAGAAGCCTTTGCTTCAAAACTTGACAAGCTCTTTGACATTCTCAATTGCAAATGTGAAATCATTATGTGCTCTGAATTTGGCTGTGCTACACATTGCACAAAATAAGCTCATATTAATTGTACATGCTCTAAAGACAAGAAGATCCCAGTGAAAGAACTTGCTTTCATTAAAGGCCAGAGAAACAAGATTGGTTCTATTGGACCACACCAAATTGGTTTGCCAGATTTTCCAGAACATAACAGACTGATAAAGAAGCAAAAGCGAGAAGTTGAGAGAACAAGACTTGCTGATGCTGAATAGAAAAAGGAATGCTTGCAGACTTCTTCACTTCCATCACATGAAGAAAGTTCCTTCAGGGTTGGAAATGAGGAAAAAGAATCTGATACAGAAGATGGAAGTGAATCAAATTATGATTTAGCAGCTCCTTCAACTTCTAATGGAGAGAAACAGTACAATACATTAGATATACCTAATGTTACTATGCAGAGCATCAGATACGGTGTTGGTCTTCGTGCCACAGCTGCAATTACCATCGCTGCATTTATTGATACTGGCTTGATCACTGAAGAAAATATGAAACTTGTTGTTGACCACAATAAAGTAAAGAGACCGCAGGAGAAATTGATGTCATCATTAGACAATGAATTTGAAGAAATTTGTAAGAAGGGTCAAATTGATTGCATATTTTTCGATGGTCGTGAAGATTCAACTAAAGTTATGCTGAAGGCTGAAAATTTAGAGCAGCAGTTTCCCAGTACTATGAAAGAACAACATTATTCAGTTTGTAGTGAGCCAGGTGGGAGATACCTTTATCACTTTACACCAGAGAAAAGCTCAAAGAATGAAAAACCAGCTGAAATAATTGCTGACAATTTACTGAATTTCATGAAAGAGAAAGGTATTGATAAAAAAAATACAAGCAATTGGAGGTGATTCAACAAATATTAATACTGGCTGGGAAGGTGGCATCATGCACTGGGTAGAAGTCAAACTAGGCTGCAAACTTAACTGGCTAGTTTGTGCTCTTCACACCAATGAGTTACCTCTTCGCCATTTAATCACAGCCCTTGATGGGAAGACTTTGTCAAACAACAAGTGGACAGGTGACATTGGTAAAATGTTAGATGCAGCTACAGGGCTTGATATTAATCCTAAATTTCCAAAAATTTCAATTGGAGTACCTGTTATTGAACTCAGTGACAGTATTTTGAAGGATCTGTCAACCGATCAAGCGTATGGATATAGAATTACACAGGCCATAAGAGCAGGTAAACTTCCCAATAATCTGGCACTTCTTGAAATTGGACCAGTGAGCCATTCAAGGTGGCTTACAACAGCAAACAGACTTTGTCGCTTGTGGGTTTCCAAACATGGCCTAAAAGGCAAAAACCTCAAGAATTTAAGGCTGATTGTAGTATACATCGTTGGTGTGTACTATCCGTGTTGGTTCAATATCAAAGTAAAACATTTGTGGATAGAAGGCCTACATCATTTGTTGTTTCAATTGCAACAGCTTAGACTGCAAAACAAGGCTGTAGTAAGAATGTAGAATGTTAAGCATTCGGCGTGGTATGCATTTAGTGAAATGTTAATTCAGACACTGCTGTGCTCAAATAATAAGGAAGAAAGGAGAGCTGGAATTCAAAAGATCATCGATTTGAGAGGTGGCAATGATGATACATTTGGAGACCTTTCAGTACGTCCAAGGAAGATACCTTCTATAAACACCTCTGCTTCAAACTTATTGGAGTTGATAGACTGGTTTGATGGAGTTGATGAACCTCCATTAACATGCAAAATGACCTTGACAGAAATAAAGGAATTTATTGACAAGCCTATGCAAGTTCCTCAGTGGCCTTGTCACGGTCAAGGGATTGAAAGATGTGTGAAACAAGTCACAGAGGCTGCAGAGAGGCCAAGAAGCAGGTCGTCGGCTTTTGTCAAGAAATGAATCAAAACAGGACTTGATGAAACTTGTTATTAATTCCAATTAATGTTATTCTTTTTTTTTTTACTATAATAGGACATTATAAGATAAAGTGATGATATGTTGTTACAGCTGGAAATAAAATTTCTTTATATTTTCGCTTGTATAAAATGATTAAAAACTTTAACTTCGCTTCAAAATGCGAGTTTTTGGCTTTTTTTAGTGTATTTCAAACAAATCTCAATTTACCAAGCTAATCATCAACCAATCATAAAAATAATTGCAGATTTGGATTCCTCATGTGCAATAACATATTTTTAGACCCCCTCATTGAGCAAATTCGCAAAATAAAATTTTTCGTCCTTAAATGACACGCCCTAATATATATTATTTACAAAAAAAACAATGCTTACAACCTACAAAATGCAGGAAGATGCAGGATATAAATTTAGAATAGAATAGAATAGAATAGAATAGAATAGAATAGAATATGTAAGTATGCTGTGTAAAGGTAGGTAAAGGTAAAGGGACCCCTGACCATCAGGTCCAGTCGTGTCCGACTCTGGGGTTGCGGCGCTCATCTCGCTCTATAGGCCGAGGGAGCCGGCGTTTGTCCGTAGACAGCTTCCGGGTCATGTGGCCAGCATGACAAAGCTGCTTCTGGCGAACCAGGGCAGTGCACGGAAACGCCGTTTACCTTCCCGCTGGAGCGGTCCCTATTTATCTACTTGCACTTTGACATGCTTTCGAACTGCTAGGTGGGCAGGAGCTGGGACCGAGCAACGGGAGCTCACCCCGTGGCAGGGATTCGAACTGCCGACCTTCTGATCAGCAAGCCCTAGGCTCAGTGGTTTAACCCACAGCGCCACCTGGGTCCCTTAGTATGCTGTGTATATTATATTAAATATCTATTTCCTCAAAAGACCCAATGTTCTATCTATTGTGGCCACATATCATAATATTATTACAAGTTGTGGGTGGAGCAGGTTAGCTGTATGCTTGAGCACCCTTTAATTCCTGGATCTAGCACAGATTCAATTCCTGGAATAGCCATAGTAACTTCCTGGTGATGGTTATGGTCAAGGTTGTCTCGTAGTATGCACAAAGTCAGGGGTGAGTCTTACTTTTGAAGATTCCTTCCTGGTAAAATCCCTTCTAATCCCTCTTAAAAAGAATAAACACAAGAATTTTAATGTCGCGGGCCCTTCGCCCTGTACAGCCCACCCCCGGACGTTTTACGGTCTATGAGTGCTGCACCAACGACAAACAGTCCCCAGCTGCAGCCCTTCAGACTACTAGCTGGATCCTGCTTACTTCATTCACCACAGACGAGGATATTGTGAACTAAAAAGATGTTTATTGCGTACAAAGCTTGTGGTTGCTGATAAATAAAAGGTTGTTCAATAAGCTTATAACAGTTGTCCTATACCGGCCTAATACCTCTAAATGTTACCGGCCTAATACCTCTAATAGTTAACTAAATAGCAATAACAATGTGTTTCACAATCTCTTTATCCTCTCTGCTAATATCCACCTAAGACTCTAAACTCCCAGCTCTATCTCTTGACTCACACTTCAACTCCAACTCCCCGCACTTAACTTCAACTCTAACTCCTCCTGCCCATACTTCAACTGCCTTACTGTCCACTGGGAGGGGTGTTTTATACCCAGGCTAAGCCCGCCCCTGAGGGTTCTAACTGTCAGAACACTTAACCCCTACCTGGCATGAGGCTAGTTCTCCACATACCTCCCTCCTTTTTAGGTTTGTATCAGAGGAGTTACTAGCCAAAGTATCCCTCTGATACAAACAACATTTTAAACATCACTATAGACATTACATAAACAAACATTTTATAACTCTTACCTATATTACCTAACTATGGCATAATATTACCTCTTCAGTAAAAGTACATATAGTTGTGAACATTATATACAATAGTTCATGCAGCATTAGGTCTTTATTGCAAGAAAAACCGTAACTGTCCATTAACCTTTGTCTTTGGGTCTTCATTATAAGGCGTCTGCGATGATGTTTAGGATCCTTTCACGCTCCTTATCGTCCTTAACCGTCGCAGGAAGTATCTTTCTCGGGGCACCAGTCTTTTCTCTGCCAAACGTGATGGGATGTAAGCTGTCTTCCCTGGCCAGATGACACAGTCCCATTCCGATCTCTGCACTCGAGGCGTCTGTAACGATTGTGGATCCCAAGCTGGGTAGAGTCCTTGTTTCTCAGGGTCAAAAGCTCTCTTAGTTCAACCTCTCCCTCCTTCAGGATCTCTGTTAAATGTTTAAGCTCGCAGACTTGTACACACATCTCCAGGTCATCATAAGCTGCATAAACACTGGTTGTCTGGCTTTTAAATGCACTGGGAACTATTTGCAGAAGTTTGTGGATATCCTCTGTTTTATTCAGCTTGCTGAAGCTTTCTAGGCAAGCGTGATCTCTTAATGAAAGTAGGCTAACAAGCTCTGATTGCTTATTGCTCATAGCAATCTCCCTTGTTGTCAGTTCATCTTTGGTCTGTAGTGATTTATTAGTTCCCACTTCGAGCAATTTTAAGATTACTTTTGTATGCCTTTGACGTGGTAGCCCTGTTAATGCTGTGTAACTACATTCATTTTGGGCATTTATTTGTGTTGCATGAGCAGCAGGGTACCCATCTTCCCACCACACAATCTCTAGTGTAGGAAACAATTTCACTTTCATAGAAAGTCGATAGGCCCCCATGCCAGCTATAACTTCCAGTACGTCTTTCTTTCTATCTTTCCAACTGATGAATGGTTTATCGTAACTATGACTGGTTGTTCTAACTGATCTCACAGATAGGTCACTGGTCATATTGCAGGTAGACACTCCTTTACCAATATCACAGGCTTTTTCAACAACGTGACTACTGTAGTCTAGATTGGGTTCATGGTTTAGTGACTGGGTTGGGTTTATCATATTCTTATGCATGACCCGCCTCCCTTCACCATGCTGAATTATATTGTTTATATCATTCATTTTTGAAATGATCTTACAAGGACCTTCCCATGTCAGTTGTAACTTGTCACTGTTTACTGATCTGATTAATAAAATATCTTGTCCTGGCTCAAAAGATCTCTCATGTGCTTTTTTGTCATACCAAACTTTCTGTTTGTGTTGAGCAACCTTGCACTGTTCTCCTGCCAATTCTAGTGATCGTTTGAGAGTGTTCTGCAATTTAAATAGGTAGTCAACTACATTAAATCGCGCTACAAGGCCATTGGTCTGTGGGTGGTCAAGGGTACTGGTGATATGTTTTATCCCACACCTCTCCCACAAACGCTGCATAAGTTTAGAGGTAAATGAGGCTCCAAGGTCTGTCACGATTTGTTCTGCCAACCCTAGCCGACACATATAACTTATTAGAGCTGAAGCCACTGTTTCAGTCTCTACGTTTCGCAACGGTATCGCTTCCGGATATTTCGTCGCAAAATCCACAATAGACAACAAATTTTGATGTCCCCTGCGACTGGCTTTTGGCAGTCGTCCCATTACATCTATTGCTAAACGTTGGAAGGGTTGTGATATTATGGGCAAGGGGCATAATTGTGCTTTCGTTTTATCTTGCCCATGTCCTTGTAATTGGCAAGTATGGCACGTTCGACAAAATAACTTTATTTGCTTGCCCATCCCAGGCCAAAAGAAATTTTGGGACACCCTTTGTTTGGTTCTGGTGATTCCCAAGTGACCTCCAAAGATACTGCCATGTGCATGTTGTATTATCTTGGTCCTAAATTCAGTAGGTACTATCAGTTGCCTGTGGATTTCATTACCCCCTCTATTAGGCTTTAAAAGAATCTCTCTGTATAGCAACCCATTGTTGACTATAAACCGCTCCGGGCTTTCCGGGGTTAATACTGTATTCAAGGCTGTGGCTTGAAAATATTTCTGTAAATCTGTATCTAGTTTCTGCTTGGCTGCAAAACTAGCTGCTTGACTATTTGTAACTGGCACTAAACTTGTATCTTGTGTCAGTTCAACAATTGTATCAGGCCTTTCCTCCTGAGGTAACTGTCGCAGTTTTTGTGCCCTAGTTATCACAAATGCACTCTGTACATGGTCAAGTAGATCCCACCCAATTAACATTGGAGCTGGGATTTCTGGTGAAACTGCTACTTGCCATTTTCCAGACCATTGTTTATATGTCAGATTAACTAATGCGACTGGCAAGATTTCTGGCTGTTTTGATATTCCTTTTAAACTGATTGTTTTGCCTTTAATAAAGTCTTCTGGCTTTAACAAATCAGGATGTACAATACTAATCTGAGACCCTGTGTCTTTTAAGCCTTTATATTGTTTACCATTCACCCAAATTTCTTCTCCTGTTTTGTGTAATAGCATGTCATCTTGTTGAATTATATAGCACCTCACAACTTGGGCCACTGGTAACTCATCAGCCTGTTCTCTAGACTGGGCCTCGGTTGCCGTGGCAACCATGTTGGCAGTTGGCTCGGTCTCCACAGTTTGGACACAATATGTCTGCTTCTGAGGGATAGTATTTGCACTCCTAGTTCTGAGTTCAGTTCTACAGTCCACCTGTCGATGGCCTTTTCTCCCACATTGCCAACAGATTAATTCAGGCCTTTTACCCTCACTATATTTATTTACTTTTCCCTCAGTCCCCCCCGTTGTCATAGGCGTGTTATGGGGAACATTTGCATTGGCGGGAAAAATTTTCTTGGCAGTTTCTGTGGTAAACTTTGTGGGCTGTTGCATTCTCTTAAACTTATTTGTTTCCCACTGTTTGTCCTTATATTTTGGGGCATCATAAGCGTGTTCTCGGATTTCATTTATTTCATCTGCCAGATTAGCAGCTTCCAGGATGGTTTTAGGTCGTCTTTCTTTAATTAAATACTTCAGATGGCTATTAATCGTGTCATAAAATTGTTCCAATGCGATCACCTCTTTTATTTTTGCCACAGAATCAGCACCCTCCTGTTCTAGCCACTTGTTTAAATAATTTGTAGTTTTAGCTCCTAGTTGAGCAAATGTTTCCTCACGCACTTTTTTATTGTTCTAAACTTTTGTCTCAGTTGTTCTGCAGTAATTCCGAATCTCACATAAACCAACTGTTTAAATGCTTCAAAATCTTTGGATTGATCAGATGGCATTTGAGAATAAATCTCTGTTAATGTTCCACTAATACGCGCTCTCAGTATTTGCATTTTCTCCTCATCTTTTACTTCAAAATCTTCACAAGCCCTCTCAAAAGAAATGATAAACGCTTCAGGATCGTCTTTATCTCTGAAGTCAGGGAATCTTTTTAAATCCACCCTGCTAGGATTTTGTGTGGAACTATTGTTGTTGTTTCTATTATCTACAGCTGATAATTCAAGTCTTTTCATTTCTAATAAATATTCTCTTTCCTCCCTTTCTCTTTCTCTCTCAATAGCTAAGGTCATTTCTTTCTCTTTCAGTTCTCTCTCTTTTGCCTCAGCTTGTAACTTTAATTCTCTCTCTTTTGCTTCAGCTTGTAACTTTAAGGTCATTTCTTTCTCTTTCAGTGCCATTGCCTCTCTTTCTCTCTCTCTCTCAATATTTAATTCTCTCTCTTTTAGTGCCATTGCCTCCCTTTCTCTTTCAATATCTAGCTTTGCTAGTTCGATTTTCAAATTATATTCCTTCTCAAGTTTCCATTTCTCAAATTCCTCTGAGGCTTTAAAACTCGTCCCCTCAGCAGGATTTTTGTTAACTGTTTCAGTACTGGTTTCCTCAATCTGGGAAACCCCATTTTCTTCTTCAGAGCTTTCTACTTGTGAGTCCCTAAGAGCTGTTTTAGTCTTTCTAGGTGGCATTTTCTATTTATGTGGTGGTATTATTTCTGTACTTAAATCAAGGATGTTTCAGTTCAACTATTTCTTCAGGCTCAGTTTCCACAGCTTAGGTCCAAAGTCACGCCTAAAGTTGCCTCAGTGCACTTTGTCCAGCGTACTTTTCCGACCTCTCACTATAAACCTTTCTGCCTGAAATAGTTTCAAACGCAAAGTATCTTTGTAACTCTCTCACAATCTCACAGTCTTAGGCGCTATCACACCACACCCTAGGGCCAGGTAATTCCTCTCTGAATTCCCCTTCTCCCTTTCCAGGTGTATGCGATCCCCTTCCTGACTAGATTGTAGAGTCTCACAGAAGTTTGCTTAAATCCTCTTTAAGCCTCACACTTCACACAATGCGTCACCCTTAAATCCTTCTTGTACCTTGGCACTTCTTGCCAACACTTTAGATCTATGATCTCAATGTGACCACCACTTTATGACAATCTTTCGTCCCGACGCTGCCACCACTTTAATGTCGCGGGCCCTTCGCCCTGTACAGCCCACCCCCGGACGTTTTACGGTCTATGAGTGCTGCACCAACGACAAACAGTCCCCAGCTGCAGCCCTTCAGACTACTAGCTGGATCCTGCTTACTTCATTCACCACAGACGAGGATATTGTGAACTAAAAAGATGTTTATTGCGTACAAAGCTTGTGGTTGCTGATAAATAAAAGGTTGTTCAATAAGCTTATAACAGTTGTCCTATACCGGCCTAATACCTCTAAATGTTACCGGCCTAATACCTCTAATAGTTAACTAAATAGCAATAACAATGTGTTTCACAATCTCTTTATCCTCTCTGCTAATATCCACCTAAGACTCTAAACTCCCAGCTCTATCTCTTGACTCACACTTCAACTCCAACTCCCCGCACTTAACTTCAACTCTAACTCCTCCTGCCCATACTTCAACTGCCTTACTGTCCACTGGGAGGGGTGTTTTATACCCAGGCTAAGCCCGCCCCTGAGGGTTCTAACTGTCAGAACACTTAACCCCTACCTGGCATGAGGCTAGTTCTCCACACTGATTAACATTAATATAAAAGTAGTTTACTCACAGATTCATTCAGGTTCACAGACATATTCCTGAAGGCAGGCTTAGGTTACATAACAACTAGAACTATTCCATATAAAGAAGTTAGTCCCAAATGACTGCAACTAAGCAGTCACTTCTCCAAACACACAGCAACATACAAAATAGAGAACACACACTGATCAGAACATGGAGGCTCCTCCATGCTAGTACAACAGACCACACCCTCTTCAAGTCACATGTAGTGGAAGTCTGCCCCAGCTCAGGAGGAAACAGGAAATCTCCTGAGTGGTACAAAACATCCCCCAACATGTCCACTGTAGGAATGTTGTACTTTACTTCACTGAAGTTTTACATCCCACATAAGTTTATTTCTCTACTGTGCCTCTTCCATCCTGCCCATGATCCCCCCGGTTTAGTCAATTCTGTTGACTTGCCTTCACCATCAGAATGGCTGCTCTAGTCACCATATTGTATTGTCATATTCTTTGGCTCTTCAGAGGATCCCAGGTAAAAGATTGTTCTTTTAAACATGTCTGGGCAAGATACACTGATTTATCAGATTGTTCAGATTTCTGCTGTGGATGTAAGTTGTTTGTCGAAAGTTTTGGCTCAACTACTCTCCATAGCTCTGCATTGCTTATCCATGATGATTGCTGCAAAACCACAAATACAGTAATTGCAGGACTTTCCTGGGAATGGATTAACATTCTGTGGATAAATAGCAGTAGAAGTAAGAATAATATTGCTGTATGGAAATAAAAACAGTGGCTCAATAAGAAAGAGATGCAAGCACCTAATAATGTCATGCCTACTTTCATAGGCAAATGAAAAATGGTTTGTAATATAACTTTAATACCTGGGAAAGTGGGCAAGCTATCCTTCATGAAATATGCGATTACTTCATTTCCCCCAGGAGTTCAATAGCATTTCCAACAATAAAATATTTTATAGGGCACGAGAGAAGGCACTTTTACATGCCCAGTGGAATGATCTACAATCCTTAAGAGTATAATTCTTGCAGTTTAGCTATTCGTAACAGATGCAAGTGGCTGCTTCTGCACACCTTGAAACTAGGTAGGCGAAACACCATGGACCAAGACCTTAATTTCAAATCAAACTACAGAGCAAAATATATAGTCAGGCATTATTGGTTAATGAGTTTGCACTGGTGACATTTTATTACATAGAACTTTACGTATTCCCCCCCTCCAGTTTTTGCCATCTTGAAATCTGAAATTTAACAACACAAGGGGAGGAATTAAAAATAGTGCTAAGCAGATCGCTCCTCCAGCTCAAACATTTCTGCCCTCTCCTCCCTGGTGCTTATAGAAAGCCAAGTATATGAGCCCAATAGCACTTGCTCACCCCTTCATGCTCTCCAGTAACTCAGATTCAGAGCCCAGATTGCCTCCAATACTGGACACATGTTCATAATGACTAATAGCCATTGATACTTCTTGTTGTTGTTCAGTCGTTCAGTCGTGTCCGACTCTTCGTGACCCCATGGGCCAGAGCACGCCAGGCACCCCTATCCTCCACTGCCTCCTGCAGTTTGGCCAAACTCATGCCAGTCGCTTCGAGAACACTGTCCAACCATCTCATCCTCTGTCGTCCCCTTCTTACTGTCCCTTAATTTGTCCAATACTCTTCTGAAGCCATCTAAGGGCTCATCCAGACTTCCTTTTGTACCACACTTTTTCTGTTCCTGCACTTTCCCTGCAAAAAACACACCTTAGACTCTTCCCTGCTGAATCAGAGCAACAGCAATCTGTGTGAAACCCTAATTGCCATTTGTTCTGATTCAGCTTTGTTTAGGTGGGTCTTTGCAGAGAAAGTGCTGGGGCAAAAAAAGAGGGAGGGGCTCAGACATGGTGCTTTAAATTGCGGGACCAGTGTCTAGAAAGTGCAGGGCAAAAGGTAAATGTGGTGAGCCCTAGATTGGTGTCCATTGCTGCCTCTTATGGGAGTGAATTCCATAGTTTACCTATGTAGTATATGAAGAAGTGCTCTTTTTCCTGTCTATCCTGAATGTTCCCATATTCAGCTTCTTTAGGTGGTGCATTTAGGATTATAATTCATTTTATGTTGCAGTTTTCTTTATTAACTATCACTGATATGAGATCCAGGCAAGCTTGCTCTCATCCAGGAGAACACCGTGGAAACAAAAGCAGTGCAATTTGTTTTTCTAGTCACATTGAGAAAGCTATATCTTCCCAAACCAATTTGTGCAAGTAAAATATGTAACTGTGCATGTATCTTCTTACTTTGCATGAGTCCATTCAAACTTCCAAGATACACAGCTCAGTTGTGTGACTTCAGGGGCTCCAAAATTAAGAATGCATGTCCGGTGTGCATAGGATTGCAGGCAGGTTAGTCTTTCAAAGCAAAGTAAGTAAAGAAAAATCACAGACAATGTAATTCCAAAGTAAGAAATCCATGAATTTAAGACTTTCCCAGGTATCATCAAACCCACCTGGAAAAATGGGCCCTGACAACAGCTTTGCTATATGAAATTGTTAATACAGGTGCATACGAAGCTGCATTATATGAGGCCAGGCCCATCTAGTTCAGTGCTTCCTATGCTGATTGGCACTGGATCTTTGCCAGGGTCGTTCATCATAGCCCTACCTGGAGATGCCAAGTGATTAAATCTGGGACCTTCTGCGTGCAAAGCAGAGCTACTGAGCTATGGCCTTTCCTCAAGGCTTCACAATTTGCAGCCACTTTCAGGATTAATATTGGTCCACTCCTCTCTATACCTTAACATGGCAGAAAAAGGAAAACCCTTCCAAGTAATCATTCAAGCCAGTCAGCATATATTTGGCTCCCGGATGGGATGGTGTTGGCTTGGACTGCTGTATTCTTTGCATCTCCCACCCTTTTCTAGTAAATTGGGAGGCCATGACAGAGAGTGGGTAGCAGGTTATACAAATGTTCATCTTCTTCCATTTTCTCAGAAACTCCATTTAACTGTCATTCTTATTTCTTTGCAAATGTTTCCCCGTTCACGTATTGAAAGGTTCAGATGCTCATTCATAATTTAAAATCTTCAGGTGCTTAGTTACAGTAATCTTTATTTCTCCTGAACGGCAGCTCTGTCATAACTTTATAGCTTATGTAACGGAATTTCTGAGAAGAAATATTTGTAGTCTTGTTGTTGGCATCTGTCTCAAGAGACAATGGAGTGTTACTCCAGGGGTGAAGTCAAACCACTGTGTTAGCAGCACCGAAGTGACTTCCCTGGAGCTCAAGCCTGGGCAGTGTGTATGAAGGTCCTGGAATGCCCTGACAACAAGACCTCCCCCTCTCCACCTCACTGGTGTGGTCCAAAGGAAAGCAGAGCTATACATTTGACACCAGCTCAGCTGCAGGAGTTGCTGGAAGAAGGTGTACAAGGCGCCATCCTACTGTCTTAGGGACTTCACTCCTGAATTGTTTTGGGTTTACTGCTTAGCCTTTTCTTTCCCCCAAGGTATCCTGCAAAGCAGCTGAGGTTTAGGATCAGAGTTTTCCTTCTCCTAGACGGGCTACCTTCCGAGGTGGATGAGTTCCATCTGCCCCTCACATCCCTCTACAGCATGTGCAGAAACCACCTTCTTGACTGTTAGACCCACTATTGGTTTCATCTGCTTAATCTGCCAGATCCCGTCTTCACATGCAGGGGGAGTTCCTAATTCACTCAGGGTTTGAGACCTACTGGCTGGTTTAGCTAGCCAGTCAAAACTATTCCTGGGATGTGGCTGCTGTAGCATGCTGACAGCTTCTAGGAGCCACAGATGAGAGCTGAGTGCAGGGTAGGGATAAAAGCTGGACAAACCACCCCAGAAGGAACACGGTGTGTCACCCAACAAAAGTACTACTCTCCATTTGTAGTCTAAGCTTATGAAATATATACAGAAATATTATTGTATATCTCTATTTCCTATCTGCTTTAGTTACTTACTTTGTGCATTGAACAGTGCCAATAAAAGCCCCAATAATGTCACTTTTATATAAAAATAAACTTGTGATTGTATATCTTTTATCTCATTCTATTTACTGGAAAGTCCCTAAATGATTCTAAATGGCCATTTCCCCTATTTACTTTGCACCGGAGCATTCTCCAGCTGCGGTGTTCTCAAGAAAACAATATCCAAAGTTAAACTGATTACTCTGGGAATGGATTGTGAAAACCACTTTTTAGTGCAGCAGACATCAAGTGGGAACATTTAAATGCCCATTGAGTATCAACCGAACAAGGCACATAAAGATCAAAACAGGAAAGTGTGCACATGGCACACTAAAATGATTTATGAGTAAACATTTTCATTACATGGGCACAAAAGCATTGTGAATCATGGAGATCAGGAAACATCAAACACCCTCTAGTCATAAGCATATTCACATCAAATAAAATCAGGTCCGTCCCCCCCGCTGCAATAATAATAATAATCCTATTTTCTTGAATCAATTTTTCTGGAAGCAATAAAATATTTGACATATAATCTATAATTATAGATTACGCCTAAACTCCAAAATGTTATTAAAATCCCAGGTTTCCAGTGCATGTTCAAAATAAATCAAATTGTTTTATTTTTTCCAGGCTTCTTGCCTAGTGGCAATGCGGCGGCTGCCTTGCTTTGAAATATTGATATCAGCACAGGTTTGCTGGCTTTAAATATTGAAGAGAGCTATTAAGGCCATGGAAGAACAAGTGCAAGACCTAATCAGTGGGAAGAAGAAGTTTTGAAGAGCTGCCAGCAGCTAGAACCAAGAGGGGAAACCTCTTCATCACTAAGATGAAGTAAGTAGGAGTATTCATGTTCAAGAACTACAAAAGCAGGGCTATGACATCCTAGTATATATTTTACCCTGCCACCTGTCTGATACATGCTGGCTTGTAAGCAAAACACATCAAACCAACCCCAGGCATGTTGGTTAAGCTACAATGCTACAATTAGGAGCTGAAAGAATATGAAAGAATATGAAAAATTTGGATTGCTTTTGTACAATTTTTCAGCATATTCCTTTGTGCCCTCTCTCTTTCTCTTTGTTTTACAAGTATCTTTGCAATGCTGTGGCACCTTGGTTTAAGAACAGCTTAGTTTATGAACAACTTGGATTAAGAACGCTGCAAACCCGGAAGTAGGTGTTTTGGTTTGTGAACTTTGCCTTGGAAGCAGAACATGTTTTGCTTCCTATTGAGTGTGTTCCGTTTGTAAATTGAGTCCCCCGCTGCTATGGGAAAGCACGCCTTGGTTTAAGAAAGCTTTGGTTTAAGAATGGACTTCCGGAACGGATTAAGTTCGTAAACCAAGGTACCACTGCATCTCTCTCCACCACCCCCTTTCCCCTTTTAATATGTGTAACTAATTCATATACTCCAACTGCTGCTATTTATCAACTATTATTTGGCATCTATCCCTGGTCAAAATCAGTTTTTTGTTTTGCTCTTTAGCAAACTGTGAAGGATATTCTTATAAGCGTAAGAATTATTGCTTTTCTTTCCTACTATTGGGTTGTTATAGGGAAGTTTTAATTTTTATTAATGTATTTTGTGCTTTTATATTCTGCTTTTATATTGTAACTGCCCTGGGACCTGCAGATATAGAACAGTATACAACAAACAAACAATAATAGTAATGCTTGTGCACATATCTTCAAATTTCAGCCTCCTTCCCTGGGACTCTAAAAATTACATTTTTGATCAAGTGCGTGTGTATCTGCTTCTTGACTCCAGTGCACATATGGGGGCAGTAGATTTCCTATCCCTACCCTAACTTCTTATCAGGGGTTAATGTCACTGCAAGGCCAATGGGAGAGGCCTTATTACCACCACCATGTACTGACTATAATGCTACAACTTTTCAATCACAACTAATCATATCTTGTAAGAACTTCCACAAAATTGTCAACAGTAGACCCCAAAGGTTTCTGTTCCAAAGTGAGCTCCCAAAGATAAAATTGTTGGTGCCTATGTAAATCAGGTTGCAGAGGAGAGTTCTTCTTTTCATTGTTGCATCAGGCAATACATGATCAATTGTTTTTCTTAATCAGACTTTAAAAGGTAGAGTCAACACTTTTGACATTGAATAAATTACTCTGCAGAGGATAGCCCCCTGTCAAAATCCTAAACACACCAAATTGTTTCATCTGTCCCTGCTGAAGATCCCAAAATCTTCCACAGTTGGACACAGAGATCTGTTCCCTCACCATCTTCACTATTCACTTAGAAGCTTCCACTTAACTCAACATATTTACAGTATTTTCAGCATGAATCAAGGCAATGCAACCCTACAAAACTGGACCCCAAAACACATCAGTTGTAGTTCTGAATTAAAGACCCATATCTCATTTACCAAATAATACTTACATCCCACACCTCTACTCTTCCCTATCTTTTTCTCAACATGTTTGAGTGTGTGATCCTGTGTATTCATTTGGGAGTACCGTAAGCGGTGCTGGATCCAATGGAACTTGTAACTAATATACATTTAGGATTGTACTACATATTGCAGTTTTTCTATAAATATAATCCTTGTGAGATTAAAATATTCAGTTACACAACCTGCTTAAACGCTTTAAAAAAAAAAGAACACTATGATCCATATAGTGCTGTAACAGCTTCTAGCTTCTGATGCTTTGGGCTGCTGGATACGGTTTTTATTGTAATACTGCTGTTTTGCTTTGTTTTTATGTATTTTTATTGCTTTTTGTTGCTTTATTGTATATTGTTTTGCTGTTGTATTTTTTAATTTCCTTGCAAGGTGCCTTCGGGGTTCTTCCAGACCAAAAGTATAAGATATAAATACAGTAAGTGGGTAAATAACAAGAGTAAGCAAAAAAATGTATCAGAAGTCAGTGCAACACAAGCTATTAAAGAATGCTCAAATGGTCCATACAGAGATAGAAAAGTTACTTTTTCAATGCATAACAAGCAAGAGGGGACTAGGGTAGTAATATCTCAGGGGACTGCTGCAGGAGACTGTGCTGGAACCACCAACAGATAAACTTTTCCACCTTCCTTGACCCACCCGACTGCCTGGCATCCTTATCAGGAGGAGCTGCCAAATTATTTTCTCTTTTTCCTGCTGGCATCTTTGTGGGAGCTGCCTTTTGCCTTTCTGGCAGGAATTTTACTGCATTTGGCTAGAAAAAGAATTTTAAAAAATGTTAAGCTTTGGTTAGCTTGAATTTTTTTGAGCTTGATTTTTTTTTGTACTTGAATTTTGTATCTGTATGGGTTTTTTGTGAGCTCCCTTGGAGGCCAAAAGATGTGAATATAAATAAACAGGAGCAATCACTATAAGAGGTAAATTCCTTTTGCTCTTTATCTGTTTCAGAGACATTTATTCTTTGAAGAAATAGGATGGGGTTTTTTAAAGCATGTTGAGTATGTCCTTAAATATAAAATTAGATATAACACTATTAGAAAACAATATTTTATGGTTTGTCTTTATGGTAGATTGTGGGGATAGCCAGCAGATGGGACGACCAGTAATTCTGGAGTTCCTGCTCCCACTGCGCCGTGTAAAGGTCCGCTGGCTATGATCTGAAGGTTTCTGTTGTGAGTTCTGAAGGTTGCTGGAGTTTCTGAAGGTTTTCTGCAGGTGTCTGGAAGTTCTGAAGATTCCGGAGGTCTCCAGAGAAGAAGATAGACTAAACTAGGTAGCGGCCAAAACTTAGAAGGCCAAATAAAAGCTTTTTAAATAAACTGAAATAAATACTAAGAGACTGCAGTCAATGGTGAAGAAGCTCTCAACTGCTCTGTGCGGCTGGTTTTGGTTTTGGTTTCTCTCTGGCTTGTCACGCACCGATGTTCTCTATGGCTTGTCTCGTGCGTTCTCCACACACACGACAGAGAGCGGAGGCTATTTATTGAAGACTCAAACATCGTCATAACAGTTACATTAACCAATCACAACCTTGTCTCTATGCTAGCTTTTGGGCGGGAAACTAACTACTGACCGTTACATTGGCCAAATTGGCGCGCTTCGCCCAAACGCGGAGGGATCCATGCAGCAAAACTCCCTGCTGGATCCTTTGTCCTTCCTTCCTAATGCGGAAGGATACCTAAAGTAAATCCAAACAAACAGGTGCAGTAGCACCTTTAAAAACATATTCCCACAGTAGATCTTTTCTGTCAGAAGCAATTCTAATTGTCAAACCGCATAAATAATGTAACATGGAGAAGAGAAACAACATGAACATTTCTAGTTGTTGAAATGATGTTGGAATTGAACCATTTTTTTCCCCAAAATAAAGAAATAAGCACATGGGGCAGCCAAGTTGAGTTGCCAGTATATGCTTGAGCACCATGCCCTGTAAAAATGAATAATTGTCCAAGGGCTATATACTTTAAAGATCCATTCTCAAGTCCATGACTCAAATTTGCATACTCATACATACATACAGCACTGGACAAATTTAGGTGATGATTTGCGAAGTCTTGGGGTGTGATTAATCACAAGTTTTCTTCTCCTGTTGCTGCAGACATCCCCTTCTCCCCATAAATCCAGGAAGTTAATTTGACTCTTGAAAAGCTCTGAGGAATGATTGTGTGCCAGCTTCCTGGGCCATTTCCCCATTCCAGAGGGAAGTCAGCCAGGAATTCAACAGAACCATTAGCCATGATAATCCCCATAGAGCCAACAGGAATCCATCCTAATAGGCCCCAAATGAGCAACTCTTTGCTTCTAGATTGGCCCAAGAGGACATGATAACGCAACACGTAGAAGAACTTCAGTGACCTTTTGTTCCAAGCCTTAGAGAGGACAATGCTGTGATGTTTTGTGATAGCTAAACTAATTCTCTGCTTAAGTCTTAGGCTACTACACTTGCTCCTTATGTACTGCAGGTTTCTCTTAAAAAGAAAAAAAGCTAAGTCCACCGACCACCCGTGTTACCTTGGATTAATACTGGTAGTTTCAGTTTAGATCTACTTACTGTAGACATTTCCTGAAATTTTAAGAGTTGCTATAGGAACAGGAATATCACGTAAACAGCCAAGTTGAGTAAACTGTTAAAAACACACACACACAAACACCCCGAATAGCATTATTGAACAGATGTCTATGCTTCAATCTCACTCTGAGGATGGTGGGTTTAAGACCGATATGCCCATATAGTGTTTGACAGCTCTGTGGCTAAGTCTGCTCAGGCATCTTTCCACTGCCTGAAGGAAGGGGAAACAGAACCAGCATATGAATAGCACTTCTATATATAAAATTCATTTGGGAAAAGAAGTGCAGATGGATGAAAGGGGACCTTTTGAAATCAATAAAGCCACAACTGCAAACACACTGATGCAAATCTTTTAAGGGATCCAAATTAAGGCAGCAGTAGCCCTTTCTGAAATATATTATTGACATTTTCAGAATGGATGGAGCTCTCTTGAAGATTGGGGTTGCATATAAACAGCCATCTTTTTTTCTGTAGTACAAAAGAAGAATCTGAATGTTTCCGTTTACAGTGAGATTTGTATCTCAGATTTGCATCCGAAATGGTGTGTTGGTGGACGTTTAGTTTTATATTTGCAGAACCTTTTAGAAACATCATTTTAAGCAAGAGAGTACAGTTCATCTGCCATGCCTGTTTTGTATTCTGCTCTACATCCAAGTTTTATCACAAGCATTTTGGATTGCGGACTGCCTCACTTTCCTCCAGCTTCTCTTATTCCTCCATCCCAGAGGAAAAACCTCAACATAATTACATGCTACAAAGCTAGAAAATCATTCATGCTGGAGAATTTATTTTTTAAATGAAAGACTCACCCTAAATACATAAATTAGACATTACCTGACAACTGAGCTTTGTTCTTCAGTACATAGAGAGTGCTGTGGTAAATTTCCATTTGTTATTGCCCAGATTATTGTTTGGATTTGCTTTCTAATAGCTTGGCTATTGTTAGTCCTTTATTTTCAGGAATCTGGTAAACAATTAAGAAGCCCCCCTGTAAAGTTGTGGGTGGACACAGCAGACAACACAGCGATTTCCAAAACAGCTCTTGTTTATTCGCAGGCTGGAACAGAAGTGGCCTGAAGGCCTCAGCAGCCTGCTTATATAGAACTCAGCTACATCGCAACAGTTACAACTTCCCACAGTTAACCAATCCCTGAACGTCCTTTTACAATCCCTCTTTTGCATATGCTGACCTGTGTGAAAACTGCAGCAGAATGAACTATATACACACACCCCTAGTGGCCTAGGGTGAGAACTTCAATACATAACACCCCCCATCTCTGAATCTATAGGCACAATCCACATACTGGAGGTTTAGATGTGATTCTGGGTGCAATCCTGTTCACATTTACACGGGAGCTAGTCCTGTTGTGCATTCTGGGACTTCCTTCTGAAGTTCTGACTAAAACAGGTTTGGATTGTGCTGTCAAAATATTACAAGGATGAGGTAAAGTCATAGAACAATGATAGAGGTAAATCATGAAGGGAACAAACATTGCCGCAGGCATTGTGGGATGTTCTGAGTTCTTTTTTATCAATTTCTGGACATAAATCATTCTGTTGGTTTTGTGTTGAAAAAAATATTGGGCACAAAATACTGTGACAGAGTTGTGGTCATTGCAAAACAAACAACAACAGCAACCCAATAATGTTATTGTAATTAGAGAGCACACATTAAAAGCCCATATAAGGTCTGGTGCTGTTCACCATGATTTGCTTCTCCCATAAAAGCTTAATTGGCATCATTTGGGACCAAGACAAAAGTCTCTACTGTGTGTTTTCATAATGTGCCTATTTATTTGTCCTCTTTGTAATAGCTGGCAGCTTTTTTTCTTTTGTATTTTCAAATTAAATGTTCAAATCTTATTAATTTAGACTGTTGCAGGGAGGAAGTTAATTAGGAGTGAACAAAATAAAAGTGAAGCTTTTTATCTCTCAACAAAGTAGAGACATAATACAGCAAGCGTTTAGACTGTAAAATTTAAGAAACTAAGGCAGTGACACAGGCAGCAGAAGCCATCACTGCCGAAGGAACACACTCTAGTTTTTTGGCCTCACCACTGTATCTGCTCAAACAGGTTTTGTGGGTTTTTAAAGCATGACGAAATCCTAAGAACTCTGATCAGAACAAAGATGGTGGGATAAATCAATGAATATATGCACCATGAGCAACAATGGCTTGTCACATCGCTTTCAGTTGTAAATAGAGCTATAACCTGCATTACAAACATCTGGTCTAAGTAAATCACATTTTATTTTTGCAATATCCTTTATTGCTAGGCCTCACTGTCTTCAGACAGAGAGGAAAGCATAGCTTTTAAATAGACACTGGCATTATATAACGATGGTAATGGTATAAATAAACCTATGTTTGTTTATTTACAGGAATAAGTCCCATTTGAATCAATGGGAGTTATGTTTGAGTAAACATGAATAACATTGTGCTATGAATTTGTAAAACCCAGGTTATGCCAGAGAAAGAATAACAGTTGCATGACCTGCTTGTCAGAAGTAGTTAATGCAAAATAAACATGGGTCTTGAATATGTATTCCTATCCAAGCTTTCAACTGTATGTGCAATGTCAAGGGCAAAAAACACAGGACTTTGCAGCTGTTTAAAAGAAACACTGCCTAGCATTGGTTAAGCTTACCTAGGCCATGGGCAGTGTCAAAGATGACTGACTCTGGAAAGGAGTCTGTGTAAGGTGGAACTGGAGCTATTTCAATTTGTCTGAATCCTTTTCCCACTTGTTCTATGGCGAGTGACATATTCATTCTATAAAATAGTGAAAAGGAAACTGAAGACCTTTTGTATTTCATTCTAATGTGACATCTTAATGCAACTGAGAACAAATGTTTCTGAAAAGGAACCGAATGTGCACAGTGCAGCCCAGGCTTCATCACAGTGTTCTGCCAAAGTGCTGCAACAGTGACTTGGAGAAACTTCCTCCAGGGAAATTAAGGAGTAGCTTGTTCTCATCCTCAATCACTTGTTCTACTGAGATTCCAGAGGTGTAGTAGAACAGAAATAGGGAGGAGTGCAGCTCTGGGAGCAGAAGCGGTGAAGCCATCTGCCACTGATGCAGCAACCAACTGATTGAGGTGATAAAGGTGCTTTTAGTTTTTGCTATTTGTTGTGAAATATTGGCAACTTTGTACACTAAGGGCAGATTCACACCACGCATTTAAAGCACGTGGCTTTCTCCAAAGTATCATGGGAAGGTTACACAAATAGATTGTTAAAATCAGCTATAGACTCTCTAAGCAGCCAAAATTACCAACAGGAGGAGCTTTGGTCTCAAAAGGAAGGTGGTTGTGGGGGAATTTGGCTTGAGTGGAGGTTTATTGAATTTGGCCTGAAGTATAAGCCTCTTATAAGACAAGACCTTAGAAACTGCTGTCAAGCATGTCTAAGATGTTAATATGAATATCAGTATTAATGTATAAAATATTCCTTTAATAAACAACCTTAGTTAATAGTTCATTATGCTCACTGTCAGTGCCCATCTAGTGCCTAACTATCATACCAAGCTAGTAGGAAATTTCTAAAACATTGTCAGGGAATGGGCGGCAGCAGGAAAAGGGTCACATGAAGAAACTCTTGAGTTACTCTGGCTGGGAATTCTAGGTATAGAAATGAATGAAGTTCAAAGATCTAAACTCGTGTTTATAAGAACTGGGGCTGAGAAACCATTTCCCTATACCACCTTAGCCTATGATTATATTTTCTTATTGAATATTCAAGGCAGGGGTGAAATTAGGCTTTATTTCACCCGGGTCAAAGATCCAGTTGGGCACACATCTCATACACATTTGCGTGCGCACACACACACACACACACACACTGGGAGCCTCAATAGCGCCACTCTGGAGGCTTCACCTGGGGGGGGAAACGCCTGGCTAATCCCCCCTCCATCATAGCAGTGGACAAGGGGAACACCAACAGCAGAATCATTACTAGCATATGGAAGACCTGGGGGGAGAACTTTCAAAAAGCACACCAACTTCTTCTAAATGTTTGCTGAGAAAATTCATAATCCCACTCCGTCTGAGATCTAGTAATCTAGAATTCACAAGTGGCCTATTACTCCTATCTAGCTCAAACTTGAGATAATTTGTTTTTCACACTAATTGTGGTAACGGATTGACAGTAAAACCATTTATAGCCCCTGGCTAAGGCCATAAGCCAGTCACTGTAGTGCTAGTTTATTTTATGTTCCTTTCTGTCACAAAGCATAAAATAAGTTTTGCCAGGAAATAAAAGGTCTCGGATACCCATAAGAACAACAAAAAGGGGGGGGGGGAACCAGCCACATGACCTCAGCTCCATCTAATGGAATTTTATTGTGAGGCTTGTTAAACTTTTCCAAGCAGAAATACTGTCAAAACAAAAGCTTCTACAGCCACCTACACAAATCTCTTTGCTTTTGAAAAAGAACACTTCTTCAGTCATCTTTGCTCAAGAAAAAAAAAATTATTCTTACAAGTTCTCAAGCCAAACATGATCCAGATCTTCTGCAATTGCATCGAATTCACTTGCAAGCTGAATTCACTTAAATAATGGGGTGGGGGGGGGGGAGTGATATGAACTATAGGTAGGTAAAGCATGAATAGATGGGGATGCCTGCACTTTTTATGCTGCTTTTACTTTTAAAATCCCCCACCACTCTGTTTTCTAAGTGACTGGGAGTTCCATGCTTAAACAAATGGATCTGTTGCCATCATTGTTTAGTTTTGTTCTCAGGCTCAGAACTAGAATTGACAACAAGTTTGATCAATGTATTCACAGTTCATCAAAACACTCTTATACTGGATAGAATCAGTTTTATACCTGCAGGTGAACCTCTGCTCTGGTATAAAACTGAACCCCTCTCAGGTGAGAGTAGTATTAGACAGTCTAGTGGGTGCGGGACATGAGCCCAATAGTGCTTCAGAGACTGGGATAGTATTTTATACCTGTGGGCACTCAAAGAACTTATTTCTGAGTAAATGTTGGTAGGATTGCACTGGAAATTATTTAGCCATTTGGGAATGTGAGGTTATATAATCATATTTGTACTCCGATGTTGTCATGTTTACTGGATTTATCTTCCTCATTCTTTAGAAGATGATGGAAACTACTGGCCCTGTAACCTGAGCTGCATTTGGAATTAACAGAATTTTAAATCATGGGCAAAGCAGAGTGAAAGAGATAAGCAGAATGAGGAGTCATTCTTGCTGAAGCCACAGGTTCTGTAATTGCTCACACAAATCTCTCATTGACATAGCATCTCCAACTTCTAGTGAGTTCATAAATTGTTTATAATTGTAGCAAGGTCAGAAAAACCTCTCTTACCAGTGACTTGACTCTACAGATGTCTGGTAATGGAGTCCCTGTATTAATGGATGTTTCGTTGAAATGATGGACAAAATATCCTGAAAGGCTAGAACTCCTATGCTCATTTTTCAAATACACAACTGGGAAAGAACTCCAAACTTAATCTCAGGAAAGTGAGACGATGCACTGTTAACACTGCTGAGCATTATCAGCCCAAATAAGTAAGCCAGCTAAACTGGATTTGAGGCAGTGAGCTGTCCCATCTGCTCCTGTACCTGCATGTTTCAGATATTTTTCTGTGGAATTCTAGCCCTGCTGCCTCTTTCTTTTCAATTTAAGCGTAATTATTGTTACTGAAAGACATGAATTAGGATCATGATCTTTGGACTGGTGGTAGACAATAATATTGTTACTATTGCGGCAGGTAGTCCTCAAGCTGATGGTCTTGTGATGTTACATTACTGCTTTTGTGTTGCAAATCAGACTTAATTTTCCAGTGGGTTTATTGCTATTCTAAATATAGGGACAAAGGGTTGTAGCCAACAAAGTCATCCCATTAGAACAAGGACTTCTACTTGCCCTGTGCATCCCCCCCAATGTGCTCTAGAGGGTTGAAGAATGCCCAGAACAAATTGTGGGAGAGGAGCACATGGAGAAAGGAGTGGAAGCAGAAGTCTCATTGCAGAGGTAGAAGTCATTGCACGAACAGGATGACTTCACTGGATACAGCCCAAGTAGACTAAGATGTCATTTCCCCCCCTACAAAATTTGCTTTCCAATCTTTGTATTTATTTTCCTTGTCCTAGATCCAAAGCACTGTGTGTCCATGTGCCCAAGAGAGTGGTGTGAAATTAAAGCAGCATGACAGATCTCTTTTGAAACTGAGGGAGTTTCATAACCAATTTTGTAATACAGCATGGGGGTCTGCTATTCAAATACCAATATAAAATTAACTGAGCATTCTCTGGTCACTGGCAGAACACTGCCTAACACCATTCTTTAGATCTTATTCCTTTAAATAGTCTAAATTTTCTGTAAAATTGTCATCCATTTTCTATAAATCAATTAGCCCTACATTACTGAACGATTTGTAACCCAATCCTAAACTATGTGAAGCTCAGAATATGAGATGAGAAGGATCCTAGCGGTAACAGGAAGAAACTAACCCAATCTGAGTTTTCCATAAAATAGGTGTCTAATAGAAGGAGATTCAGCTTTAATTCCTCCTTTGGTTCCTAAGATGCAGCCACTTAACCCAGTGAATAGTAAACAAATCAAAGTTTGAAATGAGTTTAGAGGCTGTTGTACATATAAAGAGCCGCAGGGGAATGTTTAAAACTGTCTAGAAAATTATGCTTCTAATCCAAGTATTCAATATTGCAAACAAATCCAAGTATTCAATATTGCAAATAAAATAATGCCTGCTAAAAACAATTGCAGTTCAAGATCACTGCAGCACCAGATGGTACTACCAGATCACTACATGTTCATTTGGGAGGCAATCATAGTTAACTGGAAAAAACAAAATAAAGCACAAATAAAGCTTTCGTGGCCATAAAAATCAGAAGCAAATGGCATGGTGGGGGAGGTGCTCACTTGGTTGAATTGTAGAGTTGGAAGGGACCACAAGAGCCATCCAGTCAAATCCCCTGCAATGCAAGAATCTTTTGCCCAACATGGGGCTCGAACCCATGACCCTGAGATTAAGAGTTGCTGCTGCTTAGTGGGGAAGGAGTAGGGGAGGCAATAGGGAGGTTGGTGTGGTGAAAATGGACTAGCAAAGCTAATCCAGTGCCCCTCTCAATTTCTTTCCTGGAAAGCAGCAGTGACTCAGCTTTCAGAAGGCCAGGTGAGTGCCACCAAGCTGTCCACTTCTGGTTACATTTTCATATCTCATTGTGTTGGGAGGGTTGTGTGGCCACATTTATTCTAAGGCAGTGATTCCCAAATGCCCCCCACTACTGCCTGGAAATTGCCAAGGGCCTTGGGAATCACTCCATCATTTTTCTTGTATTGTGCTGTGCTAGATACTCTGTGATTTATAAATGTTGTTATTATTCCTGCTTTTATTTCTTACATATTATATTCTATTGCATTACAAATGGTATTCCATAGAAATTCAAATATATTGAATATATAGCAGTAACAAGTAAGAAAGGGAAGCCTGAAGTCCATGTGTCCTAATAATTGACCACCAACAAGCTGTTCCTTCAGAATTCTCAGACAATTGCATTTTCTTATTCTCCTGACCTAGGTTCACCATGCAGTATCAAATCAACAAGAAGGCTTGCCATAAAAATGCAAAATGAGCTCATTAGCTGGTTTTCAGCTGCAGTTTTTCACTCTTAACTAGATGCTAGAAAGACAGTTATCCATTACAGTCCTGAAAGATGCTCAAGTTGGCAGATATATTTATCGTGCACTTCAATACTGAAGCTTCCTAACGTTAAAGACTATTAGGGTCTTCCTTGGAAGGTTACATAATAAGGCTCTCAAAAGCAAAACAACAACCTATATGATATGCCAGGGATCAGCAAACTTTTTCAGCAGGGGGCCCAGACTATATTTTGAAAAAAATAATGAACGGCAGCGAAAAGTCGAAGAGCAGCGCACGAAAGGGCTCCGGAGAGGGGCTGCTTAAAATGGCGGCCGCTCAAGTGCTGCTGCTGCTGCTGGCACCAACAAAGCCCACCCCCTTCCTCCTCTAGGCAGGGCGGGGAGAAGCCGGGAGGAGGGAGGGAGGAGCCACCGCCACCATGTGAGGGAGAAGGAAAGAATGTGTGCACTGGTGATCCATGCAGTGATTCCCGGATTGTCCGCAGGCCATATCCAGAAGGCAATTGGGCCTGATCCGGCCAGTGGACCTTAGTTTGCCTACCCATGTGATATGCTGTTGAAATCATTTTGTTTGTATCTTCTTTTTAAAGAGAGATTTAAGAGTCTTTGTTGGCACTAAATGCTGTGTTAAAAGAACAAATATGCTGCCTACCAGAATAGACCTACCACAGTGATGAGTGGAAGGCCTGTGCAATTATGCAAATTGCCTAAAATACTCAGAGCTTCAGGCCAATGTAATTATCATCTTTCCTAAAAAACAAAAAACAAAAACAAAATTCCCATCAAGACTTAAATACATTTTTTGTCTTGCCAAAGTTATAGTGATTGTACATATCATTTTCTGTAACAGTGCAGCTCTATATGTGTCCTCTCAAACGTAAATCACATAGCATTTGGTGGCATTACACCCAAGAAACTTGGTACAGAATTGCAGCCTAAGCTTGTGAGCCACATAAATGTTGAAAGCATGCAATTGCAGAAACTACGACTGCCTTCCAGCATCCTAAATCCATGGGGTCAAAAGATGACATCTCCATATGCTTGAGATCCCTTGATCACATGGGTGCATCCTTGAACTGTAGTTTACCCCTGATGGAGTTAACATTTCCAGTAACATTTCAGATAAGGATCCTTATCAGGAAACCAGAAGGCTGGCTAGAAAAGGCTGTGGGCAGCTTTAAAAGCAAGAATAGTGAGCTTGTGCTGGACATCAATGAGATGGTGAGCCAGTTTTGGGATCTGAATTATGAAGCAGGTTAATAATTTTCATAGTGGAATTTTGGACAAAGATGAGTGAGCTGAGCAAAGCAAGGTCAGAGAGGGTAATATTGTAGAGATTATGGAGGGGGAAAGGCAGGGCATGAACTAAAATTTTAGGGATGGGACAGAAGTGAATGGGCAGGATTTTACCATTTTGTGGAGAGAGAATCAATTTGAAGCAGGCATAGATAAGCTGCTTAACAAAGAATAGGGAGCTTTTCATGGGGAACAACAATAACAAAAATATAAGCACATAGAGAGAGAGACAAGGGGAAATTAATATGTGAAGAAGCAGTGGGAGTAGGATGTTAAGGGAAGATGGAGGCTGTAGTGCACAGTGCTTAATTTACAACAACAAAAGCAAACAAAACTGAGAAAACGTCCTAAAATAAGGTTTCCAGAGCATGGTGCTATATTTTATCATGGGAAGGATTTGTCTGATTTACTGGGCTATATGTTGGCCACATGAGTTGCAATATTGTATATAATTAACTTTTAATTGTCTAATAGTATATAACAAATCTTCTCCTAGTCACAATTCTTTAAAAAATGACCAAGAGACAACCATCGTTTGCACACCTTGAAGTAAGGCTTATATGTTCACTCTCTTTAAAAAAAACAAAAAACTAACTATCTATAGAGAGTGAGGTAATTGGAATCAGTAATACCAATGCTAACTATCAGCTATGTGGCCTGTCAGATAGTATCAGTTAGAAATGCAAAAGTAGAAGTTAGAAATGCAAAAGGATCAAACTCTATGTCCAGTCTTGATCACAGATGATACCAAAGCAGCAGGTATAGGGAGAGGAATGAGCTGACTTAGTTGTAGGGACAGAAAACGTAGGTGAGTCATAAAGGTAAAGGTAAAGGGACCCCTGACCATTAGGTCCAGTCGTGTCTGGGGTTGCGGCACTCATCTCACGTTACTGGCCGAGGGAGCCAGGGTACAGCTTCCGGGTCATGTGGCCAGCATGACTAAGCCACTTCTGGTGAACCAGAGCAGTGCATGGAAACGCCGTTTACCTTCCCACCTATTTATCTACTTGCACTTTGATGTGCTTTCGAACTGCTAGGTGGGCAGGAGCAGGGACCGAGCAATGGGAGCTCACCCCGTCGCAGGGATTCGAACCGCTGACCTTCTGATCAGCAAGCCCTAGGCTCTGTGGTTTAACCCACAGCGCCACCCGCGTCCCATAGGTGAGTCATAGTGAGATAAATAGGTCACAGACCGTAATCACATCCATCTGATGAGTTATGTGGCATGAGAATAATTTTTACTTACCATTTTAAATGGTTCTTCTTTAAACTTATTTTTTTCTGGAGTCATGACATTATAAAAAAATGTAATCAATCTGCAACTACCTTGCAAGAGAAATCGAGGAAGCAGATGCATTACTGCTGTAGCCAAGCTATAAATTGGATTGTTATGCCCCATGAGTTTCTGTAGTTTGCTTAGGTACATTGGTCTGAAGTGCAGAATTGCAAAATATTCCAAAATGTATTTTTCCTTTTCCCCTCACTTTGCAATGATGGACTTTATATTGTGTTCCTCCTTCTGTGTTAATTTCTGGTTTAGCCATGCACAACAGTGATTTGGAAATTCAGAGCACCAGACTCTTAAATAAGGTATGCATTATGTTCGCTCTTGATTTGATAAATGATTTAAAGCAGCAACTTGGAGTGCATTTCTCAGATTATTATAGTGTTAGAAATGCAACAAGTTTCCGACAGCTCTGCTTCATTAAAATAAGATACAAAAAGTGTAGCATGTACTTATAATCAAAATTTCAATGGATTAATAGCTCAACAAGTGTTGTGAGACAAAACAAAATCATCTATCGGAGAGACAGTTTGATTCAGGTTAGAAGAAAAAATAATTAGGAGCAATGTCTCCTAGGCTTCTTTTCATTAAAATGTTAGACATTGCTCTTTGTCATGTTCCAGATTTACAAAGCATTGTTATTTTCAGGGTCTGTGCACACATACTCCAGACCTCCCCCCTTGTCTAAAGCAGAAACAAAACAATGTAGAACTTGAAAATTCATTTTCTTTTACTTTCCAACAGATACATTGATTCAGTAAAGGGTATATAGTAATTAACCCTAGCTTTTGTTTTGTAGGATCATGAAAGCAATAACATCCAAATCTAATAACATCCAAAGATTGGCAAACCTTGTTGGATAGTGGATTTTCAATATTAGTCTGTGCATTAAAAGAAACTGCAAAGTGATAGGATTGTGTATTTATTATTTATTTATTTTTAATACCCCACCTATCTGGCTAGGTTTCCCCAGCCACATAGATGGCCTTACCATTAGGCAGAGTGAGGTAACTGTCTCAGGTGGCAAATGGTGGAGGACGGGGCAGTCACGGTAACCCCCCCCCCCCCGGTTGTTTGCCAATACTGAAATAAGATATAATTTGTCACTCTAGGTATGTGGAAAGGATGTGTGTGTGGCATACCGCTCTTCACCCCAAGGAACGAACTTATCTTGGTCCAGCTGTGAGTGTAAAAAGCTTTTAAATGTACCGTAAACTAGTGGTTTTGCACAAAAAGATATCCATAAATGTCTGCAAGTACATCCGTGAATCAAGGCAAGACAGCTGGGAGACGGCATCGAGGTCATTGATTTGCTACAGGCTATTGTGTTGTTGTTTAGGCCAAAGCAAGTGGCAGCCTGAGGACATTTAATAGGAATTATGCACAGTAGTGAGCCAATCAAGAAAAAAGAGCTCACTGTAAATATGTCATCCGAATAAGACATCTGCCACTGGGTTGTGGCAGGGAAATAGGCCCTTATTCCTGCTCTCTCTGTGACTGAAAGAGCCACTGATAATTTCTGGTTTTTTCTTTTTAAGCTTCACACTAAAATATTTCAGTCACAGTAGATATTTATAACCCAAAGAATCCATAAACGAAGCAGCCATCATCTAAAATGAACATCTAGTTTAAATTATAGCCCTTCTGATGTTACTACACACCAGAACAGATGCTTTATTTTGACAGGGTTCAGATTTCCTGAAGGATTTTGTGTTTGGCTAACATGGCTTCCACTACTACTGTAAATCATAGTATACAGTCCTAGGAACAGTGTTTACATAGGTGACAAGGTGAAGGGACATTCACTCTCCCCACTCATTGAGCAGACTGCTATGAAGGCTGAGAGCAAGGCATAATAGATCTACTGAGGTGGTCATACCTTTGCTATGGTCATTTGGAGGCACATCAAAATGTGCTCAACCATCCAAAGTGCAAGGGTAATTCTTCCCAGACCGAGCAACAGTACAGCTCCATTTGCTCAACACACATTAATCCTCAGACTCCTGCTTAATAAAAGTAGTAAGGCTTCAGGCAATGCTTCTCTTAGAAAATAAAAGCAATTGCCAAATGCAGGTGAAGAACAGTCTTTCTTCAGGAGTATTTCAGATTTAAAGGCTAATTAAATGGAATCTCCAGTTTAGCAGAATCAACTATATTGCAAACAAGGTATCACCTTACTAGCTGCAAAGGCACCTGAAGGTCATACGTTCTAAACAGCTTTACTGTTCCAAGCATACACCATAGGCCACGTTCTTAGGACCAGTTTCTTGCTGCTGTGCAAGCCAAGGCCCAGTCTATTCAGAAGTAAACCACATTGGATTAATGGCACTTCCTCTTAGGTAAGGGCTACTGACTAGCCAATTTAATTTATTTATTTTAAAAAAACATGGCTCTTTAGGACAAGGGACCATTTCTAATTACATCAATAGCCTGTAATGTAAATCACTCAATGAATTTCTACTGAAGAAGAATATAGGAATTAATATAGGAATATTTAGATATTATACAAGCAGTGACCATTTTGCACACATTCAAGTGATGTGTGTCCAACGTGTGGGTCATTTTGGACCTGGAAGAGGGCAGAACAGGGACAGGACAGAACGAGTTGGGGCAGTTTGTAAATAATATTACCAATGGCCAGCTTCCATATTAAAAGCAGTTTAAAAGCTTAAAATTACAAAAATAAATAAAATGGTGGGGTCCTAAAAATATACATTTCATCTTGCTGAAATCTGTACAGTATAATGAAAGTACCAGACCAGGCATAGGCAAACTTGGCCCTCCAGATGTTTTGGGACTACAACTCCCATCATCCTTAGCTAACAGGACCAGTGGTCAGGGATGATGGGAGTTGTAGTCCCAAAACATCTGGAGGGCCCCGTTTGCCTATTCCTGTACCAGGCCCATACCTGTGGTGACTTCCACAACTCAGGGGAGGCCACAAATAACCTCTCCTGGGCTTCTGAGGGCAACAAGAGGGCATTCTCTGCAGATCTTAGCACCCAAAAAGGTCTGTAGGGAAGCAGACACTCTTTCGGGTATTTGGGCTTTGAGTCATTTAGGGCTTTAAACACTAATATGATCACCTTTAATGGGCCTGGAAATGAACTGGCAAAACAGGGGTTATATGTGCTCTGAAATGAACCCCTCCAGCAATTCTCTCTGCTGCATTTTGGAGCAATTGAAGCTGAAGCATTTGCTGATGATCATGCTCCTCTGAAAGGATCCTCTCTTTGTTAATAAGTTCCATTCCTGGGCTCACTTACTTGGGAGGAAGCCCCACTGAAGTCACGCTGACCTACATTTTATCCTCTTCTCATTAAATCTGTAACCCGCCTGTACCAGTCCAGCAGGTCCCATGCCTAAAAAGTGCATGCAAGCAGATGGTGCCATCTGGCCTCGTTTATTTACTTCTAAGTAGATGTTAAAAGTTTGCGCTGTTAGATGCTTTTGTACAACTATCTCTCTCTGTTTCTCACAGCCCCTTGGAGGGCAGGAGGAATTTGGGCGAGATAATTGCTTCCTCCCCCAGCTTTTCCCACCACAGCAATTTCTTGAGAAAGCATTAGCATGAACACTACAAAATGAAAAGTGCTTTCTTCCACTGTGCTGGAGCCTTAAATGCGAATAGATCATGCATTGGGGTGTTGGAAGTAGAACAAGACTGGGAATGGGGGTTTTCTTTGGTGGAGAAGGATTGTGGGCCCACCTGTGATTATGAAAATTTTCGTTTGTAACAGAGCCTCTCCTGGTGTGGTGGCCTTACTATGCCATTAAAAATATGTGGAGGGAGAAGGAGAATCGGTTCATAGTCAAACTGCTACTGAAACCTAGTGTGTTTGGGGAAGCAGGAGGCAGGAAAGAAATGAAAATATCACTTGTTAGTGGTGAGAGGAAAGCATATCAGTAAGCCTCAGATTATGTGGGGGGAATATTTCAGGGTTCATGTCTTTTTTTGCTTGGTTGCCTGCCCATTTTCTGCCCCCTTTATATATGTAAGTCTATACTTTTGCCAAGCGCTCAAAGCTGAATGAGCACAGAGTCAAATGTGTGTACGTTGCAGGCTAGCTGTACTCTTGAGAATTATTTATTACTCATGGTTATTCTTGTGCCGTAGATTTACTGACAGATCTTGGGCTGGCCATGTATTCTAGCCTCATTATTCATTGGCTTTAAAGTGGGACTAATGTAGCTGTAAATGATGTTATACAATACGTACATATATGTTATCATGACAACAAAAACTAGCAACACCATTTCAGCACAAAAAGGGTGTTTTCAATGGGATCACAAATAACGTTAAAAGCACAGCAGGGTTTTGAAAAATTTATGATAGTTTGAGAAAAGAGGACATCAAGTGGTGGTTGTTTGTAATTGCAGCTGGATGCATATAGCATACAGTATTTATTATTGGAATAGTTCCCTACCTCTGTGGATTTAGCCCAATGATAAACTCTGTTATTATACACACACACACACACCATTTTTGTCTCTATACTAAGGAGTGAGAATTGGTATTATATCAGGAAAGTATTCTTGCCAGTTTTGAGAGTCACATTTATTCATATATGCTTTATATTGGGTTGAAGTGTAGGAGATTATATAGAACTATGCATTACGGTGTTTGAACTACATGCTATGCAGCCCTCAGAGCAATTCACCATCACAGTCTGCATATGAGTGAATAGAAATCACATTATGGAATGTGCTATTGGAAAGCCTCTGATTTCAGAAACCACAGACTTGATCCACATAGGTTTGAATTTTATGTGCTGGTCATAATACTTGAGCCTTGATTCACACAAGCCTGCATTCTATATGCTGTTCAGCTAAATACTGTCCATGATACATTTTAACCCATGCACCATTTACAGATACAAGTGCTGCTGCTTATCTTTAAGGCTCCACACAGCTTGGGATCCAGGAACTAGCTAAACCTAACTTGTGGGTGCAATTGCACTCTTTGAGAACATCCTCTTATGCCCAGGAAGTCTCTAAGCCCCCTGTTGCATCCTGTGTTATGTTTTGCCTAATTCACTTTGCTGCAGATCTCCAAGTAGAACCTGGGTGCTGCCCATGGACGTAGCAGCTGCCCCCCCACCCCAATCAAGTAAAATACGGTAACAGATACTTAATTGACCAGTCACATTGGTTCTGCCCCCCCCCAACAAAAGTCCTGTCCCTCAACCAAGTCCTGCGCCCCCCTAACAAAAATCCTGGCTATTCCCATGGTGCTGCCCGGAAGTTTTTTAATCAACTAAATTTATGATTAATTAGTACCACACTGTGCCTTAACAACAGAATGAAAACACAGGCCACAAAGGTAGAAAAGCTACAAACTCATTTCTTAATTAATATAAACTTGACCAACCTGATTATGGGCCATGAATTACCAGTCTGAGTTGATATGCTGGGGAATTAAATATCTGCCTGAAACAGCTACTGAATACTCTGGGTCTGGGAAGCCAACGGCTTTGAATCCTCAAAAGGGTTTTGCTCATTTAAATGTTTCAAAAATCTGAGATGAAAACAGAAATTATATATTCATAATTGCAAAGCCCTCATGTGGGGGCTTAGGGCTACTGTTACATAATTACAAGAGCCGGTGTGATGTAACAACTATGAAAACAGCAGATAATGACAATTACAGGGTGATGAAAGCAAACAAGATGGTTGTGAAGAAAAGAATTAATGTGTTGCTATAGACACAGAAAGCACAAAGGATTCAGCCCAATGGTGTTAACTGCTAATTGAATAAAGAGGAAGGTGGTCCAGCAGCCTAGTTCGCTGGAAACCTCTCATTCATATTCCCCCAGATGGACCAAAAATTGAAAAGGTCAGTCCCCCCCCCCCCGAAATTACTGACTGAAACAACAATATATCCCAAAATCCTCTGCAACATCATGAAGGTTCTGGACACATTATTGGTTTATGTGGGGCTGCCTAAAACTCACCTAGAGATGAATAAAACTCTGAGCTGTTGGCACTTGTCCCTCCATCTGAACAAAGAGGGCCAACAGGGACGGGTTCACCCTTTCCTTCAAAGCACTGCTGTTGTCAGCAGCAGCTTGGATGAAGAACATGATGCTTATCTCTTAAACCCCACAAGGCTCAGGACCCAGGTATCCATGATTAGACCAAGGGTAGCCAACATGGCACCCTTCAGATGTTGCTGGACTACAGTTCCCATCATCACTGACCATGCTAAATGCTGCTTGGAGTTGGAGGGCACACCATTAGCTTACCCCTATGTTAGACCACCGCCAACCATACCATTCTGTCTGTTCAAAGATACAATAATCGGAGGGTCCCTTACAGTTTTTGAATGGCATCTACTGAAAGACCATCTTCTCTAAGTTGCTGTCCTGTCTGGACTCTTTGGTGCATGTTTCCGTAGAATTATAGGCTTTTCCACTCTCCATCACTCTTGGGCATAGAAGAAATACTTGTAAATGAAAACTAGTGCATTGGGGAGAAAGCTTATAGCTTAATCTGTTCCACATGGTGCTAGTTTGCTACTCTGATGAAGTTGTTGTTTTTAATTTTAAAAAAAAAAACATGCACAAGGGAAGCATTAAAAATAATGGTGCCCCACCTGTAGTTTCTTTCAGGTTTCTGCCTCTAGCCTACAATGGCCAGGCAGACACCTCTGGGAAGCCCACAAGCTTCTGCATGCTGGCAGCTAGTAATCAGTGTCTTAATGCCTCTGATCCAGCAGTAATGACAGCCGTTGCTGGATCCTTTCTCAAAGAATTTGACTAAATTTCCTCAGAAGGTACTGCAGGTCCTTTGGCTCTGTAGATGAAAATGTATGCAAAAGAACAGCTGCCCCTTTAAGCTTCTCTGTACGCTTTTAATAACTTCAGTATCACACTTTGCCGACAGCAGCATACAGTGGCTGGTTGAGTAATTATCGGCTCCCTGCGTTCCCCGAGGTTCATAGCCAATCTGACATTCAGAATAATCAGATGAGATTGCTTGGTAGTTCAGAGCAAGTAGGACCATCTGTATCTACATATATTATTACTGCTTGGCAGGTCATAGAAGGTTTCTGACAGCTTGAACCACAATTAAGTTAAGCAGAAATGTTCAGTGGCATTTGCTCCTAGATGCCTGGGACTGCAGCAACAGGATCAGGCTGCCTTAAATCCAAACACACACCCTCAAATGATGTGTGTATTCTTTTAAAAATCACAAAATATGCATGCTTCGGCAGTATGATTTGTTATGTAAACTGTCGTTGGAATCCCTCTAGATCCAATGGCGGTGTAAAAAGTACAAGAGTAATTTGGGCAATTCAGTCAAATTTGTTTTGTCCAATAAGAAGGGGTATATAGGCAATAATTAGTTCCCTCAATGTTTGCTTACCTATACAATATAGGGCATTATGCAATGGAATAGTACTGCAGGATTTCCACTTATGCAATGGAACCTCTCCCCCCCCCCCCCCCCGCCCTCCAACTCTGCTCCAGAGGGAGAACCCGGGAGCAGATAGGGGGTGAGGGGGAGGAGAGGGAGGGAGGGAAAGTTCCCTTGTGCAATAAAAAGTCCTTGTGATCGCGGATCTGCATCATGGATATGCAACCCTAACACAGTTACACACACATGTTTAAACAATTGCATTGGGGCCATTCCATTGTCACGGGTGGGACACTTTGACCATGTTTTTTGGTATTCACACATGTTAACAATGTAAATATACATAAAAATTAACAACCAAAATTTAAACTATGTTCTTAATAAGATACTGAACATTTTACTAATGTTTTATTATTTTTATGGATTTTTTGACAATTTTATTAAATGTTAAAAGTGTTGTCATGGGTGGGACAAAAAAAGGACATGGAGCCTGAGATAAGTTTGATTTATGGAAAAACTCTGTGAGTTGGGAGGTGACTCAATGATAAACTCAGCATATCTGTTTAAATCAATGTTTATTGGTTACAACTATGCAATCAGGAATTAAGTTTAAGAAATTTAAGGATACAAAATTAAGGAAAAAATGCTGTCACGGGTGGGACAATCATCAGAAAACTTTTAATTTGAACACTTCTGTGAAGACTACGGGTGGACTTTTGAAAAGAAGGTCCATAAAATAAACTTCTTTTGTCTTTAGCTTTTTAAAAAATGGTTAGACTGCATGTTTGCAATCTTCCTCACCAAAGTCTAGTGCTCATCTAGCATGCTTATCAGGCTCATTTTTCACGGAATGGCCCATTGGCTGCGTGAAGTGAACCAGGGGAACAAGCCTTTCCCTATCTTCCGAATCTGTGAGGGGGGGGGGGTGGTTAAAAAAAAGATTAAAAAACTTGATCAGGTTTCTTTCTTTACTCCCCAAAACAGTAACTACTCCAGAAAGAACCTTGAGAAAAGTTCTGCTCGCACTGCTGCCTGCCTATATAATTTGGTTCCTGCCAGGCTGCACTCCTATCCCTGTTTATTGGCCCCAGTGAATTAATCACCGGTACTTTCTGCGTAGATTGGATTGCGCGCCAGAAAGCGGTGCCTCCCAAGGCAGCTCCCTACCAGAGAGGGCGCTGTGGTTTCAGAACGCCTCCTTGGTTTCCTCTTGGCTCAAACCCTCTATTTCCTCAGCTACTGGCGTGGACGTTGGGCGACGTGATGCTTCCGCCCGGCACTCCCAGCTGCTAAGTCTGCCCTGCGAAGACTCCGCGCGCGCTTAAGGCGCACGTTGTTTACTTTGGCCGCATGGCTTTGCAGAGCTCGGCGGTGAAATTCCGCAGGATCCTGGCTCATTTCCCTCAAGAGCTCAGCCTAGCTTTTGCTTATGGGTCCGGGGTCTTTCAGCAAGCGGGGGCCTCTACCGTGGAAACGGGGGTAAGTGGGGCTGGAATAGACTCCTAGGACGGGAAGGGGCGAGTCCTATTATTTAGCTGTAAAACCTGCGAGCGATCAAGCGGCGGCTGCCGTTTTTGAAGTTGTTCTTTCTGCAGCCTTCCTGAGCAAGGAGCTGCGAATGTGTGTGTGTTTTAAGAATAACCCACCCTTCCCCAATTCTACCCTCATGAGTTCAGGAAAACATAATAGAGCTCCCCTCGTTTTTTCGCCATATGCTTCATAGCACCATCCATGCAACACAATCTTTAATTGCAGGTAAAACCAGCACCTAGCAGCGTCTATCAATGCATGTTTATTTGAAAATAGCTATCGCTTTCTATAATGGGATTTGCTTCCAATAAACTGTGCAGCCACAGTCTCTTAGTTGAGGTTAGAGTCTGGCAACCTTTAAGTTTAAGGCTCATTCTAAGGTTGCAATCCTATCCCTCAACTGTTTTTAACAATTTGTTTCTTAGATGGTTCCTAATACAACCATAGTGAATAATGTGTTAATAGTTGCCTGTGGTGTTGTACTGATTGGGTTATCAGTGGAATTGTTCTAAGTCAGAGGTTTTCAACCTTTTTGAGTCCACCGCTCACTTAACCAACTACATTCTTTCTGCAGCACCACTGTGGGGCTCAGGAGCCCAGTTAGGTCACCTCTTGCCTGCAGAGCTGGCAGCCTCTCGTCCTTTTTTGAACACCCTCCCTTGTAGAGTGTTACCTCAGCCTCCTCTCCTCTCCTTGGGAATCCTCCCCTTGGGCATCAGAGAAGGGAGAGAAAGAAAGAAAGAGGGTTAGGGGCCAGTGTTGCCAGTGGCACCCCTGATCATCATTCAAGGCACCCAAGCACACTGGTTGAAAACCACTGTTATAAGTGAACGTCTTGGGCATAGTATCAGATTGTTTTTCCTTTAAGTATCAAAACACCACTGAGGCTTGAATTTTATTAAGTGCCATCAGATGCTGATGTATCATGTACTCTATAGTTAGCCTGTGTTCAATCCAAAGCCTGCACTTAAATCCCATTGAATTAAGTGGGAACTAAATTACCAGTAATGACTAACTCTTCACACTGATTTTAATGAGATTTTAATGAGATTAGTCTGGATTTGAATGAGACCTAATTTAATCTGGATGCAACATGGAGTGGACAAACATGCTTTGTGAGCTTTTGGTTGCAGGTGTGTGTGTGTGTTCTTGTGTTTATTCATTTTTTTGTTTCAGATCTTAATGTTGCCTTCTGGTGTTTCACATGCTTAAGGAGTGTCTTGTGATTGTAAGCAAAAAAAACCTATGCATTCTGTCGTCTTTTTTATTTTACAGAACAATATGCTGGACTTTGTGTTTGCTGTTGATGATTCTGTGACATGGCATATGATGAACCTGTTAAAGAATCGTAATCATTATTCCTTTCTAAAATATTTTGGGCCCAAGCCAATCAGCAACGTACAGAACTATGGAGCAGGGATTTACTACAATACACTAGTGCCTTGTAATGGCAGGGTAAGTAATATAGGTGGCATCTTTGCTGTTATTTGTGTGTGTCCCCAGTGCACAAGTTTAGTTATTGACTCAATCAGGCTTTTGTTCTGTGAGAGTTTTATTACCGAGATGAAAATTCTTTTGAAAGGCAATATGTTCTATGAAAACAGGATTAATTAATTTAAAATGTGGTTATTTTAATCTTTGTTTTAGATTTTATTACAATAAAACAGCTTTTATGACTCTTTCCATCATGAAAGATAGGTTCAAAACTAGGTTAGTTTTGGGACTCCTTCAAGTGAGGTAACTACCGTATTTAAATAACAAGAGACGCCTTGAAGGTTAGATAAGAGACTCTGCAGAAAGGCTTATGGGGAGAACAGGGGAGATAAGTGATTTTCCTATAGAAGGTTTCTGATGAAAAAGACTTCACAGTGCGTGCCCCTCTGCTGCTTCTTAGGATGGATCTTAGCAAAAGAGACCAAAAAACAAAACAAAAACACCCTACCTTTCTCATGCTTTGAGAATAATTTCCTCAAAAGAATTTTCAAAAGATTCAGCCTTTGTGCAAACCTATTTTGCTTTTGGCAGATGTATATTTGTCTTTTATTTACACTTAATGTGATCCAGCTCTCATTTTTGCACATTCCAGGTTATAAAATATGGTGTTATTAGTACTGATGTTCTGATTGAAGATTTGCTTCGCTGGAAGACACTCTATGTAGCTGGACGACTACAAAAGCCGGTACTGCTAACTCATTTTCTCATTTAAAATGACCATAAACCATAACCACAGGAAAACTATTTCAAAAACATGGTGGAGGGATAAGTAGCCATAGGCTTATGTGGTGGCCATAGGATTTCTTACTGTGGTGTTTGGAATGTAAATTTGTGGCATAAGTAAAGTGAAATGCTGATAAAGTTGTTATTGCGCTCCATCTGAGGGTTGAACTATGTGTTACATTGTTCATGTTAGTGTTCAAATGGCCACTTCTGTTTTGGAGAAAAAGCAGCTGTGGGACTACAGTCTGAATTGGGCCTCCACAAATTCCTTCCTCTATGTGGCAGTTTGCTCAAGGTGCTGTTTAATTTCAGTGGACAGCACATTTGAAGGCAAATAGCAGTGTTGGGTAGGTGAATTTTCAGCAGGGAGCTACCACAGGGACCAACACAGGAACACATTCCTAATCAGGGAGCTCACCACTACTTTTTCTTTAAAATAAGAGTCTAAACCACTGAGCCTCTTGGGCTTGCCGATCAGAAGGTTGGTGGTTCGAATCCCCACGACATTGTGAGTTCCCGTTGCTTGGTCCCTGCTCCTGCCCACCTAGCAGTTCGAAAGCACGTCAAAGTGCAAGTAGATAAATAGGTACCACTCCGGCAGGAAGGTAAACGGCGTTTCCGTGCACTGCTCTGGTTTCACCAGAAGTGGCTCAGTCATGCTGGCCACATGACCTGGAAAATCTGTATGTGGACAAACGCCGGCTCCCTCTGCCTGTAAAGCGAGATGAGCGCCACAACTCCAGAGTCATCCACGACTGGACTTAACTGTCAGGGGTCCTTTACATTTACCTTTTAACGAAGTACACCTTTTAAAAACAAAAGCATGCATCATGTAGTGGCCTGGTTTGAATATAGCATTAAACCATAGTTCAGTGTGAATGAGCAGTACGGTGGTGAATGCTGTTCAAAAGTTCCCATGGCTCTCCTCCCTTGGTGTGCAACTGAGTCTGCCACCATGAGTGATAGGCAAGAACAAACCTTGGGAGGAAGCACACCATAACCTTGGGTTTGGATAGCACAGCAAGCTGGACTTTGGCTTGTTGTATCTGTGGCGTAGTAGCAGTGGAAGAGAAGTGCCTTGAGCAGCATGCGCCACCACACTGCTTATTTGCATCAAACCATAGCTTGATTTGAATTATGGTTTAATATGATGTGTGTGCGGAACTAATGTATGTAGTTTGACAAGTAACTTCAGAGTTTTGGAACCAGATTCTACTGTCCTTTGCCAAGCCGTTCGGAAGCACATGCGAGTTACCTTGCAACAGGTACATTGGTATCCCATGGGAGGCCGTTATGACTTGGCTCTCGGTTCCTCCTTTCCCACATCTCTTCCTGTGACCCTTTTGGGAAAGAATTTGGAAATGCCCGGTCTATATTTAAACATATTATTGATCATGTTTGTAGAGTTCAGGGTAATGGATACAGAGTTAAGCTGAAAGATAATAATTTCCCAAAAGTATTCTGTGACTTTTATACTGATGGAAGATCTTAACCCATTTCTCCTTAACAGATGGTCACACCAGTTTATTGGTGTCTTTAAGCCACAGGTAAGGTACCTGTGGCTCTCTAGATTTTGTTGGACTCCAATCCTATCTTTGGCCATGCTGCCTGGGGCTGACTGTAGCTCAACTGCAACAATATATAGAGTGCCACACTCCCATACTGTACTCCGAATCCGGTGCTTTAAGGATAAAGAGTATAGTACTGAGCTTTAAAAGTGCCTGGTGAAATGTCAGTTACAACTGCACAAAGTTCATGTCAAGTGTTCCAATTGACCACTAGATGGAAGCAGAGTTAAGTCAAATGGAGAGAGAGAGAGAGAGAGAGAGAGACTCTTAAATTCAGCTTGGGATTCTGGTAACAGAAAGGGGTGGGTGGGTGGGGTTGGGTATCTGCTTTAGGTATAGTCTTAAGTGATACTTTTTAGCTGTCTATGAATTCTCAGCTGACTTCTTTTTGTATTTTAATATATATTTAATATTCTTCTGCTACAACATATGAAACCATTAGTGGGAGTTGGTGGAAATTATTCATTTGTCCTTTCCAGTAAACTTCATGGAAGATGCTTTTTCTTGCCTTTGATTTTGAGAACAAAAAAAGCCAACTCTTCTTAGTTTGTCTGTGTTATAAGTTCAGAAAACAAATGAGCTTTCATGTTGCTATTCTTCTGGGGACTAAGTAAAACTTAAGTTTGCGATTTCATCAAATTTTTATTTAGTTTTTAAAAACCCTTCAACTGAAGTTCCTCAAGCAGTGTACAATTTTTAGTAAAAACATGGTTACATATTTGGGTGTTTGTTCTATTTCCCCTATTCACTTCTCCCAGGATTCCACCATTTTGGAATGTGCATGGGAATCACTTGTTTCAAAGTCCCCTTATAAAAAATATATCAGCTTTCCATATGCAGGGAGATCTTGATGAGTAGTGCTTCCATTCAGTCTAACCTAGTGAGTATTTTCCAATGGAATGATCTCTAGAAGGATAGTACCACATAGGACATAGTGTGTCTAAATTCGTACCCAGTGTCACCTTGAAACTTTTGTAAGATCGTTCTGTCTGAACAGGCATTTTATAACTTGGCTTAAGTGTGTTGGAAGGTAGATCTCTAGCATTTGTCACACTTTACCTATCTTAACCCTGCTTTGAATTTCTGGGAATCAGTATAATGAAAGGCAGTTTTTGGTGCAACAGAACTGCTTGTGCAACAGAACATTGGCTTTCTCAACTTCTCCCTCCAGTCCTCAGTGTCTCTAAAGTTCAGAGCAGATTTTGCTGGTGGAAACTGCGGGGTAGAGGACAGGAAGGAGAAGTGAACAGATGCCTACTCATGCTACATTCAATCTTCCCCTAGAAGTGTAAATAAAAACAGAATGCAAATCCAATAAATCTAAATGCCTTCTTTTTCTTCTTGGAATTTGCATCTAAACTTGCAAAATTAACCAGTAATTTGTAGTTGCTGCTGGAAATTTTAACTAATGTCACTTGTAGATATTGTTATTTTAGTTGTATGTTGGTTTTTCAAACCTTGGTGACAACAGGTTTAGGGCTGATTTTTGAAGCCTTTGAAATATACCACCCATCTGAACATGAAAGCATTCCCATCTGATGTTTCAGGTTTGTGATGCAATACCTTTTTATCGACTGTTTCCACTGTGTGATTTAGTCAATACAAACTTGAATGTTGAAAAACAAACCCTTTGCACAAATCTGACAGTGATATATTAAACATGACTGAACAGTTCATATGGGTTTCCCCCTGTTTTAGCAGGGATTCGAGCAGAATAATTCCTAGTGTTCCACTACAAGATTGTGTCCCAGCTGGTTAATGTTTCTGTGTTTTTCTGTCTCTATGGAGCGGGCAATATAAGCCAAGTGCCGCTCTCTGATGTGTTAATTTCCCTTAGTTTGGTATACTCTTGCAGCAGTGCTAATATGAGCCACATAGTTCAGATGAGGACATCTCTAGTAGGACACAAATGGCTATTGAGAATTGTAAGCTCTTTTCTTCTTCCCAGGCCTCTCTGGCTGTGTCTCAAGAGTTTGCTGGCTTTTTGCTTTGGACACCACATAAGATTGATTAGCCAAGTTCTCATCTAACCTCATGTTGAAGAACTGGGTAAACACAGGGGGGGGTTGCAGTCCAATTGAGGCTTGTAGAAAACATCCATCCTGTTAAAACTTTATGATCTGCTATCCCATCTTCAGACTATGTAAAGTTTCCTGGCTGCTGAGGAATGGCTGACCACTTCTGGTGCTTCCTGAAAGTGGGAGGCACCATCCAGCCAGCCAAGCCACTCCTGTCACATGGTCCCACGCTCCTCCTACTCATAGCTCCTCCTCCCTGTTCCACCTCAGCTATGCTTATGAAAGTCCACTTACTGTACATGTCCATGATAGCTTCAGAGGCACTATACCTCTAAATGGATGAAGCTGTCTTATGCAGAATAAGATCATTATGGAGAATAAGATCATTGGTCTGCATTGCCTGGCAGAGCTCTCAAGGATCACAGTAGGAAGTCTTCTTAAACTATGCTATCTAGTTGTGTGATGATGAGCTTCGAAGTGCAGGAGTCCATCATGACAACCCCATCCCCCCAAAGAGAATACAAAAATGCAGGCACCTGGTGTTCATCCATTATTATACACACAGAGAGAGAGAGAGAGCGCAATACATAGCACAGTACCCAGGGTTGTATTCTATTAAGTTCTACTCATGGTGGGCCCATTGAAATGAATGGCCCTAAGAAAGCTATGTTTATTAATTTCCACAGATCTGCTCTAAGTATGTAGTACTTACCTTGACTGCAACCCCCCACCACCACCACCACGACCATATATTAGGATCTGTATGACTGCAATTCTATGTATACCTTATTTACTCAAATCTAACGTGCACCTTTTTTTGGCCAAATTAACGTTGTGAAAATTAAGGTGCGCGTTAGATTCGATGGAGCATTATACTCGAGTAAATACAATAGTTTCTTGAGAGTCAGCTCCATCAAACTCAGTTATGCTTGCTTCTGACTCTGTAGGTTCATCTCGTAGAGCACATTTGGCCAGCTGAAATTTAACTGCTTGCTTCTTGCAAAGAATTGTTACCATTTAAATTGCTAGCCTGAAATCAGAATCCCATCAAAAAGGGGGGGGGAGGGAGGGAGAGAAAGAAAGAAAGAAAGAGCATCTGGTCTCTGATTACCTCTGAAGATCTGTCACAAACAAACTCAAATATCTGACTACCATATTAATTCACTTGCCAGAGCAAGGACAATCCATCAGTTATCCTGTCACTTTGGCTGATGATGTCATTGCTCCTGCTCTGAAAAAAGGAAGTCCCAGAGCTGTGCTTCTCTGTATTTTCCCCTCCACTATATCACTGGGGCAGTCTCAGATACTTAACTGATTATGCCACAGATTAACACTGTGTGCAGAGTGTGTTCTTCCTTCCTTTAACTGGATCCTTGTTTGCAACATCTCTTCATAAATTTTGGCAAGCCAAATCATTTGTGAGGAAAGGGTAATACCGGTAGGCCCTGAAATTACAGTACAGTATTTTTAAAAGACACTCCCCCCTTTCCCAGCCGAAATGCAGCATGATATAACATGCCACACCTTGTGACTGGACTTTTGAGGGGAATGAACATCCCAAAGCCCCAGTGGGGTGCATGCATGTAAGAATAAATAGGGTCTTTATAAGAAAATAAGGGTGGCGCTGTGGGTTAAACCACAGAGCCTAGGGCTTGCCAATCAGAAGGTCGGCGGTTTGAATCTTCACGACAGGGTGAGCTCCTGTTGCTTGGTCCCTGCTCCTCCCCACCTAGCAGTTCGAAAGCACGTCAAAGTGCAAGTAGATAAATAGGTACTGCTCCGGTGGGAAGGTAAATGGTGTTTCCGTGCACTGCTCTGGTTCACTAGAAGTGGCTTAGTCATGCTGGCCACATGACCCAGAAGCTGTATGCCGGCTCCCTCGGCCAGTAAAGCGAGCTGAGCGCCGAAACCCAGAGTCGTCCACATCTGGACCTAATGGTCAGGGGTCCCTTTACCTTTACCTTATAAGAAAATGTTACATAAGGAACCATCAAACAGATGAAACCTCTATACCGTATGCTTAGTTTAGACTAAGGCCCACTGTGTTCAATGGAGTAAAATGTTTAGGAGTGGCTTGCATTCCCTATTTTATAGGTTCATAGTTGTATATGGCGAAGTCCCCTTTGAATACATTTATATTAGATTCTCTCTCTGACTCACATCCCCAGGACATGGTTACAATGAGTCTTGCTAAATCAGAGGTTAAAATGAACATATTTTTTTAATAAACAGCAAACTCTGCTAGTTTTGACTCTTCAGTATGAGATGGTAGGTAGTGTAAATCAAGTGAAAGGATTGAGTCAGAAGACCACATTTCTTCATTTCCCCCCTCTCAATCAAGCAGATAAGCTATTATATATTGGGCTTTTTTCCTAGCATGTAAACACAGTTCTCAATAGAGGTGAACTGGCTGTTTGGTCACTTGACTATTCAACTGGCTGTGTAATTTGGCCGTTAGACAGACAGCAAAAGCAGCTGGTCTTTCACTGTATTCCCCTATTGTCTTCTCAGCTGCCATTTTCAGCTCTAGAAGATTGTATTGACTCCCCCCCCCCTGGGGGGGAGGAAAAATGCTTGTTTGTAAAATTAGGCTTTTAAAAACATGTAGGAAAGCAAATTGAAAGCATGTGTTCAAATAGCGTCTCCCAGGACCAGTTTACCTTTAACTACTCAGATGGTTCAGATTTTGTGTCGCTAACAAAAACCACACTTCAAATGCAGGGGGGAGATAATGGAAGAATAATGATATTGTATGCCCCACAGATTCGTTTTGGGTCTCGAGGGTTGTGTTCAGAAATATATATCATCGGCTCTGGTTTAAGCTTGTGAGGTTCTGGATACAATCATCTCTTTGTCATGGACTTGCTTTTACCCATATACCTTCTAAATGTTTGCGAAAACTGCACACTGTAATAATATCAGTCTATTTGTTTCATTGCAGTCTAGCTCCAGCTGTCTCCTTCACTCTAAAATCATCTTGTGGAAACTTTTTTTAAAAAAAGAAGAAGAAAAGGGTAATTTGGTTAGAGGCAATACTTATCCCTGCACCGTGCAGGGCAAAATCTGGAGGGAAATTACATAACTGTGTAAATATGTTTACAACATTGATTATTCTATGGACAAATTCAACACAGTGATGTGCAGGTTGCCTCAAATTAAATCACACACGCAAATGAGAAACAGGAAGCATCCAAGGAAAAAGACAAAACAGGAGAAGGAATCTCAAAGATGCCCAATAGTAATGTCTGAATGACCATCACTTTTCCCACCTAAACAGAACTCCCTCAGGGGTTTTCATGTTTCCATGTACAAAAACATCAGTTTTGAAATTGCGAAGGAACATAAAAGCTACTGAGAAAGACCCCTCTGTAGCAAAATGAGGTGGTCATCAACTCTTCAGCATCTTTGAGACTGGTTTTCCTTTTTTGTCTTTTCAAATCAAAGCCACCTACAAATGCGCTAGGGTTCATGTGTTAATTTTATCCAAGTGAATTGCAAAGGCCTCTGAGATTGTCTCTTGTTGCTACAGCAGAAGAAATATATGCTGGGATCCAAAGAGCTGCTTAGGCAGGGGACTTGTGCTACTTCAGTGGAACTTCTGACTGTGAACTACTGACCGCTATCCCATATCAAATCTCAGAAATTCTTCTTGCTTTCAAAAGCCGTTTCCATGGTGGGTGTGGGGTGTTAATGTTCAAGAACAGGTCCAGCTCTCCTCCCGTGGGTTCTCTTGTTCTAGTTTCACAGTTCTTTGGATCTCGATCACAGACAACAGAAGTAAGTTTGTCGCCTTGTCTGTTCTAGTTGATGACTCAAGCAGTATAAGAATGTGCTTAAATTGGAGCTTTTCCAGCATATGTCAGAACTGGTTACAAATGATGGCATTTCATCAGTATTGCAGCCAAACGTTCAGGCCAGACTAATAGTGTGTTAGTGCCATGAGTGATAACATTTCAACCTTGGCATGCCATCTATGTAGGTGGAAGCGCCACATGTTCCCATGGATTCCCTTTCACCTCCATTTGGAAAGATCAGGTAGAAAGTGGTGTGAAAGGCTCCTATCAGAGACTCTGGAGAGTGGCTGCCAGTCAGAGTTAGCTATATGGACAAATAAATCTGACCTGATAAAAGGTAGCATCCTGTTTTTTTTACTGAAGTGTCAACAAAAATTTTATGTGATAAAGCAGGGGTGGCCAACTCCCAAGAGACTGTGATCTACTTACAGAGTTAAAAACTGGCAGTGATCTACCCACTTTTGGGGGGTCCAGGTCAAAGTTGTTGAGCTTTTTTAGGGGAGCCAGTGATCTACCACAGACGTCCAGTGATCTACCTGTTGGACATGCCTGTGATAAAGCAAAGCAAAAGCCATATGTACATGGGATCTATGGAGTATTTCTTTTTTTAAGCTTCATCAAACTCAAATATTTGGGCATTTTCTAAAATGGAATATAAATTGATGCAGAAGGGTATGGGTAGTATTGTTATAGGGCTGGATTCAACTAACACGTTCTGCTTGTGGAAGCCAGTGGAAGGACTTTGTGCAATGTGGCTTTCTCCCTCACCCCTGTATCTTCTCCAGATCTGCTCTGGAGGGTTGGGAACATCCTCAGAACAGTGCATTGGGGAAGGGGAACGAAGGTTTGTTCCATTGGACAAGCAGAAATGCTTGTGCCAAAAGAACAACCTCTTTAGTGCTAAGCTGAATTTTATCCTCAGTGTCGTTTCTGATACTCAGTCTTGTAGAAGCTGGGGAATCATGAAACTAGGACTAAGTGGCCTAGAAATAAGTTATTTAAATCAAAATATTTATACCCAGTAGTGGGTGTTGGCATGGGGCACATGCACTTACCTGACTCCAGTTGTCAGCATTGTTCCTGAAACTGAGATGGAGAGGGGAAGGTCATTGTGGTGCAAACCCATAGGTCCATCTCCCACTTGTGCATTTGCTAGGGTTGCCATACGCCTGGAATTTCCTGGACATATCCAGAATACCACATTTATCAGCAGTGTCTGGGCGGAAATCGGCCAGATATCTGGGAAAATCAGGGTGTATGGCAGCCCATGTCGGCAGTGCTGATTTTTCTGCTTTCCCCTTAAAATGGCTCAAAAACGGCAATTTTTGTTGCGATCTTACCAAAAGAAGCTGAACAACCTTGGGCATAACTAAAAAAAAGCTCAGCAACTTTTCTGTCTGTATTTTCACTGTTTGAAATATGGCAACCCTATCATTTGCTCCATATTGACCTTGCCAATCTCTGTCTTTGTATTCAGTGATGCAGGCACCAGGTGAGCACCACTGTCTGCTATTGTTTCTACCTTCAAGAACAATATGTTACAGAGATGCACAGACTGCATTGATGTATTGCATTGATTATAGGTGTTTATTGCCACCCATTTTTCTGTAAATGTTTTATTTATAATGTTGAAGATCTGGTTTGTTGAAAGTGGAGCTCGACAAAATAGGAAAATCTCTAAATCAATGTACCTTCATTAATAAATGGTCAAAGGCCTGGAAACGATGCCTTATGAGGAACGGCTTAGGGAGCTGGGTATGTTTAGCCTGGAGAAGAGAAGTTCAAGGGGTGATATGATAGCCATGTTCAAATATATAAAAGGATGTCATATAGAGGAGGGTGAAAGGTTGTTTTCTGCTGCTCCAGAGAAGCGGACACGGAGCAATGGATTCAAACTACAAGAAAGAAGATTCCACCTAAACATTAGGAAGAACTTCCTGACAGTGAGAGCTGTTCGACAGTGGAATTTTCTGCCAAGGAGTGTGGTGGAGTCTCCTTCTTTGGAGGTCTTTAAGCAGAGGCTTGACAGCCATCTGTCGGGAATGCTTTGATGGTGTTTCCTGCTTGGCAGGAGGTTGGACTGGATGGCCCTTGTGGTCTCTTCCAACTCTATGATTCTATGATTTATTGTGACATAGTTCTGGGATTTGCAGTCAATTGTGAAGCACATAAATCCCATCATAGATTATAATACCTCTGCTGAGGGAGCTGCAGTGCACTGGCTGCCAGTATGCTATCATCAGGTGCACTTCAAGGTTTTGTACTTGAAACCAGACTTTTGGCATTGCAGCTTCTGCCCTCTGGAATGAGCTGAATTTAGGCCGGCATTTAGTGCTTTGATGTTTCGGTGCCTGCCTTAGTCATTTTTGTTTAAGAAAGCTCTCCCGGTCATTTTATGGAATATTAATTGTGCAGTTGTAATGATGATTTTATTATTTTTAGAATCTGTATTTTATCGGATTTTATCTTATTGTATAATACTTTAGCTATGGCTTGTGAAGCAGTTCATAAATCAGTTAAATAAACAGAAATGCTATTGGTGTGTGTATGTTTGATGCTTGTAATTTGATGCCCTACCCATTCTCTTGACTACTTTTCAGGTGAAAATCCTTACTCAGAATGAGAACGTTAAGCTGCAAGCTGCCCTTGCTAGTAACTTGAAGAGTGCAGTCACAGCAGCCTTTCTTATGTTACCTGAAAGTTTCTCTGAAGAGGATCTTTATATGCAGATTGCTGGGCTCTCTTATTGTGGTTAGTAAGACTTTCATATTGTGGTTAGTATGACTTTCAGTGTATTTTTGTTGTTGTTGTTGCCAGGGTCTGAAAAGGACCCTAAACCTGGATGTGTTGCTACATCCTGCTCTGTGCTTCCTGTCTTGCTTGCCAAGGGTTCCCATAAAAACATTAGTTGAGCATATACTGATTCACTCTCCAGAAAAGAAAAAAAGAGGAGTGTTTAATTTGGTCCTACACGAAGCTTGCCATTGCCTCTTATATTGCTTTCTCCCGTATGAAACTATCTATATTTAAAGCCAGTGTGGTTCAGAGTGTTGGACTAGGACCTAGGGGACAAGAGTTGAAATCCCCCTGCTTAGCCATGAAACTCACCGGGTGACCTTGGGCCAGCCACAGTCTCTCAGCCAAACCTACCTCACAGGATAAAATGTTGTGAGGATAAAATGAGGAAGAAGAGAACCAAGTGTGCCACATTGAGCTCCTTGGAGGAAAGATAGGATATGAATTTAAGAAATAACTAATAAAGTCCTATGCTGCCTGTGCATGATGGGAGTTGTATTTCTAACAGATGGGTGAAGGCTGGTTTAGGGTGACCTAGGCTACGGCAATGATTTTTGGACTGTTCCCCCAAATGTTGTGGGCATCTCTCTCGAGGGAGGTCCATTCCAGTCCCCTCACTCCTAGTTTTTAGGCAGCTGGCTTATGTGGTTCTTTCAGAAAACTTTTTGGCTTTTTTTTGTTGTTTCGGAAGGCTTGTTGACTTCAGTCACTGCCATTTAATGACTCTCATGATGTCCTATATTGCTCTGTATTGTTTAACTTTAACATTATATTGTAAGATCCAAATGGCAGGGTAAAAATGTTTTCACAAATAAAATACAGAGAGCACATCCTTGCCATATATATATACCGGTATATATATATATATATATATAACCTGCCAGACAAAAACCAGACACCAGTACCCTTCAGCAACATCTCAATAAAACTTGAAGCTTGAAATGAAATATGTACAGGTCAACTCTTAAATTGTGGGTAGCCAGTGTGTTGCCATCCAGATGTTGCTGGACTACAGTTTCCATCATCTCTGACCATTAGTCATGCTAGCTGAGGGAGGGCTGATGGGAATTGAGGTTCAACATCTGGCTACTTGATTTCAATGAAACAAAAGCTTGGCAAGGAAGAGCAGCCACATAGACTGTGTATTGCAACTTATGCTTTATTTCTCGGGCTTTTCTGTGTTTCAACACAATATAGTTGAACTGACAGGCTTTGGTTTGATGTATAACCTTTTAATCTTGGAGGGAAAAGCCCAGGCTTACATAGTGCATTATGGCAAAGGCTTGACTAAGTGGTCTTGGAATTGCAGAGAAACCTTGTTGGCACAGCATGGTTGGAAGCTGAGTGAGTATATTATGCTTTTATGTGGTAAGGGAAATCCTTTGACAAACTACCTCTGACCTTCCCTGGGGTAGCCTTCTGTCAGACGAGGCTGAATAACGGCCCAGGTGCTTTGTTTCAGAAAAGCTTAAGGCACATTCTGTAGAATAGCACAAATGTTATAACATGTAACTGTTATGCCTTTGTGTTGGTGTCCCTCACTTAGAAGCTAGACATTGGAAATTTTGATTATATCCCTAGTTATAATCCCTAAATATCCCTAGATCATGAGAAAAAGCCTCCTCTCTTTGTTGTTATAGGCTGCCTCAGCCCTTTTGTTTTCATGTTAGCGAAGGCTTCCCTACTGTGGAAAGCTTAATGTGGTCAGTATTCTGACTGGTGGTTTTAAAAATTGCGTTCTTCCCTTACATTAGTTCCTCCTGTGTTTAAAGCACTCAGTTCCACTTTCTCCTTCACACATATGTGTGAGTTGCCACCTTTCCTGTTTCTCTGAGCATAGAGTAGCCTTCTAAAAAAGCTACCCTGGCATGTAATGTTTGCTAATGGAGCTAGAAATGAGTCAAAGCACATCAAACTGTTTTGGGATGGATAAAGCCTTTCTTGTCTCCCTCATTTTGCCTGTGTAAGGAATGAGTGATAGATAATTGCTTGGTCTCAAATGAACAATTGTTTGGTGTCAAAAGCATAAAATAGTTATAAAGGACTGCCGCTGCATAATTCTTTCTAAAAGTATTTCTGATTTAAAAAATCTGACATTGGTTAAGATCTGGAGCTTACTTAAAAAATTTAGTGGGACGTTAAACTAGGGTGCAACAAGAATGTGTTTGAGGCTGTACTTCCCTCGCTGTGCCTGTTGGCAGGTACCATTTCTGACACTTCTACCTCTACAGTTTGCATAATGGAGAGAGAAGAGCAGTTCTTACCACAGGAAAGAAAAGCAAAAATTTGCCTGGGCAATTATTCTCCTCGAGGCAGAGGAGTGAGTGCACGATCCTCTGGCCTCCACCGGGCACATAATGCGCTACATGAGTGCTCCATGCAGAGGCAGTTGCACAGTCCCTTTTTTTAGAGAACTGGGTAGAGGGATTGCACCAATCTGGAAGGGCAGTATGCCCAGAAGTCAAATGGAGGCCCAGTTTTGAAGTGTAGTGGAAATAGTTGCGTTGGTCAGCTTCTCTATTTCAAGAGAAATAGGAACTCGTCAAAGTGAATCTGTATGATCCTGTGCTTAGTAACACCTAAGTGGGAGACCCTTGTGTGATGAGCTACAAAAACTACAAATGGGGATGGTCCCCTGAATGTGGACAGGCACAAACAAGTGTGTTGCCTAGCAGGTGCTTCATATTACTTTCTTCACTTAAGCTTATCTCATATTTATCATGTTGTTCCTCCAAGGAGTGACTCCATTTTCTCCCTACAACAGTCCTGTGATAACATTGCTAACAAGTGTCCCAAGGTTGCCCTGTGAAGTTGGACTCTCCCTAATCCAAATCTGACATTCTTTCCATTATCACACCAGTCAAGTGCATTCCTTGATATGGGCTACAAATTGCTAACTAAATGATGGATATCTCGCACTCCATTTTTCCTTTTGGTTACCAAAACATTTCTTCTTTTTTAAGGGGGTGCCAACATGCCTGTTTACACTAGCTCTGTACATTTGGATATTTTGATTGCACTTGCTATATAAGTAACAGTGCTTCATCCTACAAAGAAAAAAGGGGGGGCTATCTTTTATTGTCAGAATATGATAATGCTTTGTACCCTTTATGCTTAGCGTCTTTGTACCCTTTATGCTTAGCGTCTGTTGTCTTGTGACTGACTCCTGTTCATCAAGCATAGTCTATTTTTCTTCCAGGCTACACATACTCGTGGGTAACAAATAATGTATAAATCAGCCACTTAATATTGTCAGGTTTCCTCCCTGTGGTTAGGCGATTGGCAGCTGCCTGAGGTCTCATGCCCTTCTCCCCACACACTTTTCTCTTCTGAATAAAAACTTGGTTAGCATTACATCTGCAGGAGTGGTTTCCCTCACAATAAGTATCCACTCCATAGTTTGCAGACATGATTAGAAGTCACACTATCCCTTCCTATATTGTGTATTTTCATTGATAGTATGTATGTTGACCATCTTGGTTTGGTTTAGGTGACTTCAGAATGATAATTGGAGAAGATAAGTCAAAGGTTATGAACATAGTGAAGCCTAATATGTTGCATTTTCAGAAGCTCTACAGTAACATATTAGAAGATTGCCCACAAGTGGTGTACAAGCACCAGCAGGGGAAGCTGGAGGTAAGCCATTAATGATGAAAAGCTTTTTTTTTTTACACTGCTAATGAAGGTCTGTCTGTGTGTCCTTCCCTTCCACTTTTCCCTGGTTGGACTGCATGAATGAGCTCATGTTCAGCATAAGTAGCAAATGTGCCAAAGGCATATTGCACACCAGTTCGACTCCCAATTTTTAATGTGATAAATAGCAATGACAAAATCGAAAATTCTTTCTAGTAGCACCTTAGAGACCAACTGAGTTTGTTCCTGGTATGAGCTTTCGTGTGCATGCACACTTCTTCAGATACACTGAAACAGAAGTCACCAGATCCTTAAATATAGTGAGGGAGTGGGGAGGGGTATTGCTCAGAAGGGTGGTGGGAATGGGTGATCAGCTGATAGGTGTGGAAAAACCTGTTGAAGGCTGTAATTAGTCTTGCAGGGAAAGGCAAGTGGTGAGATGGCTAAAGATAGCTTTGTTATGTATAATGAGATAAGAATCCAATGTCTTTGTTCAGACCAGGTTTCTCCGTGGTTTTAAGTTTGGTGATTAGTTGTAATTCAATTACAACTAACTGAAACAGACAAAGCAGCTTTATGCAACTTTTCTAGATTCTGAGAATTGCGTATTAAATAAGTTTTGGATTCTTTCATGCAAGCATACCATTATTAACACCCCTTCAGGTGTCAGTCATGTAATTTCTGTAAGCCGTGGACCTGAAGTGATAAAAATGTGTTCCTGCTATTCATCTGGTTGCTGTGTTGCTCGTTGTCATATATGCTTTTCATTTATGCTTGAAAAACTTGGTTAAGGTCAAAAGTTTGTAGCCTGTTTTGCCAGGAATATTCCTCCAATAAACTGCATTGCACTGTGATTGTTCAGCTGTAGCTAAAGTGAAGGTGGGGTTGGGTGTCTGCACTGTAAATTAGCACAGGACTGCTGGGAGGCTGTTACCTCTCAGCATGGAAGGTACAAGAAACAGGACATTTTGGAACTTGATGCCTTGAGAGCCAGGTGGTAGCATTGTACTCAAAAGGTGAAATAGATGGAGGGGCTGTAGATCAGGGGCCGAGCTCATGCTTTGCATGTAGAAATCCCTGATTCAGCCTCTGACGTCTTTGGGAAGGGTTGGAAAATAACTCTGCCTGAAACTCTGGTGAGCTACTGCCAGTGTGTTTTAAACAGTACTGAGTTAGAAGATGGACGAGTGGTCTGTTTCAGTATAAGCAGGCATCCTATGTTCCAAATAGAAATCCAAGCTATAGGTCTTTTCAGTCTTTAAACAGATAGCTAAAGATCAAATATTTTCTGTTCTCATGTTTCCCAAATAACCCTTATTTTGGAAGCTCATTGCTTTATCCTTTATACACACACACACACACACACCTTGTCTCATTCTGCTTTTAAAATCCTGCATAGTTGCAAAAGTGATTTGCTGGAGGGATGTAGCTCTTGTTCAAGAATAGTCAACTTATTTGAAGATAAATTTAGGAAGAAGCCCATAACAGCACATTAACTAAACCCTCACTGCAAGAAGTGAAGTTGCAGGGAACCAGGCAGAGGGCTTTCTTGGCAGTGGCGCCCTCCCACCAGATGTCAAGGAAATAAAGAACTACACAAGGCAGGCCTGTATCAGAAAATTTTCAATGTTCAACTTTTTACTTTGTTTTGTATATGTACTGTAAGCCGCCCAGAGTGGCTGGGGAAACCCAGCCAGATGGCGGGGTAAATACTTAGAGAATTGCACCTCTCTCTTCAGCTTATAAAGTCCCTTCATGGTCTTTTCCTGGTTCCTTAATCCTGCAGTATCCAGCTTCCCAGCATTCCAGCTCTCTTAAAGTGTTTCAGCCCATTTTTCTCTTGCAGCTCTTCAGCTCTTCTCCCCAAGTTTCTGACTCCACAATAAATTGCCTTACCTAATTTTCTAGCTTGACATATATATTCGCCTCACATCCAATCAGAAGAGTAACTTTCTAGTTAAGATTCTATTTCCCCTTAATTGTCAGGTGTGTATGCTGGTCCTTTGACCCTCCTGTACAGACCTTCCTTAACAAAACATCCCCTTAAACTTCTAACCTTCCTTTGAACTTTTCACCCTCTTATGCAGGAGAGCCTTGAATGCAGAAAGCAACCATTTTGCAACCAAAAACCAAACACAAAATGGCTACTCAGGGTCGTAGCAAGGGGGGCGGTCCGCCCCGGGTTCCATAATGGAGGGGGTGACAAATTAGCAAGGAACATATTTTTTTTTGAAAAAAATAATTGTTTTTTGATTTTTTTTTAATGCCTGCTCCGAAGGTCTTATCTTACTATACTAGGGATTATATAGCTATATATGAAATTTCATGCATATCGGTTAATATCTTGACCCTCCTCCACCAAAATAGCTGTTCACTTGGCTGTTTTCCTATGTCATGAAAGCTGAAATTTCAGTTCAGAGAACACTTACTGTTCCCAACCCTAACCCTATGGAAAGCCATCTAATTAAACTTTGAGAGGTTTTTAGGAGGTAATTTAATTATTGTTCGATTTTATACCAATGTTATGTATCTGGTGTTAGCCACCCTGAGCCCGACTTTGGCCGGGGAGGGTGGGATATAAATAAAAGGGTTTTTTATTATTATTACTTGTTATTATTCCTTTGTAAGAAAATATGAAATAACGTAAAACCATTTTTATGGGGGGGGGGTTGACAAGAAATTTTCCTCATTGGGTAACACCTGACCTTCCCAAGCCTTGGGGGGGGGGTGACAAAACATTTTTTGCCCCCGGGTACCAATTTACCTAGCTACGCCCCTGTGGCTACTTGCCATGATGGCTATGCTCTGCCTCCATGGTTTTTGAATACCAGTTGCTGGAAACCTCCTCTTGTGCTTTAACTTTGCTTGTGGGTTTCCCACAGACATCTGGTTGGCCCCTGTGAGAACAGGATGCTGGATCATTGGGCTGATCTAACAGGGTTCTTCTTGTTCATATTGTGTGGAGGGTTGCACTCTTATGATGGCAGTATGTGTTGCGATTTATGGATGTGCCTACAGAGCACGGTATTGAAATCTTTTGCAGTGTTGCTCAAAACAACCCATGTCCATTCATTTCTCTCTCTCTTTAGATAGATAAGAGTCCAGAAGGTCAATTTGTGCAGCTAATGGCTCTGCCGAGGACCCTACAGCAACAAATAACTTTTCTCATGGATCCTCCGGGAAAGAACAGAGATGTGGAAGAAATTTTACTGCAAGTTGCCCATGACCCTGACTGTGGATTAGTGGTACACCAGGGTAAGCTTACTGATGAATAATAATAGTAGCTTTTTATAGGAGTCAGTGCTTAACAATCACTCTTTTAGGTAGGTAGGTAGAACACATTCTAATTACTGCTTGAGATCTAATGCTTGGGCATTCCTGGTGAGATTTTCACTCCCTCCTCATTCTGCTTAAAATCAAACTGCTTGGTTTTAAAAACAGTTTGTCATGTGATACTACTCAGGAAAAACCAGCTCCAAACTCCTTTGGGGATGCAGTGTTACGTTTCACAGTTCCTCGAGTATTAGCAATAATTGGTGCCCTTCTGAGCAAACTGCAGTTCCTGAGAGCTGAGCCAAAGATTCAGTTATGCCCAGTAGATGATGGGTTGTCCCAGGATGGGTTATCCCAGGATTTGTCCTTCAGTACTTTCTAATCATAGACATCCTAAATTACTTTGAGGTTGACGGAGTAAAAAAATCCCAGTTTTCCTCATCTATAAAATGTCCAAAAAAGTCACTACCTTGATAGTTATTGAGAGTATATGCATAAGGTTAAAAAAATGTCAAGTGCTTCCTAACAATTTTAAGGTGCAATTACTTAAAATAATGTGCACAATCCAATTAAAATTCAAGCATATGAACCCCCAGTTTAGAGGCAATTGAACTACCGTTAAAAGGGTATAAACTTTGGCTAGAGTACACCCACTTCCTTTGTGTCTTGGATCTTTTAAAGAGTTCCATTCTTGAAATATGGCAAAGTATTATTGTTGTTGTTATTTGTTAATCCAGTTCTGCTGGATCTCTCAGCGGCCTTTGACACCATCAGTCATGGCATCCTTATGGACCATCGGGGGGGCTGGGAGTTGGGGGCACTGTTATACAGTGGTTCCGCTCCTTTTTCCTGGGCCGTGTCCAGAAAGTGGTGTTGGGGGATGAGTGTTCAGACCCCTGGGCTCTCACTTATGGGGTGCCTGGGAGTTCCATCCTATTCCTCATGCTTTTTAACATCTACATGAAGCTGCTGGGAGAGATCATCAGGGTGTTTGGGTTGGGTGTTCATTATATGCAGATGATACCCAGCTCTACTTCTCTTTTAAATCAGAACCAGTGAGGGCAGTGAAGGTCCTGTGTGAGGCGGTTGGAGGATGGATGGCGGCTAACAGATTGAGGTTGAATCCTGACAAGACAGAAGTACTGTTTTTGGGGGACAGGGTGTGGGCTGGTGTGGAGGACTCCCTGGTCCTGAATGGGGTAACTGTGCCCCTGAAGGACCAGGTGCGCAGCCTGGGAGTCATTTTGGACTCACAGCTGTCCATGGAGACACAGGTCAATTCTGTGTCCAGGGCAGCTGTCTACCATCTCCATCTGGTACACAGGCTGAGACCCTACCTGCCCACAGACTGTCTCACCAAAGTGATGCATGCTCTAGTTATCTCCTGCTTGGACTACTGCAATGCGATCTTCATGGGGCTACCTTTGAAGGTGACTCGGAAACTGCAATTAATCCAGAATGCGGCAGCTAGACTGGTGACTGGGAGTGGCTGCTGAGACCATGTAACACCGGTCCTGAAAGACCTACATTGGTTCCGAGTACGTTTCCGGGCACAATTCAAAGTGTTGGTGCTGGCCTTTAAAGCCCTAAACGCTCCTTCAGGTATACTTACCTCCATTGTTCTGCCTGCACACTGAGGTCCAGCGCTGAGGGCCTTCTGGCGGTTCCCTCGCTGCGAGAAATGAGGTTACAGGGAACCAGGCAGAGGGCCTTCTCGGTAGTGGTGCCTGCCCTGTGGAACCCCCTCCCATCAGATGTCAAGGAAATAAGCAACTATCTTACTTTTAAAAGACATCCAAAGGCAGCCCTGTTTAGGGAAGTTTTTAATGTTTAATGCTGTATCATGTTTTTAATATTCTGTTGGGAGCCACCCAGAGTGGCTGGGGTATAAATAATAAATTTTTTATTATGATTATTATTATTATTATTGATTGAATTTATATATTGCCCTATACCCACAGGTCTCAGTAGCATGCATAAATATTCACAATGGGGGAAATTATGTGTTGCTGCTTGCAAAAGTACTTCCAGGCATGTCTATATATTCTCTATTTGTAGAAAATAGCTCATTCCCAAAAGTGTGACATCCATTTTTTTGGAAAATGTTTTAATGCTAATAAACAGCACTTGAGGCTTCCTCATACTTTGTGGCGAATCCAACAAATGTGTGTTTGGAGAAGATGTGCCTCATACCAGCAATACTCATTGATAACAGTTACCCAGTAGCTGCATGAGAATAATCAAAGAACTGTGATTGGCTGCAACTTCTTATTGGTTGCAAAATCCAAGTTTTATTTGATTGCAAAATCCAAGTTTTTCTCTCTGTAGTGAAATCGCCTTCAAAAGTTTTTTTTAATGTAAATGTATGTGTTAAATACCATGAAATAATTTTAACGAGCTTTTGAATCTACTGTACTTGATAAAAGCAAAATAAACAGCTTTTGTTGGGGTAATTGGCAAGTAATACTGTCATGCTGGGTTTACTGTGTTACTGGAAAAATATTTGACTTGCAACCCCCCCACCCCCACCCCCATAAAAAAAGAGTATCATGGATAACATCTGTTTTTGTTTATCCTCTTTCTTTCTCTTTCTCCCTCTCTCTCCAGGCATTTCAGGAATTGTGAGATCGTCCAGCCTAATTCAGAGTGCTAAAACCACCCTAACAGCTGGTAAGAGCATGTGGTGCTGGGTTTTCCTGATGGACCATATCCTTGAGGAAGATATACAATGCAAGGCTAATTCTATTCCAGAAATTTAATAAAAAATGATCTTGCATATCTAAGGGTTGGAAATGAGAGAGCCTGTTGGTTGAAGTACCTTAAGAACTGGCACTTCAGTTGGGTTCAGGAGATGCTCGGCATCTGCTGTGTACAAAACGCTCCGCATGGGAAGTTCTTGTCTGCCATGGAGAGCAGCCATTCTATTCACTTTGGTGAGCGTCATATTGCTGTCTCCGCTAACAGATCTGTGCTATGTTCTCTTGGGCTTCTGAGAAATACTTCTGCAGTTACTGCTCAAATGTCGGCTCTTCTGAGTTACTGACTCACTTAACTCGGCATTGCATAGTTAAAACAAACTATCTAAATGAGCTGACAGTATTATGACAATATTAAAATCACGGACCTGATTTTTGATTGGTTTGGAAGCCTGTTTTGATCTGTTTTTGTGCTATATTGTTTCACTTTAAAAAAGCCACTTTTTCAGATCTCCTATCAAGTGCAAAATAGAGCCAATTTACGCTATATAATGGCAGGTGTCTTGGCTGCATTGACACCCAAGCGATTTATGTCTCCAAACAGTTGTGGGCAGATGGTGAATGGGCACACTGGTGTCAACATGACAAACATTCCTCCTAATGTAAACAGTGAACTGGGCCTTGCTTAAGTAGTCGCTTAAAATGATATTCACACTTCTTCTTGTGTTATTCTCATGCACTGGGTGTTGAACATAGCCTACACACAGAGAGAAGCCCCTGCTCCCCATTATCCAGAACACAATGTTCAGTTGGCTTGACAGCGACATTTCTACTACTTACACTCCAATTTTTGTCTGGAGTGTAAGTAAAAACACTCCAAAAAAATCTGGGAGAGAGAGAGAAGATCCCAGCAGACTTTAGGGATGCCAAAATTATCAACCTTTTTTAAAAATGGTGATAGAATGGATTGTGGAAACTATTGTGGCATCTCTTTATTAGCTGCGGCTGGCAAAATTATTGCAAGGATCTTCGCAACCTGTCTCCTAACTATACCCCTTCCTGAATCCCAAAATGGCTTTTGACCTTCTAGGGGGACAGTGGACATGATTTTCACTGCTTGACAGCTTCAATTAAAATGTAGAAAGCAAAACCAACCCCTGTATATGACGTTTATTGACCTGACTAAGGCCTTCAACACTATAAATCCTTCAAACCATCCTAAATATCTTCACAGAAGCTTACGAAAAGCTTGTCCTATCACTCAACAGCCAAAAAAACCAAAGTGCTGCACCAACAAGCACAAAACAACCCCTTGGCAGCACCACAAATCCAACTCAATGGTGTAACGTTGGAAGGTGTTGATCACATCTCCCACCTGGGCAGTTACCTTTCCACAAGGGCTGACATTGATGCTGAAATCCAGCATCGCCTGAGCTCTGCAAGTGCAGCTTTCTCTCGATTGAAGTACAGAGTGTTTGAAGACTAGGACATTCGCAGGGAAACCAAAATGCTTGTTTACAAAGCTTATTGTACTACCAAACTTACTATATGCTTGTGAAACACAGACCATTTATAAACACCATCTCCAACTCCTCTAAAGATTCCACTAATAGTGTCTCTAAAAAATTGTACAGATCACCTGGGAAGACAGGCAAACTAATGCCAGTGTACTGGAAGAAGCAAAGATCACCAGTGTCAAAGCAATGATTCTTCAACATTAACTTCGTTTGACTGGTCATGTTGTTCAGATGCCTGATTATTGTCTTCCAGAGTAACTACTCTATTCCTAACTTAAAAATGGAAAGTGTAATGCTGGTGGTCAACAAAAGAGGTTTAAAGGCTCCCTCAAGACAAATCTTTAAAAATGTAGTATAAACACCAACAACTGGGAAACAGTGGCCTGCGAGCGCACCAATTGGAGAACAGCCTTTTCCAAAGATGTCATAGACTTTGAAGACGCTTGAACTGAGGACGAAAGGGAAAAACGAGCTAAGAGGAAGACACATTTGGCAAACCCTCACCATGATCAACTCCCACCCGGAAACCTATGTCCCCACTGTGAAAGGACGTGTGGATCTAGAATAGGCCTCCGCTGTCACTTACGGACTCAGTGTTAAGACCATGTTCATGGAACACAATCTTACTTGGCTACAAGTGATCGCCAAAGAAGAAGACTTACACTCCAGATTTTGACCAGTTCACTACATCAGTCATAACTCTTTGGAATAGCAGGAAGCATTGCAACCTCCAAAATGTTGGACAAGACCCTTTGAAGTGATTATGTCAATGGCTCTATGCATCTCGCTGTTCTATAGAGAAGCGAGCCCCAACAGGATCACTTTCTCAACTAGAAAATCCATCAGAGTTTATATATATATATAGTTGTATGTTATATTTGATCCTCCCTTTTCTGCCCATTCCAGGCCCCTCCCCTCAGTCCTTAAGATTGGCTGTCCTGCTGTGGCTCCATCAAGATTTACTGCCCCTGGCAGTGGAGCAAACCGATCGGGCGCCTGGGGCGAGCTGGGGCAGGACACTCCATGGGGCCTCCGAGGAGTCTGCCTGTCTCCTCCCACTCAGCCACCCTACAGCTGAGGGGGAGGCAGCAGGCGGACCATTTGGGCAGTGCAGAGCTTGCGGGCGCCCAAGCCACTGCATCACTCCCAGGAGAAATGCGTGGCTCGGGCGTGCTGCGGGCCCCCTCAGTGAGGACTGCCCAGCATTTTGTCATCCCCCTCAGTGGTGACACATGGGGCGGACCACCTCCACCACACACCCCTTCTTCCGCCCCTGACTGCCCCTATGCAGATTCTGCCTACAATCACAGGTGCTCAGTCTGCTGCAGCCACCTAACCACAAACTCTCCATAGTCAGTTCACACTTACAGGGCACATCTCAGTTATTCAAACCAGGCACCCCCAAACATCGGACCCTCCAGATGTTTTTGAGTACAATTCCCATCACCCTTCACCACTGGTCTTGTTAGCTAGGGATCATGGGAGTTGTGGGCCAAAACATCTGGAGGGCTGCAGTTTGGGGATGCCTGATTCAAACCATGCAGTTGATACTAATTCTTTTCACGCACATTATACAATCTTTTATCTTGTGAAGTACCCTGAGATCTTTTGATGAAGAGTGGTATATAAATCTAATAAAACAAATAAATTATACCCTATCTGTCATCTGAGATATTGCAAAAAGAAAAAGAAAAGAAATCTCAAGGCCAAATTGCACATTATACCTGCAATGATGGGCTCCTTGTCATGGGCTTGCAGTATGTTCAGTTCTGTGTTTTTATCTCTGTAGCAGACTCTTGGCACCCCACCCATACCCCATCCAATTATCCCACATGCTAGTGCTGTTCATGAATTGTGTAGGAAGCTCACCCGGGGAAGTTAGCGGTAACTTTGTTACTCCTGTTGACTTAGCTGTGAAGCATCAAACGGGCTACTGGGCTTCCTTCTCTTCTCCTTTGCATAATCTGCAGATCATGAAACTTTTTCAGGCTTCTGGAGAGTTAAAGTGTGCTCTGTGAGGACCTCACTCCAGCAGAGTTGAGGGTTCATAAATACATGAGATGTTAGCCACTAGAGGCCAGCTGCTAACACCTGCATCCTGGCACATTAACCATCTGTTTTTCTTGTTGTTATTCAGTCATTGAGTCGTGTCTGACTCTTCGTGACCCCATGGACCAGAGCACGCCAGGCACACCTATCTTTCACTGCCTCCTGCAGTTTGGCCAAACTCATGTTAGTCGCTTCAAGAACACTGTCCAACCATCTCATCCTCTGTCGTCCCCTTCTCCTTGCGCCCTCCATCTTTCCCAACATCAGGGTCTTTTCCAGTTTTAGAACTGTTTAATTGGTGGGAATTCCTGTGTGCCTTGACTTTCAGCTCTTAACACACACTAGTTTACTAATAGATAAGTTTGTGGGTTCCCCACAGAAATGCATGGATGCTCGAAGTGCAGCAGATGTCTTAAGAACATAAACACAATTAAGTTGGGTTGCTGTGTGTGGGTGTTTTTCATATATTCAGCTGTATACAAAGATACCGGTTTAACCACTTAACCATCCTTCTCCTGTTACAACTGTAATTCTCCTAATGAATCTTTGAACTAGCACAGACTTGTATGAGTATTATTTATCATCGGTGTATTATCCACCCATCTCCTACGCCCTTTTTCCTCTTTCCCACGCAGACTTTATTCAAATTTTAATGGCAGGCTTGAGGCAGAATTCGAAAGCCAGACGTTGTTGCATTAGCAACTTGCATTTTCCTTTTATGTCCCCCTTTTCCTTCTCTCTGCTTCCTTGGCAGTCATATGGTTGTTATCTAGGGAGGACTTGCTATATGTTGTTAACATTTGCTGTTGCTCAACTCACATTCTCAACAGTTACTTGTTTCAATATGATGCCTGCATTTTTATAAACAGTTTATCACATGCTGAAACACAGGTAAAATAGCCCTTGTTAAGCCCTGAAATATCTACAGGTCATATGGTAGGCAGTTGGATCCTCGATGGCACTCATTATGTAGCTGCCGTGCTCTGCTTGCAAACATTATTTGGCAGGGAGCACAACAAGGACTTTTTAAACAACTGGTAATATTTCCCTTCATCTTTTTCTGCCAGCGTGGTTTTAAACTAGTTTGAGCCCTATATTTTTGTTTACTGTCAGATGCCCTATTTGGCTTTTCAAGAAAAGGGGCCTGTGTGTTTTCTAAAATCTGTGGCAAGACTTCTGGTCTGGTTTCTATTAGAAGTGGCACCATCCATTGATTTATTTTTCCTCTTGGCCTTATGATCTTTTAGAACTTTTAGAAGCTTTGAAAAGGTTTTATATTTAGTTGCTTCTACGGAGTGTGTGTGTGTGTGTTACACACACACAGTTATTGCATTTGGCAACCTTGTGTAAAATAAAGCCATGTTTTGTTATATTTGCAGTAATGATCTAGCGATGCTTAGTTTTCTGCCAAGGCATGCGTTGCTATTTAATTCCAACTGATATCTTTTCTAGGTATTCCTGAGTATTCAGATTTTAAAGCTTTGGACAATGCTAGGCTACATTCAGACTGCTGCATAGGAAAAACACTGATATTAGCCCTCCCCATGTAGACTTGATAGTTAAAGACCAGAAAATTACAGTAGATGCTAGCAGTCTAAGCAGCGACGGAGCAAGGGGGATACGGTGGAGGCGGGTCACCCAGGGTGTCACCACTGAACGGAGTGTCAGAATGCTGGGCGGCACTCACCACGGGGCCTGCAGCATGCCTGAGCCACGTGTCTCTCCTGGGAGAGACGCGGTAGCTTTGGCGCACGCAGGCTCCGAGCTACCCAAGCGGTCCGCCCGCTGCCTCCCCCCCAGCTGTAGGGCGGCTGGGTGGGAGGAGGCCGGCAGATTCTGGAGGCCCTGCGGAGCATCCTGCCGCAGCTCACCCCACCCTGTAGGTGGCTAAATATTAAATATTTTTGGTACTTTTGCAAACATTCTGGTTCTCCTGAGCTTGCTTATTATTTGCGGATGTTAGGATCTTGTCTCTATAAAGATCCAAAGAGAATGAATTCGCTATTAGAACAGTAGGATTTAAGCATGGACTGCAGCTGCACCATCTCTTCAATTACAGCAGAGCAACAGTGCAGTATTGTTACCAACGATATAGCCAAATATTTATTCTACAAAGCTTGTCATATTGGGTGTTAACCACTGGGTGTCCCTTTGCTTCTCCAGAGCACATGGGAGCAGGTGCAAGTAGGAGGGGTAGACAAAAATGGTCTCCCTCCCCATTCTGCTGCTGGATCCCTCCAATTGGTGGGGTGACGCCCATGAGATACTACTCATTATCTGTCAATGTGAACTCTAATGACTGTTGTGTTATACAACAACAGGAATACTACTTCCTACCCTTTTTCAAAGGTGCGATCAGAAAATACTATTGGCTAAGTTGAAGAAAAATTCACGAGAATTTGGTATTAAGGATCTTAAAACATTTTGTAAAAATTGTGTAGCTTAGCTGGAGACAGATTCTTGATCTATCCTTATTAATGAAAAATTGCTCATGAATTCTTAGGAACACAATGTCTTCCTAAAGTTCAGAGTTGACTTCCTCCCTTTCTGCTTCTGGTGAAAAACCTCGAAGCATATCATTGTGTATCTGCTTGATGGTGAAGCATATTAAGTGTTGTGGCCATCTGGGGCATGCAAATCTAAAATGAACGAGATGGTAAAGTTCTGAGCTCAGATTTTTCAAAGGAAGCATGAGCAGTGCTAAGTGCAAATAACCTGTGGTTGTCCTCCCCTTATTCTCATAGTTGCATAGGGGTGTTCCCATCTAGGCCTGCCATGTTGATTGCTTATGGCTGTTTCTTGTCTGAGTGACAGATTTTGATAGATATTGGTCTGCTTCATTGTGAGTGAACGAAACATCCTGCAGTGCTTGCATGTAGCATATATTGCAAGGTGCAGATGTCAACCATGAAACGTGGCAGCTGTTTTTCCAGGCTATATGGGAGTGAGAAATAGAAAGCAAAGGGTGCTATATCAGGCAACAGATCTAGCCTGAAAAAGCCTGGGGGGTGGTTCCATTTTCTCTGAGTGAAAATACCAGGAAGTTTTCAAAGTGACAAATGGCAGAGCTAGAAGGAAGCACTTGCATATGTGGTATTTAGTTACACAGCACCAGCAGACTGCTGACTGAAATCTTGAAGATGGTCATCTTTGCAGAATGATTACAACAAACACACCTACTTCTGTGGAGTCTCAAGTCATGAGACATTTAAAGAGTAGGATTTAGTAATGAGAGTCTTCAAAAATGCATTGGGGACTAGTTAAAATAGATAATTGGGTGATGTATACTGTATTGTCAAGTTCTCTTGATTTAAGAACTGGCCATAAAGTTGTGGGATGCTTCACCAGGTAACGAAGTATAAAACACTAGTTACTGAAGCTGTTCTAAATGTCTGACTTCCTTTTCCTACTTTTAAAATTAGTTAATTTGTTAGTTATTGCTATTCATTCATTCATTCAGTGTTTTATTCATTGTTCAACAGTCTATTAGTTGTTGCTGTTTATTTATTTAATCTATATCCTGACCTTCTTCCCGAAGGAGTCCAGGGCAGGAAACAGGCCCAAAATTTACAAACAAAGTAAAGCATTATAAAACAGTCAACACATTCTTAAAACAGTTAATGGGGAGCAGTAATGAAGAGTATTAAAGAGGGGAACAAGCATTGTGAAGTTATTCTGCTGTGCCTTTCTGTTTAAGGTGGCTGACAAATTAAAAATACACTGACATATTTACTAACATAAATAATGCAAGAAAATGATAAAGCCAATAAACTGTGATTTAAAACAACGGCCAAAATGTAAGAGCAGATGAGCCCTCCAATAACTTGAGCCATGTTAGCATATCTCCTCGGCCCTTGAGAACCCTTGCACTCTGTCATAGCCAGGGAGAAGCAATGTCTCCCCATGTAAGGAGCCCACTCTTAATTCATTCATTCTTTTCTTTCTTTTAAAGGAATAAAAAAATCTGTGACTTACAGCATGAAGAAGATGTACAAAATGTCAAAAGGATGGCTGAGGAAGACATGACACCCAGAGGGCTGGACTTTTTGAAAAATCAGCTGATCCTCTTTGTGGCTGAAGGTTATTCCCATTTGACCTGCTGCATCACCTTGCCTTGGAAAATTAAGAATATGCAGAAACATGTTTGTGCTATTTATACACCAACAGTGTTGCGCAGACTATAAACACAGGAGATCACCAGTTTTGGTTTCTTGAAGAAGTGGGTTTCCTTCCTTCCTTGTTAGAACTTTTTTTTTTCTACCTTTCCAGAGTGACTGTTTCCATATGTGCTGTGTTATGTTACAATCCTTAAAAAGAGGAGCCCTGTGTGATCAGGGTTCCCAGTCGTGTGGAGGACTGTAAGCCTGCTCAGCTGAATGTGCTTTCAATCTCCCTCATCAGATCTTGATGCTCAGGGTAGGAAGGTTGGAGAGGGCAGTGCACATGGCCCTGTGGCCCCTTCATGGATACTGTTAATGAACTTCTAAATAGGACTCCTACAAAAGTTTATTCTTTTACAAATATATGGAGAGAGTGTGTGTATGTCCTTTGAGCATGCAGTTTGTGCTGACCACTCTTCTGCAAGAGCGGCTCGTACTCTTGCATCTTTAACTTCACCAAGAACTCTTAAAGGTCTAATCACACAGCTTAAGAACCATTGAATGGTACTGAATTATTTTTCCTCTTGGCTCTCTTTCTGTGTAGAGTTACATGCCAAGTAACTTTGCAAAAGGTCAGCCATTTGTTTTTAAGGCATAGTTGACAGCGGTATAATTCACAGCCAAATATCGGTGAGCAGGTCATATTTCAAAACAAGGTTGGGTTATAGTTGAGCTTCTGGGTCCAATAATGTGTGGGTGTTTAGGTATATAATTTAAGAGTCCTGCTGCACTGCTAGTGCTTTTAATATCTGCCTGTGGTTAAAATTGTGGAACGGTTTTCTTACTGGTAATAGACTGTTTCTCCACCCCCACCACTTGTGAATTTTAATTACTGGGGTACAAATGAAGACAACCAAAGAAAGGGGGTTCAAATAACAGCATTGACCTTACTACTCATTTCTCTTAAGGCAAAGTGAAAATACGTATTGGTGGTTGTTTTTTTTGTGAGGGGCTGTATAGATTTGTTTCCCTTCCTACCCACCCACCCCTCCATTTGCTGAAAGTTGCTTTCTCATCCAAACAGCTTTTCACAGATGGCTACCATGCAAAAAGGTGTGTTTGGGCTGCAACTCACATGGTAGTTGCATTTAAAGGCACGGTCAGGAGGAGCTAGGGAAATACAAAGGACAGCTCTCTTAAAGATTATACACGATAAATGGTTATGTATTAGTTCATGTTTGATTTGAAAGCTTACAAGAGCTCAGGTTAAAACGTAATTTTAATTTGATTATTTTCCACTCTTTCTCATGGGCTCAAGGCAGGTAAATGTATAGAGATGTGTTTTGCAGCCCAGGTGGCACAAGAGCTTGATTACTGATTGTAGAAAAGCACACACGAAGTCTTTAAATACAATGAAAAGCTGTACAAAAATAAGGCATATTTCATTAAAAAATAGTCAATTCTAGAAAAACTTTCTCATATTTTAGTCCTGTTGAAATATAGTGAGGTCTTATGATGGAGAGCTTTACATTTCCAGCTTCCAGGATTATTGTGTTCCCAAACGATTAAAGTAGAACAGATTGGTAACATAGTAAGGAACTACATGGGAGAGTTTTTAATGCTGGAAATGCGCTGTTGACACTTTTTCTCACAACAAGCTCTTTTGCAAAATCCTGATTATTTTTTTGCACTTGAAGGCATCTAAGAAGCAATTTGGGGGCCAATCTCACTCTCAGCATGGATACTTATACTGAGTAGTACTGAGCAGCTCTAGAGAGTAGCTGTGGCCTTTAATTTAGAGTTCAGGAGCTCTTGCAGACTCTTAAATATTTGAGCTTTCTAGATCATTTTACTAAGCAATCTGAAAGTCAAAGATTGCAATCCTGTGTGTGCTTTTCATGTAAGTGCCATTGATTTTAATGAAGCATACATAGCATGAACTCTGCCGTGGGATAGCAGCAGATGCATCATACCACATGTAGGGGGCAGACCCATGTTTGAAGTGAGGTGAGAGATATAATTTAGAAGTTATTCATCCCGTTTGCAGTCTTTTGAGAAACGCTTTGTGTGTCAAATTCCAAATCCCAAAGTGAAGAAGGGTGCTGGGGGTGGGGGGGCAGCAGCTTTGGGGCTTGCCCAAAGCAAAATGGGATCCCTGTGATTCTGCCCAAGTCAAAAAGGGAAAGCTGTGAAGCGTTTTGTGGCACCTTGGTGATCCAGATATCAAACTCTGCAGACAAATATCTGTGAAAAGTGAAAAAAATCTATGATTTTACCATAGAGAAAACTTTGTGTGGGGCTAATAGGGACAGGAAGCAACTTTGCAGAACAGAAATATATGTCTAGCTTGAAGAAAATGTCAGGGTCAGGAGAAGGAGGTCCTTTGCGGCTGATTGTAATCAATGGGAATGATCTTATTAGGAAAGCAGGCCCATTTAGTTCTTCCCACCCCAAAATCAGCTTCAAAAGCCCTTGGAAATTTTGGTTTAAAATTGGACAGGTTTCTTAGATGCAGGGGTACCTCCCCCATGTCTGCAATTTTCAGGCCAGCTGCCCACAAAATGTAAAAACTGTTGACAGCTGCCCTTGAGGAGAAACCTTTGCAGCTTTGCTTCTGAAATTTGGCAGGATTCATGACATCAGAATTGGCAAGATTGCCTGATATATATTCTACCCCAGAATTTAAAAGTTAAGACATTTCCTTTTTTTAAAAAAAAAACCAAACTTTAAAACTGTCCCGTAGAAAAGCCACTGGATCTAACTGCATGTAAATTGGCAGGCTTCCTCCACTCCATTCCATTGCAGCTTTCATTCACATCTGCCTAAAGAAAAATAAGTTATAGCTGATACTGTTTGGGGGGTGGGAGAAACAAAATGGACTCACGTGAACTGATGAATCGGACAATCTAAAAAGTTTCAGGCAACCCTGAATTGGGGTCCAAAATAAATGTTGCGGTCGGTGCACACTCCTAGTTCCAATGCTGTGCTTGAGGGACAGCTCAGTGGTAGGGTTCATGCATGCAAGTTACATTTGCGGCATAAAAATGTAGAGAGCCACTGCCAGTTAGCGTATGCATTTATTCATATAGAAATTTCTGCTTCAGGCTTCTAATGCCTATGTGTACTTAAGGGTGGCTTAGCAACAATTTAAAGTTGCAGTGTCATAAAACACTACACAAAATATAGAGTAGATAATACTGATGCATCGTGGTTGGCTTGCACCAGTGGTATAAGGCAATTTCCTGTGTCGTCTTGTGCAAGTCAGCTATATATATTTTTGTATTCATTTACGTATTTCAAAAGAAAGGGCAACTGCATGCTAATGAAAGGTTTTCTGTGCCCTGTGCTAACGAAGGATTGTTTCAATCTTAAGTGGTTAATGATCAGGAAGGAGAGAATTTCTGCTTGACCTCTTCCAGGAACTTGGCAGCTTCCCTGATAGCAGTTCAGGTCAGTTGCTTAGGGATTTGGCAGTGAAGTGGGAAAGAAAGTTTATGCAGTCTGATCAGCAGATAACCAAGATCCAGAGGATACTGGGAACCAATTTTTCTGGCCCTGCCGTCGCAACATAGTGATCTACAATATTTAAAAAACTGATGTAAATATCCAAAGCCAAGAGATGGTAACATTGGAGCCTCACAGAGCTGCCTGGGGAGGTTGTTCTAAAGATATGGTGCCACCACTGATAAGGCCCTGTTTCATGAACATCTACCTATCCTCTGATGATACTGAACACATGAAGGGAGGGGCATCAGGAGGAAAGTTTCCAACCGATCAGGTAGGTTTATGTGGGAGAAGGAGGTTCTTCAGTTACCTTGGTCCCAAACCTTAAATGGCGGGATAGAAATATTAGTAATAAATATATATGATTGAAACCAATATGTGAATTCTGTGTGGAAGCCAGTGAAAGCACTTTAAAACAGGTAGAAGATATTCAGGCTAGTGTGTTCCACATAAAAAATTAGCTGCTGTGTTCCAAACAGTCTCCAGTGGTAGCCCTATGCACAATGCATTTTTAAAGTCTAACCTGGATATTACCACAACATGCCTTTCATTTTCTAAGAGAGCCCAGAGGTAGCCTAAGTTGATGAAAGGCAACACGCAGAACACCCATTGAAAGGCCTGGATCTAACAGTTTCCCTAGCTGTAAACCTCTTCAAGGGGAAGTACAATTTACATCAATAGTGAGCAGGATACCACTTCCCATACACATTGAGCCGCCTTGTCATTTTTGGGATGACAAAAACGAACCCATCTGTTACTCGTGGCATGTTTTTTTAATCTGAATGAAAGTTGAATGGGCCTCAGCTGGAACTCTGTAGGACACCATAGCACACGGTTGTCAAGCTGTAGTGCCAGCACCACGTTCAGGCATATGTGCATCAGGAAGGAATAGGATGCCTAACATGGTGCCTTGCAGGCAAGTGAACTGAAGGTAACAAAGTATCAAAGACCACTGAGAGACTCGGTAGAACTAATGAGGATGAACTTCATCTGTCTTTCCATCCTTATAGTGACCAAGGAAATTTCAGTGCCATATCTGGGCCAGAAACCGCACAGAAATGTATTTAAGATATCAAGCAGTATCATCCCAAAGTTTCTGAATCTGAGTCGCTACCACCACAAATGGAGTACCTTCCCCCAAAAGATTTTATGAAGGAAAGATGGCTGTTCTCGAATAATTGTGTTCTGAAACTCTCTATCTCGCTTTTCTCCTCTAATATTGGTGTGTTCTCTCTTCCTTTCTTGCTGAAGTGTACCTTCTTTGTGAACATTTATTTCTGTATTTTATAAATGCATTTTGGGTAATGTTTTTTTTAAGCAACACTTCCTCCTCCCTTTTTAAGTTGGTACTTGCAAATACTCTGGTGGGGTGGCTAGTGGGTGGTAGGGCAGCACACATACACACACCAATTCTTTTAATATGTATAGGAACATTCACACAGTTCTGTAAATGCAATTTAGAGGTGTTAGTATTTATCAAAAATTTCCACGGATTTCGTCTTTTTAAAAAAATATTTTTTATTAAATTTTGCATAAATTTGCCACACATCATTTAACATTACTTCATATCTTATACAACATTTTTGGACTTCCCTCAACCATGTCTAAAGATTTCCATTTTCCTAATCTAATTTTGCATTTTCATAATTTCACTGTTACTTTTAAAATCATAACCAATTATCATTTTCCTAAATTTTTCCATAACATTTCATATAGTCCACCTTACAAAACTTCCTGCAAACCTACTGGTGTAATTTGTTATCTTTTACAAGGTGTCCCTAGTACATCACCACCACCACCCCTGCTCCACATTTCTTTAAATTCTCAATATTAACATGCAGATTTGGGGAATTGATGCAAGAACCTTTTAAAGCAAATGGATGCTTTGTACTTTGGGAGCATTGGCCTGTTCTATATAACTGGAAGCGAAACTTGTGCTACAACCATTCTTCTTTTTAATAGCCCATAAGAGTTTTCCCCATCCCCACTAAACCAAATGTTAATATATAAGCAATACACAGTCTTATTTGAGTGTTCCTGAAAAGTACCCAAGCACGCCACTCTTAAGCTGTTTATTGTGACAAGAACCTCTGTGAGCATCAGCTTACTTCATCGTGCAAGATGGCAGATGGAATAGTGAAGGGTAAGCGAAGCTAACAAGGGAAAGATTCTTGGATACACTAAATATACTTTGCTGGAGTATCAAAGCATAAGTACTCTGACTATTGTAATTGGAAAGACAACTATGTTGTGCTGGAGATATTTTTCAATCGTTTATAAATAGGTTTTTCTTTTGGAAGTGTGAACAAATGTGCACATAACATCTCATCCGTATATTTTTTATATCCAAGTATACTTTGATATCACATACCCTTTTTCATAAGGTAGGCAAAACAATACAGTTGGGAGGAAAAAGTACATTTGAGATGGACCAATCACAATAAAGAAAAGTTTAGGAAGTTTACTTAAGTTGCCACTTTGGGAGACATCACCCTCATGAAAAATATGGGCCCAGAGCATTAGAAGTAACTTGATCAGATTAGAAGGAGGCTGGAGGTTAACCCCTCTGCCTTGGTAAAGAGCTTCGTTGCCTTCAACTTGAAACTTGCTAGCTGAGAAAAAGCAAATGCTACGTTCCAGAGACCAAAACGAAAAGTTACCGACACAGTTCAACAGCTAATTAAGCATTTTATATGCAGCAGATGTTCTGTGTAAAGCCAGAGCCCGGCAAGCCAATGGCACAGTCTCTTACACATTACAGGTGCTTTATTATGGAGCTTGACTGTAACCTGAGTCGGTTTTATTTCTCTGACGTGGCTAAAGTATATAGTGCATATTTGGGCAAGGTTTGTGGAGAATTTGTTTGTGTACAAAAACAAAACAGGGCATTAAATACAGTTGAGAGAGGTGGGTTTTTTATAAAAAAAAGTCAGTTTAATGGGGGGTGGGTGGGCTAGCTTATTCCAGTTGTGCGTTCCCTGCAAATATTGTAGACCGTACAGTAAATCTTGCATGAGTCAGGACGTAAGAAAGTTTTCCCTTTTAGCAGGGACAGTCTCGAAAGCCTTTTCTTTCAGTTCTCTGTAAATCATTCACGTCTCTTGTGGATTTTTTTTTTAAGAAAAAGAGAAAGAAAAAAGAAGTAGCCAACCTTTCCTCTGGAGTCTACAGACCTTCGATCTATTTAGGTTTTGGCACAGAGCCACAAGTGAATCATGGGCTATAGTAGTCGATGTTGTGAGTGCCTCCTGTTTTCGTTAATAGAAAACACCCTGTTCAGTTGTAATGCGAAAGAAAACCCCATTCAGAAAAGTCTTTCCTATAGACAAGTGTGCAGGCATGGGAGAGATTATGCAGTGTGACTGAAGGATATGGAGAAAAGTGTGGTTTGTTGCATTAGGAGTCCCTCTAAAATATGGAAATGAACATTTACCACAGACCTTTAATGTTAGATAAGCGCATATTTAATTTTGTGCACTTCTAAAGACTTACATCATGCTGACCACTTTTGTATTCTCTCTGTTATTTCCTTTTGTGCTCTACTGTAGTCACTTTTTTAGTTTTAGTACCCAAATTGCTGCTCCCTAGCAATCTTGTGTGTCTTGCTCTTTGTCCTCTATAGCTCATAGCCAACATGCTGCCCTCCAGATATTGTTCATAGAATCATAGAGTTGGATGGGACCACAAGGATTATCTAGTCCGACACCCTGCAGGGAAGGAATCTCTTTGTCCTACATGGGGCTCAAATCCATGCCCCTGGGATTAAGAGTCTCGTGCTCTACCAACTGAGCTAACTTCCATCAGCTCCAGCTAGTTGGCCACAATGATGGGAGCTGCACTCTTAACAGCATCTGGAAGGTACCACATTAGCTAGCCCTGCTTCGATCAATAGCTTTAACCGATTCTGGTGCTTGGTAACTGCTCTTTCCTTCCTCCTTCGCACTATCAAAGTGCTTGTATCCATTCAAATAAAGCAACATAAGCAAGCAAGCACAGGCTTCTGCCCTCGGGAACTCGCAGTCTGAAGCAAAGGCTTTTTGTCCTTGCTTCCCCAGCCTCATGTGAAGATCCTCATATCCCATGGCTTAGTAAAAGGTAAAAGTAAAGTATCCCTGACAGTTAAGTCCAGTTGTGAACAACTCTGGGGCATAGCTGTCAACTTTTCCCTTTTCTTGCGAGGAATCCTATTCGGAATAAGGGAATATCCCTTAAAACGGGGGGGGGGGGGAGTTGACAGCTATGCTCTGGGGTTGCAGCGCTCATCTCGCTTTACTGGCCGAGGGAGCTGACATTTGTCCGCAGACAGTTTTTCCGGGTCATGTGGCCAGCATGACTAAGCCGCTTCTGGCGCAACCAGAGCTGCACATGGAAATGCCATTTACCTTCCCGCTGGAGCAGTACCTATTTATCTACTTGCACTTTGACGTGCTTTTGAACTGCTAGGTTAGCAGGAGCTGGGACCGAGCAACAGGAGCTCACCCAGTCGTGGGGATTTGAACTGCCGAACTTCTGATCAGCAAGCCCTAGGCTCAGTGGGTTAGACCACAGCACCACCCGCGTCCCATGGCTTAGTATATGGTGTAATTTCATCCATCTTACCTAAAGATGAACCAGAGTCAAATGAGTGACAGCACTCGAATTCTGGCTCACCTCTCCACACAAGGGATATTATATAAGAAGGACAAATCCAGCCACTTTATAAGAAGGTAGGAGAACATTGGGATTCTTCAGCAGTGAACAAGACATAGAGATGGCTGTGAGTTAACTCTAAGATGCCATAGGAATAGATAAAATATTCTGGATCCAGGCCATTTGTTGGCAAGCAGACACCCGAGAATCTCATCAGATGGGACTTCACTTTGGCAGCTACTATTAAAAGACCATTGTGAATGAGTCACCAAATGTTGAAAGTGTCAAGTGACCAGTCAGGATATTGGGCGATGGCTGAAAGTGTCTATGAATAACCTGGTTGTTTGAATTCACCCACTGATTCTGTCTTAAGGATGAACTCTACTGCTTGCATTCTTCTCCACAGCCTTTTGAAACCACCCTTCACCCAGTTTTAAAGCTGACCAACCCTAGCAGTTCATCGTTATGCTAGAATTATAACACAGACTGCATTCGGATGAATTCTGTTCTACTGTGCTTTTGTACAGAATTGGTGAGCCACTTTGGAGACAATGCAAGCTTGAGAAATAGAACAACAAACTTTGGAAAGATTTATTGTTCTCTACTTGCTTAGTTCCCCCCCCCCCATCTAATTTGCCCCCAAAGCAATATATGGAGCATAATTGCATGGCATGTTGTTCCAGGATGTTAGATATCTGACTCCTCAAGTATCCAGTGTTATATTTAGACTACCCTGAAGCTGAAACCCAGCTGCAGGCTCCTTTTTTGAACCTTGTTGCATATGTCTGTTTAGTGCTCCTCTGCTTTATGAATTAACCCAGTATACGGAATGCCAGCTGGTACTGCAGTATAACAGAATAACTGCAAGTGATAATCAGCTAGCTGCTGTGCCGTATCATTTGACCTGGGCAGGAGGGATACTCATGCCTGTAGTGCATTTTCATCATTTGATGTGTGAATGTGCCATCAGTTAGAATACAATGTTATTTTGAGTCTTAGTAACTGGTAATTGGGCAGAGAGGGAGGTCTGAATGGGAGGGGTTGGGGAGGAACACCCAGATCTCCCATTCACCCTAATGTCCTATTACACTGCCTGTGCAAATATCCATGCCTGCACATAAGCAAGAAGGGAGCAAACAGGGATTTATTAAGGACCCTCCATGTATGGGTGTAACTTGCTCAGTGTTTTTCAGTTGGGTCAGTTTGCACACACGGTAGTCAATATTATCAGGGGTTGAATCAGCTGTTCTCTCAGTATGCTTGCGTAACCTAATCCTATAATAATTAATGCTTGAAGGTTGACAAAATATAGTTGAGGTGCTCAGTCTTTTGGGGCCTGGGGGTATATTTTGAAAGCTAAGGAATTCTATGGGCCACCAAAAAAATACCAATTTCACAGAAGAAACACTGGCCCCTATCTGTGCTACATTGGGCAGCCCGTATGTCCTCCCATCTTTCTTTAGACTGAGATCTGTTTTACTCAGGTTTTGCAACAATGACATCTATGGAACCACAGAGCTGGAAGGCCTTCCCTGTGATAGGGCCCACTATTTGGAATGGATTCCCATAGGAAACCCTCCTTCCATACTGTGGGCACTGGGCAAAACCCGCCTGATTTACTCTTGATTTAAGATTATTGTTTATGCTGGCATTTCTTAAGGATTTAACATCATTTTGAAAATCTTACTAATTTTTGTTGTTGTTCATGTGTTAAAATAATGTTGATAAATAGATAAACATGTTGGCACATTTTTATCTATTTTCCCATTTTATTTTAATTGCTTTAAACTTTTTTGTTGATAATTTTCATATTTATGGTAAATTGCTTGGAGGTTTTACTGCAATCAAGGGATATGCACATTTTGTTAAAGAAATTGTTTTTTTTAAATAATATTGTGATTATCATATGCCTCCTTCTGGCAACTCCTGCAGCAAAGCTGGTGCCAAACACGTTGCTCTGCTTTCCTTTGGTCCACCTAAGTGAGGCCAAGAGGGGGTCTTGTTGTCTGGGCAGCCCAGGACCACCCTACACACTGCCCAGGCTTGCACCCCAAGGAGGTCACTTCAGTGCTGCTGGTGCAGTGGTTTGACTTCACCCCCCGGAAGTCTCTCGAGACAGACAATGCCAACATTTCCCCCCTCTGAACTGCTTCGGTGGTGGAGCAGCTGTACAGAAAACAAACTACAGTTTAAAGTACAAGTTAAATGCTAGGATATCATGTTTATGTTGTGCAGGGGTGAAGTATTTTTGTTTCTTCATTTTTAATGGATGGGCCACTTTTAATGTGCTGTTCTTGATTTTAAAACTTAGCAACAAAATCCATACCGATATTAACTGCTTTGTTCTGGGGAAAGCGACCAATAAACAGCATCTTTTAGGAAAGGGATAAAACTAAAACAGAAATTATGAATGGCATTATAGAAATCTAGGCTGTGCTCCCATTCAGGTCGCATTCCAAAACAGACTCGAGCATACTTCATTCTTGTGTTGGATTCTGGCCAAATAGTGTTACATACAATTCTGATTCTGTGTGGGTGGTGGTGGTAGTGGGGAAATGAACATTTATCAAGTTAAAACTATAAAGAGAGTGGATGGAATTTTCTCAAAACCATGTCTGATCGTTTAGCGAAATTCCTTGGCAGACAAATGGAAGTACATCTGCACACAGTTGCACAGTTTGTATATATGCCATTTACCATTACAATATGTAGTGACTTTCGTTAGCTTTGATGGGACCTGAAAAAGGATTTGTCAGAGCCCTGGATAAATAGCTTTATTTGGAGCTATAACCTGTGAAGTCTATGCAGAACTGTTTATTTGAAGGCAGTATATACCCTCTGAATACCAGAGGAGGAGGAGGAGGAGGAGGAGGAGGAGGAGGAGGAGGAGGAGGAGAGCAGGAGCAACAAAGGGGATGGCTACTGCAAGATGCCTTGACCCTCTCAGAGGCACCAGTGTTTCCACAGTTGAAAATAGAATGCTGGGTGAGTAGAAAATAGGTGATCTACTGGCACATTTCTGGGTGATGTCTAGTGAATTGGCCAGGGTTTCCGATTTCCAGATACTTGATAGGAATTACAAAATTAGGCTTCTGAAACCAAGAGAGCTAACCCAGAGTGGTCTTTTTGTGTGTGTAAAAGGACTGCAAACTCTGTTTGGTGCTGGTACTGAAAACAAGTTCTTAGGTTTAGAACATGTTCAGAGGTATCCTGCTCTTTAACTCTAGCTGTATGTTGTTTGCATTTGGATCTGGCTGGTTGATCCCGGGATTTTAGTAAAAAACAAAGTTGACCCAAGAAGCCTGAAATCTGCCCATCATCGGATTACATGAACCATTGGTATGATGCTTCAGGTCAATTCATGTTAGTTTTCCATTACACTTGCTATTTAGATTGCTTTCTTTCTAAGTCTTGCCACTGTCTGCTCTTTTTGCTGTCTCAGCACACTGATCTGACACTTTAAGTAAACAGGAAATTTAGAATCTATCAGTGTATAAGTGTAGCGAGATTGTTGGTCCCAATGTCCCTTAGGTACCCTTTCCCATCTGTTGATTGTCTGGCTGTCTGATTTTCCCTTTGTACAGAATGCAGAGGCATGAGCCATTAGTTCCTTGATTCATCTATCTTTTGGAACACCTCATACGCTAAGGGGGAGTGGGGGACGAGCAATGTCTGATCCAGACTCTTAAATATGCCTGTCTAGACATTTATGATATACTCATTATAAGGCAATGAGAGCACCAGGTCATGGCAGGTCACATCTTTCAAAAACAGCACTTCGGTAATGAAATTGATATGAGAGGCAGTGTAGTACAATGGATAAAGACTTGCGGTCTTATTTTGTACTAAGGGGTAGAAGAGAGAAGTATGGGTGTGAGAGAAAAACAATGACAATAAACACTTAAATCTAACCATTCCTTGGATGCAAATCTCCATTTCCATGTACCTTCCTTCCCTTTGAGATATATAAGTGACAAATTCCACACTCAGTCCTAATGCACCTTATTTTATAAATCTGCTGCTGAAGAATTGTGCAGACATTTCCAATAAAAGATAAATGCACCATTTCTATTAATATTTCAACTAGAAAACTAATTAATAGGGAGCAAAAATGGGTTTTGCATGTAAAATTTAGTATTCCGTGTGCTACATTTTTGGAACAAACATACTAAATGCAGCCTTTGTAGTCTGGCTGATCTCCATTCCTTGCTACATCAAAGGCTACTTTGTTATGGGATCTTGAGTTATAATAATTATGGCATGTCTGAACCATCCCGTCCCATTTACAATGTTTCTCTTACAGTTTGAATGCCATATACAGCATTCTTAGACAACAGTTGAAGGGTGGGTGTGTTTGTGTGTGTAGGGGGGACTAAACGTTTTTCAAAGGAAACATGTTGACTTCTTTATTATTAAAAAAAACAAGCGCTTTGGGACTTCCCCATCTCCCTGTTTATAATGGCCTGGACCCAATGAGTGAGGCTAGGCCAAGAACATGTGCTGATCCAACAGGGGTTTTTTGTTGTTGTTTTTTGGTTCCTTTGAACAATTGATCCCTGTCATGTGGCAAACTGCATGTACCCCTCCCTTCATTGTCAATCTTTTAAATGTAGCCTGCAGAGGTGCTACTCAAGAAACACAACTCCCATTTGCCGTGCATGAAACTAGTTTCACAGATTCATGTCTTACATCTCTACAGTCTTGCAGCACTAGAAGATGAAGTCTCTCTGCAACTAAGAACAAATCATGCAGTCAAGGCGCTGATACTAAAAAGCAAGAGAAATTAACCAGTAGACTAAAATACTTGTCCACTCTTGAAAAATGAGTGCTTTGTTACGTCCCCACTTGCAAGTATGAGAAGGCAATTGTCTTGTAATGTCACCAGAAAGAAGAAAATATTTAAGGCCAGCATACTGCAGCAAACTTCTTGTTGCATGCAATAATTGCTATAATTTCCAAGTATAACAATGTTCGCAGCATATCTGGAATTACTTCAGTTTGATGACACAGCTTGTCTCTTATTTTTCTCTTCCAAGTATCCTTAAGTCTTCGCACATGAACAATGTTGCCATGACTGTGGCGTGTTTCTGATAGAGTTTGGCATTTTGTTGTCATCTGAGTATGGCTAGATGTCAGGCTGTATGAAGCGGCAGCTTTGCAGTTGAGCAATGCTGAAATACTTTCTCAAATTATTTGCATATGGAGCTTAGTGACTTGTTTCAGATTAAAGTTTCCTTGAAGTACATTTTAGAAAGCTGATGTCAGTTGTAAACTATGACCAATAATTTTATTAAGGCAAGATGTGGATAGAGTTAAGTCACAGAGAATCAACCAGACCGGCACCAAAAAAGAAGAAGCTAAAATTCCAGGTGAACTAAGATATTGTGATTCCTTTGAAAGATTTCATGAGTGTTATAACAGGTAGACATGTACACACTCCACAAGCAAACCAGGATGAATGCTCATTATGATATAACCACCTTGTAAACAAATCAGACTGAATGTTCAATAAAGACTGGGCATAGTCTAACCGCAGCCTAAGCTTTATGCAAGCAAGTAAGGATGAAGGCTGTTGTCCAGGTTCTCTAGAACACCCCTACATTTGTAATTGGATAGAAATAATCCTGTCTTCTGGGAAGTTACCAGGTCACCACAATTCTTGCTGAGAAATTACACACAGAAGCTGCAGTGGTACATCGCCATGGCCCCAAGTAAATTCCCACTTTAGCATAGCATCAAAGAATCACAGAATTGGAGTGTTGGAAGGGACCCCCCAGGGCAATCTATTTGAACCCCCTGCAATTCAGGAATCTCAACTAAGGCATCCATGTCAGATGGCCATCCAACCTCTGCTTTAAAACATCCAAGGAAGGAGAGCCCACAACCTCCCAAGGCAGTCTGTCACACTGTCAAACAGCTCTTACTGTCAGAAAGTTCTTCCTGATGTTTAGTTGGAATCTCCTTTCATGTAACTTGAATCCATTGGTTCGGGTGCTATCCTCCAGAGCAGGAGAAAACAAGCTTGCTACAGTCCCCATGTGACAGCCCTTGAGGCTAAACATACCCAAGTCCCTCAACTGTTCCTCATCAAGTGTGGTTTCCAGACCCTTGATCATCTTGGTTACCCTCCTCTGCACACAAACCAGCTTGTCAATATCCTCCTTAAATTGTGGTGCCTAGAACTGAACACAGTATTCCAGGTGTAGTTTCACCAAGGCAGAATAGAGCAGGACTATTACTTCCCCCAGAGTACGACAAGGCTGTTTATTGTCTCCCTGCTTATTTAACTTATATGCAGAATTCATCATGCGAAAGGCTGGACTAGATGAATCCCAAGCCGGAATTAAGATTGCAGGAAGAAATACCAACAACCTCAGATATGCTGATGACACAACCTTGATGGCAGAAAGTGAGGAGAGTTAAAGAACCTTTTAATGAGTGTGAAAGAGGAGAGCGCAAAATATTGTCTGAAGCTCAACATAAAAAAAAAAACTAAGATCATGGCCACTGGTCCCATCACCTCCTGGCAAATAGAAGGGGAAGAAATGGAGGCAGTGGGTTCCATGATCACTGCAGATGGCGACAGCAGTCACGAAATTAAAAGACGCCTGCTTCTTGGAAGAAAAGCAATGACAAACCTAGTCAGCATCTTAAAAAGCAGAGACATCACCTTGCCGACAAAGGTCTGTATAGTTAAAGCTATGGTTTTCCCAGTAGTAATGTATGGAAGTGAGAGCTGGACCATAAAGAAGACTGAAGAATTGATGCTTTTGAATTATGGTGCTGGAGGAGACTTTTGAGAGTCCCATGAACTGCAAGAAGATCAAACCTATCCATTCTTAAGGAAATCAGTCCTGAGTGCTCACTGGAAGGACAGATCCTGAAGCTGAGGCTCCAATACTTGGGCCACCTCATGAGAAGAGAAGACTCCCTGGAAAAGACCCTGATGCTGGGAAAGATGGAGGGCACAAGGAGAAGTGGACGACAGAGGACAAGATGGTTGGACACTGTTCTTGAAGCTACCAACATGAGTCTGACCAAACTGCGGGAGGCAGTGGAAGACAGGAGTGCCTGGCGTGCTCTGGCCCATGGGGTCATGAAGAGTCGGACACGACTAAACAACAACAACAATTACTTCCCCCAATACTTCTGTTGATGCAGGCTAGGATAATACTAGCGTTTTTTGCTGCTGCATCACACTGTTGAGTCATGCTAAGCTTGTGGTCTACTAAGACCCTGTTTCTTTTCACATGTATTACTAGCAAGCCAGGTGCCCCCCCCCCCCATCTTATATTGGTGCAGCTGGTTCTTCCTGATGTACAGCCTTACATTTGTCCCTATTGGAATTCATTTTGCTACTTCTAGGGTCAGATTTTGTTTTTGTGCCAGGGTGTACTCTGACTTCCCAAGTTGCTGGGCACAAAAATGTTGCCATGGAAACAGTAATGTCATCCGTAGTAAGCAAGTAAGCAAGCAATAATACCGGTACTACCAGATGAAAGGCTCAATGAAGCTTGTTCAACGTAGTAGGCTATATTCACTGCTCTGACTGACACATACAATCCAAAAAACGTGTTTTCATGTGCACCTATTTCTGATGCTTTATTTCCAGGATTATTTTTGAAATGTCTGTGTTGACTTCAAGGTCGACACAGAGCACATCATAAATGCAGAAATGGAGATAGGATAGAGGAACTTCCCATCTAATTGATGGGGCGGGGGCTTCTTATTCCTCTTCTCTCGCCCGGAGCAAGTTACGCTGAAAACTGCTGCAAATGACTGGAGTGTTTGCGAGGTGGAGTCAGAGGAAAGAGAAAGAAGTGTGTGTGTGTGTGTGTGTGTGTGTGTGTGTGCGCGTGTGTGTGCGGGGGGCGTTATAAAACCGGCTGCAATGCAGCGCTGACCCTCCTACCCGGAGGGGTCACGGCAGCTCCAGGCTCCCTTTCCCAACCTGGCTCTCTCCTTCAGCTGAGGTACCTCCTGCCTCTCCCCCCTCCCCTTTTCTACCTGCTGAGGATGTGATGTCAGGGCCTCATTATCCTAATGTATGCTGATCTCATGTGCGCCGCGGCCAATGGGGCCACGCGGCTCTCCCCACCTGCTAGGAAGAGAATTCCATCATTCTTGGAATTCTTCCCTGGGCCAGCGCACGGCGGCGCGGGCTTCCTCGCGCGGCTGCTGACTCTGCAAAGGCGCGCATTGTTTGGGGAGCAGCCGCTCGCTCGCTCGCTCGCCCGCCTGCCCGCTCGCCCAATCAGCAAGCAGGGAGCTCTCTCCGGCCGGAGCCCGCGCAGCCCAGCTTGGCTGCCGGGAGTAGCAAGTGGCGCTTGGAGCAGCCGCCGCCGCCGCCGCCGCCGGGAGCACGCTGGTCTCCGCCCCCCTCCCGGCCCGGCTCAGCTCGGCTCTGCACTGCAGGGGGGAAGCGACCCAGCAGCGCGGAGCTCGTGCAAACTGGTGAGTGAGGCGACGAAACTGCGGCTGCTGCAGCAGCTCGCGGAGCCCGCTTCGCCCGGCACGCTTGGTGGCGGCGCGGGGCTGCGGGGGGGGGGGGAGCTTTGCTGGAGGGAGATGCGCGGGCAGGCAGGCAAGCAAGCAAGCAAGCAGGCGAGGTACGCGAGAGCCTCTTGGCGGCCCCCTGGAGGAGGAGGCGTCGGTGTGGAGCTGGTGGCCGGAGCCACTCCATGCTTCCCTCAAGCAGGCCGGGTGCTTTTGCAGAGAGTTGTGTCTAGACTTGCCACATGCCCTGCACACTCTGTGTGCCCGCGTGACTGGCTGCTTTTTGTTTGTTTGTTTGTCTGTTTGGTGGGATAACGCGCTAGCGCTGAACCTAAACCCCGAGTAGAAGGTGCGAGGAGGCTCTCTTTAGCTCTCGTGTTTTCCTCTCAGAATGCGCCCAGAATGTTTGCAGTGTTAAAAATGCATGTGCAAAAGAGCGCGGGGGTGGGCCCGGTGGGGTGGGGGAAGTCGAGTGGGACTATCCAGATTTGCACGCTGCATTAAAAAGAAAACAAACCCCCGCTTCTTTTTGTTTCTTTTTTTAAAGCCGGCGCTAACTTGCCCCTAACAGCACTAGTCCAAATGCAGCCCAATTCTTTGCTCCACAGAAGAAACCCTGCAGGCGACTCTTCCTTTTGCCTGATCCGGGGCACCGCTCCTTGCTACGTTTGTAGAGAGGAGATCCTGCCGCGTGCGGCGAGCTCTTCCTCGCCAAGGCTCTTGCAAGATGCCTCACCCAGCTCTGTTCCTGGTGTCTCCCAGTACTTGTTTCGCGTGAGCACGTTGAACCCAACAGACGTTTTAGGACCAGCAACATGCTGGATCACAGAAGTAGGTAATCCCCAGTCAACTGACTGAGGGGTTGGTCAAAGAGTCCCAGGAAGGAGACAGAAGCAAGGAGGGGCAAGAAAAGTATGATTTGCCAAATCTTGCAGTGGCTTTGATTTTGTCCTCCTTGAGTTGTTTTGTAGGCTTGTTACCATTACCCCTGATGGCACATCGACCTGGTTGCTCTTTGTGGGCTTGTTTGGACTATCCAGCTCCATTCTGGCTTCTGTTGCTTCATGGGCTCTTTGATATGCAGTTTGGCTGCTTCCTTTTCTTATTTGTTCCATGTATATGGCCATATGCTGAGGAGAATCAGCCAAATTGCATTGCAGTAGTAGGCATATCCTAGAAGTTTCATGTCCTCTTTGCAATGCATGAAGGAAGAGGCATCTGGTTCTCGTCCCATGAGAATAGGACTGTCAGTTCTACCGGTACCTCCACCCCAGTGAGTGCCTTCTGTATTGTTGGTAAACACGCCTTCTTCTCTGACAGTTGTGATGCAACTTTGATTTGGTCTCCAGCTTGTGGCATTGGGAGCTTCTTAAAGCAAAAGATCACCTGAGTTCAGAGTCTGTGAGAGACAGCACCCAACGGTGCATATGAAGGAATGTAAGGATGGTAAAAAAAAAAAAAAACTCACGGAGCAGTTTAAAAAGAAAAGCAAGGAAATGTTATTTAATTTGTCTTATCTTCTAGAAATCTTACAGTTTGATGGGAGGAGCATGTGGTGATTCTAGTGCCATATCAAAAACTTTCTCTGTGTGTTTTCTCACACAAAGCAGGACTCCTCCAACAGGGTGAACTGGCACTATGATGGTATGCTATGTCCTAAGGAAAGAAAACCGAACTAACTGGCCTGGTTTCGAAACTGAATCGGTGTAGGATTTATTTTTTTTCCAGGGCAGTTTACAATTGCAGTTTAGTTTACAATTATGAGGTAGGAGTGGAAGAGCCTCAAGATTCTGCCTTCCAGCTCTTTGCACTGACACACATTCTGCTGTAACCAATATTTCTGGCAGGTGAGCTCATTTTAACAGAAGAATGGAAGCAGAGCAATGGCTCCCACCACAAATACAGTTCTTTTTTCCTGTGGTAGTATTGAAGAATGACAATTCTGGTCCAAAAGCATGCTTTTCATGTTGAAATAATCATAAAGCCTTAAAATCCACTTTGGTGCCCTGAAGGTAGAATCTTTCATGGTCAAACATCATTCATTTATATCCAAATTATAGTCTGGGACAGTTGGAGAGTAGGTGAGACCAAGACACAGCATTCTGGAAGCTCTTGCAAGATGAGCCTTACAGTACTTTTGTGGAGGTTTCTGTATGCATTTTGTGGAACATCTTCTGTAATATTAAATTCATGCTCCTGAATTTCTTTTATTCTTAGCATTATTATGTGTAAAGTATTTGTTGAAGTGGCTTAAACCTATCCTGTTTCTAGTTTCTAAATAACTGCCTTTCCAAGGAGTTCAAAGCAGCAGATATGGTTCTCCTGCTTCCAGTCTTATTCTCACAACAACCCTGAGAATCAGTAACCGGTCCAAGGCCACCTCTCCTCATAGCTGATTTGAATTTGAGTCTCCTTACTTCTAGTTGGATACCTTAACTCAGGCTTCCCTAATCGTGTCCCCTCCAGATGTTTTGAATTACAATTCCCATCATCTCTGACCATTTGACATTGTTGAGAATTGTAGTCCAGAGCATCTGAAGGATGCTAGGCTTGGAAGTCTGCTTCTTAATCACTGCAGCACACTGGCCTCATGTAAAATTATTTGCAAGCAGTCATGACATATGAGCAATGCTTTTTATTTTATTTTTAGCTTTTGAGCACATGTAGACTCGTGACATTTCATTTGGGATAAAGGAGTAGAATGATGTGGGGTTATGCTTTTAAAAACAGAAGGGGTATTCCCTTAATGCCTTATAGGAAATTGCAAGAGATACGTGTCAAATTGATGTGGCAGAAAGATGAAGGAGAGCCTCGTAAAATGCTCTTTCAGGCATTTTAAACTGTGTAGAATCAATATGTGGAGGAAGGATTGGTTTCACAGAGGCAGTCCTCACCCTTGACCTCAACCCAGTGATTGTCTGTGTTGTGCAGAGCTGATCAACACATCTGCATGTTGTGTGTGCATGGCACATCTGTGCTTCGAGCCTGCTGAAGCTGATCCACATGTGGAGATTGACCCTAAAGCCATGTACAGATCGGTTGAAGCAGCAGTAGTCTAGGTACTCATGGTCTATATTAGAAAGCTGTTGCTGACCACAAATGAGTCAGCTCATCGTCCATCTCTGCAGGTTGCCAGGTTTATAGGTCCGAAGGTCTGTAGCAGGGCCAACAAGACCATGAATGAGAGCCAATGTGTTGCATTTGGTTACATTTGCCTAGGTGAGGTTAAGTTGCTAGAACAGAGCCAAATCTGTTTGCTCCATGGAGCTATACTGCTGTGTACCATATTTGGTACTTCTGCCATCTTTGTTACAATAGTTGTCTTTATAATTTTGTGAAACTTTTGAGACAGGGATTTTTGTGTGTTCCTGGCAGCGCTGGGAATTCCTAGTACCAGCCTAGAAAATTGGGTTACCTGGGACATCCAGCACTATTGTTTGGATTGTTAAATGTGCTTTATTTGTTTGCTGCATACCAGCAGTGATTTGTTTGGCTACGCATGCAGTGCTTCTGGAACTGAGTTGGTTTATTAAAAGATCAAACAAAGGGTTCCCATGATCTTCTTATCCATTCCATTTAATGAAAACAATCATTAGGTGTGCACAGTAGTTCCTACAACCTGAACACTGAAGCGTCTCCTCCCCGTGCCTGTTTTAGGGAGGGGTGTAAAGACACCTGCACTGCAGTTCGGAAGCTGTGACTCCAAAATGAATTTTCCAACAGAGCCGTTTTCGGCAACCAGCAAGGCATGTGGTGGGTCAGTGGTTCAATTTCCACCCTTGAAGGTAGTTGCCAGGAAGTAATATTTCCACAGTTACATCTCTCTTTTTACAGTCTTGTTTGGGCATGTTTAAGTCTTAGGGGCCTATGGTTGCTGGCTCTGTTCTAGATCAGAACTTGGAAGTTGAAGAATTGCATTGCTCATAGCTTGTAGATGAGAATGACTCTAGATTGCACAGTTATCTCTTCAGTTACTTGGTGAGGAGGCTTAGTCATTCAAGCACAAGCCATGATAAATGGCATTGTGATCACCTGAAAGAAACTGCTACACATTGCACTATGATGTGGTTGCAGAGGACTAATTAAAAACAGAGGTTTGAAATACATGCACATATTTCGTCTTAATGAATTCTTGCTCTCGGCTTGTCAAAGAAGTCCCTGCTTTACTATTTTCTGTAGCAATGAGGTGTTTTTCTCATTTTATTTTTCATGTTTCAGAAAGTTACAAAATATATTCTCTTTTTATTCAGGATCCTGCCAGGAATGGAGACTCCACTGGATGTTTTGTCAAGAGCAGCATCCCTCGTGCATGCTGATGATGAAAAACGTAAGCCTAAAGTTCAACTTTTGTCTTCGTCTTGAGGTTTGGTACGGTAGTCATTGTGCATCCTTGCTGTTGACTTACATGGCTGTAAAGGTAAAGGACCCCTGACATTTAAGTCCAGTCACAAACGACTATGGGGTTGTGGCGCTCATCTCGCTTTACTGGCCCAAGGGAGCCGACGTTTGTCCACAGACAGCTTCTGGGTCATGTGGTCAGCATGACTAAGTCGCTTCTGGCAAAACCAGAGCAGCACATGAAATACATGACTGTAAAGGTAAAGGTAAAGGTTAAGGTAAAGGTTAGGTCCATTCGCGGACGACTCTGGGGTTGCGGTGCTCATCTCGCTTTACTGGCTGAGGAAGCCGACGTACAGCTTCTGGGTCATGTGGCTAGCATGACTAAGCCGCTTCTGGCGAACTAGAGCAGTGCATGGAAACAGCTGAGCACGGAAACTTGCTGAGCAGGGACCAAGCAACCAGAGCTCACCCCGTCATGGGGATTCGAACTGCCAACCTTCTGATCGGCAAGCCCTAGGCTCTGTAGTTTAACCCACAGTGCCACCTGCGTCCCTCTACGTGACTGTAGTTCATGTATATAATGCACAGATCGAAAGATGATGTTAAAGAAATTATTTTGGTGTGAATGAAACAAAATATCCTAGATGGTTTCTAAATTGATTATCTCTTTGCTCATTGTGTTGCCTTTCTTGTGTGTAAAACAAAACCCTTTGTGGACATTTCAATGATTAAAAAAAAGACTTGAAAGATAGAGGGGAAAATTTCCTTCTCCTAAATGTAGATTGGGGAGATAATTTTAAATGAAATAAGAGTACATGGGTTATATTGTCTGGATGAAGCAACAGGCTTTGGTCTACTCTTGCAATCCCACATTAAGACTTGCTTGGCCTGCCCATAATTGGTTAAGATTAAGTTTCATAGAGTCATGGTGTTGGAAGGGACCATGAGGGTCATCTAGTCCAACCCTCCGCAATGCAGGAATATTTTCCCTAACATGGGGCTTAAACCCACAACCCTGAGATTAGGAGTCTTGTGCTCTACCAAGTGAGCTATCAGTCAGAGTAAAACCAATTTGTTTACTAAGGAAATTCCCGAAAGATGTTATGTGATCTTACATTGAGGCAAATGCTGACTATTACATAATCTGAGTGACGCATTGAGTCACTTAAAGCAAGCAGGCAAATGGCTCACTTCCCATTGGTGGGCAGTGAGTTGCTCAGTGCGGAGATCTTAATCTGTTCTAGGAGGCATTCACCCTGAAAAACTGTATTATTACAAAATAAAAAAATCCTTCCAATAGCACCTTAGAGACCAACTAAGTTTGTTCTTGGTATGAGCTTTCGTGTGCATGCACACTTCTTCAGATACACTCTAAGGTGCTACTGGAAGGATTTTTTTATTTTTTATTTTTTATTTTGTTTTGACTATGGCAGACCAACACGGCTACCTACCTGTAACTGTATTATTACAGGTTTCCTTAAAGGTTGGTGAGAAAGAAAGTACTGTAGGTGTAAAATTCCACATTTAAATTACTGCAAACATTGCTGTTGACATTGGCCTGTGTCCGTTTGCTTCTACTGTGTTCTGAGTATTCTACAAATAGTTATCAAACAATGGAGGTTGGCAGTTTGCCTGTTACATCTGCTTGGATTAGTATTGATTTCTCCAAACCTATTTGGAAATTGTTCCATGCTTGGCTTTGCCTTGTATTCAACCTTTTTTTTAACATGGATAGTCTCTATTATTAATTTCAGAAACCATATATGTGCAGTTTGCCAATACTGTGTTTTCTCTCTTTCATTTCCATGCCCCTCCCCACCCTTTTGGGCCATTTATATATATATTATTTCTATATTGTTGTTGTTGTTGTTATTTATTTTATTTTATTTATACTCCTGCCTCATAACATAAGGCTCTCCGGGAAGCTTGCAGTGAATAAGTAAGAAAACAATTTGGATACAGATAAGACATAAAACAATGAATAAGAAGGACAACATAAATTTCACCCCACCCTACCAAAAAACCTTCTCATTAAATCACCAAAGTCAAAGCACAGATTTAAAAAACTGTGAGGCCCTGATTTATTTAATGCCAGCATGCATTGTGTGCAGGTTCATGCCAATGTTTCTTTTGGTTAATGACAGAATCTTAATTCGTTAGCTTGCATGTTTACTGTTCTGTTGTGTGTTGTTCCCCATTCCTTTAAAGATGTGGACGTTTCTTAACCCACCCCCCAAAAAGTGTATATGTCTTTTTTCCTTTCAATAAATAAATAAATAATACTGGTCTGGGAATGTTTGGGAAGGGTTTTATGCCTCGCTTAAATCCCTGCCCAACTTGCTAGCATCTGTCTGATTCCTCATTATATGTGACATTGTGGCTGCAGCCATTTTTCTTCAGGGCAAGAACATAAGAGTAGAGGCCTTAGTGTGTGGGGGGGGAATCATATATACATACTTTGTACCCCATATGAAACAAATGTAGAGTTACTGTGTAAAACGGGCTTCCTCAACCTCGGCCCTCCAGATGTTTTTTGCCTACAACTCCCATGATCCCTAGCTAGCAGGACCAGTGGTCAGGGATGATGGGAATTGTAGTCTCAAAACATCTGGAGGGCTGAGGTTGAGGAAGCCTGGTGTAAAAGGAACACCCTTGTCGCGGGCCCTTCGCCCTGTACAGCCCACCCCCGGACGTTTTACGGTCTATGGGTGCTGCACCAACGACAAACAGTCCCCAACTGCAGCCCTTCAGACTACTAGCTGGATCCTGCTTACTTCATTCACCACAGACGAGGATATTGTGAACTAAAAAGATGTTTATTGCGTACAAAGCTTGTGGTTGCTGATAAATAAAAGGTTGTTCGATAAGCTTAAAACAGTTGTCCTATACCGGCCTAATACCTCTAAATATTACCGGCCTAATACCTCTAATAGTAAACTAAATATCAATAACAACGCGTTTCACAATCTCATTATCCTCTCTGCTAACATCCACCTAAGACTCTAAACTCCCAGCTCTATCTCTTGACTCACACTGCTCAACTCCAACTCTAACTCCCCGCACTTAACTCTAACTCCTCCTGCCCATACTTCAACTCTCCGCACTTCAACTAACTAACTGACTGCCCACTGGGAGGGGTGTTTTATACCCAGGCTAAGCCCGCCCCTGAGGGTTCTAACTGTCAGAACATTTAACCCCTACCTGGCATGAGGCTAGTTCTCCACAACCCTCACATCAGGAAAGCAGATATTAGTGTATAGAACCATAACATCTGGCTTGTAGATGCTGAACAATTACTGCTGCAGCTTGATGGGGGAGAGCACATAAGCAATCCTAATGCAATAACTTCTATTTCCCATGAATTCATATAGATGTATTAAAAAGCAACAATAGTATGTTGCTATTGTTAAGACAATAAAGGGAGTGTGGGAGGGAAGGTATGAGCTAATAACAAAAATCCACATTGCTGGACTGACTGAAAGTTGAGACCAGTGGGTTTGTTTGTTTTTAAACCCTTCTTTACAAACTGCAAAAATGTTCATGTGTAGTCTTGTTTTGTGTCCAGTTGTGTATGTTTTATCACAAGCAATGTTAAAACAGTTCACAGTTTAGAGCGCAATTGTGCCACATCAAAGCAGATTAATTTCTAGGACTGTTCTTCAAGCTCCAGATTTACAGCACGATCCTAAACGTATCTGCTCAGAAGTATGTCCTGTTTAATTCAATGGGCTTTACTTCCAGGTAGTTGATACTAGGATTGCCTTGAAGAATAGAGCTGAGGTTTATTATACCCAAATTTGTACATGGATTATTATTTATTGTTGCATTTTCACACCAGTAGTAGTACATTGTGTTGTTAACCAGAATACCAACAGCGTAATACAAAGAAAATGAAATAAAGCCATTGTTTTCCATGAATTACAGTGGGAAAGGTTGCTGAATTTCTGTGGATAGGATATAACAGAAGCACTCACTACAGTCGTACCTTGGTTATGTACGCTCCGGGTTACGTACTTTTCGGGTTACAAACTCCAGTAAACTGGAAGCGCAACCCGGAGTGCGTGTGACGCGTGGATACGCAGAAGCATTCTGCGCAGTTCGCACATGCACAGACGCATTCGTGCATGCGCAAACTGCTACTTCCGGGTTTTTTGCGTGCTTGTTCAGGTTGTGTACTTTTCAGGTTACGAACTGTAACCCAGAACCAGTTACGTATGTACCACTGTATTTGAAAAGTGCAATATCTTTAGAATCAGTTGAACCTTTTATAACTGTATTTCAAAATGAATGTGAAAAATATTTCACCATTTCTCTCCCTTAGTGGGGAATTATACTCAGTGATTATGCTAATGAGCACTAAGCTACATTATATGTCTTTTTTTTTTTTAAGCTCAAGGCAGCAAAACAGACAATTGCCCCATTTTCCAGTCTATTTAACAACTTGAAAATGTAACTGTTTCTGTAATGTGTGTCTCAGCCAAATTAAGCCATACTCTCAGCATGCCAACTTCCCTCAGTTTCTGGTGAAAGACTAACAGCTGAATAAGAGTTTAGGTAACTCACCAAATTTAATGAAACTTCTGGGCAACAGTGTTAGTTTTTTGGCTTACTGTTTTTGATATAAATTATGATAGTGGAAATAATTCTTTTGTCTAATCAACAAAAATTAGATCTTGGGAGTATATATATAAAAAAGTGGTCACAATAATAATACAGTCGTACTCCCGCTTACGTAAAGTATATTTCTGGGTTTTCGTCACATGCGCAGAAGCACTCTACCACCACGTGCGCAGAAGCAGCCCCTCCGGTTGCGGAAACCTTGGGATCTGACCGGAGCTCTGGGACGGATCCTGCCAGCGACCGGAGGTACCACTGTACTAAAAACTAGTAAAACCTGCAACAAAATGTTGTAGTATGGAGTATGGAGTGCTTGCTGAGGATACATGTTCTGTTCTTCCCTCCCTAGTCAGTCAGCATTCAGTATCTGCTGAGCATGCTCATTAGGCTTCTTTTTGGGGGTAGGTGTATGTGGAAGGTTCCTCCTTTGGAAGCATGTTCCTAAATATTTTTTGTACTTTTGCAAGTCATTAGGTCCACCCCAGTTTGCTGAATCCCTTATGGGTGGGTGCTGCTGTTTTGGTTACATAAGGACCAGAGTTGAGATTTGCAGTGAGCATGCCGCCCCGTTGAGTCACCTCGTTAAAGTTGCCCCATCCTCCTTCCTACTGTCTCTGGCACGAACTGTTGTGCTATGGCCAAATCTGGGACACATGTCTTTCATCCACTTCCTACAAATGCCCCCAAGCCTATGGGATTCTTTGATTCTATGGGGTTTAATATCATTGGAGTGTGAATCTGATGAAACACCATTATCTTTGTTGATGTGGAACTGGCCTGGGAATCGGAATGTTTCTTGACTATTGAAAATCTAACCAAAACTATATATTTTCTTTATGAGTTGAAAGTAGAGTGCTGCCAGGAGTAGCTGGGAAGAGCTATAGTATTAGGAATATTGGGTAGATTCTCTTACCGTTGATTTCTCATTTCCTCCCCTGCAACTCTGTTGTTTCTGTTCCAGCTGTTCCAGCTATTTCCAGTTGCAGTAAACCGCAGGAAGGGAGAGTGTTCTTGTGCTCAGATGCTGCTTGTGGGTTTTCCACGGGCATATGGTTAACCACTATGAGATCAGGATGCTGAACTAGCTGGACCATTGACCTGGTCCGGTAGGGGTTTCCCAGTCCCCTAAAATGCTTTTGGGGTATAGCTGTTCGCTCCAAACTTATAGGATATAGTGGATTAAAAATACAAATACTGAACCTCTTCCACATACTGAAATTAAAAACAAAACATGGATTCTGTTGTAACACCCGATAGTTGCTGAAGTAGCTTCATCTGCATAGCACGTAGCACTTGGCGTTGCATTGCGCAAGATGCAAATTGTAAAACCTGTTATGGTGGAATTACTTCACAAAGACGTTACATTTTACTTCTAGTAAATGTTGAATTTGTATGTTGACCTTCTCCAGTGAGATTTTTTTTTAAAAAAAGTTAAACATCTAAAATGTAGTAGAAATGATTTTGCTGTAATGTAGTGATTAAATTCTGTTAGACATCACAAAAATACAGAACCCAGGGTCCTCCCACTGGTTTCCCCAACTGAAAACAGTCGAAACCTGTGCCAATTATTTGGCGAATATCACTGATCCCACCCTTCGGAGAGCTTTCACCATGGCCCGTTTTCAAACTATCCCTATCTGTCAGGCAGATTTGCAAAAATCCCGGTAGAGCACCGTATATGTCCTTGTCATATGAGAACCAAAGAGGATCTCACACATTACATGTTGTATTGTCCCATCTATTCGGCCTTCAGGGATGTGATGTTACAAACTATTCCCAAATCAATAGTCAACTCTGAGGACCAAGTAAAGTTTTCCGACGTGGTAGCGGTCTTTGTGGTGAAGGCTATGAAAACTAGGGTATGGTTCCTGGATGAAGTGGTGAGGTCCCTCCCATTGCTCTCCTAACCTGTTGCTGTATCTTCTTTCCTGTATGGTGGGGGGTTTTGGGTAGTCTCCTTTGCTGGGACAGCGCGGCATGAATTTTAACTTATTTTAATAATTTTATTGTTTATCTTTTTAATAATGTTTTATGGTATTTTGTGTAAAGGCATGGACCTCACAAATTTAATAAACTTTGTGATTGAGAACAAAGGCAATAATACCAGTGCACAATAAAAAACCTCATTAATAGATGAGTGTTGACCCCCCTCTCCACATAGTTGCTGCTACATTTAGAAGAGAGCTCTGCTTAGAATAGAACAGTCATTTGATTTAGCAACCAGTATCTTATTTTATTCCTTAGAAGCAATATCTACCTTAAAATAGATCCAAATTGTTAACACTTGCTTAGCACAGCCTCAGCATGATCAAATGCAGAGGTCCTGTTCAGTTCATTTTCTTACTTCATTATTGCCCTGACCTGTCTGTTAAGTAAATTTGCATGGTAGGCTCATTCGTTTTATTTTTATGCTGCCTTTCCAAAGTTAAAAACCATGCTCAAGGCAGCTTACAACATCCTAAAAATTATATAACCGCAAACGTAACAAAAAGTAGTCAGAAACAAAATAGCAAAAAGCACACAAGCAAATTGAATAATTTCCACATAAATCATAAGATCCAAGAATTTGATAGAAAAAAATTAACAGCAACAACCCCCGTACAGCAAAACCGTTAAAAAACACCACAGATTCATGTAGTGTTTTCCTTATCATAGTTTAAACTAGGAGCTGTTAAACCAACTGCCATCATATCTGATGTAATCATGAAAGGGTGTTCCTTTGTAACAGGAATACAAACAAAGCATAATGCAAACATGTCACTGCAAAGTTCAAGTTGATTAACAAAGCTTCATCTTAGATGTAGTGTTTGTGCTGGCAAATGGAAAACAACTTTGTTTAGGTAGATGAGGGATTTTAGGTAGCTTGGTCCTAAGGGTGCCTAGGACTGTGTATGTCAGTACCAGCACTTTGGACCTGACCTGGTAGCTGATGGGCAGCCAGATCTAGTTTCCTGTTCCTGATCTGGAATGTTGAAGGTTAGCTAGCTATCCCTGGTTTAAATATATAGACCAGGGTCTCCAGCTGTTTTTGGACTACAATTCCTATCATCTCTGGCCACTGCTCCTGCTAGCTAGGGATGATGGGAGTTGTAGTCTAACAGCAGCTGCAGACTCAAGTTTGGGAAACCCTGAACTAGATCTCGGCTTGTAGTCTGTTTTGCAAGGGTTATATACATTGTTTGTACCCTAGCCTTAACCTCCTTCCCATCTCAAAGAAACTATACCAAATCAATTTCTACAGTCATGAGATAAGTATGCATTAATGAAAAACGTTTTTTAGAAATTGGGAATAGATATTTTTAATGTATATTTGGTTTGGGTATAGTACTTCTGTGTTCCTCTGTCTAGGAGGAAACTGTGGCCACCAGCAATTGCTAAATTCATTTGAACGTAATTTCGGGATCCTGTGACTGCTACATTATTACCATCCTCATTAAGAAGCTTCATAAAATAAATTATCTAGGCATTGCACCAAAAAATAATACAATGCTACAATAAAAAAATCCACAGTAATCTTAAAAATCCATTCAGCATAAAAGCCAAGTACAAACAACTTTCATGGGTTTCTAGCACGGAGCAACACTTAATTTGTCAGCAGCAAGTAGATTCTTAATCAGGTCTCTATAAATGAGAAAGCCACATCCCATTAAGGAAAATCCATTGTAGGCTGTACAAGATATGCTTGTGGCAGTGGTATCTGCTGTTGTTTTGGTGCTGGAGCTGTGCTCAGACTCTAGATGCATCACTAAGTAGAAGTGTGAACCTACTTGCCTTTTTCAAGGCTGTTTTTGAAGTTCTGTGCTCTTGGAATTGTGAGCAGCTGCCTTGTTCTAGGAAGTAGTACAGTACTATTTTGAGCTTGCATGAGCTGAGTTGTCTGACAGCAACAATGAGATTTAAACATCAGATAAGCCTCCATAATTCCCTTTGTTTGTGCATTAGTCTGCATCCTGCTCAAGTTGCAAGTGGAATGGAATTTCTCTGCACTGTGTTTACCATTTTCCTCCACTAACCCTTCTCTAGTCCTGCTTCTTCCTGTCAGCTGGAAATGTAGCATTGGTGCAAAAACAAGGAAGGCATGTGACCATAAGAAAAATAAGGTATAGCTACTGTTGTAATTTAATGGATGGGATCCGAAAATCTGATACAAGAATTTTCACATGTGTACAACAACCTTTAAAAAACAACAATCTTCAAGTTGATGTGTGGCAACTAGGAAATGCCCCCAGTATTTCCCAATAGTGTTCATATTCTGACATTAAGCAAACCATCTTGCAAACTTGAGGCTTGTTCTAGCATGTACCAGTACCCAGGCCCGTCTTATCCATTGGTCCTACTGTCACGGGGAGCCAGGGCGCTGGCCTCCCCAGGGGCGCCCCAGCGAGTGCAGCCCCGCCAGTGGCCTCCCCTCTCCTTGCATGCTGCCAGATGGCCGGTGGGGTGCAACAAGCCACCAGGCCCCACAGCTCCGCTGCCACCCCTCCGCGCTGATTGGTGCACACCCCCTCCCCAACCCTCCTCAACCCGCCCCCACGGGCAGCCAGATTTGTACTGTTTATGAGTAAATAAACACTGCCGAAGCTATGGTTTTGTAGAATAATACTGATCAAGCGATATTTACACACATACAGAAGATCAGACTAAAATATGTTAATCTGGTAGGATTACTTGACAACAGACTTTTCCCCATAACCGACATATCATATTATCATGATCTGCTCTACTGACCTAAATGCAAACAGGTTGACATTTGGTCACATCTGTTGCTTTCTCACAGGCCAGATTTTAGCCTTTGTGGTCTACTTTGCTATTTGATTTTGTTGTTGTTGTTGAGGTGGGCAGCTACCATGTTCCATAGGCAACATTTTTGGTCTTGTGACCACTTTTCAAGCCAGAGATATGGCAAATCTCACTTTTTGAACTATATTAGAATGAGCTGGACCATAAAGAAGGCTGATCGCTGAAGAATTGATGCTTTTGAATTATGGTGCTGGAGGAGACTCTTGAGAGTTCCATGGACTGCAAGAAGATCAAACCTATCCATTCTTAAAGAAATCAGCCCTGAGTGCTCACTAGAAAGACAGATCCTGAAGTTGAGGCTCCAGTACTTTGGCCACCTCATAAGAAGGGAAGACTCCCTGAAAAAGACCCTGATGTTGGGAAAGATGGAGGGCACAAGGAGAAGGGGACGACAGAAGATGAGATGGTTGGACAGTGTTCTCGAAGCTACTAACATGAGTTTGGCCAAACTGCGAGAGGCAGTGAAGGATAGGCGTGCCTGGCGTGGTCTGGTCCATGGGGTCATGAAGAGTCGGACACGACTGAACAACAACAACAGAATGTTTCTTTCAGCCTAATCCCAGCAGCCTGGGGCCAATATTGTGTACCCTGCTAGAGATCCATGTTCTATAGCAACAATGAAACCATCAAAGCGATATGTGTTGTTAATACTAGTTGTACTACTTAGAATCCAGAATGCTTTAGAAGAAACCATAAGATTGTCAAATTGAACCTTTTAGCCAAAGGCAGAAGACTGCATATATCAGTCCCCTTAGAATAACCTAAATGCATTCAAACCCGATGCGTGTGTTTCAGAATGGTAGGCATTAAACATTTTGGCCCCATTTCAGGGAAAGCTGTGTCGTATCTAGGTGCTGTTTGAATTGATATAATTTTCATCATTAGGTCGTCTCAAGCATTTTAAAGAAAATTTGAATCCAGTGTTCTTGCTTGGATCAGTGTGTGTGTAAATGTGGCAGCTCTTCACATCCCAGTAAGGGGAAAGGACTTTAAGGTATTGTGTACACTGCTTATTGCTGTTAACTTTCAGGAAGAGCCTGACCATTCCTTGCAATTTGTTACTCACCAAATGTAGTTCAAAAGACCCATTAAGGGCTGTAAAAATTCCTGTGTTAACTTGGAACTTCAATAAATGAGGGTGGCCATGTAGATTTTTTTTTTGGGGGGGGGACACAAGTTTTATACGGATATGTTGAACTACTGTATCCAAATTGAAAGGTGCTTTCTGTTTACCTTACAGAGTGAAAGAGAAGGTTTCAGTGAACTGTACTATTTTCATCTGCCCAAAAGATATTTGGGTTTGTGTTCGTCAAACATTCCCCCTCCCCTCTTGCTACATGGCATATTGCCTTTTTGAAAACAAGGGGATTTCAAACACACTTTGTAATGCCACGTTCAAAGGAAATCAAGATGCCCTTGGGGAAGCCTAACTCCTTGGCCATGTCTAACAAAATCCTTTGGATCCTGGCCAAGTAATTAAATTGATATTATACTAGTATAGTGTATAAATGGTTCAGGCAAAGTAGTGTAATATTAAGCTTCTAGATAGTTTTGGGTAGCATCTGTTGGAGTTTTAAATGAGAAGAGTGAGTGTTCATTGTTTTACAGACTACAATTGCAGTAGTTAAATTATTTTTAAGGAAAGCATTCTCCATGGAAACTTGCCCTCTGACTTTGGGTTTGTCATGTTTAAATGGACCTGAGCTTGTTTCACTAGAAACCTATTGGTTGATTTAATCTGACGTAGTGACTGCATTCAGATTGATCATATTTCAGCTTCATGACCTGAACTGAAAATGAGCCCTCTGCACTCAGAAGAGGCAACTTTGCTCCTTCTTTCATGTAGGTGGGGAAATGACCCAGAAAGTTGAATTTGACATTAATTTCCAGTGTGGATGTAGAAGGAACCTATGGTTAATGGCTTCCAAGCAAGCCAGGATCAGACAACTTTAAACCATAGCTTGATATCCCGGTTTGTTTGGAAGCTATTAACCATAGTTTCCTAGTGCGGATGAAATGAGGAGCTGTGGATAAATGTGGTTTCCTTCCCTGTGTGTAAAAATGTGAGAACAAAAGTAACTGTGTGCAGGGGGTTTGTTCATATCTCTGCTTATTAAACTGAGGTATGATGATCCAAGCATGACCAGCATGTTGCTTCAGGATGAAAATCAAATGCTGATGATAATTTTTTAATGGGTTTGTGTAACACTTAAGGGATTTTTTTCTAAATTACAAGCATATACTCTTTCTAAATAATAAACTAGGTAATAGAAATGAATATCAGTGTCATTATTTTAATAATAGTAACTGTATGTATAATCCACCCCAGAATCCAAAGGTTCCCAGGGTAGTATGCAATATTTCATCAAATGTAATGCAAAGCATTAAAATGTAGTATACAACAGGTAACATAAAAACCAGGGGTGTTGTGTATGTAGTTTTCACTCAGGTCCACATCAGTTAATTTAGGCGGGAAACCCTGGCCTGTTGTCGTTACAGTGTTGTCAGCCAGCTGACTATAAAAGCAGGCTGGCTGAGCTGTTTGTGTTCAGTTCAGTTCCAGCTTACTATAAAGAACTTCTTGGCGGAATATCTGTGTTGTCTGTTATGTCCCCTCACTACTTACCGGTAATAAAATCAGTAAACAGCTGCAAAGGAATCAGTCTTTAAACCCAGCCACTTCTGTAGACCCGAACAAGGATGAATGTCATAAGTGTGTTTCCTAAAGGTAAAGGGGCCCCTGACCATTAGGTCCAGTCGTGTCCGACTCTGGGGTTGCGGCGCTCATCTCGCGTTACTGGCTGAGGGAGCCGGTGTACAGCTTCCGGGTCATGGGGCCAGCATGACTAAGCTGCTTCTGGTGAACCAGAGCAGTGCACGGAAACGCTGTTTACCTTCCCGCTGGAGCGGTACCTATTTATCTACTTGCACTTTGACGTGCTTTCAAACTGCTAGGTGGGCAGGAGCTGGGACCGAGCAACGGGAGCTCACCCCATCGCAGGGATTCGAACCGCTGACCTTCTGATCGGCAAGCCCTAGGCACCTTATGACACCAACCTGCGTTGGTGTCATAAATGTGTATCCTACAGATCTCTATTTAGATTTTAATGGGTTGTTGAAACAGAGAACTGAGGCTAAGCACTATCTCTTCTCAGTTGCTTGTTTGTAGTGACCTGCTTGCCTCTTGCCATGCACTAAGATTAAAAGAAGTTTGGATCAGAAATTGATGTTATTTATTAAATTGCATAGTTGCTTGCACTATTCCAAACAAAAAGGAACACTGTGATCTCAGAATCATAAAGAAGCCTTTCCTAGCGTCTAAATGTATACATATGCCTGTTTGCACTGCTAAAAATTCACATCCATTCTGCTTTGATACCTTAGTTATTTTAGATCCAATGCAAGTTTTTTGGTGAGAATTATAGGAACAATAAAGATACAAAAGTTATATACAGCTTCTGAATGTTGGACGCACTTTATGTACATTATAGTGGAAATGATTGCAAAAAGTACTAGCTTTATTTTCCTTTGGTTAAAATCTACTAAGTTTTACTTTCAGTAGACACAATGAAATAAATGGACAAAAGTTATTTGTTTGTTTGTTAAAGATTTGTATTCAGCAAAACGCTAAGGAGATTATTTTTTAATAATAACAATAACAATTTTTATTAGCTTTCAACAGTGTATAAACAAAACAAGAAATTTTTCCCTTTCCCATCCTCCTCCCTCAGGAAACAAAGAATAATGTATAAGATTTTGTCATAATTCCATAGGCATGGTCGGTGGTTCTACTCATCAGGATGTTCATTTCAGCATTTTGTGAAGGGGTACCAAACTTTTTTAAAATAAATAAATAAATCAGATGTGTTGTTTAAGGCATGTACCCTCTTTAGTTTTAGTTTAGTTGTTAGTTTTTTGGTTAGGGAAATTACCGGTAGCCATGCATCCTGTCTCCATTATGAGATATTCCTTTCCAATTCCGTGCTTATAAGCAGTCATGTTAAGGAGATTGTTCTGTCTTTTCTGCTTGCCCAGTAGAACAGTCTTACCTCTCCTTTCCTTGTGTGTTGTTCTGGGGATTTCTCCCAACCCTCCTGCAGATTTGGGGAGCAAATGAGGGGGAGGTCCCACTGATCTACTGGGAATCATTGTGCTGGCTTCCACTAGTAGAATATGGCACACTATATTTCTATCCTACCCTTCCTCCCAAAGGAGCCCAGGGCAGCAAACACCAAAGGAATACAGGGGAAAACACTTGCCTTTGGGAGCCCCACTGGGAGCCCTAGAGTGGATCCAGCTGCTGCTTAAAGTGGGGATTGCAGTCAGCACTGAATTTAAATTTGAGCTGTGGCTGCAAAGCAGAGGATAGGCCAGAACTGGATCTACCTCATCAGCCTGATCCAGTTCCCCACTCCTTTGGAATAAGCAGTGTGCTTTTTGTCATTTTAAATAAGCTTTAACCAGTAAGTCTGGAACCACCTTTCATTTTATATAAATACGATGCTCTCATAAATAGCCCCTTTGCTTTGTTCCTTTCCATCATGAATCACTCTTTGAAAATCAACAAGTGTAAGTGAAAATAGTCACACACCTATGTTTATTTAAGAATAAATGCCAATATAACAAATGGGGATTTGTTATCCAGTGACCTAATAGCAACCAGACCATTCATGTTTGCATAACATTCGAGCAAACGTTCGCAAATATATTCACACTTCAATACCTTTCTCTGCCCATCTTCAAATGGAAGAGAGGTGGTGATTTTCTTCCCTTGTGCAGAAGTGAAAAGTCTTTTTTTAAAAAAAATTCATGAGTTGCAGTTATGATTTCTTAATGGAGACCTCTCCATCTCCCTCTTCTCCAGCCACAAGTGCACAGAATGCACTTCAGTCCCTGACCTCAAAATGAATCTGCATCAGTCTCTTTTTTGGTGGTTCCTCCACAGTTCCCTTCTTATTGCAACATAGTGGTTTTGAGCCTCCCATAACTTGAGGCCAAATAGATAGCAAATAGATGCGTTGATGATAGCAGCATATTTTCCCCTCCTGCGTGCCTTGACCCATTCTCTTTATCATCAAATGGAGTATGGGAAGTGATGAGTGCTGAATCTTCCCTTTCTTCCTCCTGCAGCTTACCTATCCTCACTCATTTGGTTCAGGCACTTTGCTGCCTTTCCTGCTCACTTCTGGGTATTAGAGCAATGAAAGAAGACAAGTGCCCAGAACAGCTGACTAAAAGAAGATAGTATATGTGTTCATTTCAATGTTAAAGTAGCTGTGCCTTCTGCTTTGCATTGTGATGTCATGTCAGAAATTGGTACTGAGGTACTTTACCCCATCACTGTGACTCTAGGGTAAAAAGAGAAATACTAATTTACAACTCAATTGGTTTTTAAGAAAGATACATCGGTGCAATTCAAGCCAGCAGGAAGACGTGTATCTGTTAACTGCATATTATTTCTACATAACACCTATTATTAACTGTGTATTAGAACTGCCTGTTATTTCTACAAAATGTTTTTCAAATTCTTCACAAAATGTGTGATGCAATAAATAGAAGAATATTTGGCGTTCATCTGTGCCACTCTGCCTGTGCTAGAGCATTAAGCTGAAGTTGCTTCCCAGTTCTTTATTTTAAGATTGTGGTTCCTTCTTTGATCTGAAGGTACAGATATAGTTTACCGGTAAATAAGGAACTGGGATTTGAATATCTCTGCACCCTCAAATACATTCTGGGCTATTCTTAATGATACGTATCACCAATGCCCTATAAGGTTTCATAAGCCCTATAAGCTACAGCAGCATATATATTTTTGAACACGCACTATCCAACAGAAGGCATAGAACATAGATAAAGAACTGGATTCTTTTAGGTTACAGCTTGTTAATTAGATGGATGTATCGGTACAAGTGGCCCAAAGTTTTGGGGTATAGAGATGTAGGATTTGGAAGGAGGTATTTGAAATGGAGAAACTGAAGGCAGTGAGAGGGTATGGATCCCCCTCCCCTGCCACTTTGTGCTCAGAACTGCAGTCTCCTAAAGTTAATTTTCATAGTGAAAAATGTACAATGATATGTCCTAATGGGCAGGTACATAACCTATTGTTTACACTGTTGGGCTGCATAAAGCATTGGTCTGAGTCACATGTAACACTAAGCTATACTGTACTGTATTATAGCTCGCTGTCAACATGCAAGCATACTGTCGTCTAGGATGAAAACTGTTGCCACTTCACTCTTCTCCTGCTACACTACCTACAGATAAGCCTTAGCTTGACTCAGCATGATGTCCAATCCCAGAATCAAGATTTGTCTCAAGCAGCTGTGGTTTTCTTCCTGGGTGCCATCATGCATACTTGTTCATGGTAAGTCATAGTTTGACTTAGTGGCCATGTTCACATGCAACACTGTGACCCTTCTGCCAAGGAGAGACATTGTGACCATGTTTAGGCATCTCTGTTTGAAACACCATCTATGCTTCCTGTTCATACACACCACTAGTGAGAGTGGTATGGCAATAAGCAACAAATAGGTATTCAAACGTTTGCCACTACAATAGTTCGACATTTTGGTTCATCCTAATTAAATTATTGCATAACTGTGGGGTTTGAACAAATAGCTAGGTGACTTTTCTTGCTGTTTCACTGTTCATGTTGCAGTTTGTAATTACATTCTTATGAATAAATACATGTAGCTTTGTAAACTACCATTTTTAGTTCAACACAAATGTCCAATTCCGTCCATCCAAGAGGGCCACACTTGTGGAGAACTAAGATAAATAAACAAGAAAAGAGAATTGCCCTTGAACACTGCAGGTGCACACACGTTTGGTCTCATTTGTTTTGAAATGCAAATAGCAAAAAAAACCTAATATGGTAACTTAAATGTGGGAGATGTCTGAATGCTTTCTTTTTCAAAGCATACTTGAATTTTAATAATAGGGTGAGAAGTAAAATGTAAAAACATAATCTGTCATCACAAAGAAGGTCTCTTTGCTGAAATACAGATATTCTGTTCAATTCTGTTCTCCATGACTCAAAAGTTTCTACTCAGAACTTTTAATGGTAGGAGTCATGTGTGCTGCAGATGGCTTTTCTAACAATTACCCCTGTAATATGAAGTGTAATTCATGTGTTCCGCTATGCTGAAGTCACCTTGATTACTCATGAGGAAACTATGCAAAAAGTGAGCAGTAGGAGCTACTACTACTCATGAACATGACAGAAGTACAGAGGCTTACAAAGATTTGTGTAGCAATTACCCTTCCCTTTTTGAATTACTTCAGTTGACATATGGACAACAGAGAGGCAATTATGAAGCAAAGGTTAAGGGGCTGGCCTTTATCAGCCGCGTGTGCTTGCCTTATGGTAATGCTCAGCGTGGAAGATAGCCCCATTTACAACTTGTGTAAAGGCATCATAGTCCTTTTGCTACATCAGGAGAAGGACTGCAACCAAAGTAGTGTCGTCATTGCCTTGCTGTTCATAGTTTCATACAGGCCCAATGCTAGCAGTGACGGAGGGGCTCAGAAGGGCGTTCCACCATTCTGATCTGACTGTGTTGCCTAGCATAATGCATGACCCAGAGATCTGCCCTGGGTGATGGACTCACAGGAGAATTGAGACTTTGGCTCTGTTCCTAGGGAAAGAACTAGCAGGACCATAGATCTGTAGGCTCGGGGCATTGCATTTTGGATAAGTTAAGGCGGCAGGTGACTACCCATGGACATGAACCAAGCTTGGCTCTATCCAAAACTGGCACTACTGTCCACCTATGGGGCAAGGGAGAATGGTCAGTGCTGCTGCTGTGGCAGAAGAGAGGACAAAATACTCCACAACTGCATTGTGGGGGGGGGAGTGTATTTTGGGAGGGGGTGGAGGAGTTGGCAGCACCATACCAAGGGCCTCCAGAAGTCTGGGCCTGGTTTTATGTGATGCAGATAAATACACACAACATACAAAATAGATGCTTCAGTTGAGGCTTAATAGTTCAACCCTCTACATGTCTGCTCAGGAATAAATCCCAATGGGTTTGTTCGTATTTGATGGCTGCCTAAATCTCTCACTGGTATGCCTCTAAATACCAGCTCCTGGGAATCACACATGGGAAGAGTACTGTTGTGCTCATGTCCTGCTTGTGGGCTTCCCATGGGCACCTGGTTGGCCATTGTGAGAAAAGGATGCTGGACTAGATGAGCCTTTGATCTGATCCAGCAGGGCTCTTCAGTTAAGTACCGGTAGGACTTTCATTTGTGCTCTAATTTAATTAGGGTTCCTAATCCTATTTGTTTGCATGCCAGTGGAATTTACGGGAAGGAGAAGAAGGGGTCTTAATCCTAAATTCAGAAGCTTGCAGATGACCCATTACTCTGGCAAAAACATGATTTCAACAGAATCAATCCCCATAGAGTCTTCTAAAGGAGAGAGTTGTAGTTCCTTAGGCTACACTGAGTAGGGTGTGCGGTATTGTGGAACCATTGTGTTCTGAGCTCCTTGTTAAAGTATACATAGACTGGTCATAGACTGAAGTCAAGAATGTCTCTGCTCTGCTGACTTGTGAAGGCAGTGCATTCGTTTAACATTGGCTACAAACTTGTCAGAGCAGTTTTCTTTCTGTCTCTGTGTTCTAGTTAGCCCCAGGAGGAATTCTGACTCAGCTTCCTTATGGGTGCTGTTGCTGCAGTACAGCCTCTACCTACAACTGCCAAAGTGCCTTAGGCTGCAGAATCAGTAATTCACCTCCAATCTTTCATTACTGCTTTACTTGGTATTTCCCCCCCCCCCCTCCCTTGACTTTGGCAAGCTGCATTTTTAAAAGCCATGGGTGGAATTCAAAGGTGTGCTGTTATTACCAGCATTCCATCTGTGCAAGCATATCACCTTGCCCAGATATTGCCTCCCCCCCCCCTTCTGGATGTACTCTTGATACCCCAACCCTATTTCAGGGGGCATAGGGAGGAGGAGGAAAGTCGTGTTTGTTACCTGAATGTTACCTGTTTTCAAATTCTGACATATTTCGGATGCTACACTTTCTCTGAAAGTTTATGGAGTTAGTCCAGCTTTGCTTTCCAGCTGGATGCTGAAGACAGGGGTGGCACCAAAAGCTGCAGATAGTGGAAGCACTAAGCAACAACATTGGAATGAGAAGAACAAAGAAGGGGCAATGTAGGTTTTGAAAAGGTGTGAGCTGTCTTTCATTTCGTAAACTCATAGAATCTGTATGATACAGTACTAGGGAAAGGAGAGGGACTGCTCATCCCTATTGCTCTCCCTATGACTGCACAGACAGGCATGTACGAACATCACTGTAAAGAGGAGGTGCTCTGTTCAGTGTCTCTTGGCTTTCCAGTGCACTGTAGTTCCAGCAGGTCAGACAAGTTCTGCATGAAAAGACTCATGAATTACTAAACTGTTTTAAATGGAGAGGGTGTGGTATTGAGCAAAAGATAGTAGTGAGCCAGGAAATTGATTCCTTAGGCAATTCTCATCATTTATGTATTTCATTAATTATATTTCCTTACTTTGCCCTTTGCAAAATAGGTGGTGTTGCAGATGATACTGGTATGCTGGATGATTTTTTAACCCATTTTCTAAGTAGGATTCTATTTTTGCATAACAATGTTGGTTCCTTGAGAGTAGATAATCTATCACTACAAGATATGTCTTCTGTATACAGGTTTTCTTTGGTGAGACTACCGAGGGGTAAGAATCCATGGTATTCCTGAATTCCTTTCTAGTGCATGGACTATAAATCCGACACACAGTGCTCCTTTCTTATGCTTTTGGTTGCCACTTGGCTAGGAACTCCCCTTCCTGGCCTAAGCTGATCCTGGCAAACTGAATAGAACCATTAGCCCAGAGTGTTTGAGTTGTATGTAATACAAGTCCTGCTCAGAACAGAGCAATTGAAATTAATGGACAGAACTAACGGGTCCATTATTTCACTTGGTCTAGTCTGAGTAGGATTCACATTGGATAAAGCTTGTGGAATGCTCTCCCCAGGGAAGTTTGCCTGACTCCTTCATTATACACCTTTAGGCAAAAACATTCCTTTTTTAACCAGGCCTTTGGTTGATTTGATTGACATGCTATGCCCTTTTAAAATGTGTGTGTGTGGTGTTATTAAAGGTGAAGATAGAAATCAGTGTCCAGGCAATGCTGCAATATTTTGTGTTTGGGCTCTGCTTCAGCCATCAAAATGCCTTGGACCGGCACCAATACCCTGACTTCATTTAGCAAAAGCAGTGTTTCCTAATGAAGTTGAATGGAGAAAAAGACATGGCTAGAGGAGACAATCTTGAAATATACCACTGGGTTTGGAAAAAGTGTATTTGCAAAAAACAACAACTAGGAGACATGTAACAAATATTTAGTAGATGTCAACATCACTCTTATTATACTGAATTTTTGAATATTATAGGATAAAGGGTTTTTAGTTTTGCTTGTGCTTGCCGCTGCAGGCAGAATTACTCTTTTGTGAGGGTTAGCTTATTTTTAAAATAATCTTAATCTTCTTAATCTTAATGTTTGTGAGCAAGATCTAATTCCTTGCTCCCATAATGTGCTTAACAAAACTTCTTAATAAGAGTAGGGGAAAAGTTAATGAAAATACACCTAATTGCTGTAATAGGCATTGCCTTTTGCCTCAGATAACTACAATTTCTTATATATATATATACACTTTTATAGGTAATAGTTCAATTACATGTTCTGTTGACATGAAGTGTCAGGGTGTCCTTGTTTCAAATGTAACCTTAGCCATAAATCTGTTAACAACCCAGACCTTATCAGTGTGTGTATCTCTATATCTATATAACAAAATATGTATTTGCATGTGGACACACATATCAAGGATTCCTATCAAGTCAGCATGCTTAAGGTCCCAAAATGTGACTCTACTTTTTTTTTTTAGTCTCAGTGAGCTTTTGTATGTATGTGTGTGTTTAAAAACAGGATAATTTTTCTTATTTTAAAAAGAGAACAATACATATTCAGATATATTATTCAGATATTATTAATATTCAGATATATTAGGGCACAGAGAAGACTCATCTAGAAGGGCTTATGGATGAACTTTTTTAGAAATATGAGGGTACAGAGTCTGAGGCCTGTGCCTGAAGGCGCCAGTGAAGCTTTTGCAGGTGTATCATGATACCTGTGGGTGCTAGGGCTGGGCGATATCAGCTTTTCAACATGGTGATATATCTCCAGCCCAAACATCACAATATAGTGATACATCATGATGTTGAAAAGCGGAGGGAGGAACAAGCAGCATCTGCCCCGGCTCTATAAGGTGGCAGGCTGAAACCACTGCCGCTTCCACTGCCACCACCACCTAGTGCAGAGAGGAAGGAAGCTGGAGAAGATAACACACAGGTAAACACACCCTACAATATAATGCTGGGTGAAGGTGCCATCACACTCTGGTCCTCAAACCAGTCCTGGGTGATGTGTCGATATATCGCCCAGGACTAATGGATGCTGGGTTGGTGACCCCTGCTTTTGGATCAGACAGGATAGACATACTACCTGGCTTGCATGTCTTCATTGTTTGTGATATTGCTGGTTTTGCTTGTCAAGGCAATCTCTCTTGTTGCCTTCCCAGCTTAGGTTGGGTGCAGCACTGTTGGATGCCAATTATCAGGATAGCGTAGTGGCTAGTTTGAATGCTTCCACTGCAGTACATGTGGGCATGGCAACATGTGGATGTCCTACCCCAATATTGTATCACAATTTCCCCATGGAAAATCGCCTGTCAGAGGCTGACTGCAGCTGGGACTTGTCAGAGGGTTGATGCTACTTAAGCTTGTCTCCGCGGATCCTCACAGATGTTGTGGGGTTGTGCATTCTTTCCTGAGAGGGAAAAGCCATGACCTAATCCTGTTCCACACGTTCCCCACAAAACCCACATACATAACAGAGTGCTCCTGGACAAAGATTAGTTCTCAAAAACCAAGGAAGCAATTGCAGTTTTTTCCAGTTGCCTGTAGGGGACAGTGGTGTATTAAATATATATCTGGAAATTGATGTCTGTATGTGTCCTAGAATTCCCATAACAATTCCTTTGTTACAGTGAGGAGAGGCTGAAGAGTTTTCTGGAACCTCAAAGACTTGTGGCATAAGTTTTCTTATGAACTAGGCACCACTTTATGTATCTGATAATGTATAATGTTCAGGTGGCAGTTACATAGTGGTTACAGAGAGAGAGAGAGAGAGAGTAAACAAAGGACCCAAAAGGGCATAAAATGCAAGAGATAGTAGTAGGTCTGTAGTATTACTAATCAGAGCTGAAATGTATGCAAGATAAGGACAGAGTAGCCCATTCACAGCAGCAGTTACTGCTAATTATCTTTTTAGCTATGCTGGCCTTGTATAATGCCTGTAGTGGGAAAGAAACCCACATTCTTAAGTCTGAATTGAATGGAGTGTGTGTGTGTGAGAGAGAGAGAGAAAGAGAGAGAGAGATAATACATACATACATACATACATACATACATACACACATAGGCATTAGCATTCATCTCCCCCCCTTCAATGTGTCACGCACAATTGGCCAACAGTTAAAAAAAAATTAGACAAAAGAATGCAAGTCCACTGAATCTAACATATCATAGCTTTTAAGGTGCCATGAGACTTTTTGTGTTTGCTGTTGAAAATATTTATAGTATTTCTAAATGCTAGAGTAGTGCAAAGCAACAACCAACATCCTGAAATGAAAGACTTGGTGGTTTCTGGCTAACGTGAATAAGTATTATCAATAAATGTAGATTATGAAAGACGCTGGTATTTGTCTTTCTCATGTCCAGAACGCATTGCGCAATGACACGTGCTTAGTGCTGATTGTATTTCAGTCTGTGCTTCATGCATACTGGTTACATTCTTACTGAATTATTTTATAAGGCCTGTGGGAATCATTTCTTTGGAATAACAGACAAAGCACATTTTTTAAAATGTTAAAGGTGCTTTTTAGAGGGAATTTACAACTTCTTTGCAATAACGTTTATTAGCGTGTGTATGGGGATGAGTACTTTGGGTACACTGGATTTCATATAGTGTGGCTTAAGGGTAGGTAGTGAGGGAAGCAATTTTCCTGCTGCTTGCAGCCTTGCCCCTGCCCCCTGCAACATATCACTGACAATTGCTGCCCAAAGTAGGGGGAGAAATTTCCATTTATGGTCTGTAGCAACCTTATGCCAAATTTGCTCCAGAACGTTGGCAGATGAGTGATTGGATGAGGTGAATCGTACTGAGAGAATTGGCAGCATCTTGGAGGGTGACATCAATTACCTGGGTAAGGTTGTTGGGTATATGTGTCAGTCACTGTGATTCAATATCTCACTGCCCTGTCTCAGATAAATAGATGTGCAGCTCTCCCCACCCCACAGCCTATTCTGGAAGCTCATAGCCTGTTACACTGAGCTATGCCTCCAAGATGGTGCCTTTCAGGACTGCATGATAGGAATTCTTTATTCGGAGCTGGGGCGGGAAACAAAACAGGACATGTAATAGGTGTTGATAAACTGCTAATGCACCGTTTTTGTGAATGTATCTGTTGCCTCTTGCCTGTGAGACTAGACATTGTCCGCTTGCAGTGTCCCTGCATCTAGTGCTGCTCCTGGATGTCTGGGTGCTGGCAGTGCCCAAGAATGTGCCACCCCAGCCCCCCCCTAAGATTATTATGCCACCTATGCGCTGCTGTTCAAGAGTGTTCAGAAATGCAGCTGCTGGATTACTAACTGACCCTTGGAATGCATCAAGGGGTTGGAAAATGCTTCTGATTGTAACCCCCCCCCCTGTACTGCAGCCCCCTGTGCCATATCCTGTACTCCAAATCTCAGTTTGCAGTGGGTAGTGTGGATTAGTGAAAATCAGGTGCCATTTCTGTGCAAGGCCACCACTGAATCCAGTCTATAATTCCCCTCCTTAGGTGGCAGGCTGACACCAAGAGAATAACCAGAGTGAGCAATACATTTAGGTGGCTGAGTGGAATCTTAAAAGGTGCAGTGCTTCAGACCATTTAGGAGTCGACAGTGTCAACACAGCACTTTGAATTGGGCTCAGAAGCAGCCTGGAGGACAAGGACCATTATACTTTTTGGTAGTAATGCTCCCTCCTGTGAAAAGGCTCTTACTCTTGAACGTTGCTTCACTTTGGATACACTTTGAAAATGGGGCTTTCCCCCCCAAACAGCATTTGTATTGTTTTCTGTTGGTTTAGTTTTAATTTGCTTCTGTTGATCTTGTTGTTTGCTACCTTGTGGGTCCTTGAAGTGCAGAAGGGTGAGGTATGTGCCCATTGCAATGTGTTGCTTGCTTTGTGGAGTGGGGAGCCACAGTTCAAATCTTGCTGTCTCCCCCCCCATTGGAATGTATGGTAGGCATTGCCCTTGTGGGGGCCATACAGTGGTACCTCGGGTTAAGAACTTAATTCATTCTGGAGGTCTGTTCTTAACCTGAAATTGTTCTTAACCTGAGGTACCACTTTAGCTAATGGGGCCTCCCGCTGCCGTCGCGCCATCGCTGCACGATTTCTGTTCTTATCCTGAAGCAAAGTTCTTAACCCGAGGTACTATTTCTGGGTTAGCGGAGTCTGCAACCCAAGGTACCACTGTAATTAAATCTGTCAAAGATTTACATGGTTGTGTGCCAGCATCCAGCTTGCCACGCTGTCACTAGACCTGCTTTCATAGTGTGCATTCTTCCTTGTCCTATTGGCTCTCTTCCCTCTCACTTGCAAATTGCTTTTTCCTCCTGTGCAGACACCAGTTACAGCATTGTCTGTGTGGAATGCCTATACCACAGCAAGCCTTGAGCCTTTCTCTGGGGTGGGCGTAGCATTTGCTTATTGGACAAATGTCCTATATACTGGCATATGGACAGGGCTGGTTGCTGTTTCTGGAACAATTCCTGCCTTTCTTTTCTTACCCATAGGATTGTTCCTGGCAAAATGCTTGTCCGAGTGCTGTGGCTTTCTTTGTTTTTGTCATCAGGGGATTATCTGAGCACCCCAAAGAAGCTTGTGGCAACAGGTGTCAGTTTGCTGTTCCTCGAGTCATTGGAGCATGGAGGCATCATAAAGAAGGGGAGATGCTGAGGGGTGGGGTGAGGGTGTTGATCTCATTCATGTTATTATCATGGTGTGTCTGACATTGCTGGTATTTGGTGCCTTCCCAACCTGGGTACTGTAGAGATGTGTTCCATGCCTGGTGTGATGATTCTTGGGTCCCAGTTGCCAGGCATGTTGTAGAAGTAGCCATCAGTCAGTGTTGCTGCAATTGTTTGTTTCTACTGATAAGAGTTTTGCTTTCTACTTAATTGCTGAGAGTACAGAAGATGCATTTATACTGGTGGGGCACTGGTGTAGTCCCAAAGTAAATGAAAACTTAATAGGAGACCAAATGAAAACAGGCTATTATCTTTTTTATTAAAGATTTTCTTGATTTACAAAGGTATGTGCAATGTCTCTCTCGTATTTTTTCCATGTAACATTTTTACAAATCAGTTTCGTTTGTTGAGACTGTTAGGAAGAAAAGGGGGGGGGGGAAGAGGTGGGAGGGATGGGGAGATGGGTGGGGTGGGGTGACGATGTTTCTATTTTACTTAATATATGTAGGGTTTGGTGTCAGTGTTGTTTTTGCAGGTTCTCTGTTGTTCGGTTGTACCCCTTTGGTGGTGAGAGAGGCGTAGGGTGTGATTGTTCATTTGTGGTTGGCTGTGGCGGTCTTTGGTTTCCTGTGTGAGTAGGGTGGGTGAGTAAAACAGGCTATTATCAAAGTCCACAAAGAAATAGCACGAGTGCATAAAAAAGGTTAGCTAAAATTTATAGAGATACTAGTTTGGAAGATGCTCTGCAATTTTAGAAATAAAAAGAATATGAAAGAAACTTAGGATTGTTGATTTTATGAAGGTAAATTTTAAACTGAAAATGCAAATTCAGACAACCCAATAAGAGAACTATGACCGAATAACCAACCAATCAAGAGACCCTCAAAATAAATGACCTTTTTGAAAAAGTTAGTTGCCTTTATGAAGAAGTCAACCTTCTAGTGTGAACCCATGTTTCTAGAGCCTAATGATTTAGTATACCCTCATATGCTCCCAGAGCTACTTACAATATAAAATAATAATATTAATAATAATAATAATAATAATAAGAAGAAGAAGAAGAAGAAGAAGTCAGACAAGACAAATCTAATTTCTTTAGATTGGTTGGTAAGGGAGTTTGGATGAAGAACGGATTGAACAAGGTTTTTTGATACTTTTCTACAGACACAATCATAAGTAAAATGAGTGCATGAGGAACAGAAGATAGCATTGAAAGGTTGGATAGACATGTTATTTGAAAACTAGGAAGTAAGCAGTAGTCTGCAAGTTTCATTTTCTTATTATTTCTTTTTTGATACCTTAATTGCAGTCTTGTATTTTAAGGAGTGCAGAACTGAGTTTGTTCACCAGAAGCACATCCCCTTTGAAAGATTTTTAAAAAAAATCTTAAATCCTCATATTGCCATATTTTTTAAAAAAACAAGCTTTGAGAATTTTAAAAGCTACAGGGATAGGGGATTCTTGGAATACCTTCTGGTAGGAATATAAAAAAATCCATGTGCTGGTCATATTTCTGCACACCTCCTTTGGAAGACTATAAATATTGGTTGATTCTGGTTTAAGACTTTTAAATCTAGGATCAAAGCATTACAATGAATTTTAGTTTGCACTCCTAGACACAATACTGCCTGCAATAGCTTCTCATGCCATGTCCTTTAAAAAAGTTTCAAGGCCAGAAGATCTCATTTATCTAGAAACTTGTTTTATTGCTGAATTGTTTCATGCAATTAGAAAGCATTCCTTGATATCCAGACTAAATTTGTCTTGTTTCAACTTTAACATTACTACTTGTTTTTCCTTCAAGGACTCTGATAACTGGCTGTTTCTACCCCTTCCACTGCTTTTTAGCAGCCTTTTGAAAAGTGCCTTAATGTTCCTCCTTAATCTCTTTTCTAAGTCTCTGATTCTCAAATAATGGCATGGTTTGCACCACTACCCTAAAATCTGCTACATAGCACATCCAGAACTATGCAGTGCCCTCAATGTAGCTGGAGCAATGCTGCCAGGTTCTTGCAGTGAATTTCCGTCTCCAGTGCAAGCAGACATGGTCAGAGACCACATTTAGAAACTGGGAACTGAGCAAGGAAGTAAACAGCAATACCCCTTTTCCTAAGCCAATCAAAGGGTGCACACAAAATGTGGGCCAGGGAAGCACTCTCCCAGAATAGACTTCCTGCATCCTTTCTGGCTGGAGTCCTGTGACTGAAGCTTTCCATGCTTTCTGTAACGTGAAAAATAGACCATATTTAGACAATCTTCTTTATACAATAAACATCACAATGTGGTATCAAGCCTCGTGATGAAGTAGAATCCAGCACCTTCTGTGGCATTATGTTCCACTGGTGAACACTCGTATTTCCCCCTCACCCCCACCCCAGGAAGCTCTTCCTATTGTTTGGTCGAAACATTGTGTTTTAAGAAGTTTACACTTGGGAGAGGCATTTAAATTGCTTTTGGGTTACAGTGACATTCTCTTTGAACGTGTATCAAATGAAGAAATTTGACTTGTAAAATGTAGGCTTAAGCATGATAAGTGGCAGCCTCAGTAGAAGCTTGGTATTTAATTCTCTTTCACCTAAGCAATACAGTACAGTGGTACCCCGGGTAACGTCCTTAATTCGTTCCGGGTTACAGTACGTAACCCGACAAGGACATAACCCAAAGCGTACGTAACCCGAGGTACAACTGTACTTGCTTCAAAATGCCCCATTAAATCCCAGCAAATATGCTTAGGATTTCAACCTTCAGCTCCTTAAAATAATTTTAAATTGTACCTGACGAAGAAGTACATAAAATACAGAGGAAATTATTGTCAAAGCATTGGATATCTCACTGCCTGGCTCCACCCTGCCCTCCGACCCCAATTTTAGTTTTAAGGCATTGATCTGTTATGGAGGAAGCAACGGATTGAATTTTATTGGCTCAGGATTTATATAATGACTGGTTATAGATGCTCTACCTCGTGGGATGATGCACTTGCATCTGTATAAACAACTAGGAAAGTTTAGGTTCAAGGTTTGGAGTGTAGCAAAACAAACCACATCCTGAAATAAGAGCAGTGGAGAGAGAAATCCCTTTTGTTTCTTTCAAGGCAGAGAACGATCAAATAGTAAAACCCTTAGATACTAAAATATCCCCTTTATAACTATAAAAAAAACAAGTTTCTATGACTATTTCAAATGTACCAATTTACTGAATACACAATAGAAAGACAGTAAATATTTCTCTTGATGTGTTTCTTGCTCAAGTGCAGGTGGCAGCTTATCTAATGGTAACAAAGACAACATTTTTTTAAAAAAACAAACAGCGCATTGTCACAGTTGAAGGGAGATTAATTTGGAGTTGCAAAAAGCTTATAAGCACAATTAAATTGAAACAGTGAGAAAATTAAAAGAGGAATTTGGCTTCTGCTCCAGCCATTTCAAAACTCTTTTCAGGGGAAAAAAAAGTTGCGTGTGTATCTTGCTAGCGCTCTAAGCAAGAGCTGCTGTTTATTTCTTTTTCAATTGTGCAGCGGCAACTCTGCTTCCAGTAAGGGCAGAATCTGACATGGCCACTTCTGTGCAGTCTTCAGCTCCTCCTCCTTTCCTGTCTTGCCTTCAGACACTCAATACATTTAGAGACTGATCTTGTGCAGAAAATATCCCTGACATTTGAAGAGCTCCAGGGATTCACTGAGCATGCTCAGTCATCTCCGTCTGCTAGAAAGAGGAAGCTAGTTTACATAGGAGTCATACCAAGCATAGCCTGCATGTCAGTGCAGTTAACTTGCAGCGGGCTGTGAGGAGAATTAGCATGTCTTTGTCCTAGGAAGTCTTTGCCATTCCAGTTTCCCCCTCCCCCGCCCGAAATTTGGCGTCAGATCTGTAAGCAATTTTTAATTGCAATTGGACACAATACATTTCAAACTCTGTCTTCGCTTCTGAAGCCTTTGAGGGGGATTTCCCCCCTTTGCCTTCCTTTTTTTAAAAAACTCGGTTGCTTTTTTTTTTTTTTAAATATACTTTGTTTTGATTAGTCGGAGGCTGGGCCTTGAGCTTGTGGAACTCGGGAAAGAGCCAGGAGCTACTCGCAGCAGCATTTCCCCCGTGTTCTTGTCGCTGATTTTTTTGGGGGGGTTCAGGGCGGAAGCAAGCAAGCTGGTCTTCTTTGCTAGCCCACTAAATGCTATTTATGAAGATGGACCTGTTGAACTACCAGTACTTGGACAAGATGAACAACAATATTGGCATTCTCCGCCAATATGAAGGTAACGTAAGATTCAAGCCACGCTCCGGTGTTATGTCTTTGTAAGTTTGTGCTGATATGTTTTGCTTGCTTGATTTGGGCAGTGCCCTGCTTTTTCTGCGTGGAAATGCTGATTTCTCCCCCCCCCCCCCGCACCATTTTAAAGCCAGGCGTTTTGTGTTTTGTCCGGGAGACATTGATCACTTGGAAGTAGTTTGCTTGAGGGAACTATTGTTTAACGCCTGTCTCGCCGTTTTGAAAGCTTTCCTGTGTGCAGAAGTCCCCCCCCCCGCCCGAAAATAAATGTTGTTCGTGCGCTCTTTTCCTTCCACACAGGAGTATAAAGGGGGTAGTAGCGTGACAATGACTGGATGACAGGGTGGTATGTTGTGTGCGTGTTTTCTCTCTCTCTCTCTTTCTCTTTCTCTCGGGTCGCCTACTGTCTTTAGGGCACAATGGAAGAGTTTTTACTACTCTGCTCCGGGGACGGAAGGGTGCCTGTAGTACAGAATACAGAGTGCCCCTTTGTTTGACTTCTCATTTCCTGTACAGCTCTGAGAAAGCTCTGACACAGAGGGCTGCCTCCCCTTCCCTTCCCCTCCGCAATCCCACATCTCCTCCCTCAAGAACCACCTCAAGCAAGCCTGCTTGTAGCAGAAAGAAATGCACACAGCCACTAGGAAACACAACTTCATGGCCGTCATCTTCTGGGTGGATTTTCTCTCTCTCTCTCTCCCCCCCCCCACTCCCCACCCTCATGTTTCCTCGTTTCCTGACAGAGAATTGTTTGTTACCAAGTTTTGCAGTAATGTCTGCCCCCCCCCCCCCCAATATGGATCCTGGCCACAGGAGTGGTAGAATTTCGCTGCTTTTTTTTTTTTTTAACTAGCTGAGTTTTTAAACTATGTGCAGTTTGAACAGGCTGTAATGGCTTAGTTTTTAAGCGAGGAAAGAAAGGCACCACTGAGCTAATTGTACTTGGCAGGAGGGCTATTTTTCTGTTGCCACACACACAAACATTGCACAAATCACTTCCCCCCCCCTCCTACTCCTTCCAAATTTTCAGTTGGAAAAATTTCCATGCTTGTTAAAGAGAGTGGCTTTTATTATGCTGGCCAGTAAATGATACCTAAATGCAAACCTGTTAAGTTTGGGGATGGGGGGGGGGTAAACAAACAAGGCCTTGTCAGTCTGTTCATGTTGGAAGCAGGTCAGCTGAAACTGAGTTACTGAGGAGGGTAATGATTACTACAAGGGGTGTGTCTGCTACTTCATGATTTTAAATGTGAAAACATTAAATTTCAATGTTTATTATACATTTGGAATGGCTCAGTCCCTTATCTTCAGTATTTTCAGAGGTCCCTTATTTTCTCAAGTGTTTCTGAACTTCCTCCCTCCAGACTTTTTTTGCTGGTAGTTGTTGAGCTGTTTTAAAGAGGCCCTTTGTTGACATGAGTCTAATATGCTGTTATGTTTAATATTTGCTGCTTTCCTCTTTTTCATTATCTTTAACACTAAAGTTAAAACGTGTATGGGAAAAATAAAATGGAGAACAAAACTTGGAAAGATTTTATAACTGGGCATTCATATTCTTGTGTTTTAAAATTTATGAACATGATCTCATGTCAAATGTATGGTGAATATTTAAAAATCTTCCAGGTAACTACCATAATCTTGCTATTGTAGTATAAGCAGTGATGGTTGTCTTGGGCACAATCTAGGCACTTATGAATCCCACTGATTTTAGTAAATGTGTGAGTAACTATGTCTCTTTGGGGTGGAGGGGATTATTGGTTTGGACTGAGTGTATTCAATTATAACAAGCTCATTTCTGCTTACAGAGCATGCATTAGAGATAAATGCATTTCATTTTGTGTTGTTATCTCCATTTTGGATTTTTTTAGAATTCTAACAGAACTTAAACATTCCTTGAGGAAAGCACTTTGCAGCTGCAAGTTTTACATGACAATAGAATTGGGGAAATTCCTGAAGCAAATGTGTTAACTTCGGTGATGTTCTCATGGACTTTGCATGCAAACAACACCCCCCCATGCTATGTAATGCTTTTACTGTCCTTTTTGAGAGAGGTTAGTGAAGTGTAAACAAAGAGTAGCATTTTCTCTGAGGAGGAATGTAAACCCTTTCTCTTGAATTATTGTTACTATGAAAACATAAACTTATTTTCAGAATAGGGCCTTCTCTGAATCTTTCTAGGATGGTTCCTTCTCCAAGAGAGGATTGCTGTGAGATAAATTGTATCTAGAAAGGGGAGTGATGGAGATCTCAGAATATCACCACATGGCTTCACTGAACATGGTCTTCCTTTCAGGAAATAAATTTCTGTACATAAAGTGCATGAAAGTGTTATGGAAGTGAATCAAATCCATCTGCATAACCCACTTATATGACCATGATCTATAAAATTAGAAGGGGCTTTCAAAATCTGTTTTTTATGCCACAAACGTGCATTTGTTCATTTGAAGTTGTCTCTCCTGAGGTAGCACTTCCTTGTAAGGGATATTGCAGTTTCCCAGCACTTAAGGAAGAATAGATTGTCAGGGAAATGTGATTCTGTTCCCACCCATCCTCTTCATCTACCATTAAATTGCTAATGTTGTTGTTGTTGTTGTTGTTTAGTCTTCGTGACCCCATGGACCAGAGCATGCCAGGCACTCCTGTCTAATGATTGCCAAATGGAAGGTAGTTGTGCACCACTGGATAGTGGTTAAGAGGTGAATGGTGATGATCAGTGATATGAATCTCTGTCGTCCTTGTCCTTCCATTATTCTCTTTTTGGAATTGTTTGCTGGATGACTGCCCCTGTGTTTTCCATCTCAGGTGCTGATTTGCACATCCATTCCTTTGCCTTTACTATGAACTGCTTGTATTGGATAGTCACTTCAACTTCTGCCAGTTAACTGTGTGAAAATCCCTTCCCTTTCGCAGTACACAGACATATTGTTAGACTTTGAAAATGGAGAGCAAACAGCAGCCTGGTTGCCTCCTTGCTGCAAGGCTGTTGCAAGATGAATGAATGGACCACACTTGATGCCATGGGTATTACCGTACATAATAAAATGCAATCAATGGAGAAGGGGGCACACATTAATCTTCTTGGAGTACTTCAGAGCATGTGGTTATAATGTGCATGGTTGCAGGATCAACTCCATGTTTGAGAGGCACCACAACAGTGCTGCACTTGTGGCTGCCACCCTGGTGGGCCCCATGAGCTTAACACGTGGTAGGAGAATGGGTGGCAGTACACATCCAGCAGCAGTGGAGATGAGCAATGGCACACAACCCAGCACTCTGGTAGGAAGCACCTGGTGAGGTTGCTATAGCTCCTAAAATGCCTCTGGCATTTGCCGCCACGTTGCTCAGTGCATCTCTTGAAATTATGGGTCATTAGAAACATTTTTAAAGAGGCCATCTTCAGTAGTGGGCTGTGGCATTTTGCTTTTACAGTACTTTCTCCACACTGAATTTGCATCATTTGCATCTAAAATATTCAGATGACTCAAACGAGTATAATTCATTTATGCTGTTTATGAATTGGCCCCAAATGCAAATTATATTCTATAAAATGTACTGTAAAAAGCAGCGTATTTTCTTCCATATGTATGACTTTGATGTCCCTTTTGGCTTATCTGCAGAGGAATTTTACTGCACAGATTTTCTGCTTAATCATAACCTGGATTCCTCTGTCTGCAGCTTGTGTGGGAATCTGGCTTCAACAACACTGGTGACAAAATAATGCTGATAACCTGGTGGTCTTGTTGATGGGAATGTGTGCTTCCTGTGGGGGGATGTTTTTTACTTAACAGGAAGACACCGCTTCTGCATAGCTGTGATTTGAGTCGGGTGAATGTTGGCAGGTTTGTGTGAAGCAGAAGTTGGAACTGGATTAGAAAATTCATTCAGAAGTGTGCAGTGGTGTTGACAGACAGACAGGGTCACTCTTAGTCTCTTTGCCCATTGTGTCACGCTCTTGTGGCCCAGTGTAGCGAGGAAGTATGAAGCTACACAATCAAAAACAACTGGCAATTTAGAAACTGCTTTCCCATCTAATTAGGCCTCCCTTTCTGAAGATGGTTGAAGTTAAGGAAGTATTTAGATGCATTTCCAAGTTAAGGAAAATATACAAGGCACCGTTTTGTTTCATTGCATTATTGTTATAATGGAGTCCACAAGCTTCAACTGAGAGCTGACCCAGATAATATGTGGAAAAGGGAATACAATGTTTTCATTGCCTCAAAAATTTGCAGTCTGAATAGACAAGATGGACAAATAAAGAAGAGGTAAAGGTAGACAGAGAATAATTTGCCAACAGTGCAGAAGCTTGGGGCAGAGGCAAGAGGAGAATAAATATGATCACTATTATTGGTTAATGTGTGCCATTAAAAAAAAAGGTATTGAAGCTGCAGAGGGGTAAAGTTACAACACATCTTAATTTATTTGACATAGTTCAGATTAAGATAGTAAGAATGAACTCTGGTAACTTCACTGGGGTAACCAATGAGCCATGGGATTGCCCTACAGGAAGTAGAACAAATTTACTAAGTTTGGGCTTGGAGTTGAACTATCTCTGATCTTGAATTGGTGTGGATCAGTGATCAGTCAGTTTTACCTAGTTCATCTTCTGCTTTTTGTAGGTCAGCGTTATATACCAGGATAGTGGTGGAATTGGTAGGTAAATTAAATTGATGATGATAATAGTAGGTATGGATATGGAAATGTAAGGCAAGCTGTGGAGAAAAAAGTGGTGCAATCTTGTTTATGAACAGAAAATAGTATTTTTTTTCTATTCATCTGGGCATCTATAAATTTTATGCCCGATAGTCACATATACGGTATTTAAGAACCAGCAAACTTGTACAGAATTTGACTACTCACTGGGGTAAAGATGCAAATCTTGCTGTGGCATTTCCTAGACTGCATATGGAATGACAGGCACTAAGTGATGTGTTCGTAGTTTCACTCTGGATTTATGCTGCACTGGAAACTTCCTTTTAATTTCTGTGTTACAGTCCCAATAGGGAAGCTACTAGAACTACTTCTGCATGGCCATGCTTTTTGTTGGTGTCTGCCAAGAATGTCTGGTATTGGTGTGTAAATTCCGATGAGCCTGTTGCATACAATAGGGATGCTTACAAATTTTACATCCGGAGTAAGAAGGCCTACTATGAGATGAGATAGCAAGTTTTAGGAGCCTTAACATTTTGTATCAGTACTAGGGTCTCGTTCAAACAAATATAGGCCCCATGTGGGCGTTTTGGGAACATGCGGAGTGCATAGTAAATGATTATTGTGAGAACCAGATTTTCTGTGTGGACGCTGGCCACACCATTGCTGCAATTTGTGTAGTTGTTGTGACATGAAAAATATAGCTTCATGAACAATCAGGTTCTTCCTACCACTTCTTCAGACAGTACCTCAGCTTTAGCCTGGAGGTGATCTCTGCATGCTTCCTAGATTTTGTGCCATAGCCTAAGACAGCCATAGGCAAACTCGGCCCGCCAGATGTTTTGGGACTACAATTCCCATCATCCCTGACCACTGGTCCTGTTAGCTAGGGATGATGGGAGTTGTAGTCCCAAAACATCTGGAGGGCTGAGTTTGCCTATGCCTGGCCTAAGACTTCCTTTATGTGAACCTGTGGAAGAAGAATGAATGTGGTTGAAGCCTCTTCTGTGGCCTGTAGGTGAGGCAAAATTCTCAAAATGTGAGAATGTGCTATTGGGCTGCCCTCATGAAGCATGCAGATGCCTCTGTGTTGAAGGTGGATCCTCTTCCTCTTATTCTGTAATACTTTTGCTTTTTGTTGGTATTGTAGTATTTTTGGGTAAGAAATAACAAAATGCCATCAGTTGCAGAGAATAGTCTTTCTTCTACACCAGGGGTCAGCAAACATTTTCAGCAGGGGGCTGGTCCACTGTCCCTCAGACCTTGTGGGGGGCCAGACTATATTTTGAAAAAAATATATGAACAAATTCCTATGCTCCATAAATAACCCAGAGATGCATTTTAAATAAAAGCACACATTCTACTCATGTAAAAACACCAGGCAGACCCCACAAATAACCCAGAGATGAATTTTAAATAAAAGGACACATTCTAATCATGTAAAAAACACGCTGATTCCCGGACTGTCCGCGGGCTGCATTTAGAAGGTGATTGGGCCGCATCTGGCCCCCAGGCCTCAGTTTGGGGACCCCTGTTCTACATCTTATATGGACAGTAGGGAAGACTGAATGTTAAAGGAAATTAGACCCATATGTGAGGACTAGGACCACTTCTCCCCCTCCCATTTCTACATGACAGCTTACATTATTTTGTTGCATAATTACTTTGCTTACTTCCTGTAACAACAAAGCATGAATTGACTGCAAGTAATGTTGTGGGTGGCACTGTGTTCTAAACCACTGAGCCTCTTGAGCTTGCCAATCGGAAGGCTGGCGGTTAGAATCCCCGCAACGGGGTGAGCTCCTGTTGCTCAGTCCCTGCTCCTGCCAACCCAGCAGTTTGAAAGCACGTCAAAGTGCATGTAGATAAATAGGTACCGCTCCGGCGGGAAGGTAAACGGTGTTTCCGTGTGCTGCGCTGGTTTCACCAGAAGCAGCTTAGTCCTGCTGGCCACATGACCTGGAAGCTGTCTGCGACAAACACCAGCTCCCTCAGCCAGTAAAGCGAGATAAACGTCACAACCCTAGAGTTAATGGTCTTTACCTTTACCTAATGTTTAGCAGTGTGGCAGAAGGCAAACCCATTTTGTCTGTCTCTTCTCAAACTGCCTAGTGTATAGATATGGAATATCAAAAGCTGAGCCTGAGAGTTAACACTGCAAACTTCAGTTTTGCGTTAATGTACAATTTGCTTTCAGACACAATTTGCTTGTGTCCTGCTAAGTTGCAAGTCAAATTTTTTAACAGTGATTAGTTTATTTGTATGCAAATCCAGGAACTTGGGAGACCTTTGACAGAGCTTAAATTCCTCACAAGTTCAAAGGATGTGCTGTATCCTGCAGAACCTACTTTGCATAGCACCTGTAAGCTTACTACATCATATCTAATGTGGCAACTACACTATGAATGCAAAAGCAGTATTGCTTTATTTATTTTTAAGCCTCCTTTGCATGACAATGGTCTTGCGCTGATTCTGTTTTGAAAGATCAAAATAGATAGAGCTTCTTGCTTCTGACTGAGTGGGTGTCAGATGGGAATATGCTTCATGTAGAGAATGTCACAAACAAATGAGCAAACTCTTAGCCCAAACTGTCACCTACAGCCTATGCATAAATATTTACAGATAATGGTTAGGAGCTTATTTTGGGAAAATGAGTTTACAGTAATTGCATCACGTACACTGAGAAGTAAGGGAAGTTCTGTTTATTTAATTTTTAACACCTGCTAGCCTTTGTGTATTGTAATCCTGAATGTTGTTATTGCTTGATAAGAGACCCTTTGTTTTCTTTCCTCTTTCAGTAAAAGCCCAGAAGGTAATTGTTAGTGGTACATGGACATGTTTGGATGCTGTATATAGAGCATCAAGACCGTGGTTGCAGTCAAATGTACACAAAGTGTAACACAGAATGCAATTTCATTTTACTCCTTCATTGATGCTTATATTATGGATTTGATTTTTGCAGGTGAAAGCCATTGTGCATACTTTAAGTCTGGTACTGTACAGAACTCAGATTTGTTAATGCAAGTGAAAGAGAGTAACTAGTTAACTGTGTTGCCTTGAAATGAAGTCTGCTTTCTGACGACTTGTTTTATCAAGCATTCATCTTGATTGGTTTGCACAGTTTGAGGGGACATTATATGACACCCACTGCTTACTCATTCCAATTTGTTTGCAGGGAAGTTATATGATGCTGTGGCAAACAGCTGTTATCTCACACCTTTTCCGTACTGCAAAAAGTCTTACTTTGTTGCACAAAGTGCCATGTCCATTTTAATTAGGAAACGTGAACTTGATTGTATGCAAATAGCCGAAGCAGCTGTAGTTAACCAATTCACTTGGGAAGAGAGCAATGCAGTCTGCTAACCTGATAAGCAGATCCGTGATACCGGCTCCTTATTGAAGAACCTTGAACCTGTGGGCATAATTAGGCCCACCGGACCTCTGCAATTGGTCCATCTACAACATAGGGTGCGGGCCAGGTAAAGATGCAGCTGGGCCAAAGGGGGTTTGGCAGGTACCACCTATCTGCCTGTTGGCTGCATTTGGGGTGTGGATTTAAATCATACTTTGAGCGAGACATTTGTTGTAGCTGAGCAGATACTTCACCGTTATAGGTATCATTAGAATGAATTGGGAATGATTGGCTCAGTACTGTGCGACTTTTATCAAAATAGAAAATTCTTTCCAGTAGCACCTTAGAGACCAACTGAGTTTGTTCTTGGTATGAGCTTTCGTGTGCATGCACACTTCTTCAGATACCTGGTGGTGGTCTCTGAAGAAGTGTGCATGCACACGAAAGCTCATACCAAGAACAAACTCAGTTGGTCTCTAAGGTGCTACTGGAAAGAATTTTCTATTTTGTTTCGACTTTTATCTAGTTCATGTTTTTATCAAGTGTTTCAGTCAGTTGATTTACTCATTGGGCTGCAACTATCAGGGAAGTGGATTGTTGGTGGGATGGAAGCAGGAGGGAGACTCTTCCTCCCCCCCCCCCATTGTTGCTAGAGTTAGGGTAGGAGGAAGTATAGTGGGCTTCTGAAATGGTGAACAAATACTGCTTTATCATGAGGACTAGAGTGACTGGCTAAACGTGATTAATAAGCCACTACTATATTTTGCTAGGTAAATGGTAGGTTTTTGAAAAAAAGAAAATTTGGGCATTTAAATTAGATTGCCAGTGCCTTTCTTCCTTTGTAGATATGGCTTGGTTGCAAAGGAGATTTTTCCTTTGCAGCTGTGGCTTGAACTTGACCATGCCTGATGCCATAGATGATGTCATGAGCGGGAGAGGTAACTGTGGTTTGCCCCAAATGGCCTGGCTAGGGGTTGGGCTAGATGACCCTTGTAGGTTCCTTCCAGCTCTACAATTCTACGATTAGCCCCATGACCCAAAATTTCCCTACCACTGCACTATACCAAAGAGAGCACATGCAGGAAATAAATGTGATTTCTTTGGACCTTTGAAATTTCTTTGCTTGTCCCTGGCCTGGAAATTGAGTTCAGTCAAGTGGGTATAATAATATAAAGTAGGAGGAAGCAAATAATTTCTAGTTGTGCAGGAAAAAAGTCTCATTGAAAAGCAAGAACTCCCATCCAGAATACAGCATCTTGTAACAAAGGGATAAGGAAAAAGAAGTGCAGTATGATTTCTACAAACTGAGTTTAAGCACGCTTGTTTCTTGGATTAAATGCAAATATTTTTAGCATGGAAGGAAGATTCATTCTGGTATGCTAAATCTGGATAAATAATTTTAGATGTTCTGTTCTAACATCTGGTGTGCATTGCTTCTGTTCAGTCCCCCACCCCACCCCCAGCTTGCATGCTGTGGCATCTTAGAAAGCTAGCACAGTCATTCTGTGGTTGGCTTAAATTAAATCACATGGAGCCAGCTAGAAGAATGCTGACATGCACAGTTTTCATGCTGAATACACTGAAACCACAGGCTGGAGTTAGAGAGAACTTCTCACTGTGTTGAGTCTAGACACTAGGCTGCAACATAAAAAAAGAGAGAACAAAAGTGCCATCAGGCAAAGTTCTAACCACTGCTACCCTGTTTTTGAAAAATCTGAAAACTAAAAGAAAAGAAAAGAAAGAAAAATCTGAAACTTTCTGTTGAAACCTACAAACACTTAGGACTCCTGAAAGTAGCTATAACCAAATGCAGTGGTGCCTCGCAAGACGAAATTAATTCGTTCTGCGAGTCGTTTCGTATTGCGAAAAATTCATCTTGCGAAGCACGGTTTCCCATAGGAATGCATTGAAATTTAATTCCCATAGGAATGCATTGAAATTTTCGTCTTGCGAAGCACGACCATATAAAAATTCGTCTTGCGAGTCACCTAAAAAATCGCAAAACCCTTTCGTCTAGCGAGTTTTTCGTTGTGCGAGGCATTTGTCTTGCGAGGTACCACTATACATTATAGGTTTTCACCCCACACTTGTTTGCTACATATTGCCAAATGCTTATAATGGGTGGTGGGACATTCATAATTCTCTAAAAAATCACTTTAATGCAAGTGGGCCAGTCTCAAAATATGAAAAGTAAAATGTGCACAACAGCATTGTGCACCTTTGCATCTTGACCACTGGTATTCTAGTCCACTTTCATTTTTCATTTTTATTAGAAATGTCCTGACATTTTGCTTTTCAGAATGATCTGGGTTTTTTAGTGCTTTGTCTGAGAACAGGAGTTTGTTTTCCATGCTCCAGGTGCATAGTTTTGCTGGTGCAACAGGACTTCCATTTCCCGCTCCTCCCCTCTACAGCACCAAAATATGCTTGGGAGGGTCTCCCAGCCCTTGAGCTGATCTTGAGGCCACATGGGGGACAGGAGAGGAAGTGGGAGCTCTGGTGCGCTTATAGAAGCCTGTTGCTGCATTGCGGAACTGTAGCACTGGATATGGCCCTGGTAATTTGATCATTGGTTCTTCTTGCACAAATGGTAATCAATATGTATAGCACCACATTCCACCAGGGTGGGAAGGGATGTTCTCTCTCTTAGTGATCATGGGAAGTGATTGCTTGAATCCTGGCTATATTTTCTGGTGCCTTGTAACAGATTTCCCCAGTATTGGTTGATGTAAAATCCTAGTAAGAGAACAAGCTTCCTTCAAATTTCCTGTTGGGCTTTACTTTTTGCCAGTAACCATTCTAATTGCTTATGTGGACCATTTAATTCTCCAAAGAGTGCAACATTTGGTTATTAGGCTGGACCACTTTCCTATAGCTTGTTCATACTCATTTGCCGCATAGTTCAGGGGTAGTCAATGTGGTGCCCGCTGGATGTTGTTGAATTTCTACTCCAATCAGACACAGCTAATTGACCAGTGGCCAGAGGTGATTGGAGTGTGAATCCAGCAAATTCTGTAGGGCACCATGCTGGCCACCCTGGAGTAGGAAATGGGTTAAAAAAGGAGAAAAGTTAACCAAAATAGTTGACACAAAATCATTAGCTGGTTTAATGAACCTTAGCCAAAGCATAAACTATTAAAAAGTTTATTTTTTTTATCCCTGATTTTATTTACATGCGTCTTTATATAGTAAGAAGGGAGAGGCTGTATCTTATGCCAGTTCCACTTACATCTTTTCTGTTTCTCTTCTCCCCACACTCCTGTGCAACAATAGCAACACAATTTCATCAGGGATTGTTTCAGCTCGCAGCTGTATCCCTCCACTGCACCTTGAGCTTTATCATTCAATCCCATCTGCTTCACTGGGGTAGTTATGCTAAATCAGTTTTCAATAGCCACAGGAAAACAGCATCATCTGGAACATTAGAGGAGACTTTGCCTAGTTTGTACTGTGAGGCTGGGGCAGGGAAGGGTTTGTTTGCTTAAGGAAGCTTACCCTTTCCTTTCTGCGAACTGCTGCAGCTATACTCGCCCTCTGTCTGCTCCATAATTTGCAGTGGTTCTCTGTTCCAAGAAACTGCTTCCTGTTCCTTGTTCATATGGATCATATTTTGGGGGATTATCTGGTGATGAACAAAGGATGAAAGTTGTCCCATTTGATGACCAAAGCATGTGATAGGATACGGATCATTCCATTTAGTAAGTAACCTGGTGCCAGATAAATTCAGGCACATGCTGTGTAAGGAGCATTTCCAAGTGATGCCTTTGTATAGCACTGCAGATAGGACTAAGTAGTTGGCCATCAGTCAGTCTCCTGCATGAAACTTTTAGGGACTTTCAGAGTGTTTTTGTAGTTTTTCCTCTGCTCTGAGTCACTGTGCCTTTTTGAGTTTTATGTAATGCTTTAAAAAATCCCCAACCATTGTCGTATCTTTTTACCATTCATATTATCCATAGTATTTTGCTTTTTGTCATGTGACATTCTGAGTAGGTTTACCCTGTAGGAGAATCCAATAGGATGTCTTCTTGTGTCTTCAGTTCCGAAACTGAATTTCCACTTATCCTTACAAATTTATCAATTTTTTTCCTGCACCTGCCTTTGTCAGTAAAATGGTGTGATCCTGCCCTCCACATGAACAACAAATGGAACATTTGCTATGATCCACCTCCCTTCATTTTTCATATTAGTTTATTTATTTCATTTTTGTATAGCTTCCCATAAAACAGCCTGAAGCTATTTTTAACAATAATTTTTGTTAAAGGAAAGTCAGCACAGAAAGAAGAATCAGTAACTTGGTTTGAATTGAGGCCCTCAATACAGTACCTTGGTTGTTTATGCTATAACCAGCTGCTGCTTCTAGCAATGTTATTTTCCCTCAACTTTCAAAAGTACTCCCTTGCAGACCGAAAGCTAACATTTTATTTATTTATTTGGCTCTAGGTTTGCATTGTTGTCACTAAAACTAACTTTATGGTCAATAATGTTGGATGTGGCCAACTCTATAAACTCAGAGGAGGCTTTCACCCAGTTTCACACATCCAGCCACAGCTATAAGAGCTACTTGAAACGGCAACTATATGGAAGAACTCCCTATTCCATTCTAGCAACCCACCCTACTGTCTAAACCCTTTTCTTTTCTTTGCAGTTTACTGCAACTATGTGATGAGCTATTGATATCAACAAATGTTTCTCTATGCCAGGCACCCCCAAACTCGGCCCTCCAGCTGTTTTGGGACTACAATTCCCATCATCCCTGACCACTGGTCCTGTAAGCTAGGGATGATGGGAGTTGTAGTCCCCAAACAGCTGGAGGGCTGAGTTTGGGGATGCCTTCTCTATGTGGCTGCATTTCAACTGTCATGCTTTTGATTCCAAGTGTAAATGGAAACTTTCACAAGCACACACTTCTCCCTGAAAATGGTAGTACTGTATATATTTCACTTCCTCTGCAAGGGGTTTTTGAGGTTTCCCTCATTTCAAGCGATTCTTTCCCTCATAATGGAGTTCTGTAACTGAGACGTCATGTCCTGTGGGAACAGATACAACATGGAGTCCAAATCTGCTTTTTAGAAAAGGTCTCTCACACACAGCAGTTTGCCGTCTTGTTCAGAAGCATGTTGAGATGTAACACCACAGTTTGCCTCTTCCTCTGGATAGCCTGAGTGATAATTTGCTTTAGAATTTATTCTCCATTCCTCCCAATTGGCTTCTTCTTTTTTTAAAGCAGTCAGCAGTGAATGAAATGGTTAATTATGAAACCCAGGTTTTAGCATTTCATTTCCACTCTCATGGCAATTTCTTATGACTGGACTATTCCTGGAAAGGAGTAGGTTTGTACTTTCTTCCCCTGAGAGACATTATCATAACAGCACAGAAGAAAGTAAATTCAGCCTGGCCCCTTCCCATAATGCAACAGTCTGTTCTGTTTAGACCACAATCCATTCCTGGTTTCAAGGGTCTAGTCATAGTTTGGGCTTTTCTCAGATACTCTCTGTCTTAATCCAAAGTGTTAGTCTGAACAGTAGTGGTGGTGTTTGTTTGTGTGATATATATATATATATATATATATATATATATATATATATATATATATATATATATATATATATATATAATCTGCAGTGGGACTGAACTGGTTGACTTGGGCTCTAAGAGTTGGAAGAAATCTCTCCAGAGGATGATGAAACTTCTCATCGTTTGATTTGCCTATTGTTAACTATTAAATGGAGGAGACAGATACATGGGGAAAGTAGCCTGCTGTACAATACCAGGTGAAAAGCTGACATGATTATTTGGTTTGCAAGGGACACCAAATGTTAAAAGAGATATTAGTCACTCCAATTGGCAGCTAGCCTTATGAAGCCCTTAATTTTTTTTTTTTTGGACAAGTTTGGCTTAAATATGCAGGCTGTCTTGATTCCAAATTTTAGAGACAGGAATGTCAAGACTCTTGTCCGAGTCATAATTATGATAATGAGGCTAAAAGTTCTAGTGAGTTGTAGGAAAGCATGAATAACAAACGTAACTTCCTGCTCTGTGCTGCTGGGGGGGGGGCGAGGATATGGCAACATGTCTGTCTGCTGGGCTTGTGCCAATAGGGTAACGGGGCTGCTATAGAACCTATTTTCCCCTGCACCTGCTCAGTGTAGTGCAGTAGTAGCAAGCTTAGGATCTGGAAATGGGCAGAGGCAGAGCCGAGCCATAGACTTGCTGGATACAAAGCTGCTCTCCCACTTCTGTTTTGGGCCCCTCTGCTGCGGCAGTGGGAAGCTAGCACAGCCGGGGGGGGGGGATACCCCAGCTTCCATCATGTCCAGTATAATCAACCAGAGTTTGGATGTAGTGGTCCATCTGCTGCTCCACCCCAGTGCTCCCTGCCAGGGTTAGGATTGCTCTGATAACCTTGTGACCCCTTAATGACTAGAGTTCAAATCACAGGAGGGCATCACTAAATTGGTCGCTAAGAGTAGTAAAGGGAGATGGCTTTGCATCTGGTGGGCAGACATAAAGGTTTGCACAAACAACTTACTTATTCAGAATAGAGGGAGTGGGGTAGCCAGTTGTGGTGACTTAACATTTTACTGCAGCATGCCTAATGTCATGGACTTGCTAGTTGCCAAGGAGTGGTGGGAGGCACCAGCTGGGGAACCCCCAAATATAAAGGAGGAAGCAGACTCAGGAGGAGGTGCCAGAAGCTGAAGAGGCAACAGGGTTTATTGAGCAGGAAGAGGCTGGGGGCAGAGAGCAGTTTCAGACTCAGAAGCAGAAGAGGAGGGGACCCAAGAGGCAGCAATGGGGCAGGCAGGTTGCTGAAGAAGCCAGGGAAGTTTCCCCTCCTGCTGTGACCAGCTCTCCTCCCCACTGGTCTCCCAGAATATGTGTAGAAATGAAGAGGGTGGAGCAAATGGAAGCAAGATGAAGGAGCCATAGGCTGTTGGGGAAGGAACTCAGGGGAGGATCCTTAGAGAGTGGAGGGGAGGCAAGGACCTCCAGTCCTTGCAGCTGCCTCATTGGGGCAAGACATACTGGGAAGAGTTGCTGTGATCACTAAGCCTGCACTGTTCTGGTTCCTTTGAATAAAGAATTAACTTCACTGACACTGGGTGTTTTATTGCTGACCTACTCCTGACTCTGGCTCCTGACACTTAAATGCATGCATCACTGTCCATAAGTAAAACCAAGGTTTAATTTAAGCAATATTTCAACCTCTTTTTCATCTTGTTGTAAAACTGGAATTCATGTTTGGCACTAAAAACATGTCAGGATTCCACATTAAGATGTTGCTATAAGCACAAGTTCTAACTCATTTTAATGTTGCAACCATAATCTTGCACAAATTTACTTTTGAAGTGGAAGGGCAGTCATTAAGCTTTGATCATTTTCACCCAATGACAGACAGGCCTTTGATCATTTTCGCTTTCCTGTGTCTTGTGTTTCAAACAAGTTGCTTTCCTGGATAACAGAGAAAAAGAAGACAAGGATTCAGTGATGCTATGACTCTGGGAAAGCAGTAGTAATTTGAACTCCATATCTAATGTATTGCATACTTAGATGAACAGTTTTGTGTGTTCACAGATTTTAATTTTTAGGCTTCTTAAAATTTCAGGCTTTTTCTTAGAGTATTGATGTTTTGATCAGTGTTGAAGACAAAATGGAGAAATCTCATATTCAGTACATGTAATTTTCTGAATGTACTCATCTGTAGAAACTAAAATAGCTTTCCCATGCATCCAAAATACAACATTTCAATGGAATGTTTAATTAAGCATATGTTGCCCAAACCATGCAAGGGAAATCCATGGACATTCACCTAGCTCACAACCCTCACCAGCCTGGCATCTCCAGACATTTTGGACAATAGCTGGGCACCAGGTTGGTAAAGCCTGATAGAGCTAATGAGATGCACATTTGGATATGCATCCCCATCTGGATTGTGATGGATTCTATTGAACTGGCTGAAGAAATCTTTTGATGTTCATCTCCATCTGGGGCAACCAGTTGTACTCTACTAGTTATCTGAGAGGGTTGTATGAATTTTCTTTGTCCTACAGAAAAATGCATAGTCTTGTCCTTGTGTAGTTCTTCACACTGATGTGCACCTAGGCTTTCCATTTGAGCCACAAAGTAGGAAAAATAAACATAGAAAGAGCTTATTATGTTGAAGTAAATCAAAATATATTTTTCAAGCCAACTTTTTTTGAACGTCCACCTTTTCCTACATTTCAGATTTGAAATATTGGATATACTCTGAAGCAAATTCTTGTGATTGTTGTAGTGCTTTCTCCAGCTGCTGTGATTGTGGGAATTGCTGCTAATCAAAACTGAAGTGTGCTTGTGTTTAAGAGTACATACCTGGGAATGGTTGAGATTGTTGATGTGGGATGTGTCAGCTGCCTTGAGTATTGCTTGCATTTGAAGTACTTTAAAGAATTGAATATTTGAATTGTTGGATGTCAACATGCTGCTCTTTATAAGTGAAAGAAAATACAGTCATGTGGCTGTTTCTAACAGAAACTTAGTGACTCCTATGTGTATGTTTATAAGTTTATAGGGTGCACATTCTTGGAGGCTATAATTTGTTGACATCATCCTGTCTGGCAGAAATGAAGTGTAATTTGCAGTCACCTCCAGTACCTCTGCCAACAAATCGTTAAAATGGGCTGCTCAAGTTGAGGATCCATGATTAGAATGGTGATAATTCCACATAGCAAAGTGTTGGTTACCACAAACTTGTGCTGAAATAACTATCACTTACATTCTCTAGTAGCATACATTTGAAAGGAGAATAAATGGAAATATAGTTACCGGTAATTTGGGAAGCCAAGGGGGAAGGTCAAGATGAAAAAAACAACAACAAATTTTCCATTAATTTCTATGCACGATCATTTCTAGCCAAAGACTTTTGCAAAAAGTAAGATACAAGCAGTGTATTTGACCCTAAGGAAGTTATTGGAAAGACGTTTCACATCCCCTGCCTTCTGCAACTCCTGAAAAGCATCTGAGTAATGTGGGATGGGGCACAGGGGCTGCTGTTGAGAAGATGGGACAGAGAACTTTCTTTCTGTGAACTTTCTCAATTTAACTTTTTCTTCTGGGCCAAGCTAATACACCTGTGATTAAAAAACAAACAAACTTAAAATACATATTTTAAAAATTATGTCACTGTCCTTCATTATCACCCTGCTGGATAGAACAAACAGTCTTATCAACTGAAGTCTGCACAGTTAGCCGTGATTCCTGCTAAATACATTTTCATAACTTTCATGGCAGCAATGACAGAGGGCTGCACGCTAGGTCACATGTTTATCTGTCAATTAGCAAATAAAAAAAAATCATATAAATTATATTCTTAAGGATTATACAAGGGGCATCGTAAAACATAATGGATAATGACAACACTTGTTCGTGATTTAATTATGGATGAGAAAGTAAAGTAAGGACTTCTGGCAGCTGCTCCCACATGAGATGACTGTAGAACCCAATCAGCCCCTTCGTACCATAGAGAGCTGTAGATGATGAAGCAGGCCAGGCAAGTACCAGAATATAAATGGTATGAGCCTCGTTCTGAAGCAGATTGCACACTAGCTAGAGGACACAATCATGCCTAAGACTTACTTTGCTAGCTGTTATTATGTCTATAGTAACTGTTCAGCAGCGGTTTGTGGTCTGAAGGTTGATTACTCCTGCTTTGTTGGATGTACAAAGTGCCCTTGGAGATCCTCTATGACTTTGAGGAGAAACTTGCTGTACTCAGGAAGGACCTGAGTTTCTGCAGTCTCTGTTGAGGTGTCCAGTGCCACATCTAATGTGATGTGGTAGGATCAATTTCGGCATATTTGAGCCTTCGTCTTCTTGGTTAATAAAACTATCAGAGATGGTGTGACTGGTTGTGTTCAGCATTTGGTTAACACATCGTTGGGTGAGACAGTGCTCTCCACTGTCCTCAAAGAGGCAGTGATGTTGTCAATCTTCAGGAAGTCTATGATATACCCACTGTACAAAGCAACTACTGACTAGTCACACATACCCTGTTTTAAAGCAGTGTACTGGAGAAAGTTGTGGTGGAGCAGGTATAGGCATTCCTGCAGGATACCAATTATCTAGACCCTTCCCAGCCAGGCCTGGTTATGGGATTCAGTCAGTCTTGGTGACCTTTATCAAAAGGTTGAATGTAGTGCTGGGCTGGATGAGGGCCAATAAACAAGTTGAATCCTGGTAAGACGGATGTGCTGTATATGATGTGCTGGTTTAGTGTCCAGGAGCTAAGCAGATTGCCTATCTGCATGGGATTGCACACAAGGAGCAAATTCAAAGCCTGGGGGTGCCCCTAAATCCAACTTTGTCACGAAAGGGTCAAATGGCCTTTGTGGCTAGGAGTTCTATATATAAACTTTTCAGAAAGCTGTAGGTGTTCTTGGATCGGGATAGCTTTGCGAGTGTGCTTCAGGGGTTGGTGATCTCAACATTTGACTACTGCAATGTGCTCCATATGTGGCTTCCCTTGTACCAGCTGTTGATAGAGGCTTTCTATCAACAGAGCGTAAAATCTCTGCTTGAGGATCTGCATTGGCTAACCTATATGCTAGCTAGCCTTGCTGTTAGTATACAACAGCCTGGGACCAGCTTACTTGTGGGACTATTTTGTCCCATATATTCTGTTCAATCATTGCATTAAACCAGAGAAGCACTATTAAGAATTTACCTTGCTTCTGCAAGACAGGGGACATTTCGTGTGTCTTAAGCCTTGGTTGTGGAATACTTTGCCTGTTGTTGTTGTTGTTGTTGTTGTTGTTGTTGTTGTTGTTGTTAAGCAAGTAAGTACTATTGGTACTTTGTTTCAGATCCTTTCTTAAGAATCTGTTGACAGACCTTTTCTGATGTATATATCTCAATCATAGGTTTTTGTGTATCAGTAACCATATGTTGGCTAGGTATTTTTTTCAGTTTTAAAATAATATCCCAAGGTTCTGGTCAACCTCCAGAATACCTTCATATATGCAATCCTATGCATGTTTACTCAGAAGTAAAGCACAATATGTTTGTTCAAATAAATAAAATATTTAAAAAATTGTCCAGTCGTACCTTTGGAGACCAATTAAGTTTGTTCTGGGTATACCTGTATGCTTTCGTGTGCATGCACACTTCTTCAGTGGGACTTAATCCCTAGTAGGTGTGTTTTGGATTGGAGCCTGCTTTCCACCCTAGTCTTCAGTATTCAGTGTGTTCGAATGTAGCTCTATGAATTCTTATTAAAGGTTAAAATCTGTGAAATAATCTATAAGTTCAGAGTATATGGAACATATGTAGACAAATAAACTAAGTTTCAATCCTCATCCATATGATTTCAAATAATAATTTTCTGCATATCCACTGGCAAACAATTGAGCTTAGTTCATGAAAAGCCTTCCTAAGTTCTATGGTGGGCTCACAATACACTCTGTTATTAATGGGCAATACAGTGTTGAGTTCAATCAAACATTTATTTGGTAAACTGATATAATACAGTCATCATAATTTCAACCAGTGAAATAGCAATTGTTCATGAGCTTTAGTTTCAGCTCTCAATATTTCAGACTCTTAACTTGAATAGGGTAGACAGCATATATTTAGGTAAGAACAACAAAACTTTGGGATGGTTCTAAATCTTCCATCATTAAAATATCCCATACGTTTCTAAATGGATAACTCAGGAGTCTCCAAATACCTGCTTCTTCTTTTGATAGGTGTACATTCCCATTCCTTTATGGTATTTATGTCAAACTTCATAAAAATGTAAGTTGGGGAATAAATTATTTTAAAAAACAAACAAGCAGAGAAGTTCAAATTTGAGACAGTCATTTTCCACATCGGAGAGGGAGAGCAGCAGTCCTGTGAACCTCGTACCCTTTGGGAAGAAATACTATAAATTATAGTCAAAGGCAGCTGTTCTTTCCCTGTTAATTAAAATGCAACCCTGCAAAATGTTCAATAGCTGCATATATGTTTGTCTAATATAAATGCCCTTTGTAGCAGAAAAGTCTGGAGATTGGAATGCAAAACAGGGTTTGTTGCTGTTGGAGTGAGTTGCATTATTGGTGATGCATGAAAGAGCCCAGGGTCTGAATGACAGTGTGGTCAGTCTCTCAGTGAACACCATAAAGCCAACTAAGAATAGTTCACTAAGATTACACATGCACTTTAAATTTAGGTACATATTTATGTAACATGGTAAAAATGGACTCTGGAATAGCATGCACTGGAAGTATTGACTTGTGAAGTATGAAAAATAATCGATTGTCACTGGGGGTTAGCGTGGGGTGCTAAGAGACTTAGTTGAGATTTTTTAATTGTTTCTCTGTAACTTGTGTTAGTCTGGCAACTTCTTCAAGAAACTTGGTCTATGCTTTAATCCTTTTGACCACGTTTGAAGTATCCAATAGCATGTACAATGACCATCGCTTAATAGAGAAATAAAATGTCACCAGAAGTATTGTTTCTTTAAGTTCCCCAGTATCCCAGTAATTGGTGCTAAGTATTAGAAGCCTTGTTTGGGTTCACCTATGAATAAGGCTGCCAACTTCAGAAGTGGCCTCTCTAGCAGCTAGCTGATCCTTTAGCAGCAGTTTGATGTACAGCAGTTAGCAGCTGATAATGTTGAGCTTCAGCTGCTGATTTCTGTGTAATAAACCTCTGTTAAAGGGACAGGAACAGGCCAGGCTAGATTTTGATCCACCTGCATTTAAATATAGGGACATCTTGTGAAATAGCACCTATGTGAAAAAATGAAAGCAGAGGAAAACAGAGGAACTTCTGAATCACGTAAGGTGCAAACTTTTGCAATCCCACAGTCAACATGAGGTACTACGTGGAATTAATCATCTCAAAAATCCTTACGTCTGGACTGTGCTTTTAGATCCCAGATAGGAGTTTGCAAGACTGAATGCTGTTCTGTCTGTGCATGCAGAAAAGTAGCGTGTTAGGGAGCAGGGTAAGCAAGAACTCTTTTTCGTTGCATCTGATATTCTATAATAAAGGGATTAAAAAAAACACACACACCACAAGGTTATTCAAGTTTACTACCCCAGTGAAGAGTATATGTGTTTAGGCGGGTGACAATTTGCTTCTTAGGGGGTAAACCAGGCATGTTGGGAACAGCCATACTTGTTTTCATCTATACCTCCCTCATTCACAACTAAAAAGGGGAATTGGTGTGGTCTACCTTTTGCATCAGCAAGTGCTTGCAGGTGTGTGGAGATGGACCTTCCTGTGTTCTGTCAGCTGAATCACTTTCTGTCCTGCCCCGTCTACCTACTTTAGAACTGGGATGTGGAAGAGAGGTGAGATGCGACTGTTTCAAGTGATGTCATAGGGGAGAAAGTTTTGAAGGCTCTGCTTTCCTCACCAACATGCATGTTTAGTTGTAAAAACTCCCAAGTTCCATTAATATATATATATATGTCCACATCATGCCTGGTTTTGGTCCTTCATCTGGGGTCTAGTGCCCATCTCTCACATATTTAACTAATTTTTTTAAAAGCCTGACTCAGTTATGACAATATCTAAATCATTTTCAGCTATCTTCTTAGGCCATGAGAGTGCTGGCTGGATTTATTGTAAGGCAGGGTGGGAAAATACCTATAGATAACTGGAAGTTATTTAGTGTGTGAAGGAAAAAAAAAAAATCCCGACTCAGTGTATTGTTAACTTCTGGCAGGATAAATATACTTGTATGATCTCATTTCATGGTCATAAGATAGGCCTGCCAGATTTTGGGGGAGTGGGGGGAGGGGATCCCTAAATGTGCTAGTTGGAAATCGTTATACCTAGACGACAAGAGTTTTAGTTTTGTGGATGTTGTACTGTTATGGCACACAGACAATACGTCACATTGTTATCTCTGATTATATTGTTTATATTTCATCATGTTGCCTAACATTCCAGATCTTCGGGGCTGGGGGAGGGGAAGGGAAGCTAATGAATGGAGCTATAAACTGAGCTATTTGAGAGATGCAGATAGGCTGTGCCCCAGCCCAGCTGCTTGCTGAAACAAAGAGGAGCATTGGTGCAATGAATATGCATTGGCTGTGTGTGTGAGATTCTGTTGCAAGCCAGACACAGGCCTATACAATAATGAATCAGGAAGGCTGGCGCAGGCCCTGGGGATTTTTTTTTTTAAAAAAGCACATTTGTTTTATCAGTATGTTACCTTGCCAATGGGATGATGTCAGTCTGGTTACCATAGAATGTGGTCAGACAGAGGAAGACATATGCAGTGTGTGGCAGTATTTTGTTTTGATAGACCGAGCTGCGGTTTTTCTTTCCCATTTGGAAACTTTAATACTGCAGGGAAGAAAAGATTTGAAAATGTATTTGTGAGTGTGTGAGAGAATGGACTTTGGGAGCTTGCAGTGCCATTTTACAAACAAACAAACATGCATATCGACGGGCTCTTTCTTTTTCTTAATCCAGTATGTAAAGGGTACCATCACCTAGAGTGATGGGCAAATAACACATACCTGATATCCACATACATTCAGAACATCTGTTTTGTCAAAATATGCATGCAACATGCCCATTACTTTAAGCCGTAGCTTACATAACCATTAGTGTTTTTTGTGGGGAGGGATAGTGTTACACTCAAACCCGGTGCATTAGCCATGGTTTGTTTACAAAAATAAATCATGGTTTGTTCTTTGCTTACTGACATTAACTGTAACTGAGTTTTATTTGGGAATGTTTGGAATGTTTTATTTTATTTTCCTATGGCTTAGGTGTGGCATGTTTCATTGTGTTGCCCAAATTGCCCAGCGAGGCATCAGGTAAGAGCAGCTTTAAAACTAAGCTGTTCTCAGGTCCTCTTTCTGGCACTTTTTCTTGAAATTGAAGTTACTGCTAACTCACCTGTCTGTCTGGTAATAAGACCCCCCCCCCCCCAAACTCACCTTGTTTCCCCCACATCATAGCTGGAGTTGAAAACATACTGTGGTGGGAGATCTGATTTTATATTTCCTAATGTTGAAGTGCATGGACAATCCCTGTTATTGCTGCACAGTGAGGTTTGATTGATGTACTCTCCTTTCAAAAATAGTAAAGTACAGTATGTTTGAACTTTTATGTATAAATAGCAGTTCTTGAGAGGCTTAGCATGCAAGCTCTTAAAATTCAGAATCGGGTGTTTTTGGGTATATATGGTGGTAGTTGGTAAAAATAATAATTATGCAGTTAATTATTTTGTGTTCTGTGTAATAGGTAGTTGTTAAGAAAGCATTTAATCTACTGATACTTGGTGTAAAGGAATTGTAGACTTAGAAAGTTCTGTTTTCTATGACACTAAACCCTATTTCATTTCTGTTTTTAAAAACTGAAACAGTAGGTTGGATAATGGGCATTCCTACTGCATTTTGTTTTCTTCAAATTTTGGAAGACCTTGAGCACAGAAAAGGCATGATTTTTTTTTTTTAGGATGCATCAAACAGCGACAAGCGCTTGGAGATTTCAGCTTTTGATGTTGGTGCCAGCTTGTCTATCCAAGATTATAAAATGCAAGGAATCTTCTCTTTTGCAGTTTTTCAAGTTCCTGACTTGATGGCCAAAGTGAAATGATTCCTGTCAGGATGTCAACATACTGCATGTGATAAATTTTATGTTGCATGTTCTACAAATGAAGATACCATTTTATTAACCTCTGACTTCTACGTTGGTTTTTTAGTTGAGTTACTGATGGAGTTGTTCTGTTTGACTGTTTGACCTATGCGCTTTTATACAAGTTTGATCTAACAAAAGATATATTTTCCATTTTAAAAAATATTTCCATTGGATGCTAACATAGCTTCAAATGGAAAACTTTAAAGACTGAAAAGAAAAAAATATATAGCTGCAGATTCCACATTAGAATATTTCAGGCTTTTAAATATCTCCCTCCCCAAGGGATGAGATGAAGGTGGGACAGAAGCAGCAAAGTTAGTGATGATTTGTGTATTAACACAGCAGAATGTCTGCGTGGTTAACTCCAGTGCCTGGCCTGCTGTGGAGCATACACTTCTTGCTTTTAACATTCAGGTGGAAAGTTACAGTTTAATTTTGTTGCCAGAGTCTTGAAAAGAAGCCATGACTTGTGGTGTGTTTATAAGCCGCAGTATATTTGCTAGTTTACATCTTGCCTACTAAATTGGCAAAATGTTTATTTTCCCTGGTGAACATAGTGGAGATTACTCCCTAGTGGTTCCTTTCACACCAAAATAGTATTTGTTGAATATATAAAACAGGGCTCCTTTTATATGTCACCTGTGCCTTGCATGGGGTATGAAAATGTGTAGTAGTAGCAAACACATTTCCCTTTTCATATGTGATGTGTTACTGGTGTTGTTTTCTTGTAATTATGCACTTGAGAAAAATGGAACGAACATCTGTAGGGAAAAATATTTACAAGTTCCAGAAACCTTGAATAAAAATATCAGTGTATCCTAAGAGATTGTCAACTTTGTGAAATGTGATAATGTAGTTTCTGTGTGCTATGCGAAAGCCTATACAGTGGCACCTCGGGTTAAGAACTTAATTCGTTCCCGAGGTCCGTTCTTAACCTGAAACTGTTCTTAACCTGAAGCACCACTTTAGCTAAGGGGACTTCCCACTGCCGTTGCGCTGCCAGAGCACAGTTTCTGTTCTTATCCTGAAGCAAAGTTCTTAACCTGAAGCGTTATTTCTGGGTTAGCGGAGTATGTAACCTGAAGCGTATGTAACCCGAGATACTACTGTATATGGCATGCAAAGAAAGAGCATCACTGAGCAGAGCGGGAAAGCATATCGTGCTCACAGAATTGTAGAGTTGGAAGGAACCCTGAGGGTCATCTAGTCCAAGCTCCTGCAATGCAGGAATCACAACTCGGTTTGTTTTACTTAGTTGAAAACTAGCTCAGTAGTGTTACTTTCCTCATGTATGAGCTAGAAGTTGTGTTGTAACACCATTACCTGAATCTGTAGTGTGAAGAAGAACAAGAAGACTATTTCTGGTCATAGCTGTCAACTTTTCCCTTTTCTTGCGAGGAACCCTATTCGGAATAAGGGAATTTCCCTTTTTTAAAGTTGACAGCTATGTTTCTGGTTGCTGCATTTTCATCGTACGCTGCCTTATACCTTTAACTGAAATATACCATTGACCTATCTAGCTCAGTGTTGTTGACACTGACTGGCAGTGTCTGTCTGTTTTAGCTGGAGATGCTAGGAATTTAGTTTAGGACCTCCTCTTCAAAACAGTTAGGAATTAAATTGTATGAAGTTGATTGCTTAAGTTGTAATCTCAAGTGCATGAAACTCAGTGTTGGATTGTTCCGTCTTACAAAAAAAAGGTATGTCTGCCAATAAAAACGCTATAAATATTATGTGTCAGTTTAGACCTTAAGTGCACCTGAGATGAGTCAACTGTATTTCCCCACCTCTCTTCCTCTGCTGTTTTATTCCAATGTTTATGTTTCAGAAACTGAATTTTAACAAGTATTTTGTTTGTAGAAGTCATGTTTTATTTTAAGAAAATGAATATTTAGCTTCTGACCACAGTTTAAAATCTTAAACAAGCCTGACAAGGCAAGCACCCTATTGATTTATCAAACACTTTGCTTTAAGGAGGTACAGACTTTAAAGGATACCCTACCTAATGTTTTTTGTTTCTTTTTATGACATTTTTTTTAAAAAAACCATGGTTTCTTTCCCTGTAGGTGAAGCTGCTCTAAGAGGAGAACCCAGAATGCAGTCCCTCCCAGTATCAGCGGCTGTAACCAACCATAGGACAGGGCCACCCCCGATCAGTCCTTGCAAGAGGAGGTTCAGCATGGACCAAGGAGATGATGACCTAGACTGTGAAAATGAACACGTCTCTAAAATGAGTCGAATGTTCAGTCCCCACCTGTAAGTTTGCTTTACCTTTTCCTTTCTGTGGTCTTTTCTTTAGTCTAAACTAATAAATACTGTTGCTATTCATACGGCTTCCAATGTGTTTTCACCCAGATTTTAATTTTGTTTTGACAAATGACAATCCATATGCAGTGTTAGAAACTCAGATACAAAATGTAATTGTCAAATGGCGCCTTAAACCTAGGTTACAGTTGCCACAATTGAAAGTCTAGGTTCCATTTTCTCTCCCCACCCCCCCAGTGGGATATCATCATCATTCATTTCATTTCCATCCTGTTTTATATTTTATATATCCTGTGCTTTAAGACGCTCTACCCTGGTGTGAGAATAGATGCTTTGCATTTTTAGTGTTCCCCTCCTCCTTCTTCTAAAGGCCAGGAACTTTTGCAACAGCTGCTCAGCAGACTGCACACAGCAACAGCTGCTCAAGCTGCAGTTGTTGCTAAACACTAGTTAACGTGCTTCCATTTTCACATGCCAGCAGCGTATTTCACTGTGCAGGTAAAATGTGGGTTACTGGAAAGGAAGAAAACGGTTTTTCCATCCATTTAGTTTTCTCATTCCTAGGGAAGCAGCTGTAGCTGGCATGAAGTGTAGGCGCTGAGAGAATTCCTTTCATTCCTCACTAGAGGAAGTGATTGGAGTATTCCAGCCAGAGCCAACTTGATAACTGTGTACTGTTCCCTGCTGCCTCAGCTCAAGAAGCGCTCTGCATTCCACACATTCCACTCAGCTTTGGATTGTTGCATTCAGTCATAAGATGTGGACTGAGGCATTTTATCCTCAAATAAATCACAGCAGTGTTAGTCAGAGGCCTGCAGATTGCAGGCTTGGAATTTCTTACAAATAAGAGCTTGAGTACCAAAGCAATAAAAACTCTCACAAACAGTTCTCCAACTCTTTCTTTCTTTCTTTCTTTCTTTCTTTCTTTCTCTCTCTCTCTCTCTTTCTTTCTTGCAGTGATTACTCCCAGTTAAACTACTTAAAATCACTCCTTAAGAGTGAAATTTGTAATCACTGGGAGAAACACCAAGAAATGAGTTACTCTCTTTCAACTGCCACACAACTTTAGATAGGAAAAATGAGGCTATGTTTGAATTATTACATAATTTGGGAGAAGAAGGGAGGGGAACCATGTGACTTCCAAATTCACAAAAATAAAGGAAATGAAATACAACTAGCAGTTGGGTAGATGGTTCCACTTCAGCATTTCAAACTCCAGTCTATCTGCAGAGTCATGCAACACATTTAGAATCACTTTTCTCAAAGCTATAAAGCACAATTTTCATGGTGTTTTCACTCACTATAATCATTTAGATTTTACAGAAATTCACTTTTTAACACTTGACAATCATCAGATCCTGAAAGGGCTTTTATTAGCAGTACTGTAAATGTGAGAAACAAAATATTGTTCAAATATAGAGTTTGGCTTTTACTTTCTTATGTAATCAGGAAAAGCTGCCAACTTGCTGGCAACATTTAATGGCGTTACAAATAAGTTGGAGAACTTAAATTATATTAGGCCCTACTAGGAAAAAAACCCAATGTAAAATATTTTGGCCATAAATTAAAAAATAAATTATTTAAAACTACATGTTAAGGGTTGTTATTGTTTTTTCTTCATTGGTGCCCCACTTATTGGCAATTACAAAAGTCACTGCAGGATTAAATGAATATGTAGTCATCAGAAAGCTGAACTACCCTTTTGTAGCATGTATTGGTTTGTTTACAGCGGGAAATAGGAATTTGCATCCTGTCTGGTATAATAGGTGATAAATCATAAATACATTGGATAAAGAGTTTTTGGCTATCAGCATTTTCACTTAAATTCATTTTTTGTTAGTTCACAAAAGAGACCCCTTGTTTTTGGTTATGGCCGTCCACATCCTGGGTGTATGGCTTTAAACTAAATTCATATTGCATATGTGCATTGCAGTAGGCCTGCATTGTGTTAAATCATGCGTACAACCACAATTATATACTTAAGTGGTATGATACACCTTCTAAGTTGTTGAATGCAGCTTTTAATGAGTTATGTTTACTCATCTTCCCGATAGTCTAGTCTACTGTAGGACTTCTGTCATTGAACATTACATGATAATAAAGCCAGTTTGCAACTCCTTAAAAAGCAAATGGAATAAAAAACATGTTGAAACTTTAAATGTGTGTTTAATATTACTTATTTCCACAAAAAGCACTCTTCCATCAGCTTCAGATGCACATTTTACTATGTACAGAGTTGTGTCTTAGTAAGAAAAATGGAAATTACCTGACAAAGGTGCAAGCCTTGCTTTGGTGCCATGTCCCACGTCAAGATAGGGGCCCAGAAAACTGGTAATATCTCATTCAGCCCAAAGCTGTAGAGCAGGCTTCCGCAGCATGGAGACCGTCTATGTGTTTTAGACTGTAACCCCATCAGCCCAACCCAGGGTGCCATCTATTCCAAAAACCTTTCTGCCTCAGAAAAAGGCAAGTTGGGAAAACTTACACAGCTTCACTAACATATCAGAGCTATTCAACTAAGGAGGAATAATAACACCAGCCTAAAAATAAAATTATATCTTGACTTCTGATTTCCACTAAAAATCATTTAGATTTCTTGGTGCAAGTTCCTATGTATGTGGTTTCAGTGAAGATGCAAAGAGATCTTTTGGTGAGGAGTGGAAGAGAACTCATGCCAACTGTCACCTTTAACCTGTGGGGCCTTTCATAACCTTTAAAGATGCACCTGGTTTATTTTGGAGCAGCTTCTGTTTAGTGTTGAAAGTGTCTGGATGTTGCAGTGCAAGTGTAACGCTAATGCAGTGTTGTCCCTTTAAACAAAGGTCTCAGGCCTGACCTATGTTGTGTGGGTTTCTTGTTTGTCAGGCTGGAGGTATTTTCTCATTTTCACAGTTCAGCTGAAAACAAAGGCCTCCTTATCCTTGCAGGGAGCTCTTAAGAGCTGACATCAGCCTTTTTCCCAGCAGGCATCATTTCTGCCTTAAGAGTCCTTGCACAGAGGCAGAAAGCTTGATAATCTCTCCTTAGGTCATTTCTTTGCTGTGTAACAAATAAAATGAGCAAATTCTGAAAGTATAAAAGAGTTAAGAAAGGAGCGGGGGGGGGGGGGGAGCCACAGCTGTGTGTGCTTTTAAAACTTATCTTAGAGCCTGTAAAAGGAGGCTTTAACCTGTCATTGCAGCAGGAAGAGTGTTGCATAGGAAGCCTTGATGGAATATTGTTAATTAACATTACATTTTTTTCTTACACAACACAACGGTGTCAACGTTGAATATGCTTACGGTTTGGATTCAACCTTAAGTGATTTCAGCATCTCTTTATTGCCAATATTGAAGGTACAGTTTAGTGTATTGAAAATTAAGTGGTGAGCTGCAGAATTTCCCGGAATTCCATTGGTGGTTCATTAGGGAGAGGATTTCTAGTGGTCCAACTTTGATTGGACTCCTGTGCTGTGCCTCTGACTGTGTGGTGCATATGATTGATGTAGCCTTTAGCTTCATGCTGTTCTGCAAAGAACTAATGCAAGTTTGGAAGTAGATATGCTCTAAATGGGCCATGCACTGCACTGTTGTTAGCATGATAAGGACCAAGCCATTGTTTTTAATAAGGTGCCAAAATCTTATTCTTTGTTGTTCACTCCTTGAGCAGCTGCTTTTTAAAATTGGAGATGTGTGTGTGTGTGTGTGTGTGTGTACGGCTGTTCTATGACTTGTCATTTCGGTTTAGTGAGTATTTTTACCAATGTTACCATGTGAGTGAAATGCAAACCTTCAGAAACAGCACTTATGGTTGAATAGCTTGGGTGATGATGGAATGAATGAATCAGTTATTCTTTCCTCATGGACAACCTAAAGAGTGTAAGCTTCTTGGCATAAGGTCATTTCTGTTCTTCCTTTGCCTTCTTATTGCAAATAGTGTTTTCTCTCTGCATATTGAAAGCCATATCATTCTTGTTTCTGTTTAGGTTATATCTAAGTTGCTGCTCGTAGGGTTGCAATTTTTGATATACTGGACTGCATATATTTTGTTAAGAACTTGATCTCATGAGAATGTAATGTAAATTATTTGTTGTTAAATAATAACAAATTATTATTACATGCCTGGTCTTTTGGTTCCAGACAATTTTTTTGGGAAATAGGCATGTAGTATAATTATAAAGAGCAAGATCACCTCCATGTGTGACATTGTTCTTATGCAGAGACTATCTTCACATAGATGTGTGCACATCTCATGAATGAACTGTAGTGCAGGAGTTTTGCTAGTACACAGCTTTGGACAGCATATGAATTCTACTTAGTGAATCTCCCAATCTTTTCCATAGCCCATGGCTTCAAAATAAAGGACCAACTGGGGAAATGCAGGTGGGATGGCACAGAGACTATGGCAGTTAAGTAAGTTTCTGTGCCCCTTACTCTTACTATAAACCAATTGTAAATGATTTGCTCAAACCAAATTGTGCAGTGGTTTGGTTGCTTCAGTCCTAGATGCTGACTTATTTTGTTGCTTTAAAATGAAGGCAATAGTTTTTACCTGTTTATCCATGCATTGTTGCAGCATTTTGCTACTATTGCCTTGTTGTTTGTTTTTGGAGGTAGGTGGTGTAATTTATTTGTTTGTTGTGATATTTTAAAACTTTGTTTTCTGGGCAAGTTTGTCCAAAGCAACTCATGGTATTTGAACCATCTATGAACGATTAATAAACAGGCCTGTTAAAAACAAAACAAAAGAGCACCTGGACAATGCATCAACAAAACCTGCTTGGAAGACGTAATATTTTTATAATACAGTATACGTTTTTAGAGCCTCCCTGCAGTGTATTAACATAACACATATTTGAAGGGAGATAATTCCACAACCATGCTGGGACTACCCACCTCACTGACCCAGGAGAGAAAATGGACACTGAAATAGAGTCTCTGATGCTGATCTCAGTGTGTGGGCAGCAAAGAGCTTGAGCCCAAACCATTTTAACACTTAAAACCTGGACTTTAAATTGGGCCTGGAAACACACTGGCAGTCAGTGAAGCTGGTATTGCAATGATGTCATTGATGCCGGCTGCCTCACCCCTCCTGACCTCCTAGGAGAAGCGATATAAATGTATTAAATGGTTATACAGTGTTTACCACCAGATAGGGACGCGGGTGGCACTGTGGTCTAAACCACTAAGCCTAGGGCTTGCCAATCAGAAGGTACGCGGTTTGAATCCCCTTGATGGGGTGAGCTCCTGTTGCTCGGTCCCAGCTCCTGCCAATCTAGCAGTTTGAAAGCACGTCAAAGTGCAAGTAGATAAATAGGTACCGCTTCGGCAGGAAGGTAAACGGCGTTTCGGTGTGCTGTTATGGTTTCGCCAGAAGTGGCTTAGTCATGCTGGCCACATGACCCGGAAGCTGTCTGTGGACAAATGTCAGCTCCCTCTGCCAGTAGAGTGAGATGAGTGCCGCAACCCCAGAGTCGTTCGTGACTGGACTTAACTATCAGGGGTCCTTAACCATCACATATCTTGTGGTACAAAAAAATGTAAAGTGGAAAAAGCATATGGCATGTGAAATGTGATATTTTTTTAAAAAAAGAATAAAGATGGCCACAGTATGATTATTGCACCTATGCTACTATAATATAGTATACACCATTCTATGAAAAAGTAGTGCACATGTCTCTCTTATTACATTTAATCTTACAAGAACCAAAGTAGGCATACAATAACTTTATAAGTACAGTACCTTCTACATACCATGTTGTATATGGGTGCGAGCAGCTTCCCCTCACACCACTGTAGAGAAAATATCATTAAAACAGTGTGAATGTTTCTTTACACGGGACAACGGTGCCTGCCGTCCTTAAGGAGGCAGTGGTGCAACCCTATGGTTTTAGATAGCTTACATCTACAGTACTTGCTAACATTCCCTTTTTGAGCAAGGTGGCTGAGCATTGTGGTTGCACAACGGCACACATTCATGGAGGGTACTGGTTTAAATAGAATGCTTCCAGTCTGGTTTTCGCTTGGCTTTGGGATTGAATCAACCTTGGTTGCCCTGATGGATGACCCTTGTTGAGAGCAGCATAAGAAAAGTTTAGCAGCCTTGGAAGTAATTGACCAGGTATCTTCCTGGACTTGCTCTGCGTGATAATAATTGGAGGAATTGGGGGCCAGTTTCCTAGAACAGCATTAGGATATTTGCCTGTCACCCCTGTGGCAACTACACTTGGAGCCCATGCTGTTTAACAACTACAGGAAGTTATTGGGACCATCATAAGGAGTATGCTGATTAGACCCAGCTCTGTTTCTCTGTGATATCTGGGTACAGTGGTGGTATAGATGAGAGCCTATAAACTGAAACATGATAAAATTGGCTGGAATATAGGTCATTTTACTGTTCTGGATGGGGTTGCACTCCCTTTGATGGAAGAGATACATAGTCTAGGAGTCTTCCTTGATCCATCTTAGTGACTGGGGGCTTAGTACGCATGGAAGCTTGGATTGCTTTCTACCAGTTTTGGCTGATGCACCAGCTATGGTCATTCCTTAACAGGGACACCTTATTACACTGTGTCATGCATTGGTAACCTCGTGTTGGATTATTGCAATATGTTGTGTGTGGGGTTCCTCTTAAAATAGATTAGGAAGCTGCAACTGTGGCAGCAGAATGGGGCAGCATGACTTTGTGGCTGGGGTTACCTAAACAACTTGGGACAACGATATTTGAGGGATTGCTTTATACCTGTCTGCTCACGGTCATCTACAGAGGACCCTTGTGGTGCTACATGTGCTGGAGGTTCATTCCATGGCAGCTTGGACTAGGTTCTTCAGCACAGTAGCACTTGCCTTGTGGAATATTCTACCCATTGTAGTTATGCAGTTTCTGAAATTTTATAAATTTCATTGGGTGCTGTAAACTTACTATTTTTACAAGCTTTCGCAAAAGGATAAGATTACTTGTAGGCAGTATTGTTTTTTTGTTTTTTTTTAGAACTTGCTTCGGTTTTATTACTGAGTTGCATACTACAATGGTGTTATTGTGATACTGAGCAAACAAATACTCAATGCAAACAAATAAAGGGGGACAATATACTACAGATCTAACAAAACACCGCTGGTTTCCATTTTGTATACATGCTGGTCCCATTCATTGCAGCTGAGTCTATATGCATGCTAACTTCACAGGGTTGCTCTAGATTGTGTGCTGTAAGCTTATAAAGCACAAATTTTAAACTTGCTCCTTTTCGTTCAATCATTTTCCCAGATGTTTCCTGCAGTTTGACAGATGTACCGTTTACTAGAAAGTTGCACTCCTGAGAGTTTGAATGTTATGGACACTGTTGCTATAGACAATGACTGTAAAGTCAGGATTTGGAATAAAACCTTATGTTTTCTTTCAGTTGAATAAGATTTTTTTCCCCCTAGACAAAAAGTGATGGACTTGAGAATATTCTTTTGTTTGGTCTTATACTGCAATCTGCTGCAATATCCCCACCTCCAAACTGGCATTAATTCTGCCTAAAACTGCCAAGTGTTAACACTCACCAAGGAGCAGGATTCTGGAGTGCTAAAAGGTTACACAAGTTGCTTTGGCTCTAATTTTGAATCTTTTAGCCAGTTAAGGTACTTCGGTTCAATATTTGGCAATGATTAAACATTTTATCATTACTACCTCTTTATTACCCCATCTTGAATTAGGGTAACTTGCGGGGGGGGGGGGTTTCCACATACTGTTTGTTCGCTGAGATCATAGTTGAGGCCCTCTTGATAGTGATGCAGCTATCAGAAATCCATCTTGTGGCTACCTGCACGAGGGCCTTGCTGTTGGTGGCACCAACCATGTGGAATAACTTCCTCCCTGGAAATATGGCAAGTGCCAACTTCGTTCTGCTTTTAATGTACGTTTAAAACTCACTTGTTTCCCTCAAGGATTTTTGGGCATTAATACTGAGCTGTTGCAGAAAGCCTGCAGCTGGATGATGTTCTACAGTGGTTATTGGACTACATTAGACTTTGCATTGTTTTGCATTGCTGTATTTTGTTTTTTTTGTATATAAATCAGTGTATAAGTGTTTTAAAAAATAAACAAACATATTTGAAGACCAGAAGCCTGCAGATGTGCTGAAACATTAACAGAATAGCAATTTGTGGGATATCAAAGTGACTCCCCCCCCCCAGTCTATAAAAATAGTTTCTTTAACATATCAAATATAAGGGGCTCCCATTTAATGTACCTTCATGATTTATTTCACCCTGGGCAGTGTTAGAAGATTTTCCTCTATTCTGTTGTTTAATGTGCATATTTAAGAGTGCAATCCTAAATGAGCTGAGTGTGTGTGAAGTGGCCCTTCCACAACTCATTACTGGTTAGGGTGAGAGTTGTGGGATGGGTGTAGGATCCTGTTTTACTTACCGGTAATTTCCTTTTTTAATTCTAATGAGGCAATAATTATGCCAGTTTCACGCTGGCAAAAACGAAATGAACTTGAATTGAATGGAAAAAAGGTTACCCCGCCTGACTGCCAGTGGTAGTTCTGTGCCCCTGGAACCGAGCAGGCAGCTCCACAGAAAGGCGTCTCCATTTCTTCCTAACTTCCTCCAGCTAATGGATCTGCGGGTTAGGACTACACTATTTGGATATTTCCCCCTCGTTTGTGATTTAGTTTTATTATTTGACATTGCCTGGCTCAGAAATCACTATAGGCTCTATCAACATTATTCCCCTGTTTGTGATGCATTAGAAGACTCTAGCTTAATACAAACCAGCATCCTCATTCGGTGGAAGGAGGAAAAAAGGGAAGCAGGAGTGATCAGCCCTGGTGTTTGTTCTGATTAAAGTCCATCAATAAATGCAGTCAGCACTGAGCACTCTTTCACTCAGGGCAGCCTGATTGACAAATCTGCACGTCTGATTTATGGATTGATTCACTGGTTAATTAGAATGATTAGGTTAGCTCTCTCATTTTGCTTTTAGTATTGTGAATATAAATATATTGCCGTGGTCCAGGTTCTTATCTCAGCTTTTGAGATTTGACTGCTTCAGGGGTAGCCAAAGTGGTGCCTTTGGACTCAAGTTCCCACCCACTCTGACCCATTGGCTGTGATCGCAGGGACTGATGGGAACTGACACCACATTGGCTACCCCTGGACTCTTAGCCATCTTGAAAATGTGTGTGGGGACTTGAGTTAGGTTTTTTCTTGAAAGGAATCTCAAGGTGCACACTAACTTCCCTGCTTCAATGGAGATAGTTTACTGCCTTGCATTTTGCAGTTTTCCTTTGAAAATGTGGTGGTCAAGCAAGTATTTGAACTTGAAATAATAATCCATGAAGTGTCAAGTTGTGCCTTTTAACATGCATACCAAAATTTATTCCACTGCACAAATGTTCAAATAGACTAATTGCATTGCATAAGAACATAATAAAAGCCTATTGGATCAGGCCAATGGTCCATTTAGTCCAGCATGCAGATGCAGGTTTTCCACAGGCAAGCAGGATTTGAGCACAAGAACACTCTGCCCTCCTGTGATTCCTAGCAACATGTATTCAGAAGAGTTACTGCTGCCAACTGTAGAGGCAGAGCACACATCCCATGGCTTTTTAAAGCCATCCAAGTTGGTGGCCATCACTGCCTCTTGTGGGAGCGAGTTCCATAGTTTGACTGGGCACTGCTTGAAGAAGTACTTTCTTTTATCTGTCCCGAATCTTCCAACATTCAGCTTCTTCCTTGGGTGAAGGCAGCCAAATGTACCTATGGAGCGCTGAATAGGCCAATGGTTCGATCAAGGGCTGCATTTGGGATGCTTAAACTGTCTTGGCAAGCAACGGAAGCGAACATTTACAAAGCCAAACCTGCCTGGGTTGACCCCCAAAAGGGCCACGTGGAGGTTGTTGTAGGCAGAGTGCCAGCTTGCTGCTTTCGTTGCTGTGCCACGTTGTCTTCCTTCTTTGGCGATCACTTGTAGCTGAGTAAGATTGTCTTCCATAAACACTGTTTTAACAGTGTGTCCGTAAATGACTGTGGAGGCCAATTATGGATCCGCACCTCCTACAATGAGGACATAGGTTTCCGGGTGGCATCTGAATGACCAAGTTGATGTTGAAGAATCATTGCTTCGACACTTTTGAACTTTGCTTCTTCCAGTACACTGACATATGTTCGCCTCCCCCTTCCCAAGTGATATGTACAATTTTCCGGAGGCACCAAGTAAAGTCCTCTAGTTGCACTGATGACTGATGCAGTGGGGAAGTACTAGCTTTATTACATATTTTGTGTCTTTTGTATTTTTATGTTGTGAACTAATAAATGAATGAATGAATGAATGAGGCTTATTCTTCCCAGGTGTTGGTGTTTAGGGGACTTTAAGCCTACTTTGGTTCCCTATGGTTTTGCTTTCTTCTCTCCTCTTCCATCCCCCCCCCTTTTCTTTTGATCTCTTAGCCACCAGCTAACCTGTCTCCATGGGGGAGACCCAAAGCACAGTTTCCCTTTTTGATGAAGACAAGGGGGAGACACTCACTTCTGCAAGCATGACAACCTTGCTCGAGAAGAGAAGAGAAGAGAAGAGAGGTTTCCCCAGAGATGGTGTTCAACAAGTGCAGCAGAAATCCATCCTTGTTGCTTTTGAGTACAGCTTATCCTGGAGGGAAAAGCTCTTATTTTGAAATGACTTCTGCCTGCTGAGCTTTTTGTGCAGGGAAGGGCCTGCCAAGTTTGTGAGGCCCAAGGCTTTCTTGTGGGAGGACGCAGGGCTGTCTTCATGCTCTTTGGCAATGATTAAAGTGAGGTTAGTACAAAAAGGAGGGGGGGGGAGGGAGAGCTTTCATTTTATTCCCTGATCCTTGCTTTTTTCATACCAGATGGCAGTGCCATATTTTCAGCTGTAATTAATTTAAACTAAGTGCTGAACAGAGAAGTAGAAGAGTGGATTAGTAGCTCTCTTTTGGAGAGGGAGCAGTGATTTTCTTCCCAATTATACATCAGATTCATGTTGCTAACACCTATAGTCACCCTCCTTAGCTCTTGAAGAAAAGAGGAGCTCAGTGACTGTAACCATTGCTAAACAGTGAACCTCATGCTGCTAGACTTCAGTGTACGGAAAGGTGTTATTTTTTCTAATTGGGACAAGGCAGGCTCTGGTGGCAATGAAATGTTATTGTCATGTGACAGCCTGCAAAATGGAATTGTGCATTTTTGAAGCCAGGGTGCGAGGAGTTGTGTGGTCTTCTCTTGAGCCATTCACCTTTTCCTACGCACAGGTTAATCTTTATTATGTTTTAAGTGTGGTGGCAAATGTTTTCCTATCCCCTGTTGTGAATATGGATTAAGCATCTATTGCACGCGGTCGTCCAATGCAACATTTCTCTCTTTCCCCCATCCCTGCTCCCAAACCACACATCAAATATTAATGTGCACATGGTTTCCTACATTTGGAGAGGGGATACTGGGGTCAGTTCCTTCAGTGCATGATACAGATTGACAGGATTTCATCCTGTGGCAGGTAGGTTGGTGCAAAGGCAGGTGTAAGCATGTTTTAGTTTAATGTTTTTCATTGAAGAAAATTGCAAGAGATTAAAAAAGTAAGTGAAGTTTCTGGTTTAACCTCTTCCTTTAGTGGGATTTTTGCAGGACAATTCTATTATTAGTCACTTAAGTGCATAAAAAAATACCACAAAACAGATATATAAAGAGCAGCAGAAACAGCTGTCTTTTCAGATTTTCTGCTTTGCTGTCACACTATATGAGTTTTATGTAGCAGAATGTAAAAGAATTAAAGTATAAGCTGCTTTGTAAACAAAAAACGAATGTATGCTTTAAACTTTACATGGTTAGTTATGCTATATATATATTCAAGCATTGCATGCCTCCAGTTACTTTGCCTGTGTGGCTGCGCACCAAATTCTATACAGAGCTGAATTCTATTTACCGTTTTCTTCATCAGTTCAGCAGGCAGCTGACTGATACGGGGAGTTATATGTGATTAATTATAACCTCGGGGAGGTAGGCAACATGTGACCTGAGTTTGACTTTTATGTAGCTTGTGAGCTCTTGCTCAAACTCCTGAGAACTCCAACTTTTTTTTCTTTAAAAAAAAATACAGATTCAGATTGGAATAGAGACCCGTAAATCACAAGTGATTATTGTGGATGGTTCCCAGTGCTTGTTTGTCTCTGTATTTGGGTGGGGAATGGAGAACCACTCACCCAGGTTGCAAACACTTCCAGGGGTGCCACTTGAATAAAATATGGGGGGGGGGAGTTAAGCCCTACCCCACATAATTGATCACAAGACGTCTCTCTCACATGCACCATTTGAATGGCAATACTACTCAACTTTGGGGGCGCCCCCCAAATGTTTTAGGGATGGCAAAGGGACCTTGACCTCTCCAAGTTGGCTCCTGTGAACACTTCACGGAACATCATAGCATCTAGAAGATCTTCCATTTTGTAGCCTTCTGAATTCAAAGTTGACACTTCTTAATTTTTTAAGGGAAGTAAATACTGTGAAACAGCTAACCCAACTATTGGAACCCAACAGAAGTGTCTTAGTCCTGTCTGTGGCTTTTGGTTCCAAATCACCTGGAGTTCAGTTGTTTGTTTATATAGTATCATAAATTGTGCATTATTGATTTTGCTGACTGGCAGCAGCTCTCCAGAGTACTGAGCTGGGTCCCCTCCCAGCCCTACCTGGATGTGCTGAGGTTTGAACCTGGGACCTTTCAGCAATGCAACACATAGGCTCTTCCACTGAGCTGTAGCCCTGTCTCAATCAAGTGATTACTTTTATGCTATAATCTCATTAAGCCCAGTGTGGGAACATTATACTGTTCTGAGAGAGAGCTGCCTTTATTGCATACGGAAATTTACCTCTCAGCTTGCGTATATCTATGTGGATTAGTAGTAGCATTCTCTGGAAAACTGTACGTAATAAAACAATGGAAATCCATGGATATCCTACATGTGTTCTGGGGTTTAGCCTTGACTCAAATAATTTAGCCCTGAATTTGCAAGTATGTCTTTGGCAACTGCTATGAGATAGATTATATTTATTAGATAGATAGATAGATAGATAGACAGATTTGGCTATAGGTTGTATATAGGTGTGTAAGTGACCAAATCACAATTTCACCCTAAATTTGGGTATATGCAAACAGCAAGAGCTTTTCTGCCCTTTGCTAATAAAAGGTGCCTCTTGCTGATATCATTCCCTTCTAATTACCTAGGGCAGAGGTTTTCAACCTTTTTGAGTCCACGGCTCCCTTGACCAACTACATTCTTTCTGTGGCTCCACTGTGGGGCTCAGGAGCCCAGTTAGGTCACCCCTTGCCTGCAGAGCTGGCAGCCTCTCACCGTTTTTTACATACCCTCCCCTCAGCCTCCTCTGCTCTCCCCTCTCCTTGGGAGTTCTCCAGGTAGCCGCTGCACCCACCTCTGGTGTAGTGGTTAAGAGCAGTAGATTCGTAATCTGGTGAACCGGGTTTGCGTCTCCGCTCCTCCAGCTGCTGGGTGACCTTGGGCTAGTCACATTTCTTTGAAGTCTCTCAGCCCCACTCACCTCACAGAGTGTTTGTTGTAGGGGAGGAAGGGAAAGGAGAATGTTAGCTGCTTTGAGACTCCTTAGGGTAGTGATAAAGAGGGATATCAAATTCAAACTCTTCTTCTCTTCTTGTGAGCTGCCTCAGCTCTTGACAACCAGCACCTCATGACCAACCCCAGAAGAACCATTTGCCTGGGGAGTTGTAGACAGGGCTGCTGCAACAAACATCTGTGCAAACCTTTGGGAGGCAGAGACACGGAGAGGGCATAAGAGGAGGGAGGGAAGGAAAGAGGGACAGAGGCCAGTGTTGTCCACGGCACCTCTGATTATCATTCAAGGCACCCCAGTCTGCCACAGCACACTGGTTCAAAACCACTGACCTAGGGATCTATTCTTTACTAATCTATATTGATTTTTCACATCTTTTAGCTCCCTCTGATAAAGATGCAGTGTTGTTGAGGAATGTGTCTTGTGCTACCTTACAGACTAACAATTGTGGCATAATCTTTCGTGGACCAGAGTCCATTTCATAAGGAGCCGAAGATCTCTAGGGAAAGGCACTTTTAGTGAAAACTGGTTTTGTTTTACTACATACATTAATATTTATTGCATTTTCTGCTGCATACATATTTGACATTATGATGAGGAATTACAACCTGAATGGAATACGGCATCAAAGGTAAAGGGACCCCTGACCGTTAGGTCCAGTTGCGGACAACTCTGGGGTTGTGGCACTCATCTCGCTTTATTGGCCAAGGGAGCCAGCGTACAGCTTCCGGGTCATGTGGCCAGCATGACTAAGCCGCTTCTGGCGAACCAGAACAGCGCACGGAAACGCCGTTTACCTTCCTGCCAGAACAGTACCTATTTATCTACTTGCACTTTGACATGCTTTCGAACTGCTAGGTTGGCAGGAGCAGGGACCGAGCAACAGGAGCTCACCCCATTGCGTGGATTCGAACTGCTGACCTGATCGGCAAGCCCTAGGCTCTGTGGTTTAGACCACAGCGCCACCCGCGTTAGAATGGAGTTAATATTTCTTAATGTCACTTTGTTGTACAGTTCTCTGGGGAGGGGAAAGTGGCAACTGTTTTGTTTTGGATCTGTATATTTAAAAAAAGATACAACATATAGAGAAAGAAAGAAAATAAATAGCTCTAGCTAGCTCCATGTTTATATTGTAAGGAAGAAATTGGAACGGTGAAGGGGTGGAACTTCCTAATTTTCATTCACTCATTTTTGCAAAAGGGAAGGGCTTGCTATCTCTTGTTTGTTGTTCTCTTCTTACCGGTACCTTCTGGTATTGAGGTAAAACAGTGATATGTGTATATTTACTAACTTACACATAGCAATTTTCTATTACCTGGATGTGTTCATTATCAGAGTGTTAATTCTTTGGTGTTCTGTTAATATTGATTGTTTATAAATTAATATTTTCAGTCACTATGACACCAAATAATTGTACATGATCCAGTGTGCTGGAAGAATGAGGCAGAAAATACTAACTGAAAGTGGTGCTTGGCATTTCATTTGGATGCAACTTTCCAGAACAACATCTGAAGGACCACTGTTTCTCCAGCCTAGCATATATAGGTCCTTTTTACGTTTATATAGTTTGCAAAAAGGGTTGTTTGTCTTCAATGTAATCTCACATTCAGTGCAATTCGCCACTGTATTGCACGCAGAGTAGTGCCTTAGGCATGAAGAAAACTCCCAAAGCTTTCAATATTTGAGTTCCCTGGTTATTCTAAGCAATTAAAGATGCCCTTTAACCTGTGCAAATAACGCCACAAAAGTGCGTAGCCTGCATGAGTGTCCTGAAAGGGAAGGGGAACCCAGCCAAGTCTCTTAATTTACAAATGCGTATTTTCCTCCTCATTCTTTTTCAGGATAGGATACCAGAAGAGTGGCTATTTACAAGGTGGATTTTAAGCCTTACAGAACATGTTGCTCAACAGGGTGTGTTTTCATTTTACATCAGCTGAACATCAACTGTCAGGATGTGAAGTTAAAGAAACTAAAAAGCAAATACGCATAATATGGTTCCTTATTTCTGGAGATTTTTGGACCTTCATCAATCAATACACACATTAAGTTATGTTTCAAACTGCTAACTGGGTGGCCACTTTCAGATTAATTATGCTTGTACATAAATAATTTATTTCTTTTTTGTTGTTGGTTTGAACTGCATTAAGAATACACAGAAAAAGTTAATATTAATATTTGAGCTTTTGGGATGACAAAATAAATAAACAAATCTCCATCTACACAGGAATGCTCTCTCTCTTCCTCTCCTCCCCCCCCCCCCCAATACTGGGCATTGCTTATTAGTCTGAACTAATAAATGTGTGTATGAGACACAGATATGACTGATTTATGCAAAAAAGAATAATAATGGGCTTTTGTTTACCAAGTTGGTGTGTGTGTGTGTGTGTGTGTGTGTGTGTGCGTGCAGAAAATGTAAATTCATATGTGCTATTTTTGTTGTCACAGTAGTTATTTTTAATTCCATTTTATTTATCTTTGGGCGGTATCTAGCAAAGGTTACCTGTTAGTACAAATACTTCCATCTGTGCAATGGGACTCTTTGCCTGCTAAATCTGCTCTGAAGGGTTGGGGAACACCCAGAACAGATTTAGCAGAGGGATCAAAGAGATTCAAACTTGGTTGCACAGGTGGAAATTCTTCCACTAATGTCTTTATTGGATGCACCACTATTTTTTATTGCATAAGTATGACAAATTAAAAAGGGAACAAAATAACTTAGAGATTTTTAAATAGGCTATTTAGCAGCTTCAGCGCTGAGGGCCTGCTGGCGGTTCGCTCACTGCGAGAAGCCAAGTTACAGGGAACCAGGCAGAGGGCCTTCTCGGTGGTGGCCCCCACCCTGGGAAAGGCCCTCCCATCAGATGTCAAGGACATAAACAACTATCTGACTTTTAGAAGACATCTGAAGGCAGCCCTGTTTAGGGAAGCTTTTAATGTTGGATGTTTTATTGTATTTTTAATATTTTGTTGGAAGCCGCCCAGAGTAGCTGGGGAAACCCAGCCAGGTGGGCGAGGTATAAATAATAGATGATGATGATGATGATTAGTAAAATAGTAAGCAGTTTATAAATGCTTTTAAATTAAACAAACAAATAAAATAGTTTTGCAAGTGGGATACGTTGAGCCCGGATTATCATTGTAAAAATAGTTTAAGACATATAGTGGTTACATATGGAGTTAAATTATCATTGCATTAATTGGTAACAAGATTATTCATTTCCTCATCCAGTGTAGTAGTATAAAAATGGCTGCTTTTGAAACTGTTTAGGGTTCTGGACAAGGTCAGCTAGGAGGTCTTCCGGTTGGCTTTTAAGTGGACAAATGCAACTATTTCTGGCTCCTTTTCTGTATTTTACATATTGATGCTAGTTGGCTTCACTCCTGACTGTTTAAGAATTTTGACCATTAAACTTACACTGGACTGAAACTCAAGCTAGAAAAGCTCATTTTGTCTGGCAGGCTAGGATGTTCAACACTTGACCCTGGGAAACTATCATTTAATTGACTGCTGAATTTAAGTTTCTGGCTGGCATGTGAAAATTCTGGGTGCCTTTATTGAGCAGTATAGTCACCCTGAGGCCAAATATGAAAGCTATCCACCTGCTTCTCTCTTCATAAACATGACTAAACGGGCAAAGAAGCAGACCTTTTCCCAGCCAAAGTACTTGCCAAAAGTTCTTTTTGGCAATGCTTTAAACACATAGTACACTCCTGAAATGGCACATCTTTGTGTGCAAAGTTGGGCGAGAAAGGACAAATAGGATGTATTGTTTTTAATATTGTATGTGGAACAGTTTGGCCTGGTTGGAACAGAATAAAGGTGACTTTCCTTACTAACCCCCCCCCCCCGTCTCAATTTATTAGTTTCCAGAAAACTAAATGACTTGTACAAAGTGCATTGACAATGTATCTTGCAGAGATAGCTGAAAAGAACGATTGGTTTACTTAACAAACCTTTTAAAATTGTTAGCTACTGAATATGAGGAAACAGCGAAGTTGGGATCTGAGGCACAGGGTCTGAAGAATAAGGAAATAGTTGTTGGAAATTTTAAAAGTAAGGGTAATAGATATTTTTAGAGAGTATCTGAAGTGTAAGTCACATGAGCATTTTGAAATTAAGTCTTGACATGCAATGTCAATGACATGGTATACTCCTGAGGGTTGGTAGAATGGACTGCACCACTTTGAGCAGCAACATTTCATACAAAGTCACATGTAACTTGCGCTGGATTGGGCCACGGTTTAACCAGCTTTTATCAGAAAGCACCAGAAATAAGTGCAGATTTGCTGATAGCTGCTCACCTAGGCATGCCTGACGAAGTATTTTTTTTATTCGTTCAAGGGGTTTATATCATGCATGTATCAGAAATAATGCATAACAAACAATGGTAAAACATCAAATTCAAGCAGTATGGAATAGTTGAGATCTACTTTAAAATGTCTGTGAGAATAAAAACATCTCTGCCTGGCACTGAAGGGGTAATGAAGGTGCCAGGTGATTTTCCTGGGAAATAAGTCCAAAGGTGTCTCCACTTGTCACCCTCATCATTTCAAAGGTAGCGAGGACCCTTGGAGGAGAGATTCTGCAGCAGACCTCATTGGGTGGGCGGGTGGTTACGACGCTACCAGACAGTCAGATTTTTTTTTTTTTAAAAAAAGTTCTTTCTTTCTTTCTTTTTGATTCCGGCTATTGGATGGAATTTCGGCTAATCAGCATATACCCTAGGCATGTTTCGTCAGAAGTAAATCCTGCTGCGTTCAGTTAGGCTTTCTCTAGTAAGTGTGTTTAGGAATTTATCCCAAGTCACATAAACACTTCGGAAGAATGAGAAATTATTTTGTCGTTGTTGTTGTCCCCCTCAATATTTGGCAGCCAGTATTGCCAAGTGTAAAATGGCATCGGTTAACCTTCATGAGGTGCATATCTTAAAATCAGGCCAACTTGAACGGACACTTTCTGCTAAAAAGACTCTGTACGATTTTAGATTTTTGTCAGCAATGCTTTTGGCTTCTCCTCTGTTAAGAGCTGTGCACTGGAAATGAGCGTAAGGGAACAGTCCCCCCTTTCTGGGCCTCTCTCTTGCTCTTTCTCCCTTTTTCCTTTAACAGTTGGCAAAGTTAGTCATTTCTCCAGGATGGGTGTGAATTACCCATTTGCACTGTTATAGTAAACTGAGCGAGGGCAGCATTAGCAGTTCTACAACACAAGAATCTTTAAGGACAATATGTGTCACCCATTCCTATAACCCTTTTTTTAATGCATGGACTCCAAACATTGCTTTGAATTAGCAAAGATTAAAAAAAAAAGTGCAGCAGTTTGGTTCTAGCAATCAGGATGTGTGTGGTTTTGGTATGTTGTCCATCTGAGCACATGATGCTTGGGTAAGCGCTAGGAGCCTGGGTTATGATTCACCGGGGGGGGGGGGATCATGGAAAACAATGTCTGCTTTAAAGATAAAAGGGAAGATAAAAGGGGAGAGGAGGGTGTTGTATAGTAACCAAGCACTTCAACATGATCTGTCCATACGTGGAAAACAAACTTAAAGGTATAATTGCTATAGAAAGACTCAAATCAAGTACTATGTTCATACCTCGTTACAGAACTCATACGGTCAATAAAGTTGCATTTTATTAGTAGTAGATGAGCCGAAAAGGTAAATAAATGCATGTATCCAAAGTCAACAGCAACAAAATAAAGTTCAGTATATACTATCTTTATTTGATCAACTAATGGTCACAATTCATTGTGCACTTTTAAGTTACACAGGAACTGTCCTTTAGCTATTTTTTTTTAGATAGATAGATAGATAGATCAGTGTTTTTCAACCTTTTTTGGGCAAAGGCACACTTGTTTCATGAAAAAAATCACGAGGCACACCACCATTAGAAAATGTTAAAAAAATTAACTCTGTGCCTATATTGACTATATATAAAGTAATTTTCCCACGGCACACCAGGCAACATCTCGCGGCACACTAGTGTGCCGCGGAACAGTGGTTGAAAAACACTGAGATAGATAGATAGTGTAACGACGTTCAGTGGCTGTTCATGAGTGAAGCCAAGACACAGGAACTTCTAAGCTAAGTTCTTTATTGTGCTCAAAAAATGTACAGTGAGAGCAAAAGAAACACGTCCATTCCTGACTAGACAGATCCCAGGAATAACTACTTCCTGTTCCTTGCCCAGCAAAACCAGCGTGGGATCCGATGTGGACCCCTCCCTTCCCTGCTTCTGGGCGTGGGAATCTGATCCTCCCCCCAGCCTTCCCCCCGGCCATAAGGCTGCTTCATCGTCTCGCCTCTACCCCTCCTTCCTGCTTCTGCTGGCGTCTCACCACTTGAGGAATGCAGGGGGGAGGAGGAGGAGGAGGAATCTTCGCCTTGAGAACTCTCCCCGCTGGAATATAATTTAGGAGGATCTCGGTAATTATAATGCTCTTTCGCTTTCTCCAGCAGCCCTGGGGGGGGGTTCCTGACATCCACCCCCCCCTCAAAGCCCCCCTCCTCCCCCGAGGCTCTGGGCTTCACCTGCTGTACTCCCCCCTCGTTTCCCTCTGTTAGTTCGCCTCCCTCCCCCCTGAGGGGCGATACCGGAAAACCCCTAAAATCTTCCTCCTCGTCTTCCGTGGAGGCGAAGATGTCTTGGAAACCCATGGGTAACCCGACCTCCACCTCATTACCCTCCGGGACCTCCTCTTCCCACTCTGACTCCCTTTCTGTGTCGTCCCGCTCCCCACCAGACCGGAAACCCCAAAACTCTTCCTCACTGTCATCCGTGGGAGCAAAGACCTCCTCCCACGAGCCCCTCGCCGGCTTGGGCTTATGTGGAAACAAGGCATGGAACTCATGCACTAGATATTCCTCCGAGATGGTGCCTGCTGGTACCCATGTGTTCTCGGACTCTGGCTCCCCTTCCCATGCCACCAGATACTCCAGTTCACTTCCCCTCCACCTGGAATCCAGGATCTCCGTAACCTCATTGTAGGAATCCTCCTTTTCTAACACCGGTGTTGGTACCTCCTCCCTGGCCTCCCTATGAAACCGGCTCCCTTCCCTATACTTGGACAAGAGGGCACGATGAAACACGGGATGAATCCGCATACTTTCCGGCAGCCTCAAGCGAAAGGTGACTGGATTAACCTGTTGGGTTACCTCAAACGGCCCCAACCTTCGGTGCACCAACTTCTTACACCCCCTCCTGATGGGCAATCCCTGTGACGAGAGCCACACCTTGTCTCCTACCTGAATGCTTTCCCCTTCCCTCCTGTGCCTATCCGCATCCCTCTTGTAGGTCTCCTTGGCCCTCTCCAGCGTTTCAACTAGCTGCTGATGCACCCTCACCATTTCCCCAGCCAGCTCCTGCGCCGCCGGTACCTCCAGGACCTCCTCGTCCCTGCCCGGAAAAGCTCGAGGATGCCGCCCGTAGTTGGCCATAAAAGGGCTCATCCCTGTGGTGACATGCTCTGCGTTGTTGTACGCAAACTCTGCTAGTGGCAACTTGTCCACCCAATCGTTCTGTCTCTGGTTCACGTAACAACGCAGATACTGCTGCAACACCCCATTGGCCCTCTCCGCCTGGCCATTGGTCTGAGGATGCCTGGCCGTGGACAGAGCCACCTCCACCTGCAGCAAGTCCATGAGCTTGCGCCAAAACCTAGAGGTGAATTGCCGTCCACGGTCCGAAACAATCCTCGACGGCAGGCCGTGCAGTCGGAACACGTGCTTGAGAAACAGCTTGGCCGTTTCTTCTGCTGACACTGCCCTCGGGCAAGCTATGAAGTGACACATTTTGGTGAACAAGTCCACCACTACCAACACCGCCGTCTGCCCCTGGGACCTTGGCAAGTCGGTGATGAAATCCACCGAAACTACCTCCCAAGGCCCCCTGGGCGTGGGCAGTGGTTCCAACAGCCCCGCTGGTGCAACTCTCTCCCCCTTGGCCCGTTGACACATTTCACACCCCTGCACATACTCCTTTACATCCTCCCTCACCCCTGGCCACCAAAAGTCCCTGGTTACCAGGTCCATCGTCTTTCGCTGACCAAAGTGACCTGCTGTGGGGGTGTCGTGCAGCTGCTTGAGTACCTTGGCCCGCAACCCCCCATCTGGAACGTACACTGCCCCCTTGCGGAAAAGCAGCCCCTCCCCTTCAGCAAAGTCTCCCTCTGGGCTGCCCTCCTTAAGCTCCTGCAGCTGCTTGCGGGCGAACTCATCGTCCTTGGTCAATCTGGCAATTTCCCCCCTAAGGTCCAAGGTCCCCCCGCAGGCCCACTGCTGCTGACTGAAGACATGTCTCGGTTCCGGGGCTCCTTCGTCTGCCAAGTACTCGGGCTTCCTGGACAGGGCATCCGCCCTGACATTCTGCTCTCCCCGGACGTACTGGATCTTAAAATGGAAACCGGCAAAAAACTCTGCCCATCTGATCTGCCGCTGGTTGAGCACCCTAGCCGTGCGCCAGTACTCCAAGTTCTTGTGGTCTGTGCAGACCTGTATCTGGTGCGTGGCCCCTACCAGAAAGTGCCTCCACTGTTTGAAGGCCGCATAAATGGCAAGCAGCTCCTTGTCCCACACTGTGTAATTGCGCTCAGACTTGTTCAACTTTCTCGAGAAGAAAGCGCACGGTCTCCAATCACCGGCCTTGTCTTGCTGCAAAAGCACGGCACCAATTGCGCGGTCAGAGGCATCTGTCTCCACCCTGAGTGGAGCGTGCGTGTTCACGTGCACCAGCTGCTCCTCCGACGCAAACACCCTCTTCAAACGCTCAAACGCCTTTTGGGCCGCCTCCGACCAGACGAACTTCTTCTTGCCACTCAAACAGTCCGTTATGGGCCCCGCCACCTTGGCAAAGTTGGGAATGAACTTGCGGTAGAAATTGCTGAACCCAAGGAACCGCTGCACATCCTTCTTGTTCCTAGGGCTCTTCCACTCCAGCACCGCCTTCACCTTCTCGCCGTCCATGGCCAACCCCTTGTCGGTTAAACGATAACCCAGGAAGTCCACTTCTCTGGTGTGAAACTGGCATTTCTCGAGCTTGACGTACAGCCTATGCTCCCGCAGCTTCTCCAACACCGCCCTGACGTGACGCACGTGCTCCTCCTCGTTCCTCGAGTAGATCAGGACGTCGTCCAAATAGCAAACACAGTTCCTGTAGAGGAGAGGACCCAGCACGTGATGCATGAAGGCCTGGAAGCAGGGGCTTCCCGCTTGCAAACCGAAGGGCATAACTAAATACTCATAGCTGCCCAGGGGGGTAAACATGGTAGTCTTCCACTCGTCCCCCTCTCGCACTCGTATCAGATTATACGCTCCGCGTAAGTCCAACTTAGTGAAAATCTTGCCCTCGCGCACTCTCGTCAACAAGTCGTCGATGCGGGGCATTGGGAATGTGAGGGGTTGCGTCAAGGAATTCAAAAATCTATAATCCACCACCAGTCTCTTATGGGTGGTGTCTTTCTTGTCCACGAAGAACACAGGACTTCCTCCTACTGCCCGGGACTCCCGTATGAACCCTCGTCTCAGGTTCTTGTCAATGAACTCCTTGAGCTCATCCATCTCCTGATCCGACATGGCATAGAGCTTCCCCGTGGGCAACCTTGCTCCCGGCACCAGGTTGATCTGGCAGTCGTAGGGCCTGTGGGGTGGTAGCCGATCGGCCTCCTTCTCACTGAACACCTCCGCGAATTCTGCGTAGATTTCAGGCAGTACTCCACCCCCACACATCTGGACCGCTGCTGCCAACACCTTGCCATTGTAGTCACTCCTTCCACCCAGACAATGCCCCATGCAATGTGCTGATCCGAAAGTTAGTGACCTCTGGTGCCAGGCCACCACCGGGTCATGCTGGTTGAGCCAGCTCATGCCCAGTACAATGGGCGGCCCTGCTAAGGTGGTGACATTAAAAGCGATTACTTCCTCATGCCTCCCTATTTTCATGCGCATTGGAGGGGTTTGATGGGCAATTTCCCCTCCCAACAACTTCCTTCCATCGATGGTCGTCACCTGCAACGGAAAGTCTAATGGAAGCAGATGCAACTGATGCTCCAAGGCAAAGTCTCTGCTGAAAAAATCTGCACTGGCACCTGAGTCAATTAAGGCTTCCACCTCCACGGGGTGACCGTTGGGAAGCTCTAGCGTCACCTTAACCACAATGCTGGGCTTGGGCGCTTCTGGCCGGGGCACCTTCACTTCCGTTCCGCCTGGCTGCTGGCCCCTCCTTTCTCCAGCCAGGCTGCCTCGTTTCCCTGTGGTTCCACCTTCTCCCCCTCAGGCTGAACGGTTCCTGCCATGCCCTGCCACCCCCTCCTCTGCGGGCATGATCTCGCAAAATGCCCCGTTTGGGAGCAGACATAGCATTTGAGACCCGTCCGAGGCGCCTTGCCTTCAGCCTTGCGCCCCGCTCCAGGCCCCTGGGAAGGCTTCACAGGCGCCCCCCCCAATCTCCATCGGCTCTGGCTGCTGTACTCTGGGCGCATGGCCGGAACTGCCTGGAATACGGTTGCTTAAGAAACGCTCCGCCCTGTGCGATCCCTTCAAACGCGCCCTCTCCTCCAGCCTCACGCCCACGGAGAGAGCGCTCCGCATCAGTTCATTCATGTCCTTCGGCTTAGGACAACGTGCCAACTCGTCCTTCACTTCCTCATTGAGCCCCGCTTCAAATAAGGCTTGGCTCTGTTCGGATGATAAGTCCCAATGCAAGGTATGGCAGAGCATTGAGAATTTTGACCAATAAGCTCTCACGGTCATGGCTCCCTGCTTGAGCGCTAGCAGCTCCTGCCTGGCCACATCTTTCTCGACCGAGGATGTGAACATCGCATCCATAGCATCAAAAAACTGTGTAAGGTCCTGCAGAGCAGCATCCTCTGATGCAATTAAAGGCCTGATCCACGCCCTGGCCTCCGCCTCCAGGTGAGAAATCACAAATGCAACTTTCTCCCCGTCATTGGTGAACTCCGCCTCCTGCAGCTTCAGGGCATACTTTATCTCAGTCTTAAAATTCAAGTAATTCCCGGGGTCCCCACCAAACTTGCTCACCAGCGCCCCCAACTTACGGCCAACCGGTGCCTTCTGCCCCCCCTGGCTCAGCTGCCTGTGTTCCTCCAGACGCGCGCTGAGCCTATCGGCATGGGTCTGTAGCTCACCATTCCTCTGCTGGAGCGCTGCCAGCTGGTTCTCCCTCTCTTCCAGTCGGGCGTTAACCTTCACTGCATAGGCTTCCAAATCCCCCACTCGTTTCTGCAATGCTGCAATCTGCTGGGCCGCCTCTGCCATCCCCTGCTCGTCCGTGCTCATCGTCTGCCGGTAGCAGCCAAAAGATAAGAGGCAAAGGGGAAAAGAAAATAAAACCTCTCACAAACAGCCAGCAGGGATTCCTGGGATGCTGTAACGACGTTCAGTGGCTGTTCATGAGTGAAGCCAAGACACAGGAACTTCTAAGCTAAGTTCTTTATTGTGCTCAAAAAATGTACAGTGAGAGCAAAAGAAACACGTCCATTCCTGACTAGACAGATCCCAGGAATAACTACTTCCTGTTCCTTGCCCAGCAAAACCAGCGTGGGATCCGATGTGGACCCCTCCCTTCCCTGCTTCTGGGCGTGGGAATCTGATCCTCCCCCCAGCCTTCCCCCCGGCCATAAGGCTGCTTCATCGTCTCGCCTCTACCCCTCCTTCCTGCTTCTGCTGGCGTCTCACCACTTGAGGAATGCAGGGGGGAGGAGGAGGAGGAGGAATCTTCGCCTTGAGAACTCTCCCCGCTGGAATATAATTTAGGAGGATCTCGGTAATTATAATGCTCTTTCGCTTTCTCCAGCAGCCCTGGGGGGGGGTTCCTGACAGATAGATAGATAGATAGATAGATAGATAGATAGATAGAGTTAGGGAAGAACGGTTTTAAGTTGCTGGCAGTTTTATCTCATTCTTGGTGTGGTAGTGGAAGAAGTTTTTTAATAATTTAATTCAGCACAAACTATGATATTGTGTAAAGATATTAGGTTATGCAGAATGCTGCTGTTGCCAACTAGCAGTGCATGGCAGCAAAATGTTTCTGCTTGGGCTGCTGTACATACAACATGTTCACATTTTCCAATAGGATGCATACAGCTCATTATAAAATCACATACATCCCTAGACTTAAGGAAGGTTGCAAGATATATCTTCCTTTCTTTAAACAAATTACCTCTGGTGGCATAATTGCCTTTGCTTCTTTAACTGCTTTCATTGCAACATCCTGTAGTTGGGGTTTTTGTTTTTACTTCTAATGTACCACGGAATTTAGAGTTGGAAGGGACTCCAAGGGTCATTTTTTAATCCAACCCACTGCAGAACAGGAATCACAGGTAGAGAACAGTTGGGAACAGCTCTGGAGGTGGCAGCCAGTGAGCTGATTGTGCAGGCCTGCATGTACTGGTAAGTCTCCATGCAAAATGCAAGACATCAGTAAGTTAGCCCAAAATGCCCTCACAAAGGACAAAGCTGCCATTTATAAAGGGAATATCTCAAGTGGTGAAGGCTGCTCCAAACCCCTCCACATGATGCACACTCACAATCTCATGGAGATACTTGTTTTCTTTGTACATTTCAGAGAAGAGCAGGAATGAAAGCATGATTTGACATTTTAAATCCTTAACAACAACAACACACAGTAATTTTGATAACTGTTAATTATCGGTCTGTTTTACTCTGTTGAAGTCAGCAAATTATAAGGGACCCTTTTTTGTATAGCTAGCATTTATTTCAAGGAATTGCCTGTGTTTACAAAGATTGTGTGCCAACTGCACTAATATTTTGTAAACAAACCTTTTTTATTTAAGAGCAGTTACAACATGCAATTAGTATCTCACTGAAAAGCTATATATATATATATATATATATATATATATATATATATATATATATATAGTTTGAGCAGAACTGCTGAAATAAATTAACTGCAAAATGACTTCGTAAGACTGGAGAAATAAACACAGTGTGTCCTTCTGTGGAAGTAGCTTTACTATATCCAGGTTTGGCAGCAGTAATATTCCATCATTGTTTTGTGACTGGGGAGTGAAATCCACTGTTCACAGCCCCATGCTGTGTTCTTTAGTTGCACGTTCAATATTTTGCAAGTGTACACCTAAAAGTATGAAAAGCAGGCATTTGAAAATGTGTCTGTTCTCTCTACCTGCATTTGTTGCTGTGGGATGCAGTTCTGTGATGAGTGCTTTTCCCACAAGCACCCCTTTTTGTGCAGCATAATTTGGGCCCCAGAATGGTAACTAGGAATAATCTACTGGATGACAGATTTAGAAGGGAAAATGACAGAATACCATTCATTGTCCCCTGTAGTTCCCAGCCAAGCTACTCAAATATATTATCAGTGAACAACAGCCCATCTTGGACAATAATATTTCTATTCCATAGGACTTCAGTTGTAGGTATCTACTTGCTTTTTGTGGGGTTGCTAAAATGAGTTGCCACCAGTATTCATATTTTGATAACAGTGCTGTGGGTGTCAGCACAAAATGGCTGCCCCGGGCCAATGAGTACCGTCACAAAAAGGCTTTGCCAGCAACAACAGACTACATAACAAAGACACAAACATAGGGACCAAATCCTGCAAAAAAAATAAAAATGAGATGCTAACTTTGTCCCCATATTATAGGACCTCTACAGCATCAGTGGTTCATTCACCTGCTCACCTTTCACTGTGATATAGGACATCATCTGCCAAACAACAACTCTTTGGCATTCTGCAGGACAAACAGGGCAATCTCTATGCAAAACAACAAATATAACATCAGAAATGGCAGTATCCAGAAAGCAGTAGTAAAACATTTCAACTTACCAAGGCACTCTGGAACTGATCTTAAGGTGGATGTTGAACAAATGAACTTCAAAGGGAAACTCTGACATGACCCTACTAAATTGCAGTTTATCAGGCCATTCAATTCTGGATATTTTTATCACACCATATATTAACTAGTTTACCACTGCCCAGATGTCTTTGTTGTCACCACTGTTGGCTTGTTAATTGATCACTGTATTTTTTTTTGCTTTTAAGTAACTGTTGTGAATCATTCTTTTGGCATTTCATTTCCTTTACCTCACTTCCATACATTTAACACCTGCCCCCCCCCCCAAGAAACCACCTTCACCTTCCAGTTTAGGATTACACTTCACTTCATGCATCTGAGGAAGTGGACTGTGATCCATGCAAACTTATGCTAGAATTAATTTGTTAGTCTTTAAGGAGCAACAGGACTATAACACTGTTACTCCCAAGAAATGCACCCAGATCAGCCTGTACTCTGTATTGACACAGACACTGGGACACCAGGGATGGGGCCTGGGAAAGCTGGATCTCCTTTTGCTGGTGGCTGGAAAATGTTGGAGAAGGAAGCCGCTACAGCTCTATTGTGTAGCAATTCCTTGACTTCATTTCCAGCCCTATCTACTGCTCTCTCTGTGTGTGCACACCCATACTTTCTCACTTGCTTTGCTTGCCAGTGTGCATGCTGGATCAGGCTGCCAAGGATTCCAATACTCAGTGAAAAATGCCACTGCTTTTAAGGGGCGATGGAAAACAGTAGGTTTTAACAAAATGTTCTTTGTTATTAACAAAAACGTGAGTGACTAGAATCAAATGAAGCTTGACATTTAATGCGTTTTGATCGCTATTTATCAATAGTAAAACAGAACGTCTGTTCATAAAATGGGGGTGTAAAATGTATGTTATGATGAGGACGTTGACTGAGCAAGGTCAATTGATTATTATTTTTCTCTGCAGCTTGTCCAAACAGCTAACAGTGGTTAACAAGTGATCACCCCCCCTTTTTTTAAAAAGAAACAACAAACAGAAACTATTGTTCATGCCAAGTGTCAGTTCAGCTGTTGAATTGTGTGTGTGTGCTTGCTCACGTGCTTGAGTAAAGACAATGGATAAACAATAGCATGCTAAAAAAATTCTTCTTCTTCTTCATGAGTGAATTAAATGTGTCAGGCTTGAATAATGGCCTTGTCTGTTTTTCTCTTAGAATGAAGGCTGCCAATGGGGATTATCGAAAAGAGCACAGAGACAGGAGTCGCAGTCCAATAGAACGGGCTGCTGCACCAACAATGAGCCTTCATACCAACCACATATATGCCTCAATCCCAAGCTTACCCATGGATCAACCTCTAGCACTGACCAAAAACAGCATGGATGCTACCCGGTCTGTTAGCATCACTCCTACAATGACGTCAGTGGAACGGCAGCAGGTACTTATGCTGTTCTCCATGATTTCTCTCTCTCTCTCTCTCTCTGTGTGTGTGTGTGTGTGTGTGACTGTGTCTATGTATTTAACAACTACTTTTTTTCTCAACTTGGTTGTGTTCTTTTGTCTTTGCCAACATCATTGCCTAGTTCCTCTTCCTGTGAGCACATAAATGCAGATTAAAATGTCACAAATGTTTTAATGATTGTAAGTCACCCTGACCATAAGGTGATTCAAGGGCGATTGAAACAACATCAACATATCAATAAATTTCTGAGCAATCTGATCCAGCATGTCCCAATAAGTAATATAGCTTGAGAGCAAGTAGAAAATCATTCATACATATTTCCTCCTGTCCAACTCTGTTGAAGTCAGAGGGCTGCCTTTGGACAGCCGAAGAGGCTCCCTGTTGCATTCCCTTCAGTCTTGGAGATCAAAAAAGGACCAGGCTAAGTTGTAGCCGCTGCTGCCTCCGGAATCAGCCAGTTCTCAGGAGCTGGCTGAAAGCAACAGATCCTCATTTGCAGGAGATTTGTATCTTTCAAAAGTGATAAGGAGATAAAAACAGATTCTGGATTGCACCACTGCAAGTTTAAGGTGCGGAAATTCCATTATAGAAAGACCTCACATTCAAAAAAGTAAGAAACAACGACTTTCAAACCTCACACGTGTGTGCCTTTCAGCTCATAGAAAAGTCCCAGCATATTTTACTTCAATGAGTTGGAAGATGTGTTTATTGGAAGGAACCCTTTCCTCACATAATTTCAAACAACTTAAGAGCTCCCATCTATGTACAGTATTTGAATTAAAGTTTGCCAGTATTAGTTTCTCATGGATTATTAGGGGGGGGGGGGACTTCAAAGGCTCTTAGATACTTATCTTCTATAGCAAGTTTTTTAAGATCTGGCTATAACGTGAGCCTTGGAAAATATCCATTGTTCTCTGGGAATAAACTGTGAGAGGGATGTGATATGACCTTTTGGGGCAAAAGGTCTGGTGTGACTTGCTGCTCTTTAATATGGAGAGACAGAGATAACTGGAAACCTGACCTTGACCCAGAGCAAAAAGCTTTTGAACAGTGAGCAGTCTCTAGCCTATGTATCAGATGTGTAGAGAGCCCCAGACACTATTTTTCCTTCCTTCTGCTGACTGAGAACTCAGCTTTCCCAGCCTCTACCTGGAGGTTATGATGACTTCCCTCTCTTGGACTTCCTGTGTTAGTGTCAAGTAAGCAGGATATGTGGGGCAAGCACCAGTATTTTCCTCTGAAGGCCTGGACGGCTGTTTGTGCTTTAAAATATATATTTTATATTTTTAAATTTTTAAATTCCTTTAGGAAAATTCCTACCGAATAAAGATAAAACAGTCTTCCTTGTTTATACTTCCTTTCTGTCAACTTAGTTTTGTGCCAAGCTGTTCTTCCCACACTGCTCCCCTCCTGTTTTACTCTTAGATACATGGGAAGAAGCATGATAGTTTATATTTTTTTTATAGAGAATTTATTGGTATTTTCCATAACAAATAATACCATCACCCACCCACATTTATACAAAACAAAAACAGACATAACCACGATTCTTCTTCTTTTTTACACACATACAGAAAAAATTCTAGTTTCGAATCTTTACAGTTGACTTCCCCTGCCTTCTCTCCTTCGGTTCCCAAACCAAATTCTACTTTAATAACTTCATCTCTCAAAAAATTGAATTCATTTCAAAAAGAAATTCAAATCTAAACAATCATCTTAAATGAATAAATCATCTTAATCCATAATACTTAATAACATAACTTTATATCTTAACAAATTATTCTTATATCAGATCTAAGCTATTCTTCTTTCCCTTAAACTGCTGCTAATTACAAAAAAGTTCAAAATATCCCTTTTCTTGTTAAAAATTAAAATAAAACTTAATGTCTTAACCCTCCGATTTCAGATTACCATAACAAAGCATTAATATTCTGCACTTAACACACTTCACCCTATCCCCCCTCTATCCAATGTCCTTCTCCATCTTTCACCGGAACCACTCCTCGAATTGTCCTCTTTTCTTGTAAGTCCACAGAACCAGACACAGTCCCCAACAGTCCTTGCATCGAGCATCCGGATACACTGTTCATCTTCTTTCGGCTTCTCCCATTCAATGCTGCATTCTTCTTCTATTTGTAAATATCTTAATTTCTTGCCCTTCGCTCCCGAGCTCTCACCTCGGGGGCTGGATATAACATTCCTCGCCGTCCCCGGGCTGCCACCACCGAAGGACGTTTCTTTTTCCGGGAGTCGCCATGCCGTCTCTCTCAGTTTTTCAATCATCTCCTTCAGCTCTTTGCCAAGGCTCTCTTCCATAGTATCGAATATCTGAAAGGTCTCCTCTGTGGGAAGTAGATTTTTCTTCATATCCCCACTCAAAACCTTCAATTTCTGATTAAGCAGTTCCAGTTTCAATGTAATAATCCTTTCTTCATCAGTTAGTCCAGAGTTCAAAACAATTTCAAAAACAAAGGCCAACATGGTGAGGACGGGCATAGGTATCAAATTTCAGTTTCTATTTCAATGTTATCCATCTTATAGCAGTAATTTTCCACTTCGGTTCAGAGTTTTCGCAGCCATTTTCTCTGAAACTGGGGCGCAAAGACCAAAACTTTCAAAAGGAATATTCTCCATCCTCTTCCTCCCCAAAGGGAGATCTATAAAGTCTCACTTATGAAAAAAAATCTTGACAATGTAGCCATCCAGTAGCAACAGTATCACAAACCGTTATTTTCTTGCCACCGAAGGGAGGGATGCAGACTTCCTTTATCTAAAGCCTCCCGGATCGTTAAGTCTTTAAGCTCAGCAGTTAATCCAATCAAGTACTCACGACCTCCGGGCTTCTTTTCCTTTCATCTCTCAGGGAGAACGTCGTCGCTCATCACGGCCAGTACTCGCCGCTTTTCCGCCCGGTTGGGGCATTTCCCCTAATGGCCCGGCTCCGCGCTCCCTTCACCCCCACTCCCCCTTTACAGGGGGAACGAGGGAAGGGTGCGTAGCCTAGCGGGCCCGCCGGGGAGCCCGAGGCGCGGGACGCTCTTCCCGCGCCTCACCGGAGCCCCGCGTAGCGGTGGCGGGGCTCCAACCCCCGGGCTGGATGGGTCGCCTCGCTGCCGAGGCAACCCACGACCGCCCGTGATGGCGACCTCGCCGGAAGTCCAGAAGCATGATAGTTTATAAAGCAAATGGCATATTGGCAATTGCAACCTATGTGAACTAGGATGATAGCGCAGACATGCTTGCTAATGTATTCAGCTGATTTACTACAAGCATAATCACACAAGCATTCCTCTTGGAAGTTCGGGAATTAAAAAAAAAAGTTTGGAGAACTTCTCACTCAGCATTCTTAAGTGTTTCTTTAACACTTTTATTTGGCACTTCATAGTTGCTCTGAAATCCTTATATACTGTATGTATATATCTGGGATGTGATCTGTACTCTGCCCTGCGTTGCGTTTTCATTTGGTGTATTATTTTGTATAATCCATTGTACGAGCCCAGCTCTTGCTGTTCTGCATACACCACTGCCTCTCTGTAGCTGGTTCTGATGACAGACAAGGAAGGGAGAGGCTCCCATTGACGACATTACGGCTCTTTGATAAGTCTTACTATTGTTTCTCAGCTTGGCAGCCAGCTCTGTCACTCTAAAAGTACATTGGGAACTGTTTTTACTGGATTATACTTGGGAGGTTATGGCCAGATGGTTAGACGTTTTGTTGTATTTGGAACGTGATTGAACTCTTGTCTGAAATTGGATGCTGCTTGCCGATATTATGTTAATCATGTTTTTTTTAATAGAGAGAAAAAGGTTGGCAAGCAGCTCTTTTGCATTGCTTCCATTCATTTCAATGGTGTTGTCTGTACATGGTGAAAGGAGGGTGTCCACAAGTGTAATCATACGTTACCAAAGCTACCATGCCAATGCCCTCTCCTCTTTACTGGAGTCATGGAGAAGTGCTTTTCATACCAGCAAGATCCACAACCCTGCAGAGGAAGCAGCCAGGTCAACTCAATCCACGTAGTTCCTATTACAAATGTAATTGGGCTGTTTTCTATTCATTCGCCTATATATAGGGTACACTGTACCTAGTCATTGTGAAGAATAAAAAGGATTAAATCAGTGGGACTAAATATTCCTCACTGTTCCTCTCTTTCCTTTGGTAATAAGTATCCTAGGCATGTTTGAATTTGCTATTGGTTCAGGAAGATGCAAATGGCTTTGTTCTCCATAGAAGCAGAACAAACAGCAGCAACCTGTCGCTTTTGTTTTTAGATTGCTGAAGCCTGACTATCTTTGATCTTGCAGTCAAATATAATCTCTTCTTAGGGTGCTTTGACTGAACTTTTGTTAAACAATGAAATCTCTCTGCTGGTTCCTATGTCATGTGAGTTTTTTGCGGCTAAAGCACATAAAGGATGAAAGGCTTGGCCCCTTTTGAGCAGGCTTCTAAACTAATCTCAGCGAACCAGGACTCTCCAGGTGATAGTCTTGAATTTGGTCCTGGGTTCAAGTTCCATGTCAGCTCATTGCTCTTTGGAGTGTCTCGAGCTCTGTTTGCCATAGGGTTGTAAAATAAACCCATAAAATACATATGATCTGCTTTGAAAAGGTGTGGTTAACTCCAGTTGATGATGAATTAATGTTCTTAATCTACCTAAGCGTTCTGTCTACCGAAGCGTTCTACTTTTCCTGCGTCACTGGTTGAGTTGACAGCTCTGGGTCAACACATGTAGCAACTAATGAGAGCTGTGCTACTGACCATCCCTTGCAGGTTCCAAGTGTCAGTTCCCAAACCTACTATGTGCAAGGGTGTAGGGCTGGGCGTTAATCTGGTTTTCAACATCACAATATATAATCAGTTAAATATTGTGATATTTCAGTATATCACAATATCTAACATAAGGCTGGAGCTATGTACAGTGGTAGCTCAGGTTGCGCACTGAATTCGTTCCGGGGTGCCGTCTGCACCCCGAACAGTGCGCAACCCGGACGGCGCTTTCATGCTTCTGTGCATTCACGAACTGTGCAGAACGCTTCTGCGCATGCGTGGACCGCACGGACATGTGCAGAAGTGTCTGTGCTCTGTGTTGCACTTCTGGGTTAGCGGAGTACACAATCTGAATGTGTGCAACACGGAGCGTGCCCAACCCGGGGTATGACTGTAGAGGTGAATGTGGTAATGTCCTGGCAACTGCTACTACTTATGGGACTAAGTCTAAAACTGTTAATTTTTTTACTTACCTTTAACATATTGTTACAACTGTTATTTTATAGTACTACTTTACCAATGATTTTTAAATTAGCACATTTTCTCTAAAATTAAACTTGTAGAAGTAATTAGTAGCATAGATACCAAAGGTTCCCTAAAAAATTGATTACATTACTAAAGAAGAAAAAAGCAAATTCAGTGTCACACTTTTAGATATTCAAATATAATTCACTATTGAGTCTTAGTTGAATGTATAACATCAGTTATTTGATTGTTAGTTAATTTTCTTTTCTAAACCTGGCCAAAATAGAAAGAATGGATAATTTTTAACATAACAAAATATAAGCAAAATTTATATTTTTATTGCCAGGAAAATTTGCATTTCTTTTATAAACCTGGCCAAACTAGAAAGAATGGATAAAATTTTACAGAACAAAAATTACTAAATGAAATTTATATTTTTTTGCAATGAAAGTTTGCATTTTGGCGTTCTTTGGCCATAGAGATGCTCTTTGTATTTGAAGAACATTGCCAGCCTTGCTGAACCCACTAATACTAATTTGTGCCACCCCCTATCTCCTCACTTAATGGTGCCAGGTGAAGCAGATCATTCCACGTTGGTAGATGGCAAGGCTACCCCTGCTTATGATCAGGGGAGGAAGTACACCATACGGAGAATACGTGGCTGTCACCAAAAACAGCAATGCATGTTCCTACTTACAGGTGTCCAGACATCCTTTACTGTGCTTGCTTGTACTTGCCAGCCAAAGTAGAACTAGATCCCAAAAAGGGGGAATAGACTGACATGGGGTTGCTAGTATTAGCAGCAGCCAAGTTCTTTTGTCTCCTTCTGTTTTGACCTTAGGCAGCATAGTTCTTAAGTTATGGCTTTGGACTAGCTACAGTTTGTGCCACTAGGGCAGTTGTCTGGTTTGAGCGTTCATCTCTGCTTGTGGTGAGGATGGCAGGCAAGAGAAAGGGAGGGGTGGACCTTGGGGAAGGTCTTTGAGAAGACCTCCTTCTTCTCTCTCTCTGTCTCATGTAGGACCAGTTCATACATCGAATCCCCCCCCCCCTTCCATAGAGTGGCAGAATAAATTGCAAGAGTTTGCCAAAATGGCTCAGTTGACTAATACAGTGGTACCTCGGGTTACATACGCTTCAGGTTACATACTCCGCTAATCCAGAAATAACGCTTCAGGTTAAGAACTTTGCTTCAGGATAAGAACAGAAATCGTGCTCTGGCGGCGCAGCAGCAGCGGGAGGCCCCATTAGCTAAAGTGGTGCTTCAGGTTAAGAACAGTTTCAGGTTAAGAACGGACCTCCGGAACGAATTAAGTACATAACCAGAGGTACCACTGTAGTCTGAGAGGTGATTCCAAACAAAAATTTCAGGGAAAATGGGATAGATATAAATTATATGTCCAGAAATATAGTAAAGATACATTAGCTATGCCAGCATTTGAGTAACCTTGGAGGCAGAAAGAGCATGATAAATTGTAGTATAGGTACTTGTTGATATTAGAATGTATTAGAGATATATAAAGAAAAAATATAGTAAGTTGAAGTACATTCATTTGTATGGCTGCAATATACAGTTGGGTTTGATAGGAAGTCCATTATGTTTAGGTTATTTATGTGATTGAAGAAAATTTGTTGTTTTGTTTTAGTTTTTGTCTTTTTAAGTTGGGTGGTTATTGTTCTTGGTGGTTTTTTGTGTTTTTTTAATTCTTTTTATATTTTGAGATGTAAAAGTGTACAGAATAATGTATGTATAATGAGAAATATGAAACAATGTACGGTAATATATTTTTGTTTAATATTGTAACATAAGAAGATTGATTAAGAAAGCTTATTTAAAAAAAAGAATTCCCCCCCCCTTTCAGTGAGTGGTCTTGCAACCTTCTTTGGGGTATACAGATGTTGTGCGTAGGTTTATTGTGTGAACTGGCTGATCATGGTTGTGCCCAGTACCAGTTCTGCATTAGCAGCAGCAGCTGAAGTCACAGCAATTACTGCCAGCCATCTTTGTGATAAGCCCATTTCACACTTAGTGACATGCACTATCTACAGCCCCAAAACAACATGCAGATTCTTCATGCTTTATATCCGAACATGGTTGCATAATTTCCCCCCCATCCTCTTTCTTTCACCTTCCTGGTGGATATATAGAAGTTTTAAATTGTTTTTATTGCAAATTTATTAAAAAAAACAGAGAAAAGAATCAGGAAAAGCAGGAAACCTCCCCAGTTTAGCTCACAATACAACAACCATCAATACATCCATCTTAGTCTACACATATGGCTTGGTATATGCCCTCCCAATGTCCAAGCAGGTAGCCAAAATAAGTTGATGCTTATAAAGTGTTCAAATGTGGCAAGCGTGTTAAGGTCTTTAGAGCATTGCGTAATAGATAGTGGGTGCTTATCTTTCAGGGCTTGAAATAGAAGGACGAGATTCAACTAAGTTGTTGCATGCACGGAATGAGGTCCACTTGTGATACAAGGTTTTCCCTATCCCCTAAATCTGCTCTGGGGGGCTGGGGGAAATGGAAGAACAGGTTAGGGGGAATTCCTGTTGTGTGAATGCACCCTGTTGCTGTGTGCATACTCTTGGCACTACACTGAATTCCATCCTAAATCCCTTGGTGAACATAAAGGCTTGCAAAATCCATTTCTGTTGTCCTGCCATTAATCCCCATACTACAGGAGTATTTTGAATTTGCAGATCTTCTTCTGCTAATTGAGTGCTTTCCAAATTTAGTGTGCTTGAACTTTGTGTGTTGTACTAAATAGAAAGCTGTTTATTGATACCAGATATTTTTGGCTTTCTCATTTTGCTGCTTATACTCACTAGCAGCTACCATTTTATTTTGTGTGTGTGCCTTGTTCTGCTGGAAAAATGAACAACTCTTCATTTTACTTAGAGGCATAACTGTGCTTATTGATTGTGTTTTACTCTGCCCCTCAGAACCGTCCATCTGTAATCACATGTGCCTCTGCAATCAATCGTAACTGTAATCTATCTCATTGTCCGATCGCACACAGTGGATGTGGAACTGCCATGCCAGCCAGTTACCGGAGACCATCTAGCAGTAAGTAATGTTGCTGGATCTCTAGTTTTCCTTCTGAGGACTTGAAAGCTTCATATGGCCATCAAATAACTCTTTAACATGTGCAACAAATTAAGAGTAGAGCGGGTATAAAAGGGAGAGGGTATACTAGGGTCAAATTAAATCTGTAATTGTGTGCTGGAATAGAAATTTTATTGGGATCTTCCTCCCTGTCTTTTGGCAGCAGAAAGCTTGATTCATGCCAGAATTTACGAGCAAATGTAACGGATGGAGAAAAATCAAGGTTCCCCCCAGCTACATTTTTTGTACTTTTGTGCTTGGAAAATGTAGACCTGGTGTTGCTTCAACATTGTTTTGAGCATATTTTCTTAAATCCAATTGTGGGTCTTACTGTTGCTATCTTCTGTAGCATTAAATATGGAACTGTAGTGCTAGCTCAACTAATTAAGAGTGTATTCTTGCATAAAACACACAAGTAGGGAAGCATCCTTGTCTCCTCTTGGGTTGCATCCAGAGCAGGTTAGTCATGCACAGTCATGTACTGCTGAAATGAGAGACCTAAGTTACCCAACTGATTTCAACTGGACCTAAACGTGACTCATTTGCTCTGGTACCCTTGAATTTGAGATTATATGACAGTATCAGTTTTATATAGGGGCCAGATACAAATTATATATTAGAGACAACATGCAAATAATGACTTTTTCTAGAAGAAAGTGAACAACAGGGAACAGAAACCTGAGGACAAGGACTGGGTTTAGTAAATGTCATTCTCCTATTTTTTAAACCCACATAATTTTCTGGTTTCATTTTTTTTTTCTCTGACATTAGCAACATTGTGTTCATACGACAATTTTACAGGAGGGCATTTCAGCAAGTGTGCAAACAAAGGTATTGCATAGCTGCAAAATGTAGCTGGCCATGTTGCACTGTAACTCGCGTATTGAAATAGAACCGTTTTCATGTACACCTTTTCAAAAACCGCTTCAAATATAAATGCATCTCTTTTGTTTTGCTCTTTCTTGCGAATGAGAATTTATATCTCCACTGCATGTACCCAAATGAGTTTTAAAGGAAGCAAACATATTAGAAAGCTTGTTGTATTGGGGATCCACTTCCAACTGGCGCAAAAGAAATGATGGGCAGTATTCAGCAGCATAATAGTTTTTGTTTGCACAATGGGACTTCCCATGCCCTTCCCACATTTTCTCCAGAGGGTTGGTGGAACACCTAGAACAAAGGGTGTGGGAGGATGTTCCATTGCATAAGCAGAAATCCTTGTGCTGATGGAATGTTCACTTTGTGCTAGGGTATATACAGCTCTATGGGATTAACCTTTTTCCTTTTCAAATATCCAGTCTCTTGTTTTAGAAGCCTCTTTTCTGTGTGATACTTATCTGTAAAGAACAGGTGCATTAAGTATTACAAATATATTAACTTGAAATGGTAGGTTAGGACTTTATTTGAAAGGGATGTCATTTCCTGCATTTTTAAAGGTCACTACATGAAAAAACTGCCAAGTATTTTTGCTCGCATGGGTTATTTACTCGTCTTTCTCTCCCCACCACTTCATTTCCCCCTTTAGCTACCACTGCCTGTGATCCAGTGGTGGAAGAGCACTTCCGCAGGAGCCTTGGCAAAAATTACAAGGAGCCAGAGCCAGTGACAAACTCTGTATCCATCACTGGATCAGTCGATGACCACTTTACCAAAGCACTTGGAGAAACGTGGCTTCAGATCAAAGCTGCAAAGGATGGCGTGTCCAGTAGTCCCGAATCTGCCTCTAGAAGGGGGCAGTCGTCTTCTCCTCCTTCCTCCCACATGGTCAATCATAATCATTCCCCTTCTGTAGTCTCATGAAGAGAGGACCACAGTTTCTTCATCTGAAACATCAGTTTGCATGGTTTGACTGAGCTTGGAGCAGTGCTCAAATTGAAATAGTGTTTGGGAGGGAGGATATGAGAGATTAGTTTCAAACACATTTTGTGTTTATTTGCTTGGTTTTTTTTTATACGTGTGCCCTTATAAGATGATAGCAGGAACTATTTGACTAAGAAATAAATTTTATGATGTAGCACTCTTTTTTTTTCCTGCCTCAGTTACCAAAGAAACCTCTGATGCAAATCTGCTGCCCCCCTTAAAAACAAACAAACAGACAAACCACAGAAGGAAGTTAATGGGCAAAAATAAAATAAAGTAATAACTTTTTTAAAAGCCATTCTGTACAGTTGGTTGACCCAAATGCTGTGTGCTTTGGTTAGCTTCTTGAGAGTAGAATTTTGTCTGGGTTTTGCTTCCATTGCTTTTGTTTCCCTTGTGAAGTAACTTTGTATGTATATACTTGAAAAGAACTGTCATGTATGATTTGCACTATTGGAGGAGGTCTAGAGTTGCATAGCAACTTCGTGCACGATGCTTATATTCTGAGGGCAAACTGCTTTGAAAAAAAAGTCTAAAGATGATGTTTCTGTCTCTCTTTAAAGCAAGAAAGCAAAATTTGCTTAGGAAGGGGAAGTCTCATACAGGTTATAGGTCTTTCTCTCTATTAGATTTCAGATGCTTAATGCTTGCAACTGGACTGCATAATTGACCGATTCATGGGCATTTTAAATGTTTCTTAACACTGCAGTTTGTAAGAATAGAGCTGAGGTCAGAGGGTTCAATAGTGCTTAAAGATGCATGTTTTATGAAAAAAATAGCTGGTATCTATTAATGTATAGACAGTAAGAAATATAATACTTATTAGCCTTCGTTGAGAACTAGTTTTATTTTTATTTTTCAGTAACAGTCCTAGATAGACTTACTGCTGGTACAGTTGTACTCTGATATTTGTATTTGATATTCACTTTAGTAGCAGCCAGCAACCATGGACAGCCTCAGGTCAGGCCTCAAATTAAGCAGTTTATAGTATATATACAATGCTGTGGGGTACATGAATTCTATAGTTTCATTCATTACTGAACGATTTTATATCTGCATCACCATCTGCTTCATACATAGTTACAAAAATCTAAAGAATATCTATGAAAGCTACCAGTTGGAGAAAACTGCTATCTTGCTAAATATTTTTTACCAGGACAAGATTGCCTTTCACAATCTTATTTTTGAGGCTGCTTATAAACCTAGGCCAAGGCACCAGTACATTCCTCCATTTAAAAAGAAAAAGAAAACACGGTTATAAATGTGTTACTTGCATTTATTTCATTTGCTATATTAATAGCCACTAACTAGGTAATAGAGGCAGGCATAAAGAACAGGCTTGTGTTAGTAGTAATGAGCTTCTCAGCTTTTTGTTAAATATTGTGGCCCACCCCACTCCTTAGCCACACCCACACATTCCACCAATCCCCAGTACAGTCACAACGAGGGCTTTTTATATTGGGTTACCTGACAAGACTGGCTGTATTGAGAATTTATGAATAGGTGAAAGACAGAACTGCATGTGATGTATTCTGGGCTGTGTTACAGTATTGGGTCCATACTGGCTTTTACATTTGTTTAAAATAGTAAAGCTATTCAATATGAAAAATGCATAGGTGGCCAAGACCCATAAGATAACCTGTTTTGTTTCTGTTGTTCCATATTAAGTGTGGCTGCCTATTTTTATTTTTTTATTTTTTTTGAAAAAGCAGGAAAAGGACCCTTGCCACCCATTTCACTATCTTCATACTGGGTATCCAGTGCTCTGTGTCTGCTTTGGCATTTGGTACCCTACTCCCCGTAAGGAAATTGGAGAAAAAAGAACACACTTTTTTATATAGGTAACTTTAAGACCATCATTACGCTGTGCGTAAAGAATGTACAGAGAAATTTGTAGGTATTTTTTGAGGAACAATTAATTTGTTAATGATATGTAGCTATTTAATTTTTCCCTTTTCTTTACTGTAATCATTCTCTCTCTTTTTGTCTGTTTGGAGAAAAAAGTTGATCTTTTTTTGTTTGTAGATGTCTGTAATACAGTAAAAGTGCAGGAACACAGTTATTCTATGAGAACACTGCATTAGCAATTAATAGCCACTAGTGTGTTATTGCTACAGGCTACTGAGCGGTCTAACAGGAAAGTACTAATGACTGTAGATGGACTCTGGGATATGTAACTCCTTTGACATTTCGTTTAAGCACAATTTTACAGTATCAAGTTTACCTATCTGTGATAGGTAAATGGATTTGTGGTGGGGCAAAGATTGGTGCCTCATCTTAAATACACAATACTTGGAAGTAAACTCTGCTGATTTTGGTGGAACATACTTCCAAGTAACTGTGTTTAGGATTACAGGCTCAGTGAGATGTGTTGTCTTCTGTATAATCATTTGGAAATAAAGACTCTATGGGAAACATAATTACTCTGAGAAAGCCAAAGGGGTTGGGGTGGAAAGAGGCAGAGGGAGAGTAACCTCACTGTTACATGAAGTTTTTTTCACAGAGCCACATTATCTACAGTTCAGCTTGAACAATGCTCTCCGTGTTTGTAAATCTGTAATATATCATTCTTTTGTGGCCTTGTTTCACCTGGAGATTTTTAAAAAAGGTTTGGCAGGCCATCTTTTTTGTACTTAAAAGTAGCCTTAATGAACAATAAAGTGCTCTTAAATCTCACATATTTGTAAGCATGTGTTTTTTTAAATAAATATAAAAACTCACAAGAGATTTCACATGTCCACCACCACTCTGTGCTAAAAAGTCATAATCCCTAAGCAAGCGAAGATGGACACAGTGTACCTCTGCTTGCACAGTACTGGTTTGTGTTAGTTCACTGGTTGTGAACATTTAGGGGGCCTTCATTTAAACATTCCACAGAATACTGGACACAATGGGGGGAGAACCCTTTCTTAACAATGGTGCAGATTAGCTTTCCCCAGCTGTTTTGGATTACAATTCCCACCAACCTAAACTAGCATGGCCAATGGTCAGGGATGATGGGAATTGTGGTCCCCCATATCTGGAGCCCACCAGGCTGGGGAGGCCTGATCTAGCTTCTTAACAGTATCCAGCTGTTGTGCTTGCAATAGAGATTTACAGTTACTATTACAGTATTGTGTTAGCAATGAGGAAAGCTTCATCAGATGTTTGTTCAATGTAAGCAACAAAAAAGATCATTTTATCTTATGCTTTCTCATATTAGCAAAAGATGCACAACTGCTAGTGATAGCCACCTGTGACCCCCTCTATTTTTATTTGAACACCTTTTGAAACTGCTGTGATAGCTGTGGCTTTGTATATGTGCTTCACAGAACGCATTCTCCAGCCAGACAATCCCATGTAACAGAACCGTTTCAAATACTGAAATGGCTTTCTCTTAATCACTCCATAGCCAATTCTTCCCCTCAACCCTCATTCACAGACTATACTTTCTTTGCTCTTGCAGCTTCTGCCAAATGGGAAGCTTCAGGGATCCAGGTGACAAAAGGTTTCCTGCTACACTTTTTCCTCTTCACAACAACCTTACCCCAATCCTTAAATCCAAGCCACAAAGATGCAGGCCACAAGTGAAACCCACAAAAGGAAGCCAGTCTACCTGTTGGAAACTATTTATTTACAAACTAATGTTCCTTGTGACACAAGGGTTTGTTTCCCTTGAAATTTAGGAAATTTCCTAAAGAAGGCAATTAGAATATAATTTTCTTTTCAAATTCTAATTATTTAGAAAGATACGCAATAAGCTGAGGCTTATTGAAGTGAAAAACCATACATGCATGCACATGTATTTTACCAGTATATAAACTGGCACAGAAGTACTGGGGAAATGGTCTAACACATAGGACCTTTCAGGGAACAGGCTTAAGTGTATCTTGCTAGTCCACCACTCCCTGCTGCATTTCTTCAGAGGCCTAGTTTCTCAGGTAGCATAAGCATGTGTCTGGATTCCACTACTTCCATTATAGGTACAAACTTATCAGACAGAATGATCTGCCATAGGGTAGAATAAACAACATGTTACGAGAAAGATCAGATGCAAAGGAGAGTGTCGCGTTTTCCATGCACAGGAAACACTTTGCATGTCTCACTCCCTCACCGCCAGTTTGAAGTGGTACAATCCAGGTACACAACTTCATCTACCATTTGTGAGAACTAGGGACTGAGTTTTGCAAGAGACAAAATGGCAAAACTGCACTCTTCTGTCTTATCTTTTCCTACCCCCTTCACCTTTTTGGTGCAAATATAAGAAACAGTAAGGAACAAAAGGGGAATATGAAGGATCTATTTCCTCGAACACTCATTTTCTACTCCGAATGCCTGACAAAGAATTATTTTTGCTTTATCCCTCTGGCAAAATATGCCCCTTTCTTCCCCTGACTCAAATTGGCCGACTTGTATGATTGGTTGCCAGTCAGGGCCTTGATGCCTTGACCTTCCGTAATTCTGTTCTGAACTTTTGGTTATCTGCTTTGAATGCATACTATAAAAAAGATGAAGCATAAGGGAATAACAGCACCTCTACCCCTCAGACTCAAAAGCATAAACAACAGTATTGCAGATGACCCAAAGAACATGAAGATGAGAGTACAAATCAATACAGAATCATTTCATTTTGTTTTGAGACTCCTTAGACCTGTTGCAAGCTATCAAGGATCCATTTCTCACAGAACATGATCTTCCAACTTTTCACCAACACAATCAGGAGGCCACTTCATAACATAATACTTCATAATTCACTGACTGTTGTATCACTTTGATTGAGTATTCATATCCAGCTAACATATTTCTCTGTTAGCTGCACAGGCGTGGGAGGAATTCTAAACAGAGATTCTGGATGCTCACATAGAACTGAGGTAGAAAAATAGCATTTCTCCTACAATAGGCTACTTTTAATTTATGACAAAGCTGTTACTCAGTTCAAGAAAGAGCACACTGCATCCGATTAACACAAGATCATTTCAGCCCCTCGCGTGATGGATGATGGGCTAAACTCACTGTACATTGTTGGTCTGTTACTAAAACTGTCACATTGATTTTGATATAAAGCACCCTTCATAAAGGACATTTGTCATCTCATTTTCATGCTTCCTACATTTCTTATTTTAAAAAGCCGTTGCCTCTGCACTCCCTGTTGTTTTTACATTCCCTTACTCTGGTTCTACAGACATGTGATGCAGAACGTAGCTACTGACCTTTCCTCTCATGTGATCGTAATTTTGATACAAAAGCAACTATATCGCATACCCAGTATACAAGGAAGAATGCGGAGGACTCGAAGCAGGCTGATGTTATTAAGAGGTAAGGTTGCCATGGTAACAACATACTTGGAACAGAGCTCTACTCCAGACATAAGGAACCTTTGGCCCTCAAAATACTGAACTACAACTCCCATCAGCCCTGCCCTGCATGGCCCATGGTCAAGCCTGATGGGAGTTTCATTTTTATTTATTTTATACAATATACCACTTGTCTGAGGTTGTTGGTTTTTTTAAACCAAGTTGCATTCCAGTAACATCAGGAGGACCAGCAGTTCCCTACTCCTGCTCTCTATTCAGGCTCATAGTGGTAGTGGCCAAACACTCACCAGACATATAAATATGCATTCTTGATACTCTACATTTGCAGTGGTGACTGCTGTTATAATGGAATACAAGAATGCTAAAAATGTGCCCTCTTTTCAATGATCCTTCCAAAACAAACAAAAAACCCCAAAACTTAGCAAACCAAGACAATTAAGACTGAAACCTCATAATCTGGTGAACCGGGTTCGTGTCTCCGCTCCTCCACATGCAGCTGCTGGGTGACCTTGGGCTAGTCACACTTCTCTGAAGTCTCTCAGCCCCACTCACCTCACAGAGTGTTTGTTGTTGGGGGAGAAAGGGAAAGGAGAATGTTAGCCGCTTTGAGACTCCTTCAGGTAGTGATAAAGCGGGATAACAAATCCAAACTGCTCCTCCTCCTCCTCTTCTTCGTCTCTCTCTCTCTCACACACACACACCCCTGAAGTTTTGCTTCAGGACTCTGGACCTTTATTCTTAAAAAGGTAAGCAGCAGCTGTTGAATGAATGATTACAATAGTAATGGAGCACACAGAAGCCAAAGTAGTACAAAAAAAGCAAAGAAAAAGAAGCAAGATAAAAGTAACATAAACAGAATACACCACCCAATGCTGACTTGTGTGAACGAAGCAACATCAAAATGGAAGCAGCTCACATTCAGGTGAGTCACCAGGAAGTATACCTGCATATCTTAATATTTCAATTAATACATGAATTATATGAATCAACAGCTCTGGCTCAATGGCTGAACATTTATTTGACCATCTTACTAGGTCATGTTCCAGAACTCTGTGATACGCTACCATGCTGGTCAAAGATAGCCCTAGATTATTTTAACACTTCACTGTGTCTGCAGCATAGCAGCCCTCTGAAGATGTACATTGAGTAGTCCTACTCAAAAGTATTTCAATCTACCCTGCAGTGAAAACCAGGAGGAAAAAGACACGGGGGGGGGGGGGGTTAGATGGAAAGTCATATGGAAGGACAATGCACATAATGATAAAACATACAGATATACCTCCGTTTCCAAAATTAAGTTGCATTAGCATAACCTGGAGTTGTTAGGGGGAGGCTGGTATTAATTTATTACATTTTGATGACTTTTTAACAATTTTGTATGTCTAAATTTCACTGCAAGTCACCTAGTTGCCTAACACAGGCAGCTAATAGGCATCTTCTAACAGTAGTTTTCAACCAGTGTGCCGCAGCACCCTAGGGTATCTTGAATGATAGTCAGGGGTGCCACAGGCAGCACTGGCCTCTGTCCCTCTTTCCTTCCCTCCCTCCTCTGATGCCCTCTTGCATTTCTGCCTCCCAAAGGCTTGCACAGCTGTTTGTTGCAGCAGCCTTGGCTACAAGCTCCCCTGCTGAATGGTGCCTCTGGGGCTGGCCCCTGTGGGGAAGTGTGAAGAGGCACCTCTGTTTGAGGCAAGGGGGGCAGCTCAGTGACCAGGGGCAGCAGCTTCAGCTGCCCAGAGGACTCCCAAGGAGAGGGGAGAGGAGGCTGAGGGAAGACTCCATAAGTGAGGGTATTTGAAAAGGGGTGAGGGGCTGCCAGCTCTGCAGGCAAGTGATGATATAACTGGGCTCCTGAGCCCCACAGGGGAGCCACAGAAAGAATGTAGTAGTTCAAGGGAGCCGCGGACCCCAAAACGTTGAAAAACCTCTGCTCTAACAAATCACCACGACTACCAACAAACAGAACTGGAATGATGATGAATTGGCCAAAGTGCAAAGAAGCATGTTCAGGTTGTTGGGGCAGACAGCGGCCTTCGTCTGCATCCAACTGATGTTTCCTAAGTGCCCAACTTTACTTTCTTATTAAAAACTGGTTGACATTCACTCCTACAGGGGAGAATAAAAGGGTCACTCTTACTTGAGGTGGGAGGAAAGTACATTTCTTGCTGCATCCTCACCCTTGTCCTGCCTGTCCTAAGTGGCAGGTATTTTTATTTATTGTGCTTGAACAGCAGCATATCACTTGCTTTGAAGTCCAGGCATAGTTACTGACATTTTTCATCTAGCCATTTGTGCTATTTTTCATCGTAGTCTTAATCATAAGAGAGCCAACTGCTGTCATTCTGTGAGGCAGCTAAATTAAGCCACAGCTATCAATTCTTGGCACCGGTGCTGGAACTTCAGAGGCAACAAAGACAATCTGCCCTTGTACACAGTATTTTATCGCATGATGCTGTTTGTTCCACTCCTCTCTCGCTCCCACCCCCCACCCCACCCCCATTGCCAGCAAGCCAGTGGTTAAAGTCTCTTGAGTACAATCACAATTGGAATTTATTGTTGCAAATGTATTCCCAGTCAGCAAAGAACAGTAAAGTCTGAAGCTGTTAATGGCCTTTCTCTCTAAAACGAAGTCACAGACATGATCTTCCCTTGAATTTTAAGCCAAACTATTTCACCCAGGGTGCTATCATCTTATGCTAAATGATTGCATTATCAAAGGGAACAGAGCCTACCTAAACCTTGTCACACAGGACCCATAAGGCAAGCTGTCAGGTATCTTCCTCCTGATCTCTTCAAATGCAAAAAGAGTACTTGAGATGCCCACATGAAGAACCTGACCACATTGGTCAGAGGTCACTCCTGCAAAAGAGAGGGGAAGGGCTAGGTTTTGGAGTCATCGGGCTGTGTTTTGTTTTAGTATTTCTGTTAGACCTTCTTGCCCTCTTCCTAATATATTCTTAATACAGTCTCATCATTGGATTAGTGGAGCTTCTGTGTGTTTGCCAGTCTCAGGATTTGGGAATCCCCACGTGCCTAAATAGCTATGGGTTCCATGTTATTGGAAGCCCAAAACCAGAGTCAGTAAAGGCAGGAATATGCTCTATTGTCAGGGAGAATCAGAGGCCTAAATTGCAAGGCTGAAGCCGCAAGGGGTGTTAAGTCTGGGATACCAGGATTTAACAATCATGCCTGCCCATTCCCCACCCCCCTTGTTTCTGGGGCTGTAGGTCACAAAAAGCGTGGTGGTGGCAGTAACCACCAGATAGTAAGACTCACTGGCAACACCGCAGGGCTGTCGTGTTGCAGTTGGACAAGGAAAGTGGTGCGAGTGTCTTCCTCTTCGCCACAAACACGAGGCCTCTTAAAACATTTGTACTTTTCTGCACTGTGTCTACAACATACTGTTGTGCAACTGTGAAGAACAGGCATTCTTGCCTCTATATGCCACTCTTAAGTCAAGCACTGGTAAGAAACCCAGGCCTGCACACAATTTACCCGATGGCTCAAAAATGTAAGGGGAAATAGTCTAGTTTTCTTTTAAATCCGCTTTGTCTGGTTGGCACTGACCCAATGACGGGGGCTTCTTGGTGCTGGTGCCTCCTTTTATGGAAAGGCCTTCCTACTGAGGTGTGCCTCCCTCTCATTAACATTCAGGAGGAATCTAAAAACATTTCTTTGTGCAGATGGTTAAGGTACTGTTCCCACAATCTTTAAAATATTAGCATTGAGGGTATGTGACCATTTCAAAATATTTTTAAAGTTTTTAATTACCGGTATGTGTGTGTATGGTCATGTATACAGATTAACTACGCACTGTGTGAAGTACTTTTGAGCAGCAACCAGCTTCCTGCCCTTGTGTCCTCATTCTTGACATAACGGCACCACTTCGCTTTTCAGCTCCTCATTCACCAGGGCTTGAAGTCATTGGCCTTGTTTAATAGTATCTACTATCTGATAGCACAAGGATTTGCTGCTCTTCTCACACCCCACTGCAGCCTTTGATCATTACCGTATTTTTCGCTCCATAAAGCGCATCCCCCCTAAAAAGGAAGGGGAAATATCTGTGCGTCTTATGGAGTGAATGGTGGTCCCTGGAGCTGAATTTCCCAGGGGCCAAAAGAGGATCATGCCTTTTATTTTACAAAGAGAAAATGGGGTATTGAAAGGACCCCACTCAGCAGCTGATCAGCAAGAGATCGGGAGAGAGATAAGAGTCCCCGGCTCCCTTTCAGCCCCGCCCTCCATTGTTGAATGTGCTGCAGAGGGAGGTTGTTTGTTTCCCCAGCAACATGTGACTGGCTGATTAGATTATCTGTCTGGAAACTGTAGGAAAGGCTCCCTTTCCTTTAGAAGCTGCAGAAATGTGAGTTGAACCCCATAAAAACGGGGCTTTTCCTCTTTGCTTTTCCCCCTTTGCAAAAAAAGCTGCAAAACTTTTAGCTGATCCTCAAAAAAACCCAGGGCTTTTCCCTTTGCAAAAAAGCTGCAAAACTTTTAGCTGATCCTCAAAAAACCAGGGCTTTTCCCTTTGCAAAAAAAGCTGCAAAACTTTTAGCTGATCCTCAAAACACCAGGGCTTTTCCCTTTGCAAAAAAAGCTGCAAAACTTTTAGCTGATCCTCAAAAAAACCCAGGGCTTTTCCCTTTGCAAAAACAACAACAACTGCAAAACGTTTAGCTGATCCTCAAAAAACAGGGCTTTTAGAGGAGGAAAACCAGAAAAAATATTTTTTATCTTGTTTCCTCTAAAAACGAGGTGCGCCCTATGGTTCAGTGCACCCTATGTTGTGAAAAATACGGTAGATATGGCTTTGAGCAAGCGAAGCAGGCCCAAGCACAGCTTCCCTATGGCAAGAATTCAGGTGCTTCATCTGACTGATCGGCAACAGAAATTCTGAAAGTGAGCTGCTCTAGTCTGTCGCAACTATTATTTTCTGCTCCTCTGCATATCCAAAATTCCCCAACCCCTTATTAGCCATTATCTCAAATACCTTGCAATTTGAGTTGCTTTCCTCACCAAGTCCTTTCCCAACTTTGGCAAGCAAAAAGCATTTGAAAAATACTTACCTGCCAATGAATGGGCATCTGCCTCTTATATATCAGTATCATGCACACGCGCACGCACACACACACACACTGCTAGTCACATATTTATTTCACAAATTACTAAAATAATTGCATTAGAAATATAACTTGGGCACCGAAGTGCAAGTTGGCAAACAATGAGCCCAAGGTTGATTTCCAGAGAGAGTGAGCTGGCTTTAGAACTACGTTTGCCATATATTAAGCATGTTTCCACTAGCAGTTCTTAATTTGCTGCTCCACACCCATAGCTAGACCATACTGGTTTGATTTCAAAACTAGAGTCATTCTAGCAGTGAGATGCCCTCCCTGTCCTCAGGTTATGCCAAGTAGAATCTTGTGGCCCTGTCTGCTGGTGCCAGGAAAGCACATGTTCTGTGCCTGGGTATGCTTCTCCAATGAAGAATTATTAGCACCTTTGTGGCAAGTTACAGGAGTTGACCTGCTTTCAAAGTAGTTTACATTTGCATCGTAGGCATGGGTCGTCTTTTGAAAAGGACAAAAACAGCTTTCAAAACAGTTTTGCAATATTTACAGCTATGGTTGACGTTTTATGGGGAAGCATGCAATCAAAACGTGACTCTCATCTAATGGTGAAAGCTGAAAGATAAATGACCATTAACTTTCTATAGACCTTAAAGTACAAGATACATGAACTGAATATGGGCAGAGGTGTGGATCACTGCTGACTTCAATTTGCATTTAAAGGATATAGTGGCCATGCAACACCATGGTCAGAGTGGGACAAAGGCACAAACCATGGTTAGTTGTGGACCTAGGTGATGTGGGGGTGCCCACACAATGATACATTAAGACGTAGGACAACAATTCTGAGATTAAATCAGGTCCGACTTTATTATAGGCTACAGAAGGTTTTGGGGTGTACTGAGATATCAACCAGCCCAACTGCTGACTGGTGGTTGGTAGGGGTTGACCAAGGTTAAGGATCACCCTACGATTTGCATCATATCTGCACAACCCTTATGATCACGGACCCATCAGGCCTGAGCTGGCCGCCTGGACATGCAGCACCCCCTCAGGCTCCTTTACAGGGATGCCCCATAACAACCGAGCAAGAAACTGCACTGGCCAAGATTTGGCCATGTGGTGCCACAGTCCAATGTTAACTCTTAAATATTATTTACTGGAATGTATTTATTCGTTTGCTCTGCCTGGACCTCCTTCCAAGGAGTTCAGAGTGGCTTGCATACAATTCAAAGCTACGGTAGGCATCTCTTAAGCCTGAGTCATTTATCAGGAGAACTGCTGCATATGCTTTGAGACTGGAGTGGCTTACATGCAGCCCTCCAGATAGAAATAACACAAGCTCCCACCAGCCTCTTTATGCATGGCCAGTGGCCAAGTATGAGGGGAGCTGTAGGTTCAGCAACAGAGGGGGGCAGGTGTTGCTGGACTACTGTGTTATACCATTCTTGTGCCCTAGTACAAACTGAGTCAAACTAGATGGCAAGCGATTTGAGCTGTAGTTCAGCTGCTCTGCTCTCCTTTCAAGTTAGGTTTTAGTTTGTCCCTGAAATTATATTTATGGATGCCCTCCTTCCCATCGCTTGAACTAATGAGAGCTAGAGGCCATTTTGGAGAAATTGTATACTGTAAGTCATGCAGAAAGATTCCTCAGCATCTACTACCTTCAGAAACAATGGAAAAAGGATATTGGAAAGGAGGGGTGTGTGCATGTGTGCATGCCTGTATGTACTTGAATGTAGTGAGATCCTAATAGCAAATTGGATATCTGCCTTCTACCCTACCACTCATTTTATGGCCAAACTGTTTATTTTGGAAGAGGAGAGGAAGAGGGTAGGAGAGAGAAATCATGCATCTTTAGCCTAGTTAAAAGTGCTCAATATATAATCTAGCAGAGTCCCTATTTCGAAACAAAGAAAGTAAACACCGAGAGAGAGCTATAACAGTTGTAAATGCATTGTGTATTGAATGGCTGCCAGAAAATCCCAACTTGTTTGTTTTTAGAGGCCCCTTGTTACATAAGAAACCACTTGGTAAAAGTTACGGCAACCTTGATTCAACCAATGAAGAAGAACTACGCATACATGCCAAGCAATCTGTGTCCACACAGCAGCCAAATTGGGGAGGACAACAACTGTCTCAGTGAAAGTGCTCTGTAAATGCTATCAGTAACAGAAGTAACCTTGATTTGTACAATGCATTAAGTGAAAGTTCACTAAGATATGTAATTGTTTTATCTCTGGTGATGTTGTTGCCAATTTTTCTCTGTTTGGATTTATGATTTTCTGTACTGCTGGCTTTTGCCGTAATAAAACTGACTGACTGATATGCTGAATTAGCCTATTTATTGTGGGGGGGGGGCTGTATTTTTTGGGAATCCATATCTATAGAAAATGGTTCCGCTTTAGCTTCTACCCCAAACATACCTAAGGGCCAATTCACAAACTGAGGGTGTAGTCATAATCAGTGTATATAATATAAATTCATGTTAGCAGGGATGCAAAGAAAGCAGCAGCTAAATGCATATGCTAGGAAGTCCCACATCGAGACTCACCTGAGCCACAGACAAACTTTGCTACCTGGCCTCAGGCCACTGTCTGCAAGATGAGGATAACACTACTAATCAACCTTACAGGCCTACTTTAAGAATGACTGAGGTAATGGTTAGGAACAACACTCAAAAGTGCCAATGCCAAGGATGGTAAAACTCCAGCCATTTCACACAATTATTTTGTTGTTGCACGACACAGTTTATCAACTTGGCCGACCTAGACAAAAGACTTAAAGTCTTAGGCAATATTCTGAAGATCAGCCTTTGCCCTCTGTGACACTTGTGCAACTGCAGTATTATTCCAGTCTGAGTAATATCACTGTGTAGTAGTTTAGCCTTTGTTCTACAGGTACCCTATGAAGATATTGCCTTTGGGCTTGCCCAACAGTCTGTTGCACACATGTGTAGCAGTAACGTCTACCTAAGATAAATATTGAGGATGTCAAAAATGACTCATATTACAGCCTAAATCCTTTCCAGTATGCACAGCACTCATGGTGTACGAAAAATAACCACCTTGTCTTGGAAAAGACATATAACTCTGGAAAGGCAAAAAACCAAACCAAACAAAAAAAGAGAGCTATGAGATAACACTCTTAGCAACTGAATTCAATCCACTCCTGTATAAGAGTGATTGAAACAACAACAACAAAACTCTGAACTCCCCCCAAAAAGTTTGGGTGGGACAGCATCTACCTAGAGAACCATTATGTTTCTTGGGTCAGGCAAATGCAGTTTTAAGGTTGCCTGCCTTATCCCACATCAACAGTAGTATCAGCAATCACACCAATGCCAGCTGCTTCTCACTTGCTTCCCTGAGATGCAGTGGGCAGTTTAATGCGAAACTGGTTGCTTAGATCTCACCCGCTGCTCTTGCAGGAACAACAATGTCCCTTTCCCCACCTGAATTCATGCCTGATTACAGAACTGAAGCATCCCTGGTCACCTTGATGGACAAGAGAGGGATGGGGGAGAGCAACTCTGCTAATTCCCCCAACAGCATTCAGTACCATTGACCATGATATCCTTCTGGAGTGGCTCAGTGGGCTAGGAGTCTAAGGCATGGTGAGACAGTCATTCTGCTTCTACCTACAGGGCTGTCTCCAGAAAGCAGAGTTAGATGGCTGTTCCTCAACACCACTGAAGTTCTGCTGTAGGGTTGCCCATAATTCTTTCTTGTACCCATTGTTATTTTAACATATTTTATGAAACTTACATAAATGGCTGCCAACTATTAAGACCTTTGGGGGGAGGCCTTCTTGAGTATACAGCAGTTGGCCAGTTTTTGGTATGCCACAACACGAGACAAGGGCCTTCACAACAGTGCCCCCACCATTATGGAGCTCCCTCCCTTCCCGAATTTTTTATGTCAGACAAGAATGCATTTGTGTGCCCAGCCCTTTCTTATCTTACTGGTTTTAGCTGATTTTGTATTTCTGGATGTGTATGAAAATGTTATTGTGTATTGCGAACTTGAAGTTTTATTGTGACCTGCTCAGGCAGGAAAGAACAGGTTAAGTAATACTTATTAAAATGATAATGAAATGAAGACACAATTAACTTGGCAACATTAGTACAGACTGATGCAGAGAATATGAAGGCCTTTGGTCGAGGGCAAATAACTTAATGTGGGAGCAGGGGATGACTAAAAAAGACTCCTCCTTTTGTCTGTCCTGAATCTCCTACCTTTCAGCTTAATTGTATGACTTCTGGTTCCATTGTTATGACAAAATAATAAGAATAATCAAGACTTTTACTTTTGGACAATCATGCCAGCAAAAACACACCCATTCATTCCCCAGAGCTCAAATTTAAACTTCCTCCATTATCAAACTACAACAGTAGATGGTGGTGCCAGAAGTCTATCTATGCAAACAAGGCAGTGAGTAAAAGTACTTGGAAGTTCTTTTAATGTACATTTCATTCATTAGAATAAAATCTTTCATTATGTTTTCCTCAATTAAGTGCTTAAAACATTTTACAAAGGGGGGGGGAGACAGCTAAAAGCAAGAGCGCCATTCTGGTTTGTAAGGGGAGAGGAAAACACAATAAAGTTAAACAACAGAAGGTTTTCTAAGTCACAGTGGAGTACTTCTGCACAGCACAGACATCTGGGAAGCATATGTACAGGAAGCAAGCTCAGTCTTATACAACTCTAAGTTACTGGAATTACTAAGCAAGGAAACATTGTATTACCCTGTGCTTAAAATGTCATATATAGCTAAAACTCTGGAAGGGAAAAACAGTTGACAAATTCAATCTTGATAATCCAAACGTCAAGACAGACATTCATTGGAGAGTTTTCCTGGGACCCCGAGCTGTTTTGTACTCTCAGCTAATCAAGACTGTAGAATTTCAAAACAGAGTTTCCTGTTTCACTATCTACAAATGACGTCTGTGCTGGTGACTCAGTGCAAGCTGTGGAGTACTAAATTTTCCCAGTGTAGAGTTCTAGTCTGTCATCAGAGATGCTGAATTTCCTCAGCAAGTAGTGCCTGAAGGCCATTATGCAATTTCATTATTTTAAATTAAAAGATTGCACTTGCATACACATGAGAACTGTACTTCCTATTTCTGCTATTGCTAACGTACAGCTTCTAAGTGTTGATATTTTTTAAAAAAATGCACACCCCTTCCCAAGAGCTAGATTAACTTACTAGATAGAAAAACGTAAGACGAAATAAACAGGGGTTTCGTAATTAGTAGAAATAAGAAATCAAGTAGAGACAAGATTCAGTGAGCAATATGCAGGTTAAAAGTATGCTGTTAACATGATATGCCATAATCTGGCTACTTTGAGCCTCTCCAGATTTGTGACTGCAACCAGAAACGATTTGAGAAAGTAGTCCAATGGCAAAGGGCACAAAATGCTAGCATGAAGATTCTGCACAGCTGTTTCATTGTTTATGTGCTGACAAAGAAGATAAAATAATACTTCTATTAAAATCAGTAAATAACATAGTTTCCCTTATTATTATTATTATTTAAATTCATTATACTTTGGAGGCTCATGGCATAGTTTTGGTGTTGGTGGGCAATCACCTCACTATGGAGGCAGCAGAGATGAACTATTAGTATTGGAAGGAAGAAAATCATATGTTATCAACTACCATTTTTTTTAAAAGGCACTAAAGTTGAGAATATATATAGAGTGTTGGCATATACAGGAAGGACAAGGTTGGTAGCAGAATAACCAGAGGAAATGTCTTTTTGAGAGACTAAACATGTGGACCCCATCATTCTATTTATTCTCAATGTGACTAATTTCTTATTGTCTACCTCAGAGACAAGGATACATTGGCCAGAAATCCCTGAATTTGTTTCAAAAGGCATTAATTTGTTCAGAATGTTTACTTAAAAGAAAGTGGGAAACTGGGAGAAAAATAAACAAAGAAGTTTTCTTCAGAGGTATTTTAAATATAAGCTATATTTAGAAGCTGGAAAAAATAGAGAGATTTTAATTTTAACTCTCTTATATATGTATTTCTCACACACAATAGAAAGAGAAGAAACACTCACAGTACAAGTGCCTTGAATTGCAATACTGTCCCATCCCAATAAAAGTTGTGCACCGTTAAGTGTTTCTATTTACAACAGCCACAGTTAAGTAAGCAATCGTTAATTTGTCATATGACTGACAAAAAAACCCACACCAACACACCCTGAAGTGGGTCATCTTTCACTTCATTCACTGAGCTTTCAGAGTGTTTCATCATCGCTCATGTCCCAGATCTGAAATGGAAAAAGGAAGAAAAATGCTGTTCAGTATCTTCAGTGCTCTTTCATATCATTTATACAATTGGTAATTTCAGGTATGGCATAACATAGACAGCCTCTTTCTTACATTAAATTATGAGGCAGCAAATGCCAGAACTTTTATGTTACTATCTACTACTACTACTACTACCACCACCACCACTACTATTAACTTTTTTACCCTACCACCACCAGGGAGTTACAACAATTTACAATTAAAACTTTAAACAGGAGTTAAAATACAGTACAGTCACAGGAATAGGGTGGGCCCCAAAACCACACATTTCAGGTGTCAAAGGCCAGGGTAAAGAGGTGTCTCTTCAGCATTTGTTGGAGGTTATATAGGGAAGAAGCCAGAAGTACCTCTGAGGTGGGAGAATTCCACAATTTCAGGACTGCCACAGAGAACATTTGCCCCTAAACTTCTGAGGGAAGCGAAACTACCAAGAGGCACTATTTTTTAAAAAAGACTGGGGGAGCTACTTGCAGGCTATCCAATATACCATGCTTGGGCATGCTATGAGAATGATACATAAACCAAACTGAAACACAAAACGTTTTTCTCAATTCAAGGTACTGGTAAACCAGTCTGAAGATTTATTAGAAAAGAGTCAGGTGGAGAATCATCCTGTCCAACATGTAAGATAAATATGCCAATTATCACAAACAATAAGAAAGAAGTTAGCGTAATCCACTTTTAAAAACTTGACAGAATCTTCATACGGAAACTTAATAGATCTAATGTTATTTCAAACAAGTAGCTTGGTAATTAAAGGTGTTATATTGAAAATCCTTCAAATTAGTTTTTTAAAAAAATCTACAGCACATGCACATCTAAAAAAGGCAGAGCTTCCCAAACTGTTCATACTGTATGAATTAATATAACTGATGAAATGCAAGTACCGGTAGATATTTCACGCTCACTTTGCCTGGACATTTATTTGCTAGTTATGCCTGCTGCCTTGGAAGTTATGGGGGTGGGAGGCAGCAAGGCTCATAATCTATAAGGAATCCTCCCTCCAGTCTTGTTGAAAGTACGAGTTGCTAACTTTCCTTTCTAGAATGGAACTAATCTGGATGAACAATGTGCTCTCTTACAATATACTTGATTCCACTTCATCTCATGGCAACACATACCCAGCTGGAAATACTGTGTGGAAGCCAAAAATGAATGGAAAAGAAAGATTGTATTTTTCTTGTGCTTAATATTTTAGTTCCATGCTTTGATCATTTGCAGGCGGGGATTTTGTTAGCTGTACACCCCCAAGCTACACTTTATACAGTATAAATATGATAAAAAATTTTTTTATAAAATACAGTTAAGTAAGGAAGTACAAAGAAATCAACGTAACGCATACAACCATTATTCAAGAGCAAAAGAAGATGTGCTCAAAAGGGAGCTTGTGTTTACTAAACCACAGTGCTACTTTACTATTACATTACATGCATGCATCTATTGTAGAGGGAGTACTCAGGATTACGTGTGCTTCAAATTTGGTGCCAAAGCTGGGCTCTCTTGGAATTTGAATGAAATTCCTTGGATGGGAATGCTATTCCATTTTGAAGAATTGGTTTTTAAAAGCTGTATTTTGAGAGGCTGAACCTAGACATACCTCTTGATTTAATACTGTTGCCTTTTCAATTACAAGATTCTGCAGCAGCCTACCACAATCTAGTGCCTTTAAAATGTTTTGAACTGGAAATCCCATCAGCTCCAGACAGCATGACCATCTGGAAGGCACTAGGTTGGGGAACGCTTGCCCTACAGTAACCAAAGAATTTAAACTAGGTATGAAGAGACTTTGCAAATAGGAAGGAAGGAAGGAATAATTTTATTGGCCAAGTACCAACAATCTTGGAATTGTGATTCGGCTACATTGCAATATAAACGTACCTTATACAACACTATTCCACTCACAATACAATAACACAGCAAAGGAACCCCACCCATAACTGGCCTCCCTTTCCGCTACATAACTACAAATTTAACAATTTAATGGCGCAAGGGTAGAAACTGTTCCTGTGCCTAGCCGTTTTTGTATATAAAGCCCTGTAGCGACGTCCAGATGGAAGTAAATCAAACAGATGATGACCGGGATGCAAAGGATCTGCGACAATTCCCTCTGCTCTCTTCCTAACTCGGGTAGCATAGTGTGTCCCTATTGAAGGCAAGCTGGCACCAAATACTCAAGGCTGACCTTGCAACCTGCCAATTCTGCCGTTCTCTAATGTGGAGATAGCCAATATGGTGCTCCCCAGATTTTGCTGGATATCAGCTGCCATATTGGGGTTCAGTTGGTAGTTTGCAAGAGGCAGTTAAACTGATGCTGTTGCTCAAGACTATGTAACTTGCGAGGTTTCAGTTACAACAATTTGCTGTCACATTTGGCTTTTATATGATTCAGTAGAATACGAAAAGGTCAAAATGTATAGCAGATCATTTTTTGGGACATTACATTCAAATTTATTGGTCCATAGTTCTAGGCCAATGGGGTTCATCATATTAGTGAGAATGTGGCAACTGGTTGGAGAGAATAAAAGGGCAGGCTAAGCACCGTAAAAGGGTTAGTCTTTGATATATCTCTTCACCGTCTCCCAAACAACTTAAGCAGCAGCAAGATTCCAGAGATGGGATAGGAACTGAGAAATCACTGTTGCTATAGGCAACAGATGAAGCAGCAAACACCTTAAAGCTGAAATAACAGAAGGCAGAAGCTAAGAAGGATTCCAAGTGGGGAAGAAGAGTCCAGCAGCTGTCATTCTGAAGACCAGAAGTCAGTGTGTCAGTGGTTGGTACCTGACCTCTGGTAAAGACTTCAGTAAAGCTTGTAAGGTAACTGTGGCGAAGAAAACCTGATCAGAGAAAGAACTGAGGCAAAGCTGTATATAATTTCAGGTGAGATCATGAACAGGGAAATCATAAACTCAATGTCAAATTAAGGCTAGTCTGTAAGAAAAGTACACACCTGAGCAGAATACATGAATGTTCCAGTTAGGTATTGGCTTTTAAATATTAACTTGGGGTTTAAATTTCAGGTTCATATTAAGCCCATGCAGGACTATATATCTACCACCCCCGTATGTGTGAAATTATCTTGTACAACAGGAAGGAGATAAAAACAGGGCTTTACCCTTTCTTTTCCTATTCATTCACAGCTAAAAACAATTCTAGATGAACCAAATGTTTTTATGTGGAACAATGAAGGCTTTTCACCTGCTTCCTGCAACAAAGCTGCCTGAAAACAATTACTTACTCAAGCAGAAGTGGAAAAACATGTATCAAGAGTAAGAAAACTTTAGCAATTCAGTACAAAGAATTAGATGTAAGGTTGAGGGCATGTGTATATTACAAAATTATTTATTAATATAGAATAAATCTATAATAAGCATTTTCTTCTCTTCATGCATTACATGCATTACATGTTCCTATAACTCTGTGTATAGGAACTTCTGAAGTAAGATGATAAGGAGTGCATTGCAGGGTCTGGTGAAGGTCGACAGAATTCTGCATCTCCAACCACGGCCAGCTCAAGGCCGCTCACTGTCTAGGCTGTATGGGTAAAAATGACTACACTGAATATAAAAATAAAGAATGAAATGATAAAGAGAAAGGGTGTGTTAGACTGTTACCAGGTGCACTTATTGCCTAGAGTAGCATTTATATTAAAGGCAATGTCAGAAAAGACTTCGTGAAAGGCTGCAGGTTTTTAACAGCACAGCAGCAAACAAGATTACTGTGCCTTTCCTGAACTTGTTAAGCTTCTTAAAAAGTATCTGAAGAAGTGTGTATGCACACGAAAGCTCATACCAAGAACAAACTTAGTTGATCTCTAAGGTGCTACTGGAAGGAATTTTTTATTTTGTTTTGACTATGGCAGACCAACACAGCTACCTATCTGTAATTGTTAAGCTTCTGTACATCTTTCACTGCATCAGTTTACTCCCAAATTACAAATTTTCGCACTCCAAATTCAACATTTGTTCACTTTATCTCATATCTTCCTTCTTTCCCCTTATTTTTAAAAGATTCTTTCATTTGGCATTTTTGCAGCTAAACATGCAGACCTTGTTTCTCCACATTCAAAATACCCTGGGGGGAGCTGGTGGAGCAGTTTGACTTCACCTTCCTGAGACATACTCCACTGCCTCTGGAGGCAGAAGGATGCCAACAATACTTTGATGAATAGGGAATGTTAAGCCAAAGCATGGGAAAGTGTGAACGCATAAGTATGTGAATACTCACAGTCAGAAGTGCTAACTCCTGAAAAATATTGTGGGGGCCCAACATGACATCCTGACACCACATGCACAACATCCCAAGGAGCCAGGGGGAGGAATCGAACGTGGTGGCCCCCATCATCCCCCCCCCCGTCCCACTGCCATGCAAGGAAAGGAGGAGGAAGTTGCCCCAGCCAGTGGTGGTGAGATGTCAGTCACCGAAGCAGCATCATGCCCTCTTCTGCCCTCAGAACAATGTGGGGCACCCATCTCAAAAATACATTTGGGGTCCCAAAGTGCCTCAGCCCCTAGGAGTTGGCACCTATGCTCACAGTAAAAGCAGCAGGTTCTTCTCTGCCCACCAGCCCTCCTCCTGCCTCATGTGTGAAGTCGTGGTGTGGCTTAGTGTTAATCCAATTTTACTGTGAGTGCTTGTGCATTCATATTTAGCCTTGGTTTGGCTTAGCGTTATGTGCAAACCCGGCCATCATCTACTGGATTTTAATTATTACCTGGATGTCAATTACATATATCCAATTGTATCTTTATTCTCCCACCACTTTCTCTCCTGGCTACAATCTTTTTAATTTAACAACTACAATGCAAAATCAACTTATCTTTTATTGAAGTGCATCTGTCGCAGCATGTTGCTATGTGCACTTTGGACAATCTGTATTATAATAGCCCTTGCCTAAAGAATCATAAAATCATAGAACGGAAGGGACCACGAGCATCATCTAGTTCAACCACTTGCAATACAGGAATCTTTCACTCAATGTGGAGCTCAAACCCACAACCCTGAAATTAAGAGTCTTGTGCTCTACCGACTGAGCTATCCCTCTGGAGTATAAATGGTTTGTCCCATTTATACATATATACTCAGTCATGACCCTCTTATTTATGTAATAAAGACTGCGTTTACGGCTCTCCACTGCTCACTTAACTGTATCAATGCTAATTCTATGTTCAATACACATTTGCTAGCAAGATTATTCAACTGATGCTTATTCAAGCAGAAAACATTCCTGCTAGATAGAAGTCCAACCCTGAACATTATAATTTATCTTTTTTAGAAGAAAAGAATGAATGACATATTAAAAGTTTCACCCCTTCCTTTTGTATATGAATGCTACATGTCTGTTGATGGCGAACTAAACTTAGGGTAGTCAATATTGTGCTCTCCATAAGCAATATCTGCATAATTCTAATCTATCCAACATTTTAAAATTGAATTAAACCTGAAATGTTTTATTTTAGAGAGAAGTGAACAAAGTTTAAAGATTTACTTGAGTGTCAATAGGTGTATTTATGTAAAAGTTGCAAATATTTTCCCACAAAAGAAAACTCATCATAAAACAAGGGAGGTGTCCAATGCTGGTTATTGTGATTTCAAGACGAACTCATGCACAGTACAATTCTAAAGACCTGAGAGGAGGAGATAAAGGCGCTGGTATCTAAAGAATCTGACGTTTCCTCTCTTCAGCTCACTGAAGCAGAAATGACTTCTTCAGCAACATGTGCTATAACATATGCTGTAGAGCAGTCAGAATTGCAGAGTATGCTGCAGATGTGAGTCAGTACCTTAAAGGCTTCCAATTGCTTACAAGCCAAACAGCTTGTTTTGGCTCTCAACACTGTCTCCCCTTATGGGACCTACTTTGATCTTTTTAAGCTATTATACAAATGCAATTACATTCATTTTATGGGATCAACAGGGACTAGAGAAAGAGCACACTAATCCCAGTGTGAGTGATGGTGTGAGAAGCTACTTTTTGTAATATGAATCGAGGGCTGCAAATATCTTTAGCGCGTTCCCAAAATGGGACTGTGCCGCAAAGCTGCAAAATGAATTCTCTCCATAAAGCATCTTAATACAGCCAGCAGATATATAGTACAAGTAAGATTCCTGGCCCCTTCTTTCATAAATGCCCTCAATTTCTTTCTTAAATTTACTCCAAGCTTTTACAAGAATAAGGAACCTAATGTTCAGAAAAATGTGCTCTTATGACTGTTAAATATATCTCCTTCCTAAGAGTTGAAATTGTTAGTTTATTTATCTGAACACAACCCCCCAAAAGCCAGGCAACAGAAGATAATGCAGACAATGTGATTTATATGAGTGCACATTGGAAGGCATAGCTGTGGTTTATGCATAGTGCTACTCACTGGAAGGATAACAGCACAACATGCTGCAGAATTACCATTTTGAATAACTAAGGTTTTTAAAAGAACCTTCTCTCTCTCTCTTTTTACTTACTACAACCACCATTTAATGTTTAAGGACATGGCACCCTGTTGCACAACTTTGAAGTCCAACAATGGCTTCAACAGGTTCCTCCTCACTGCCGCTCTTAAAGCAGGTATTGTCAGCTTCTTCAGACTCAGAACCCTCTTTTCATCCAAACATGCACTTGGAGATCATATATTTACCATATACAGTATTTGCATGGTGGTAGTGCCCCTGTTGCAACCCACCTTGGATCAGGTTTTGAGCCACTGCTGAAGACCAGTACTCTAAAACAGTCAGGGATCATCTCCAGCCCACTCTTCAGCTCCAAGCAAAGAAGACAGACAAGGGAAACCTGTCTGTCGTGCTGCAATTTGAAGGTGCTGTCTAAAGAGCGGTGCCACCTGGAAGGAAAAACCTCCTGCCGTTCTCTGAAGCTTGGAGCCAAGGAGACGCCACATGGCGGCTGATGCTTCTACCAACCAATTCAATCCACTAGTGGGGTCTGAAGTGAAAGTAACTGAGCAGGAAAGATCTTGGAGTAGTGGTGGATGGCTCAATGCAAACATCACAAGTGTGCAGAAACCTGTGTATTATTATTGATGATGGTGGTGGTGGTGGTGGTGGTGGCGATGATGATGATGATGATAAATAATCTTATTAGTTGCTCACTTCCTAAGACTGTGTCTCAAAGTAGTGAGGCCTTGAGTGGTTGCCCTTAATTTGAGGGTACCAAATAGAATAAAGGGCAGTGATAATGGATGCTCTGTCTTGGTTGTCGCCATGATTGAAGACCCAATTTCTAAATTCACACCTACTAAAGGATAAATATTGATATTTGGAGATTATACGCCCTAGGTTTATCTTGACACTTTTGTGCCCAATCTCCTATCCTTAGTTGCTCCAACCAGAGCTGCCAAGTGTCCCGGATTGGCCGGGATCCTCACGTTTTTTAATGCGTTTCCCGCTGCTCTCCCGGATCCCTGGAAAACCCGGATATTTCCCGGGATATCAAAGGACTGCTTTCTGCCCGGCTCACAAGTCACGGGCAATGAAGGGTTAAAGGCGAGAGGGAGAGGGAGAGGCCACAAGGTCTGCGCTTCGGCCACATGGCCGCTAGGTGGGGTGGTGTCCTATGAAACTGCAGGGCAGACGCAAGCGGGGAAGAGAGCGAGCGGGTCGCACGACCGAGAGTCTCCGCATGTTCGCTGGCTGGGAGCCGAGTGATGCCGAAACTTTTTCTAGCAGGGAGATGAGATGGAGCAAGAGCCTCCTTCCCTTCCCACTGTAGGCGAAGCAGGGATTGGGGCAGCAGAGGGGACAAAGTCCTGGCAACAAACAAGCTCCTTTTAGCCAGAAGCGCAGCCCAAGCGCTGCTTTGCCTCAGCGGCACAACGGAAAGATCTCAGCTATTAAGTGGGAGAGGGGGGTTTAAAAGGTTTTTTTCCCCTCTTCTCGGCATCCACCATGCACCCTCTTCCCACGACCCAAGCAGACCAGGTTTTTTTTATCACTCCACCTGCTCCTTTAACACGCTCACTTCTTCCGTGCCAGCTTTTAAATGTGTGCTGAGAACTTCGCTGTTTTGTTTTTATATTGTATATTGTTATACTGTTGTAAACCACTGTGACATCTTTCTGTGTTGCAGCAATATATAAAAATGTAAACAAACAAACAACAGCTTTCCTCCCTATTCCTGGCTGATGGTGTTGTTGTTCATATTTAAAATAGCAACCTTTTACGTCTCCCTCTTGGGGTACATTTGAGTCCTATACCAGATTGGTACAGAATTTTTCTGTCGCTGAAGGGTTAAGGCCAACAGTGTGAGAGATGTAAGAAGGGGCTCGGTTCTTGCAGGAAGTTTTCTTGTGAGGGGCTCCTGAAATCTCCAGTTGACGTTGTGGTGGCCAGTATTTGGATTTCCAAATCACACCCACCCTGTCCTGGGCCTTTTTCAGACAGTGTCTCTGCCCCTTCGCACAAAGACCCCCTTTCGGCGGTTGGCCTGCTGGGCTGGGGGTGGGTGGGAGACTGTACTTGCACAATGTACAAATATGGAGTTTACATTGCTGCTCCGCCCACTTTTGCTTCTGGCTCCGCCCACCACTGCCATGTGACTGTCCCCGATAGGTGAGGCTGCTGATCCCTTATTTTCAAATCCAAAAGTTGACAGCTATGGCTCCAACTAGCAGAGCTAGGTGAGAATATGGTCCCTCAAAGGCATTTAGTCTATGCCATTATCTAAGATAAGCTAGATCAATTCTGGCTGCTATTGAGGGGATACCCAACTGAGCACTAAGATGAGCCGACTAAGTCCCAGGAGGAAGCCCCCCCCCATAAATTAATTCTGTAGAACTTCTAGTTCAGATTTGACACCACTTCCCCAAATTTCAGCACCGTAAAGCATTTGTGCAATATTCTTTGACACATACCGGTAGATCTTAAGGGCAGGAATAGCTGTCCACTCTCGACTGGAAAAACCTCTATAACTGCCCAGTAGAATGAGCAAGCTTGCAATACTAGTGTCAGTTGAATTAGGAGTTGAAAATGTTCTGGACTGGGTTAATAAGGAATAAATTTCTGCTCATCATGAAGGCTACCAGGACCAAGAACTCCTAAGCCCTTTTCCCTAACGATAAGAAACTGGGGCTGCTAGGGGGGGATTTCTAAGCCCAACAAATAAAAAGTGAATGAGGCAGTGAAGTGGTCCAGAGATGCCCAGCTGGGGCAAAGGGGAAGATAGGCGTGTATGTTGGGAGAGAGAAGGTGCCTATCTTCTGTGCCCCCCCCCCCCAGTGCATGTCTGTATGAAAACTGTAAATTATCATTTGTGTTTTTTTTGTTTTGCTCCATGTCATGAGCTTTTTCAGGAAGAAATTGTGAATGTGTTGGATTTAAATACCGGGAGACAAGATTGTACTGTAGAGCTATAATGCGTGGCCTTGGGCTGGCAAATTCCTTAGTCCAAAGTAAACAGGCTACAAGAACAGCTCTGATCATCTCTTTCTTTACTTTGGCACCATTTAACTCACTTCCCTAAATATAGATCTTGTTTTGTGTAAATTGGCCAGTTCTTGCTACACTGTCCATTAAAAAGATATACTCTGCTGTTCAACTCCATATATGCGCATCTGATTCTAAGCCCATCTCAGCTACACACAACTATTTAGCTAAATGGTTTTTTATCATTTTCATCTCTTGCTTAGGAAGAACTAAAAGTGCAGAATTCATTTATCCAGGCCAGCTAACCATTTACAAAACAAGCCAAGGAAACAGTTTCAAAATTAATCAATTTTTAAAGACAATGTTTTTAAGAATTTTAGGGAATGGAAAACACCCCTTTAAAAAGTGGATTTAAACACACACACACTATAATAACAATAAATATATAAATAAAAGAAATAAATTCAAAATGTGTATATTCTGTTTTAGTTTACAAAAACTGATGGTAGCTAACAAATATCATAAAACCAATATAAAATGCAACAAAGCTCAACAAAATCAGCAAACATAAAGCGGAGCAAGAGAAACCAACAGAATTACCGGTAATCTAAGTCAGTGTTTTTCAACCTTTTTTGGGCAAAGGCACACTTGTTTCTTGAAAAAAATCACGAGGCACACCACCATTAGAAAATGTTAAAAAATTTAACTCTGTGCCTATATTGACTATATATAAAGTAATTCTCTTGAATTTTTCAATTTTTCCCACGGCACACCAGGCAACATCTCGCGGCACACTAGTGTGCCACGGAACAGTGGTTGAAAAACACTGATCTAAGTCATCAGTTAACTCCATCTTAGGCAAAGCCCTGCTGTAAAGACTTAGACCAAGGGTAGCCAACACAGTGCCCCCCCCCCTGTTAATTTTTAAACTACAACTTCCATCATCCTTGACCATTGACTATGCTAGACAAATCAAAATATCTTTGCCTGGGGACAAGAAAACATCAGATTTGGTGACAGGCAAACCTATACAGAATGTACTTGCAGTGTTTCTCTTGGTATTAAATCCCACTGAGTAAACCCAGGTATTGTGCTGCGAGATCCGTAAACAATTTTGTTGCGCTTGCTTTGTAAAGGTTTTTATAGCAAGTTCTGCTTTGTTCAAATTAAGATCTAGTCTTCACTTCTACCCAATAACCCTCCTTTCCATTCCCCCCCCCCCAAATGTCAACATAATCATTCACTACCATTTTGGCTAGTTGGAGTTCTGGCTTCAATTTTACATCACCTAAACTGTTTAGAGACAGCCAAGCTTGCAAAGCAGGCAGCTTTAACTGGGATTGCTTATTTTCAGTTTCCTGATTCTGAAACCTGTCTGGGCCACTCTGTCTGGGATACCTGCCCTCTTGGGATTCCCTGTTTAAATGTTAATTTGCTTTGTTATTGGGCACAGATGAATTTACTTAACTCTGGAGCATGTTGTTGTGTATGATTAGTCCCATTATAATTGGCATGGGCTTGGAAAACCTGGTGTTGTAATATTTTTACGAAGGTGGACCTTCTCAGTAGAGACCTAAATTTTAAAGCCACAACAGTGCTAAAAGACAAAAAAGGCAGATTCACTTTTGCTAGTAGTTGCCAAAACTAAACTGACAACTATATATGCCCCAAACACAAAACAACTAGAGTTCATCAAAAAAAACAACCATTAAACAAATTCCTCTCCTTCTCTGAAAGGGAAGCAATCCAAGGAGGTTAAAGGGAAAGGGACCCTTGACTGTTAGGTCCAGTCACAGATGACTCTGGGGTTGGGGCGCTCATCTCGCTTTATTGGCCGAGGGAGCCGGCGTACAGCTTCCGGGTCATGTGGCCAGCATGACTAAGCCGCTTCTGGCGAACCAGAGCAGCACACGGAAACGCCATTTACCTTCCCGCCGGAGCGGTACCTATTTATCTACTTGCACTTTGGACCGAGCAACATTAAACAAATTCCTCTCCTTCTCTGAAAGGGAAGCAATCCTAGGGGGTTACTGCAACCTAAATACGAGAGGCACCTCCCTAAAACACATCCATCCTACAACCCCATGGGCTGCCTTCCTCAGAGGGAAACCTCAAACAATTAGAGACTCTTACAAACTACAGAAAGTGCTAAGAAACGGAAGCTGTGTTTGGTGCGAGCAATTGAAGTTTAGAGGTAAAAAAGAATACACAGTATTAATAGCATGAGGATGAAGAAAGTTTGGCAGTACTTGCCAGCCGTTACAGAGTACACAAACTGGTCTCCTGAGATTCCATAGTGGCAACATTTTACTTTTAACCAGAGATTTAAAGAGACATTTAATTTTCTCTTTGGCATCGTAACTAGCTGAAAGATATTTTAGGACACAGTCATCAACTGCTGAAGCTGTACAACCTCCATTTATTTCAACGTGGATTTTGAATTCATCTCACAGAAATTAATGGATGTTCCAAATTAGCAAATCTCAAGAATATTTTCATACAAACATAAATATTCTTGCAAGAGACATCTATCTTCACAAATCATATCAATAAAGTATTTTTTTTAAAAATTAAGTCTTTGGAAGAAAAGCAAAATAATCAGTTTTGCAATGAGAATCCCTATGCACTAACATCTGCATCTGTAAGATCTGTTTACCATGGCTGTATTTATTTCTCTGAGCAACAAAGTCAATGTTAGGTGTATGGTTTTAAAACCTGAATAATTTGAGGCTGTTGGTTGGTTTATTCTAATTTTTCCCCACCAAGACTTCCTAACAGCTTGCAGGTGCAGTTATAAAGGCTTGTCCTTGGCTTGTCCAAGAACATCAAGAGATATTAGGGAACATCTTCCTGATATTTTGGGTGTTAACCAGCGAACAATTTTAAACAAAAATCCTGGAAGGATGGATGGCCAGATGGCTAATTAGGTGACAAGCAGTGGGAGCTCAGCTGAACAATTACAGGAAAATCAACAGTTGTCATTATGATAAAGGATGGCTTCAGAGTTCGTTATTGAAGTCATATTCCCAAAGGCTGTGTAGGGGGGAATTTACTTCTGAACATAGTCCTTTAATATTGCTGTGTCTGTTTTGGCCTGAAGCTACATATTAGAAATGATAAAAGAAGTTCTTTCATACAGTTTTAAAATCAGAGCAGTTGCACTGCCAGTATCAACATGACAAAATGCTTTTGGCTACAAAGAGAGAAAGCTCTGTAAGTAGTACCAGACAAGTGTGAACAGAAACTTTCCTAGCCAATCAAAGCACAAGCCTTATCTCATCTCTCGCTGTTTTCTACCTTTTTATATTTCAGGCGGATTTAGTAACTGTTGCTTTGGCAGTAATTACAGAACAAGTTCAGCACAATTATTCTATCGTCAGAAGATGGGAGTTTTGTTTTCAGGGCCTTTTCTTCGGTCAGTTCTGTGCCAATGTAACCAGGGCACTTGCTGTGTAGTCTGCGAAAGGAAGTTACGCAGCAAGGGAACTCCGTAAATAATGTTTCCTTCAGATGGGAAAAGGTAACGTTTTTGCTGCACTGTGGATAAAAAACATTGTTCTCCATTTTCCTGTTAAAACTTGAAAATAAGGGCTTAGTATTAGGGGCTGTATGAGCTGCATGGGCTATATTGGGACCTCTCTGAACATTTTGGTTGCACTATTTGCTTTCAAGCAGTGAATCCAAATGCAGTATTTGCAAAGATTAGTTGCAGCTCTGCTACTTTTATGAAGATTGCTGCCTACAACCGGTAGGCATATTGCATTTATTGCACAATATTCTTATTATGAAATTAGTGCACACAACTGAATCAGAATCATTATAATTATGAAGAATCACACACACACACACACACACACACACACACTATTAGTCCCACTGTTTCCCACCCTTCGGCAATTTTTTTAATGCTTAGTTTTCAAATTTTATATCTACACTTATTCAAGTTAATCAACTCCTCTGCCCCACTGCCACAATGTAAAATAAAATAAAATAAAATAAAATAATAATAATAATAATAATAATAATAATAATAATAAAATTATAAATTATTTATACCCCGCCCATCTGGCTGGGTTTCCCCAGCCACTCTGGGTGGTTTCCAGCAGAATATTAAAATGCAATGATTCATGCAGTCTTAAAAGTTTCCCTAAACAGGGCTGCCTTCAGATGTCTTCTAAAAGTCCGATAGTTGTTTATTTCTTTGACATCTGATGGGAGGGTATTCCACGGGGCGGGCGCCACTACCGAGAAGGCCCTCTGCCTGGTTCCCTGTAACTTGGCTTTTCGCAGTGAGTGGAGACGCTCCTTCAGGTATGCTGGGCCGAGGCCGCTTAGGGCTTTAAAGGTAAGCATCAACACTTTGAATTGTGCTCGGAAACGTACTGGGAGCCAATGTAGGTCTTTCAGGACTGGTGTTATGTGGTCTCGGCGGCCACTCCCAGTCACCAGTCTAGCTGCCGCATTCTGGATTAGCTGTGGTTTCCGGGTCAGCTTCAAAAGTAGCCCCACATAGAGCACATTGCAGTAGTCCAAGCGAGAGATAACCAGAGCATGCACCACTCTGGCAAGACAGTCCACGGTCAGGTAGGGTCTCAGCCTGCATACCAGATAAGAGCTGGTAGACAGCTGCCCTGGACAAATAATTGACCTGCTGTGAGTCCAATGGACAGCTGTGAGTCCAAAATGATTCCCAGGCTGTGCACCTGGTCCTTCAGGGGTACAGTTGCCCCATTCAGGACCATGGAGTCCTCCACACCTGCCCATCTCCTGTCCCCCCAAAACAGTACTTCTGTCTTGTCAGGATTCAACCTCAATCTGTTAACCGCCATCCATCCTCCAACCGCCTCCAGACACTCACACAGGACCTTCACTGCCTTCACTGGTTCTGATTTAAAAGAGAGGTAGAGCTGGGTATCATCCGCATACTGATGAACACCCAGCTCAAACCCCGTGATGATCTCTCCCAGCGGCTTCATGTATATGTTAAAAACATGGGGGAGGGACGGAACCCTGAGGCACCCCACAAGTGAGAGCCCAGGGGTCACTCATCCCCCAACACCACTTTCTTCTGAACACGGCCCAGGAGGAAGGAGCAGAACCACTGTATAACAGTGCCCCCAGCTCCCAGATCCTCTAGACGGTCCAGAAGGATCTTATGGTCGATGGTATCAAAGGCTGCTGAGAGATCCAGCAGAACTAGGAATCAGTTTTCACCTTTGTCCCTAGCTCACCGGAGATCATCGACCAGAGTGACCAAGGCAGTTTCAGTCCCATGAGGTGGCCTGAATCCTGATTGGAAGGGATCCAAATGGTCCACACCCTGCAGGCATGCTTGGAGTTGTTCAGCAACCACCCACTCAATCACCTTGCCCAAGAATGGAAGATTTGAGACTGGGTGATAGTTGGCCATATTGGCTGGGTCTGAAGATTTTTTTTTGAAGAAGCGGTTTAATAACCGCCTCTTTCAGCGGGTCTGGGAAGGCTCCCTCACAGAAAGAAGCATTCACCACCCCGCGGAGCCCATCGCTCAGCCCTTCCTGGCTCGCTTTTATTAGGCAGGATGGGCAAGGATCAAGGAGACCGGTGGTCGGTTTCACTCGTCCAAGCAGCCTGTCCACGTCCTTGGAGGTAACAGATTGGAATTGATCCCATGCAAATTCCCCAGCCATGGTGTAATCCTGCGTTATTTCAATAAACCATTTTGTAAATCAGGGTAGTCAATTTGCTGAAGAACTTCCTCCTCCCACACCAGCCTGCTTGCCCAGTAAGGTTGATTGGGAAAAGAAGTAAGGCCTTCCTTAGCAGCTGCAACAGTTTTATGGAACATCTTGCCCCATGAGATTCAGATAGTTCCATCTTCAACTCTCAGACTTTTTCAGTTCCTCAAGGCTTTTAATTTGTCAGGCTGAGATTGTGGAGAATGGTGTTTTATCTGATGTGCCTGATCTTTTAAGTTTGATAATACTGTTGTTAAAGTTTTAATTTGGGGTTGTTATTGTGTGATGTTTATCTCACCAATAGAATTTTACATTGTGATTTCAATTGATGGAAGTCAGCCTGGTGTACTACATGCATATTATATAAAAATAGAAGCTTTTCTTTTGAGGGGGGAAGGATGGGGGAAGGATTAACTCTGCTCTGCCAATCCGATTTCCACCCCCTTTTGAGAATTTTTTTCATACAAAAAAAGGGGGGGGAGTCCTTTGTTAGGAAATTTAGAGTTGAGAAGTTTCATCTCAATCTAAACATTTTAAAATCTAGCCCATCAATGTAATGAAAAGGATGAAAAAAAATCGCAAACTACCATTATTACAATCTTCAATTTAAATAATTCTATTTTACATACTTGAATACCACCACCACATGTACAATTTTATCCAAACAACACTACTTAACTGCGACTGATTTATAAAAACAGACCTCATAAAAGAGGTTTGTTAGTGACAAGACCATGCCATTTATTCTAGTTTTCATATATTCCTTTGCTCTGGCAGATGTTTTGTTGGGTGTGGGTCACCCTGCAATTTTTAATATTCTTTAAAGTCTTGTTTCAACATGTTTATGGAGAATTAAAGTTGTACTTTCCTTATAATCTCTCTCTCTCTCTGTGTGTGTGATCTCAATGAATGAATGATGTGTGACTTAATTTGCCAAGCTTTTGATTTCCATCATCTTGGATGAGATCATAGCTTTCTGATCATAACACTTATTTCCAAGTTCACAGGTGAAAAAACTACCAGCTAGCATTGAAATATTCTCATATGTGATAAATCCTACCTTTTGAAAATCCTTTTCCTTCACAAATTGTTTCACCTCAAATTACATACTTATATAGAACTACAGGTAACTGCATTCTACAGGATGCATTCTTCATTATGGACATTTTAAAAAGTAAAGAGTTATGAAGATGATGATTTTATGCTCCAGCTTTCTATAAAAGTACACTAGGTGGTTACAGCGCTGAACAGTCTAGAAGGCAGCATGTCAAAAAAGGAAACAATGTGAATAGGATGTGATAATGCAAGTTACTTATGGCATCTCAGAATTGTACAGTTGGAAGGTCAACCCCCTGCAATATTTTCAGTACTGAAAAAAGCTGCACCCATTTTGAGTACCAGTGATTGTAATGCAGTCTGCCTACTTCCTGTTCAATAACATTGAATTCCAGTACAAGCAATTAAAATGGTGCATGGGAATCAGACTACAGGCAACCGCCGTTTTGCGTGCACTCAAAGACTGTGTGACCATGCATGCACAGGTAGTTCAGACCTGGAAGACAATGTAACGGGTTTATTTACGGAATGACCCAGAATACAGCTCCCCACACAAATCAGGGGGTGCCTGCATGCTTCTTCTTTTTTTAAACTACCATATTTTTCCATGTATAAGATGCACCCCTCCCATTTTTGAACCCTAAATTAAGAAAATGAAACCCTAAAACAGAAGCGAAAATCTGGGTAATTGGCGGCGGCAAGTTGTTGATCTTTTTGGGGGCGATTGCCCTCATGAGGTGTATGCAGTTCACCATGGTGCAGAAGCAAAGGCAGCAACTGGGGCACCACATGCTCCCCCTCGGTGGCAGCTGCTGCTGCGTGGAAGCAGGCTCCCAAGCAGGATGCCAAGGAAGAGCAAGGAGAAGGCAGCAGCCGCTCTGCGTCAGGCCATGCCGTCAAGCAAACTGAGCTGAGGAAGGTGGTGAGCGGGCTAGGGGCAGGGTGGGAGCTTGAGAGGGGAAGAGGAAAAAAACCGAAAGAAAGGCAAAGGAGAGGTAGCTGAGGCAGCTGTGGTCCAGCCAGCAGGGGGCTTCAGGAGGCGAGCCAGTTGCCAGCATGCAGCCCGGGGGGGTGGGGACGGGACAGCAGCAGGAGGGACTGCCTCAGACCATCCAAGCCAAAATCCCGGAGATATGTTTAAATATTATAAAAATTCCCCCAGATGCCCATGTTCTGTGTATAAGATGACCCCCAATTTTTATTTTTATTTTGCAAAAAACCTTGTCTTATACATGGTATTTAGCATTCTAGATTGCATTTCATATGCTCAAAACTGGCTTAGTTACATTAATAATCCTTATAAAAGCTCTGTAAATTAGGTCAGGTATTGTATTACCTTCCATTAGTGTATGGCAAAATGGAAGAGAGGGATACACAGTGACTTGGTATAAGGTTACCTGGCAAGCTTATGGCTGAGGTGAGATTTGAGCTAGGAACTTCCAGGCTCACATCTCATTTTCTTAGCTACATGAGTTTTCAAACCTATTTAGTTTAAAAAAAAAACACAAAAAAACAACAACAACCATTTGTACCACATTTTTCCAAATCTGCTCAAGGAAAGGAATGTGGAGCAGAGCCCTTGATGGTGATAATCTCAGCCGGCAGTTAGTCACATGGTGGGAGAAATGTCATTCTGAGCTATGTTCGCATCTGAGTCATGAAGAGCTTTAAGGATCAATACCTGTGTTTTGAATTGAGTCTGGAGCCTCATGGGGAAGTTGGCACAAGACTTGTGCCTGTCTATGTCAGGCAGTACTAACTGCAGCTTTGAAAGTCTTCCAAGGCAATCCCATGTAGAGCGAATTGGAGTAGCCATCCCTTCAGGTTGCAGAGACACAGGGAACTATGCAAGGATTGTGTATTGACTTGGAACAAAGGCATGCCAGTTCAACTGAAGGAAAGCGCTGCAGGTTAGCACTGCCACCTGCTTATCCTACAAAAAGGAATGGAGTTGGGAGTTCTGAGTCACTATGTACCTGTTCCAAAAGTGGCAAACGTACACAGCTGAACAGGGCTCATCCATCTGACCACAACCTCCAGGCACTGATTCAGGGCCAAGACAGCTGCTCCGGGCTAATCAAATATGAAATACAGAGTTTGATGTCACCAGCATATTGTGGTTAATAATGGTAATCCCCACTCTGAAAATCCCATATTATAAATATATGTATTTCCCCCCCAAGTACACATTTTTGAATCTACAAATTTAAATTGCTCCCTTCCTTCATGAAGACGTTATTCCGGTTGACACCACAATTTTTCAATTAAATTAGGTAATGTGTGCACAAGGGCTTGGAAACAATAGAGGGTGGCGTTTCCTGGAATAGGGTGTTGCATGACACAGTTGGAAGCACCAAGCCCATGTACACTCTCCCCCTCATTGCAGTGTTAAATCACACAGCTCAACCTTCAGAGAAAAACTAGGAGCAGACACAATTATGTTATTGGCTAGAACTGGGTCACAGGGAATGGAAAGTTCATATTGGAACCCAAATAATAGAGTTTAATATAGCCAATTTCAATTGTTCCAAACTTTAGTATGTTAAACTACACTAAATTAGCTACAGAATTGTTCAGATGGTTACATAATTAGGAGTTACTGATGTTTTTCAGAGTGCCATACGTGTACAAGCCAATATCTCGACAAATGAAGACGTAAACCTTTTTATATGTTATATTTATAAATGTATTTGATCCTGAGTTGCCCTTCTGAAGACAAAAGGGGTCATTTGAAGCCCCTGCTGACAAAAGCGGGAGAGACAGTTTTCACACTCTGCACCCCCTGTGTCACTCCCCAGGTTTTCTCGGGTGAAAAATATCATCTTAGTCCAATTTCAATCCAGATCTAGCAATAGAATGGAGGCAGCTCTGTCAGCCACCCTATGCTAAGAACTGAGCAGGTGGTGCAATTTCTGTTGGCTCATGACTTCTGATATCAATCGACCATGGGATGAAAGTTGGACGTTTGGGGGGGGGGGGTGCCCTGGGCACCTTATAGCCGTCCTTTGGCATAAGTATTTAATTTTTAATTAAAGTTTCCAGAAAGGAGGACTGGCAGATAATAACACAGCACTATTACACTATTTAACCTTTTTTGTCTTGCCAATTTCCAATTTCACTTCAAAGCTACAAGCAATATATTAATACAAAGCTTGCCATATCAAGCATCGCCTTACAAAAGATGTTCACAAGACTGTGTGTTCTGGAAACGAGCATAGACTTCCTGTGGTGCGGTTAAGTAATATTAGCTCTCGCTCTTAACCGTTTTACAGCAACTCCCCTCCCTCATCTTCAGCAATAAGTTTGCCTCTTATTTCCAGTTCCAGAGAAGTCACTGCCTCCACCCTTTAGGGACTTCCCTAGAAAAGGCAGACACCTCCTGCTCAAATGCAATACTAGCATAGACAATATTATATCTCAGCAGACGAATGGCCTAAGATAATCCACACGGACCACAAATATATGATATGGAAATTTCCACCTAGGGATTTATCAGTGCAGTGCTATCCAAAGGGTGGGCTTTCATAAATCTGCATCCTACAAGGACACTACTTTATGCAAACACTCCTTCCTACCAAAGGCTGCTGAGGCAGAGGAAGGTTTGTCAGTCTTTTAATGAAATGACAAGTGGAAGCTCTGCAAATATCTTGAAAGGCTGCAGAGGTCACTAGTGCCTGTAGGGAATGGGGCTGCAATTCCTCCTGGGAGTGGTTTCCACAATATCTGGTAGGCCTCAATAACATTTCTTAAATAAACATGAGATTGAAGATGTTGAGACCCTGCATCCCTGGAATTTACTTTCAAGGGAAAATATGGTCCCTTATTAATATTAATTGCTGACCAGGATCTGAGAGGCTGTCCATCATAGAGGACCTTAGAGCAGACATAGCCAGTGTGGCTTCAGATGTTGTTGGGCTACAACTCCCATCTTCCCTGACTACTGATCCTGTCAGCTGGGAAGATGGGAGGTACAGTCCAGCAACCTATGGAGGTCACCACTTTGCCATCCCTTAAGAGACTTCTCTCATCTTGAAAATTTTATCTTGTCCTTTGAATCTGAAAGACACACACATCCTGCTCCACTGAGGTAGATTTGATTGGTATCCTTGGCCAAGACTATTTTTACAAGGAGATGGTTCTGCATTAGATTTCCAAGTGGTCCTCTCATACATTTAGTGGCAGACCTCCATTCTTCTGGCAGACCTCCATTCTTCTGTAACAATTATATCATTGTTTTCATGATATACCAATTTCTAGAATTTAACTGCAGAATTATCTGAGTTGGGTATTGATTGCAAACAGATTAAACCTTCCTCAATAAGAGTCCTTTAAAGAGTTTGCCTTTAAAGAATTATTCTTTTTAAATCTTGATCCTAATTAGAACTTGAACTGCAGTGCAGCCGTTCCAAGATTTGATTAATCTACAAATTGGAAGAAACAACAAGAGACTGTAATAAAGAGAAGAATAATGAGCAGGTATAAATAAATTGTTTCTGTTTGCAATGCAAAATGAAATCAAGACCACTGCCTGGAAGGTTATTTAATTTAATTAAACTGAAGGCCAAACATTCTTAATATAAACTCATAAAATGCAGCATTAAATTTTTCCTTTAAGCAGGGAAAAATAAAACTGTTTCAAAGTCAAGGGAAATGGGAATTTTCTGATCCAAATGTCAATGACATCCAAGATATTTAATTAGGAAATTCTATGTAAAGGAAGGTTGCAAGTAAGAAAAACAACTAACCCCAGATTCTTAGCTTTCCTTCTACTTAAGGCAACTGGAATAAAAGTCTTCGAAATTCAGCCTAGTACATGCCTTGCTCAGAGCCTGAAAAGGAGATTGGTTTTGAACTCATGTTTAGTTCTCCTGTCATAAAATATCATTACAGACTCTGTTAATGCAAAAGGCTGAAACTCAATGCACTTCAGGAATATTATAAACATGCAGAAATTCTATATTCTTCTAGCATCTCTTCAAGTTTGGATATGGTCTCTTTCTTGATGGTTTATTTTTTGTGGGGGGACATTTGTGAACAATAAATATCCTCATGAAGTTACATTATCCAAACTGCATCTTAATGAGGGATGGCAGACAACTCATATTTTTCTAGACTTCCCTACACTGGAACCTTTGCAGGAAACAGTGTCCTATCTCACAAGGGACAACAAGAGTCCTACACTCCAAGGAAGTGGAGGAGTATCATACCAACCAAAGTGATAGAAGCTGTGTCAGAATGCTGCAACACTTCAATCTATGTAGTTACTGGTTTTAAATTGCAAAGATATGTTGTACACAGCTTCCATACCCTCCTTTGTCTATTTCTTTCTCTTAGGCTATACCCCCTCCATCCTGCACTGTTTTAGGAAGGAAATAAGATCCAGTTTACTACTTGGTTTATAATTTACAAAAGAAGTCAGCAACGTTGCCAGTTGCTCTGCTTTTCCATTTATGCTTTTCCAAAGTAAAGACTTAAAACTGTATGCCTCCGAATAATAGTTGTTTGGGTTCACGAGCAGGAGAGTGCTATTCCCCTCATGTCTTGTTTCACATCAGCATCTGGTTGGCCACTGTGAGAATGTTCAACTCGATGGGCTTTTGGTCTGAACAAGCAGGTTCTTCCTTCTTTTCTGTTCAGAGTTTGCAACACCTAGATCAACGTCAACATAAAATTTGTCTAATATAGTTGTTCAAACTGGAAAACCATGGAACTGAACAAATACCATGTTGGCGACATGTAAATATATATAAATGTCTGTATATCACAGAAAAACTGCAGCACCCACTGGGTGGAAGAAGTCCTCAATTAGCCCATAGTTGTCTTTGAAAGCAGGCATAAATAATAAGTAATGTCTGGGATATGAGATTTCATCATTCTTGGATCCTACTACTATATTTGCTTCAAAGTCTTTCTGAAAGTTTGGGTTCATGCTTCCACAGTGACTTCAGTTTTCTTCACATTGCTGTCTACTTTGTAGTTTCAAATCAAAAGCAGCCTTGCATTATGATTTCTTATATCTGCTCAATTGGCGTATATTATTTCCCCCAGCCATTTGATATGATTCAAATTTTCCAAAGGAAAAAAAATTAAGTGAAGGAAAATCATAACATTAAGGCTTAATAAATGCCCATATCTTAAGCAGCACAAAATAAGACTGAGTAGACCAAGCTCTTGGCAGACTTCTATGTTCCCTGCACCCACTGTCAACAGCAGTCTCTCCAGCTTTCAGTATTATTTATGTACTTTAAATGTGTTTATCTTCCATTTCTTTTGGGAGGAAAGGATGCTTATAGCTCAGTGAAACAAATGGCCATATTCAATAAACTTAGCACAATACAAAAGCCTTAAAACCTTTCGAAATATAGATTGAACTACAATAGATTCTGCAAACACTGACCTAAATAAAAATGACTCATTCCTAAACCTTTTGAAGATATTTACTGATTTACTGGAAGTATCTGCATTGTACCTAACACAGTACTTGAAGGTTAAGACTAGCACTTGCAGTAGTTTCAGGTTAGATCTCACTTGGCCTCAGAAGATGGGTCACAACTTGCAATGAAGGCTGTCCCACACCGAGAAAATATTACTTGTAGTGGTTGCAAAAATTTCTGGGCTAGTGAGCACATTTGGAATTTTGACATGCGGGGAGGAACAACTCCTAAGGTTCCCAGTTGTTAAGGGCTTTATAGGTTAAGGTCAGCACCTTGAATTGACACTGGAAACTCACCAGCACCCAGTGTAAATCGTGTAGAACCAGTGTGGCACATTTACCTTTTCATACAAATCAGAGAATACCTTCGACTTACACAGAATTCAGTGCTTACTCTAACTTCAACAGAAAGCAGTTTATAACAAATATCCTCTTCACATGGATGTCAGTAGACTGCCTCAATATAAAGTAAAGTTTCTGAAAAATATAGTCTGCTTAATTTTGGGCTGCTTGCTAATGATGAAGGGGCTCAACAGGTATAAGCTAATGTGAAGGACCAAGGCAGGGGCAAGCATTGCGAGTCCAATGACAAGGGACAAAGCTTCCCTAGAATCAGAGGAAAACTACAGTGAGGAAAATCACAGAGAAAACAAATGTGGACATACTGAGGGTGATAGCATACTAATTTCTGATTCCAGAAGCCAGGATAAAAAGGGGGGGGGGGAATACTAGAAAGAAGGTTTGCTGTGAAATGAGAAACGAAAGAAAAGAAGCATGTTGAAGTGAACCACCATTATTGTACCATCACACGTATTAATAAACTGTTTATGCAGAACAATTTAAAGGAATGGCAGACATCACAAATGGTAGAAATTGTGATTTTGTGCCTAGTAATGCTACTCCCCACTGATTTGTTTGGAACTTGGGGTTCATGATAAATATGAGTCACAATTAATAGAAACTGGGGAATAAAAAAACAATCATAGCAATTACTCCATATCTAAAATTAAACGTGAACACTAAAATAATGAAAATATTATATATGAGTAGAAGTAGGCAATGGTTCAGTACAGTAACTGTACTGTAATTTTGAAGTAATATCAGTTACTACATCTTCAGCATATGGAAAACATCCCACTATATATTTCCATTTCCTCTGACCTGACAGTACAGCTGAAAAACTCATCAACAAACAATAACGGCAAAGAACCTGAATGGAAAGGTACGTAAGTGAAGCTTAAACTAGAGTAGAGGAATCTAGTAAAACTTCTAGCTTGCAAATATAAGTGTGTATGCAGTAAGGGATAGATATTCTGGCTAGACTTAATGGAGAAAATGTATGAACAATTTGCCGTATAAAAAGGTTTTCAATCTATTAGTCCTTCTAGCAATATAGAATATCTGGAGCCATAAATACATACCTCCCATCCAATCTAAGAACGATTACTATGATAAACTTTTTAAATAACAGATTTCTCCGTGCTCTTTTAGATTCTTCCAACGAAAACAGTCTATAGCTACTATAGTGGTAGGAAGTTACTCAATGGTACACTAGAACCCATCATGCTTATGGGTTGATTTTGCTCGAGTGCTTTGTTCTAGGTACCATATAAGATACAATACATAGCAGAATCACTCCAGTGTTACCTTGGTGCTAGGTCTGAATGGCCAGGGACTGCATGTTGATTTGAGAAACATGTATCCTGCTTCCACTTGTTAAGACAATGCCTGCACGCTCATACTTATGAAGAGGAGTATTTCCTAAGTCCCATTTTCTAGGGGTACTGAGTTCACGATAGTTTGCTTTAAATGATCATCATGAACACAAAAGAAAAAAGGAGATGGCTTATCCAAGAATGAAACAATAATTAAAGTGCCTTCAATGAATTCACGAGCCTGTGGCCAGTTCTGAGCACCAGTTTCAGAAAAAGGGTATTGTTAAAACTAGAATGTGTCCAGAGAAGGACAATGAAGATGGTGAGGAACCTGGAGACCAAGTCCTATGGGAGAAAGGTTGAAGGAGTTGGGTGCCTTCAGTCTAGAGAACATGCAATAAGATTGCCATATTCAAATATTTGAAAGTGGGTTGGATGGTAGGATTCTAAAGCATAGCAGTCAGATTGTACCAAAAGGATTTTATAAAGAAAATAAAAATTAAAAGCATTAGAGAAAACAATAGTACAAATCCATCTGAAGGTACTACGCACTAAATGGTGGCCTTTAAGAGGCGCAACCTTCTTTCTTATATCCCATTCCAGTTTGAAACGTGAACTAAAAATACACCCTGGGATATTATTTCCATGATCCAAGTTAAAATAGCAAAGTCATGTAGAAATGCACTTTCAATGGTTCCCCCACCAACTATAGAACTATTCCCTATTTGTAACTAAGGATGATGCAGTTATAAGAACATTCCCAAGGTATCGCTTGATGGCCAGGGCCATGGTCACTTAAGTTGTTTGCCACCATTCGTTTCTTCAAATAAAGAAGCCAAAATTGAATGGATATTTTAAAATTTGTATCCCCTCTTCAACCCCTGTGGCAGAGTTGTCTAAGACCACAATAAAAGGATAGCATTCAACATTGCACAAGATTTCCACCTGTGCCCCTAATTTGTTCTAGAGGGACCCTCAACGCTCTGGAGCATATCTGAATGGGTGCAGGGGGAGGAAGGGGAGGTGGAAGTTATGTTGAGCAGGCTGAAGTCAGTTCTGCTTGCACACGGACACCACTAGTTACAATTCAAAATCTTGTAAATATACTGAAGCAATAAAAACAGCACAGCTGTTTGGAACTGGCTGCAAATAAATCCTTGGGTGGGCAGCAGAAGAGGTCATAAGAGCTTTTGGGATCTTCAATGCAATCTTATTAGTGTTGTTTTCTTTTCTGTTATTAAGGGAATAATTTTGATAAACGAAGTTTAAGCAGAAAGCTTAGTAACCTAAACTACTAAATTTAACTGAAAACTTTGCTGTAGATTGCATCTTCTCTGTCTATTTGTTTGATGTGGCTAAACGTTTTGAAGAGGTTACGCAAGTGGCAAGTATTTTTTGTTTTGTTTTAAATACATACAGCAAGCCAGTTATTTGTTACAGAGCATTACCATGAGGGTCATTCTGTAAGATGCCCTACTGTGAAGGGGCACTAAAGGAGTTCCACTAAACAAACTTTGAATAAAGACTTTTCTGTTCTCTTCTATGAGAGGGAACTGATAAACCTCTGGTCATTGGAAATGACTGCGCAATGCTTGAATTACACACACATGCATGTACTGTGATGCATTATCACATGATACTTTACTTTTCCAAGAATAACCTAATAAAATGAAAATACTTCATAACCATGAACTTTTGCATCTTAAAAGTTAGTTATTTGGCAGTCTCTAATGAGATTTAAAATCTTAATTGTTTACTGAAGGAGAGAGATTATTAAATAAGCTGTTTTCCTTTAAATGCCAACACTTTTCCAAAAATATATTTTTTAAAACCTACTATATGTATTTTATTTACTATGGGCCAAATGAATTTCGCATATGTGAGAAGAAAATTGGCATCAACCACATGTGAAATAAACTCTTGGCAGGCAAAGTACAACTGCTTGCCATTTAGAAGATTGGATTCAGGAGAAATGCCTTTTATTTTTTTTCTCTCAAATCAGGAAACTTAGCAGAAGAAAAAACGGAAGTGACTTTTCAGGTAATACTCTGTAGCAAAGTTGTATCATCCTGAAGGCCTCATTTACTTAACTTTACTCCAATCATCATCTTACTGTGAAAGATTCTATGCCAGCTTAAATACAAAGAGAGGAAATCATGAAACACCCCTCTCATTGATGGAGCATTTGCAAATTGAGGGTTGCCCTTCCCATTTGTCAGTAAAAACAATGATTCACAACATCCCAACAGCCGATTATATTGTCATGCCTTCCCCAATTCCAAGCAGTGGGGAGTTTAAGGGGGTTCCTTTGTCTGGGTTTTGTTTCCTTTGTAAGGAGTTCATGTGGGTATATATTAGGAGTATATATTAGGAGAAGAAAGTACCTTTTTAAAAATTACTCAAAACAGCATATGGTTCTTTTTTCCAACAACTTCTGACAATCGGCCAATCTCAGTCAGGAGTAAACTAAAAGTAGAAGAAAAGTTCTAATAGCGCACATAACAGAGGGAGAGTATATAACTGTGCACCTTTAGAGGCAAGCAGTTCAGCAGTTACCTTTTGCCATGGTAACCTAGAACCAAAGCAAAATTGTGTGCATAAACCTGTATATCTCACTTTTCCTTTTCCTTGCTGTTTTCATTAACTTTTAAAGGTCCTGGCAGATTGTCAGGCAGATGTTTTCACTTTGCATTGCTATTTCAGCACCAACCACGCAATCCAGAACAGTCTGACTACATTTTTTTTAATGAAAACTACCTTGCATTTGATTTTCTGCATCTTCCAAGGTAAATTGTTTAGGGCAGGTAAGAACAAGGGCATGACAACAGCTAATGATGGCTAGTTGGATTACAGGAATTGTCTACTAAACTTTCCTTCTGGTTTGCATTCACTGAATTTTACTGCAACTTGCTTTTCAGTTGCAGCACACATTAAAAACAAAGCATGCTTGTAAAAGTTTAAAAAGAAGAACTGCATCCCTTAATGCTCACTTTCCAGCAAAGTGTTCAAGTGGCAGAATGCCAGGAGAAACCCTGAATCCTTTTGCTCCTCTGCACACACTCCCTCCTGACCATTTCCAATAGAGAAATTTGATGTGTGAACTAGCAGTTGTTGCTACATATATACACTGCTGAAATGTTCATAGTAATTCCAATGCCTTACGAGTGACCCTGGCAATATGAAGAGAAGTAGCAGATTGTGCCAGCATCTTATTACATCAATAAGTGTGTGCCAATGGAACAAAAAAGGACTATGCCACAAGCAAGAGAGCGAAATCTAGGGAGAGAAAGGGAATTCCTCAAAACTGGTATGGGGGGGGGGGGAAGCTGAAGGCAGAGAGAGAGAGAGAGAGAGAGAGAGAGAGAAGGCTATAATACTATGCCACAGCAGTATTGTAATCTGTGCAAAACTTTTCCCAGAGGTAGCTGACTTTACTTCCTTTGCTAATTGAAAAGCTTGGTGTTGATGTTTGTGTAAATTCTGTCAACACCAAATATTAGATCTTTCAGTGGAGCAGGAACTATGTATTTATTTTTTACTCTATTGGCATATTTAGATGACCAATTGTGTGACCTTCTATATGCTTGATAAATAATAATGCTTTCCTCCAATTTACTACAGAATAGATTGTAATCTCCTGGATTCTTCTCCCCATGGTCCACTTTTTAAATTTTGATGTTACGCTTCCCACAGTCCCTCTTCGTCCATTAAAAGCTAAAGCAGCACTGTATGAAGCTCCAATGCAGATGGCACTTAAACAAATCCCTGAACTGTACTCTAAATTTACTTCAGCTTGATACAAGGAAAGGTCCTTACCACATCCCCGTAAAGTGAAAACGATGCCAGTTACTAAACTTATTCCATAGCAGTTCCAAAGCTCTCCCCGTATTAGGATTTCAGAAAAGCTGTCTTGCACCTCACTTTTATAAGAATTTTTAAACATTGTTTTATACATGAATTTCCAACGCATAAAATACCCAAAGGTTGAACTACAGGCAACTCCTGTTTTAGGAGCGACCAAAATGTGCACAATCGTACACACACGCATAGTCCCGAACCTGGAAGTGAGCTAGAAACATCAAAGACATTACTGAAACATCACTAAAAGGGTGGAATGGGAGTAGGAGTAGAACAGGGTGTTTGCAGGTGTCTTCAATGGGTTTCTGATTCCACGCAAGTACACAGTGACCTGGAACGCAACTCCCGTACAAAGGGATGACACATTTGGTGTCAGAAGCATTACTTCTGTGTAAAGCACTTTGGTGTATATTAACATGAAAACGACCACCACTGACTCTCTGGCATGTTTGAAAACAACAACCCAGAATTTGCACCTGATTTGTACATCATCTGATTTTCATTAGAAACTAGAATTGTTTGACACGATAATTAATACAGTGCAGTAAGATCTCATCTTCACTGTAAAGCAAGTTGTTAATCTTACACTCCCTCTTCCCTAACAATAAAAATAAATTTAGCTAGGACCATATTTACATGCTTCCATTTTAAGTCATAAACCTGTGACCTCTCTCTGGAAATACCAAATAAAGTCAAATCATAAAATGTAATTGAGAAGATTTTGACGATCACAGCTTATAGGATGCAATAATTCCTATAAGAGAAACACCATGTAAAAGAACAGATGAACTGGCAGCTACTGTTACTATTCGGCCATATAAAGTTTTGCCAACAAGTTAATACCCTTAAATTTCCACTTTTTTTGTATTTTTCTATGGGCAGAAATATACTTGCTATGTAATACATTAATATGGATTCAACCTTCTGTTTAAGTAAGTGTTCAAAGGAACTTATACTGACCAAAACTTAAAATTCCCCTCTGGTCATATACAAGTTTAATAATAATTAGAGCAGCTAATTTGAGACCGAAGATGTCGAATGAGATAATTAGAGCAGAATTCACTGGGTTATCTTGAAGATGAATAGTGTAGTAACACTTTTGACATATTAAAGCATTTTTTTTGGTAAGAGGGTTTTTTGTTTCTTTCACAATCTGAATTGCCAATATTCCTTCACCCAGAAGCAAGAGCTTTCATGAACATGACATCAGAGCATCACAGTGAATGAGAGAAAGGAGATGGGGCAGGATTAGTGCAACACAGTAAATTGCTCCAATTAGCATGTTTTCTAAAAAGTCAGGGATATTAACATTAGTATACAGCATGATGCAAAGCTGGTAAGCCTTTGGGCTTACCTTGGAAAAGAATAGCTGACAAATTACACTTCATAGGAACAGGAAACACGACAAGTGCCTTTAAAATTTTTTTTAAGCCACCAAATGTGTAGAAAACGACAACAAAAATGATCAAGGAACTGGAACGTAAGAAAAGGCTGCTGGATCAGGCCTCTGGTCCATCTAGTTCACCATCTTGTTCTCACAGTGGCCAGCCAGCTGCCTATGAGAAGCCTGAAAAGCAGGACCGGAGTGTAACAATACTCCCCACTTGTGTTTCCCAGCATCTGCCATAGAGGAGCATGCTACTTCTGAGAGGAAGGAGAACACAGCCCAATTTTCCACGAATCTGTCTAATCCCTTTTTAAAGTGGCCATCCCTTTATCTTTTGGGAGTGAATTCCATGGTTTAGCTGTGCACTTTGTGAGGGGAATACTGTACTTTTATGTGTAAAAGACGCCCCCTATTTTTGGAGACTCAAATTTCAGAAAATGGGGGGAGAAGGCATAGAGTTGTTGAGCTTTTTTGGGTGGATTACCCAGGGTTGTTTAGCGTTTTTTAGGGGGGGGGTTGCTGATAATCGCTCACCCGCACGCATCACAAAATCTGCCTCTCGTCTGTCCCCTCACCAGAAGCTGCCAATCACCTGCCCAACTGCCGCAGCGTCAGCAAATCAACACCACCCATTGACGCAGCAACCAATAACACGCACGATAGCTGTTAACAGCAGCGGCAGCAACCAATCAAATGCACTACCCATGTATAAGACAACCCCCATTGTTTAGCATTATTTTTAAAGAAATAAAACTAGTCTTATACACGGAAAAGTACGGTACTTTATTTTATCTGTTGTGAATCTTCCAGCATCCAGCTTTGGGGGATGGACAAAATTCAAGTACTATGTAAGAGAGAGGCCGTTCTTTCTCCACACCCCTTGCATAATTTTATACCTAGCCTTTCTTTCTGGCTTTCCACAGCCAGAAATAGCTACACAAGACTATTTTGGCTCCTAAAACCTTGGAAAGGTAGCTGTCATTGCAATGCAGTTCTTTTTCCAGCTGTCAGAGATAGGGGCCAGGAGAGAGGTGGGTCAGAAAGTAAAAGGTGAAGTTGATATAAAAGTATCCCAGGTGCCTAAAGGATGCTCTCTCCCCTTCTCCCTCCCCTCTCCAGAGGGCGCCAAATTTTACCAGATTTATTTTAGAAGTAAAAACAGTACAGTGGTACCTTGGGTTACATACCTGATCCGTTCTGGGGTGCCGTTCGCACCCCGAAAAGTCTGTAACCCGAGCAGTGATGTTGCGCTTCTGCGCATGCATGACCTGCGCAGAATGGTTCTGCGCGTGTGGCGAAACCCGGAAGTAAACAATTCCAGGTTTGCTGCGTTCGTAACCCGCGCCGTTCGCAACCTGCAGCGAACGCAACACGAGGTACGACTGTATCTTAAAGGTGATTTTCTTCCATCTCCCGGCTCAGTGTTAGGAAGCATACTGTGAGTTGTTAAAGATACACAAACAAGGTTCAGCGAAATCAGTAAAATCAGAATAGCTGAGGTATTTGTAGGAAAAAAAGCACAGTAAATGAGAACAGTAAATGAACTAATAGCACAATATTGAGACCCAAAGTCATCAAAATAAGAAAAAGGAGGCTTTAAAAAAAAGGAGCTGAAAGACAAATTTGCCATTTCCAGTCACTAGAAAGTGGTGGTGGGAAATCTGTGATATGGGGGGGGGGTTAATTCAACCCAACAAGCCCCTCCATGAAGCCAATTCTAGCAAACTTCATCCACCCACCAACCATATGAAACCTTCTGAATCATTTGTTAAGCATTTCGTTCTGCCTTGCCACTTTCCACACTTTTCCTAGGAGTAAGACATATTTTACAAACAATTTCCCCTAAAGCTAAACATAAAATAGAAATATAAAATACATTGATTTTGTAAATATAATGCATAATATTTACATCTTTAAGTATTTAATGTTAATGTAAAATATGTACAACTCCCCCCTCCTGCAAATTTTTTTGCATCTTGCCATGCCCCTGGAAAGTTGGCCAGGTTTAATTCCTCAGGCTGGAAGTGGTTTCCCACCCCTGTTTTAAAGCCACTGGCAAAAAGAAGAAGAAGGCAATTATATAAGGAGCTCCGGAAGACTAATAATAGGATTTCTACAGCTTCTTTTGAATCCATAAAGCTGCCAGTTAGTTACGGAATAAGTCAATGCAAATAAAAATCTTTATAGGCTTGCTCTAAGTCTTGCAGAATGACATTTCAAAATAGTCTTATGCATGCTCTCACAAGTTTTTGTGATTTTCTTTTTGCAGGAAGTAGGGAGGCAGATGGATGGCAGATCTAAAACAACCTTTCCATAGCAAACTTCAGTAAGTGCTGATGAAATAATTTAAAGCATATATATATATATATATATATATATATATATATATATATATATATATATATATATATATATATATATATTAGAGTGCCATCTAAACTATGGTCCCAACCCAAAAACTTGTAAGGACAGCTCCAGAAGCCTGAACGGCCAGGAGTAGCAGAGGCTCCAGAAAAAGTAGACTGCTGGGGGCGGGGGGCGGGTGGAGGGGAGAGGAAGGGAAGCTCCATCTCACATTTAATCTTTAATATGGTATATGATATGATATGATATAAACAGAAACAAGTTTATATCCACATTCAGACATGGTGGGCTAACAGACTGTCAGGCTATTTTTAGGGTGGGCATTTGCTCACTCTTGGCTCCTTGGTACCGCCTATAGCCAAGGGGTCCCCTTTCATCTGCTCCCAGTGCTAACAATTTGAAACTATTCAGAGCATTGGCCCACACTAGAGGGGAGAGGAAACTGAGTTCTCTCCAATGGCTGTGCAGAAAGTAAACTTTCTCCCTTTGCAACAGGTTGTTGTGGCAACAATGCAGTCCTACACACACACAGCTGTCACTGGATGTCTGAATTCCCTGCCAAGAGAAGGCAGGAGTGACTTGATTTCCCTCAGATTCAGTAGCTGCATTTGTATTGCCGTGTGTGATTCTTTCAATAAAGCAAGGCAAGGCAACCCCCTCCCCGAAAAAAAAAAAAACAGAAACCTAACATACATCACAGCTCTATCCAATAAGGTACTGCATAAATGTGAGAGCTAAACTACAGTGGCTGCTCGGGGGGCTGGGGGTAGGAGATAAACAAAGGTGCACATGGACACTAATAGCAATAATGATAATTGTATTATTTATACCCCGCCCATCTGGTTGGGTTCCCCCAGCCACTCTGGGCAGCTTACAGTACATATAAAAACATAGTAAAATGTCAAACATTTAAAACTTCCTGATACAGGACTGCCTTCAGATGTCTTCTACAAGATGTGTAGTTCTTTATCTCCTTGACATCTGATGGGAGGGCGTTCCACAGGGTGGCTGCCAAGAAGGTCCTCTGCCTCATTCCCTGTAACCTCACTTCTCGCAGTGAGGGAACTTCCATAAGGAAGGTCCTCAGAGCTGGACCTCAGTGATGGGGGTGGAGACGCTCCTTTAGGTATACTGAGCCGAGGCATGCAATGAGCAAAACAGCAGCGACCCTTTACAAGTATTACAAGTCAGGAGTGATAACTCACAGCAGGAAAATCATTCCATGCTGTTATCATGATTCTGTTCCTTCATGTCTCTCTATTAAAACACAGGCCACATTTAAACATTCTCCACCAACTGAGACTCATTTAATTTCTCGTGTGACTTGTGCGTTTTGCACTGCTGCTTGGCTCTGCTCCATTTGGCTTCCAAACTAAACACTGTCTGCCATGGTTCTGGGCTGGCACTCTCTCCCTGTCTTTTTAGTTCCCAACAGTGGTTTCTACAGTCTCATTTTATTTCAAGTTCAATAGTCTTCCAGAAGAATTGCTCAACTTAGCTTTGCTAACCACAAACAAACTACATAGGCTGTCCCCAAAGGTTCAGCATAGACTGAATAGGCTGACTTCTCCCAAACCAATAATTTTAGAACCAGGAATAAAAGTGTCGCCTCTCTGAAATACTGGAACCTATTGAAAGCTGTTTAGCTCTCAGGGCAGGTTTTTCCTGCTGAAACCGAAATGAGAATATTTATATATTCTACTTTTGATGCCCAATGCAGCTTCAGACCAAACTACATATTATGAGAAACCTGTGGCTTCTATCAGCAGCTCAGAGTTTCCTTGCTTCTGCCCACTTTATTGGTTATAGCTTGCATGGGGCAGGGAAACTCCAAGCCAGATGGTGCTGTGTGATGCATTTTATTTGATTAAAGGCAGGCACGTGTTCCTTGTGTAACCTGTAGTTTGGGTCTTATACCATCACTTTGAGAATTTATTTCATAGTGGCCAAACAGGGAGTTTTATTATTTTCATTTGGGTTTTTTTTAAAATAGAGTTATAAGCTTGGTGGATCAGGATAATGCTGTGGACACAGTGAATCTTGATTACAGTAAGGCTTTTGAAAAAGTACCCCATGAGCTTCTTGCAGAAAGGCTGGTAAAGTGTGGGCTTGACTGGGTAACTGTTAGGTGGATTTATAACTGGTTGACTGATCGAAACGAAACAATGTTCACTAATGGTTCCTCACTATCCTGGTAAAAAGGGACAAGGGGGGTGCCTCAGGGTTCTGTCTTGGGGCCCGTTGTTCAACATCTTTATAAACAACTTGGATGAAGGACTTTGATGAAGGATGAAGTTGCTCTGGAGGACTGGGAAACCTGAACCTCATGGCACCATGGGTGGTGGTGGGTCAGAAATGTGTGAAAATTACCTCTCCCCCTTCCCTCCAGCAAGAATGTCTCCTGGATCAAACTCTCTTGCACAAATGAATGGAAGGAGCCTTTGAATTAACGGAAGGACATGTTTAGACCTAATCCCATGTGTTCAAAATTTGCAGCTGGCAATTGTGAGGTACGGCCCAAAGTGCATCTACATCACCATCAAAAAGGATGGTGTTTACTCTAACATGAACTCCTAAAGGAACTTCTGTACAGATTATGTGCACACATTGGCCCATCTGCTTCAGGCCGCCATGGCTGCGCTTGCTGAGCCCAACTACTTGGGATGGGACTTCAGCACCCAGCAGGTACCCGTGGCAAAGGATGCAGCGGCGGAGCCGGAACAGAGCCTCTCCCTCCGCCCTCCCTCGCTTTGCATCCCTGCTGTGGGGAAGGGTCCGTGCCCACACAGCCACAACAACTTTTGAGTCCCCCCCCAAAAGGTCAACAACCTTGGCTTCCCGCCTCACAAAAAAGCTCAATTAAAGTTAATTTGGGGGTGGCTAAACTAAATTTGGGGGGACTGGGTGGATATTTGCACCCCGGCGCCGCATATGCTAAAGACGGCCCTGACTATTAAAATACAATACTCTTAAAAAGTCATCTTAGTGGAAAAGTCCTGAAATATTTGGCATTAAGGGATTGCATTCACACAGAATACAGTGACTTCATTAGTATTCAAATACTCAACAGTTTACTAGATGCAGACTTGTCTCAAGAAATTTATATCACCTTCAGGTAAAGCAACAACACTATGTGTTTATTGAAATCTACATCTGGAAGTAATTTGTACAACTGCAACCAAATTTTTCTCTTCCAACTCCAAAGACCTACAGGGGCCTATATACCAGGCAATTGTTTGTCTGTATGCAGACATAGCATGATATTATTTATGTTCTTAAATATAGCAAAAGGTTTATCTGCATGTAGTTTTGTCTTATTCATCACATGAGAATGACCAGTGTTATGAAACTAAGATATGAAAGCTAGGAGCTAAATGGCACATTAAACCTAGGTTATGGGTCTAGGCACACTTTTTATAACAAGAATACAAAGCTGAAAATGAATGAACTGCAGCTAAAATCTTATATTCATTTTTCACATGGTCTAGTCCTCCTCTGAAGACTGCAAAAAACAAAGCCATACTTCCCCTGCCCGCCCCCCTAATATTCTTATGAGGGTCCCTTCTGCAATCCTCAGAGAGTGGCTGGAAGTGGGAAAGGCAGAAAAGGTCATTCTTTCATTCCAGCAGTGGCAATTTTAATCTGAAATCTTAGGCGCAGTACTGCTTCCAGAGCTCAGAAACTGCTTGCATTAATGAAATTCCCTGTTGCAAAACGTGCCTAGAACAATGGGAGTTTCAAATGCTAAGAATGGCAGAAAGTCTCTCAAATGGCCTATTTATTCTTCATTGCCCTGGAACATACTGAAAGAAGTAGAATACAATTTGCATGGAAAAGCTCAAACTCTTCATCAGGAAAAATATTTTAAGTCAACTATTTATTTGGCAACCAATCCGAAAGGGATTTTAAAAGCCCAGCTGTAATAGTGTATGTCTAAGACCTAAACAAAATTTAAAGAAGAATAAAATTAAAATTATCTTGCTACCTAAGTAATAGCTGCGGTCTATCCCAAAGGCTAAAAATTGGTCGATATTCTGAAATTCAAAACTACTCAAAAGATTTATTGATTTTGCTTGCAGGCAAATAAAAATGCCTAACTTACATAGCTTTAAAATCAGTGATCCCCAAAACACTTCAAACAGTTAAAAATGTAAGAGCCACAATATGGTTGATGAAAAAAATTATTATGACCAGAAAAGCATAAAGGAAGTAATCTAAGTTTTTCAGAACATTTTACAACAACTAGAGAACTATAGTCATACCTTGGTTTTCGAACAGCCTAGTTCTCGAACGTTTCGGCTCCCGAATGCCACAAACCCAGAAGTGATTGTCCTGGTTTGAGAACTATTTTTGGAAGCCGATGGGGCTTCCACGGCTTCTGATTGGCTGCAGGACCTTCCTGCAGCCATCAGAAGTTGCACTTTGGTTATTGAACATTTTGGAAGTGCAATGGACTTCTGGAATGGATTCTGTTTGACTTCCAAGGTACGACTCCTTTGTCCAACATTTCTGATCCCCAATGGCTGATGCTTCCAAAAGGTTTTAGACTACAGCACCTGTCTAGTCTTCTCAGTACTCACAACTTACGCAGGGTACACAAGTTCACCTGCCTTTTTCTCTAGCACTCTTAGACCTCTTTCTAGGAGGCTTATACTAACACCAAGCCTGCCTCCCTTCTCCACTAGCAGCCAATCTTTAGAGACCAGCAGTAAGAATGCTCTCCATTTCATGCAATGTCTGCATGCACTCCTTTGGGTCCAACGCCATCCAGACCGAATGACTCCTTTTGGCAAATGTACCTTCTACACAATTTTTCAGGCAAACAAGTAGGTGACTAAGAAAGGAGGGGTTTTTCAAGTCGTATCGGGCTATGCCAGGCACCCCCAACCTGTGACCCTCCAGATGTTTTGGCCTACAACTCCCATGATCCCTAGATAACAAGACCAGTGGTCAGGGATGATGGGAACTGTGATCCAAAACATCTGGAGGGCCGATGGTTGGGGATGCCTGGGCTATGCGAACAAGAGTAAAACTAGTTCTGAAAATGCTGGGCATATGCTTGAATGCCAAGAAACACTAGGCACATGCATATAGTGGTTCACATTTTAATCTAAAACGAGTCTCTCTATCTTCTTTGAAACAGGACAGAGAAGCACCTGCAGCTAGCAGTTGTCTCCCATGAGAGTGAGAAGTTATGGGGGTGGAGTATGAAGGTGGGCTCCATCATGTTGATTCTTATAGACAAGCTGACACTGGCTCAATGAGCTCATGTACTTTTGTAAGGTGCCTGTCAGGGACTGGCAGGGCTCTGAAGAATGTGGGGCAGAGTTAGGGAGAAGAGCCGGGGCAGTCCGAGAAGGAGGAGGGCACACAGGATGGGGCAGAAGAAGAAGGGGCTGTTCTGGCAACAGATGGGTAACTAGACTCCCCACCTTCCTCTGCCCCGCTGTCTCCTACAACCAGGAGGGGCTTGAAGCGGGAAGAACAGCAACAACCTGTCCCAAGAGGACATATACCGGTAAGCTGGCAGAGGGCAGGGGCTCACCATTGCTGCAACTGCTCCACAGAGTGCAGATCTGAGGGACAGCTGCCTAGTGGCTAGAAGTGTGTGTTCATGAGCATCTGAAGCACCTTGAGATTTGCTTTAAGTGCTTCTTTTGTCGATAAGACATGACTCTAAGATGTGTGTCTGCCTTAGCTGGGGTGGGCCAGGACAGTGGAACATGGAGCTGGCAGTGTAAACGTTCAGTTCAAACAGGCACTCAAAACCATTTGCAAAAGCTAGAAACCAACCATTATTGATCAGCTTTTATAATTTTATAGTACTTTATTACTCTTTTCAATGTACGTGGAAGCTTGCATAGAATCATAATGTAAGAAGCAGGTACTGTTTCCTGCAACATAATAAAATACTCCCGGTAAAACTACATTCCATCTTTAAAAGACATTTTATTTTTACCGTTCTAAAACGTGAAGGGATAAGAATGCTATTGCTTCATGCTTCTTGCAGCATCATCTCTATAATTTTCCAATTCAGTTCTACCATCACATGCCATAGTTACATTATCCGAAATGTGATTGTTAAAGCTTATGTTTCATTACGCTTGCAAGAGATTTTTTTTCCTGACCAATTACCCCCTTGTGATTAGTTAGCTGTTTTATATCTTAGACGTGGGGTTATATGTCTAGGATACAAGTGACCTAGGAGGAAGGGAGGAAATACAATTAACAGCACTGCATGGTGGTTTGAGACTGTACAAAGGGTTTTAGATTCTCCATATCCATTGTTTGTTTATTCCAGAAGGGCTAATTTCCTGGGAATGAACCCACAACATACATAATGCCTGCAGGGGTTTTAAAATAACTTTTGAACTACACACCATATGAAACTAGCATTCTTTGGACTTACAAGCTTCTTGTGTATAAAAATTAAAGACAAAGCCTCAGAATTATATTTGTTTCAAGTACAATAGGAGGACATTAGGAAACTTTTGTACCTTGCTTGATAAGGAATTGTTTAGTGGGTTTTCTGAATTGATTGCAGAGTCAAGAAAATGTAAGATAATAAGAGATTAAAATGGTCTTTATTCAGAGTCAACAAGAGGTGGCAGTGATTGGTACAAATATTTAGTATACAGGCAAAACTGAAGAACGAGATAAATACAGATACCCATGTCTCAAAATGACAGCACTCACAGTATGTAGCCCAGCTTGGCAAAGCTGTGATTGAGTCACACTGCTTTTAAAACCATGAGTGGGTTGGGCTGGTCAACAAAGTAAATAGAAACAGCATTGAGCAAGCGCTTTGTAGGATAGGAAAGTACGGTTGGAGAGTTGAAGGTGGTTTGGATGGTAAATCAGTACTCGTGGTCTGTTCACATCTCAGTTTTGCTAGTTTCAAAATAGATTCAAAAACCTGCAACTCTTATCTGGAGAGAGGCGACAGTGGGACAAAAAGAAAATGGGCCCCATGAGAACAGATGCCTCCCTAGTCTAGATTATTTCAGCTTTCATAAAAACGACTGGCTGCCTCCAGTTCAAACAGAGATTTTCCAGAGGAAAGAATCAACAGTGCAACATGTGAGCCCCAAGGGACAAGATACTGGGCTCAGTGAGGCAAAAGTCTGGCTCCTGTTGCAGAGAAAAATGTAGTAAGGAGGGCATCAAGCAGAGGTCTGTCCCGAAGGAAAGAATGGCAAGGTAAGGGGCTACCGGGATTTGGGTACGCAGCTCTCAGGTTTAGAAATGTGGGCAGGCCCTCGCATACAGATTAGTCACTTTTTCGTAACTGCAATCCACTTTCATAGAGCCAAGACACAGAAAGAGGTTAAAACCATATCCCTGTAGGGTGCTTCACAACTAAGGAACAAAATTGCAAGGAATTTACAGCTCTTTAAAAGTGCCATTTATTACTCCTTCACTTTTTACATGCAAGACTGGAAAGCAGTACGTATGCTACAACTGGCAACTGCTCACAACATATAGCAGGTATAATAATTACACAATATATATGAGGTGAGCTGTCCACAGACGTAATAGTTTTGTGTTCTGAAAGGTGCATGAAAACTCATAACTTTGCTAGTATGAAGAGCCTGAATTCTTCAAGGGCATTTTTAAATGCAGATTTCCTATGATTCCTTCCCTTAAATTTCAGTTTTAATGACTGACTCCAAACCTAAGTTTCCAAGAAACAACAGCCACATTACTTCCTGTAGCAATCAAACCTAGAACACAATTGTTAAAGGGAAGATCAGAGTTCTGAATCAACGCTGTCAGTATTTAAATTATTGTTGATAGTGGATTTTGTTATATTTTTGTTATTTTTTATTTATTTATTTTAAAATGCACAATCTGTGTGCAGGCATGTTGTGGTTGTCTTGATAACTGAGTTCTGTATCTGATGTTTATGGTCTGTAGACCAAATTAACTAAACTACCGGTAAGCTAAACTATTGCTACTACTGCAAAAACAATGTAACTCTTAAAAATGCAAACATAAATTTCAGAGAGGAGGCCATGTCTGATATAGTTGAAAGGTGGGCGGGTAGGGATTTGTTGTGGTTCTTTTAAAAAATAGCCATGATTGACAAATTGCAGATGTGATATTTATTTTTCACATATTTTCAATTAACATTCCTTACTTTCTTTAAAAAGTCTTAGCGCAGATTGCATATTAGAAGTTTCTCTGCGCTGAAAATACACATCAGAAGACAGACTAAGCTAGAACACTTTCCCCCCAATGACATGCTAATTTTCCATGTATATGAAGGCCTCTTAAAAAAGTAGAGACACCTGAACATGTGGACCACATGCATTTTAATCACACACTGATGAGGCAACGGAGCATGGGGGAGGGGGGCAGGCAAAGCCAATTGTTTAAGTAACAGTGTTGTAGAGGTAAGAAATATTATTCAAAAGAATAAACAACATACCAAAGTGACAGAAATAAGGAAGGGCACAAAGCATCTCTCAATAATTTCAACCCTAGAGCAAAACAGATGTATGACATTTTGAATCTGACTCCACAGCCTACCGGTAAGTACTAGAGTACTTTACCTTTCTAAACTATAGTTCTAGTCAAGTTTTTAGTAAGAATTTGATCACAAAAGCTTGGATCCAAAAATCCCTCTGGGCAAGGGGAGAAATATGCACATTGTTGAAAATGTTAATTAATTCACTGTGTTCTGAAATATTGCAATAAATGCTGCTGGCCTTTCTGCCAAGTTGAAACCTACAAACAATTTAATTCCTTCTAAGATACTTCTGAGTTTTCTCTCTTAATATTGCATCATAATAAATGAAGCTCTCTACTACAGATTGAATACAAAACATTTTCAAGCATAAAATGACAGACACCCTGCATGGGGAAGGGAGGTGCCACTTTCCTCCTATGCTACCTGCCCACCCCAAAACCATTTTAGATGATTGGGAGACTCTGCATAACACCACACAACAGGACTGCAATTTGGGAAGAAAATCTGAGCCAAAAAATGCATTCCACTCATGTATTGGAGTCTCTGAATCCATTCCATAGCCTGCAACAGATCATTTCATTTACTGACAAGTGAAACAATACTGGAGGCACAGACAAATCAGAACTATTACAAGTATACCGGAGGGAAAGAAAGTGTTTCTAAGCTTTAACTTGGCAAAAAGGCCAGCAGCATTTATTGTAATATTTCAGTAGGCAGTGAGTCAATTAATATTTTCGACATCTTCTGCCACTGAAAACAAATTAAAAGTTCTGAATGAAGAGGTGAAAAGATATGAAAACCAGGAACAGAGTGTGCGATGCAAAGACCTCTCAAATATATTTATGTTCAAAACCCAGTGCAAGGAATTACTTAGACAGTGGTATCCAATGCTCAGAGTAGACTTAATCAATTGATTATAATGGGTCAGAATGACTAGGGATTGGTTATGACCCTTAATCTTTGGGTGCTGTGTATGTTCTAAAGATTAAATAAAGCTACTAAAGTTCCAAAATTACATGAATACTTTTAACTGAGGAAAGGGGAAGAATCTGTCTTCATTTTTCCCTGTGACAAAAAGCTGAGATTCAGAACACATTGGCTATTGGTGTTGTCTTGTCTCACCATCCTTCAGTAATTGCTCTGTTACAAAAACTGATCTGTTAAATGCTTCAACTGATCAAGTAAGCTTATCTATCCTTGCTATTACTGCCAATTATTTCTAGTGTCTAGAACCATCTCTTCCTGGTGATTTAAAATCTCTTGGCCAAAATAATCACAGTAAAAAAATTGGCACAATGTTTCATTTAACAGGGTAAGAATCTACAAACAGCACTATTTGTGATGGCAAGAGCTTCTCACTTGATCTAAAATGAAAACAATATTCTATGCGAACAGAGTGGACAAGGAACAAAGAGAAAGGATGCTCTAAAATGAATCAAGCACTCTAGAAGTAAATTCATCAAGTTAATACTAAGTGCAGCTGATTTCAGAGCATTACATACCTTCTGTCTGTGCAGTCCTTCAGTAGAACCAATTTTCTTTTCGAAAACTCAAAATTTCACTTGCATTCATGTAATTTGATAAGAAATAGAAAGGCTGGTACCAGTATATTTATCATATCAATTGTAAGACAAGCATAAAGATGTTAAGAACAATCCTGCAGAATCAGACCAAAGGCCTATCCAGTCCAGCATTCTGTTCCCCCAAAAGCCAACCAGATGTCTATGGCAGTGTTTTTCAACCTTTTTTGGGCAAAGGCACACTTGTTTCATGAAAAAAATCACGAGGCACACCACCATTAGAAAATGTTAAAAAAATTAACTCTGTGCCTATATTGACTATATATAAAGTAATTTTTCAATTTTTCCCACGGCACACCAGGCAACATCTCGCGGCACACTAGTGTGCCGCGGAACAGTAGTTGAAAAACACTGGTCTATGGAATGCCCACAGGCAGGAGATGAGGGCAATTGCCCCCTCTTGCTAGTAAAATTATATATGGCACCTTTGCCACAGACATTCTGATCTGATTATCACTTACGAGGAAACTACAATCCTATTGAATTGGATGAAAATGAACTGCAGCTCTACTGACAAGGATGTATCATGATCAAATTTCAAAGGAATCCAGGTGGGGGTGGTAGGTGCCTGCATTAGCAAGATTGTATTATAGTGAAGTGCAATGAAAATTCAAAATGAAACTCAATGGTAAATAGTTGCAATATACCATATACAGTATTGATTATATGGGCACTGAAACACATTCCCTGCTGCACACACCACACCTTGCAGAATAGACGTTTTACTAGAAGGAAAATACAAGAAACTTTCTAATCACTTTTCCAGAAACAGATTTCAAGCAGCTTACTCTCAATTACTGTTCCGAACAGTTTAAATTAATTTATTCATTCCAGAGAGTTTGCAAGTTTTCTTGTTTTGTTCTTTAGTTTACTAAGAAGAAGCGGTTGGAGGGAAGGGCCAAAGAAGAGGATACTATAATAAACTAAATAAGCTGCCATTAGCAGAAAGATGAGGGTTTTAGCACAGAGGAAATACAATCATTTTCAGCATTCTGACTTGAGACTATTAATATGCTTTCTCTCTGAACTAGCTATAAACCCCAGGTATATATGGAGACAGACCAGCCACATCAGCTAAGAATTGGGAGCAAGCAGAAGTTCTCCAAGTGAACAGCTTTCAATGCAAACAAGGCCACTTGGGATGAAGTGGGAGTTGACCTCAACAGCTATTGCATTATAAAGCCATGATGAAGATACAATGAAATTCTCTAGCTTTTTTTTTTTTTTTGGAATGACTTCCTGCCGGATTAAAACCAGATGTGAGAGGAAGACATATTTACTGGCATTTTTAGGATACCTTGTCATTTCTAAACCCCTAATATAAACTTCTGGGGTTGTGGCCTTCCATTTGTACAAGTTCTCCTTGCATAGCATAACTTCCCCTCCCTCTTCTTTCTTTACATACTCCCCAAATCTGTCCCCTCAATCCCCCAATCCTCTGAAAGAAGATGTGGGGGGCAGGGCGGAGCGGGTGGAGAGGTTACACTGAACAAGCAGAAGTCCTTGCATGAATGGCTATGTTAGCAACAACCCTTGCTTGTTTTACTTAGTCAATGAATAAACTGCCATTTCAAGTTTTTGCATGCAGCCTAATCAAAAGTTATGCAAATATGTAATGCTGATCCAGAGCTCCTCTGTAAGTAGGCAGGATATTGTTTTTCACTTTAATTGTTAGAGTAGCTCACGATGAATAAGGGGAATGCCTTGCAGAGTTGGCTAAAAAAATTGAGCAGGCAGCAACCTTGTAAATCAAGAGGCATGCCTAGTTTACAATAAGTTGCTTGATCATGGTGTATCTGTAATGCTGAATCTACACAGTGAATTCTACATCTGTGATTCAGATAACTCTTCGTCTATTTCCTTTGTTGTTTCTTTTTTACTACCCATTTCCAAAGGAGGAGGGCTGGAGCGCCATTTCACTAGCTCTGCTAGGAAGACCAGCTCCGTCAAGCTGGTCCCTCCACTGATTTTTCACCTAACAGCAGCCATTCCATCAGGCTAGAATAGAGATGGAAGCAGGGCTATTTCATTGGCTCTGATGAGAGAACAGCTGTTTCTAGCAGAGTGCTACCCTTGTCCTTTTACTGTTTATCCATTTTATTTATTCTTAAATTTCTACCCTAGCTTTCTCTAAGGTGGGGTACATGGTTCCCCCCTCCCCATTTAATCCTCACAACAACCCTGTGGGGTATGTTTCTCCTGTCACATTCTCTCAGCCCCAGGTCAACCAGTGAGCTTCGTGGTCAAGTGGGGTATAAACCTAGATCTCCCAGGGCCTAGTCCAACACTCTAACCACTACATCACACTGGCTGATTGTAGTAGCAATGCCTCCAGAAACATCTAAAGAAACTAACCGGCTGATACTTGACCCATCTCTTTTCTCAGGGGAAATAATACTTCTTCCACAGCACATTTTGAAGCTAAATAGACAAAGTAGTTCTTGAGTCATGCAACAGTGGAAAAAGTTGTGGTTATCCATATTTTGAGGAGATAAATTGCACTCTAATAACTGTTCTCTGGTCATAACTTCAAACCAATTTCCTGTTACAAAAAATGTCAGACTTCAACATTAATCCGCAGTTGAAAAGAGCTTTATAAAATCATACCAAAAAAAATGAAGTTTATAATGGCCAACAGCAAAGTCAAATGCTATGTCTAATAATAAAACTGCAGCAACTACACCAGGCCAGTGTTGCCACCTGGCATTCTTAAGCAGCTGCCATGGGCCTAGCACCCAGATAGGATTCAATGCTGATACTTGCCCTCATTCCCTTCTTCATTTTTTACCTGGCTTGATATTCCAAGCAATGCCAGACTAAGGATCTGTCAGCTTCACCATTCCATTTCCAATACTGGGCCAACTACATGTTTCTGGGAAGCTTGCATCCAAGTGATCAAAGAAACAACCTTCCTCCATTGTATTTTCCTTACGATTGTAAAGGAACTCTTGTTGTGGAACAGCAACTGCTACTTAATTCTCATGGTTGGTGTTACACACATACACAGACCAGCATAAGAGTTTTTGAGTAATAGGTGTATGTATGTGAACTGCCCACCTAGCAGTTCGAAAGCACGTCAAAGTGCAAGTAGATAAATAGGTACCGCCCCGGCGGGAAGGTAAACGGTGTTTCCGTGTGGTGCTCTGATTCACCAGAAGCGGCTTAGTCATGCTGGCCACATGACCCGGAAGCTATACACTGGCTCCCTCGGCCAGTAAAACGGGATGAGCGCCGCAACCCCAGTCGGACACGACTGGACCTAATGTTCAGGGGTCCCATTACCTTTATGTGAACACACACACACACACACATATATATAAAAGCATTTTATTCACAAAAGCTGCTCCTATAACAACCGATCCACTTCGAAGCATCTTACCTCAGCAGCTTGGGTCTCCTGATGCAACAGAGTCAGACCTGTGAGATCTTCCAAGAAGGAATGTGAGGAATTAAAAACCTTTGCTAAGAAATTAAAGCCTTCTCTTTCATACTGCTCAAGGACCTGAAAAACAAAAGACAAGAGGGAAGTGTGTTACTCCTTTTTGTTGTTGTTCCAGAATCAAATCCCAAAACAAACTTAAACGAAACAGAACAAAACAGAACAAAACAGAACAAAACAAAAAACAAAACACGTGGCTGTTAATAAAAGATGGACAAAATAATAAACAAACATATAAATCACAGCCTCCTAATTTAATCTTCTATACTGTACAATAGCACTTATCAAACCTTTATTAGGCATTTACATGTAAAATTGCGAGAGAAAGAATCACATACAGGAACTTTAAAATATATATACACAAATAAACAACAATTAAACACATAGGCTGATTGTATGTGTGTATTAATAAAATCTAAAATTTCCTCCTGTTAAAGTACTCCTTGAAGCACTGCTGCCAAAAACTCAGCTACCCCCACAGTCACCCCTTGGTCAATGTCAGAGAGACAGAATCCAACACTTCCACCATGCTGCGGTTTCAAACCGTCCAAAAGGGGGGACAACACGCGGTCACGCAGCGTACTGTGTAGTGGACAATAAAAGAGAATATGCCCTACAGTGTCCGGGACATTCAGGGAACATCTGCAGTATCTCTTGTTTCTGGGAATATTCTGATATCTACCCCTGACAAATGCCGAGGGAAAGATATTCAGTTGGGCCAACATACCGTATTTTTCGCTCCATAGGACGCACCGGACCATAGGGCGCACCTCATTTTTAGAGGAGGAAACAAGAAAAAAAAAAAAACATTTTTCTGGTTTTCCTCCTCTAAAAGCCCTGGGTTTGTTTTGTTTGTTTTTTGAGGATCAGCTAAAAGTTTTGCAGCTTTTTTGCAAAGGGAAAAGCCCTGGCTTTTTGGAGGACCAGCTAATAGTTTTGCAGCTGTTTTTGCAAAGGCAAAGGCTCTTTTTTTGAGGATCAGCTAAAGGTTTTGCAGCTTTTTTGCAAAGGGGGAAAAGCAAAGAGGAAAAGCCCCATTTTTATGTGGTTTAACTCACATTTCTGAAAAATCTTAAGGGAGCTGTTTCTACTGTTTCCAGTCAGATAATCTAATCAGCCAGTCACATGTCCTGGGGAAACAAACAACCTCCCTCTGCAGCACATTCAACAAAGGAGGGCGGGGCTGAAAGGGAGCCGGGACTCTTATCTCTCTCCCGATCTCTTGCTGATCAGCTGCTGAGCGGGGTCCTTTCAACACTCCCTTTTCTCTTTGTAAAATAAAAAGCACAATCTGCTTTTGGCCCCTGGGCAATTCAGCCCCAGGGACCACCATTCGCTCCATAAGACGCACAGGTATTTCCCCTTACTTTTTAGGAGGAAAAAAGTGCGTCTTATGGAGCAAAAAATATAGTAAATGCCCTACGTTGGGCTGGTATTATTAGTTTAGTAACATAGTTGACCCGGCTATCTAGGATATTTAAATCACAGAATATGGGAGAGCAAATTTTATTTACTGCTGCCACAATATTTTGTCTCTCAACATCCTTTAGTCTAAAGATGGCACTGAGGTAAGACGCTCTTATCGGAGCTCAAAGAAATCTTCAACTATAAGCCTTTGTTGTTGGTCCTCCCCTTCTGTTTCTTTTAGCCTCTTTACCCTTCTAAATCAAAGGTGAAGCTGTTGTATTTTTGAATACTTTTTGAATACTTTGACTGCCCCGGTACCGTGATTTAATCTTAATGAAGTAACCTACCTGGCATTCCCGCCCGGGCTTCCTGTTGACTCCTCGCGTCAACTCATTCCAAGAACTTTTAAGGACTTTAACCTTAACTTCTTTTAACTTTAACTTTTAAAAACTCAAGCCTTTCAACTCTCAAAGCTATCAACCCATAAACTCCTTCACCATTTCTAAGTCCTTCGACCCCCCAACCTTCAAATTATTTTCAACAAACTGAGTGAGGAGAGGAAGAATTACTTCAAAGGAGTGCCCTAATTGGACTCAGCCTTAAATTCCTCCTGACTTTCATGTATCTCTTATTATCTCACAACTTAAACCTTTGCTGCAGACCACTTAAGACCGATTGAGATTGTGACTTGGAACCCTAGTATTCTACTCAGAAGTTTGGCCTCACTGATCTAAGAAGAATCTAGTAATGAGAGGAACTAAAAGACCCAGATGTCCTGATATGGAAACTGACATAGGGTCTCCAGGTCTCAAACAGAGTAATTTAGACAATTATCTGCTGCCTCAAAAACAGCCCATGTCTCCTCCAAAAAAACTCCTCAATTCTTTGCACGAAGAAACAGCTGAAGAGATATTTCCAGCAATAAATGAGAAGGATAAAGCTATTACCTCCTTAATCGAGGCACAAAGATTGACTGTACAATATAGAAATACTTTTGCCTATGCCAAAAGAGAACAATAAAATTAATTTAACACTACCTAAATGCATATTGCAATACTCGACTTTTCAAGGATACATCGCAAATGAATAATGACGATATTCACAGCCACTTGTGAAACTCAGCAGTCTCCCTTGCAACTAGTGCAATTTATATACAGCTGCAATGCAAACATTATCTCAGTTCATTTCTGAATGAAGCAAGCCCAGAGAACAGCTTACATACAGGATATTTTACTTAAAAAAACCAACGAAATTTAGGTTTCAATATATGAAATTCAATCCTATTTAAGTATGAGTCTTCAAACAGTCATATACCTCCTGTTGCTTGCTCATCTCTTCAGAAGTATCCAGCTAGGCCTTACATTGCTAAAGGAGGAAACTCAGAGGAATCTCTCTCAGCTGCAACCATTCACTTGCAAATCTGCAGCCAGTGTTGATTGCTTTTAGCTGACAGCATTACACAGCTAATTACACAAGGAGTCCTGAATCAAACTGAATGCCAGGTGTCCATCTTGTAGCACAGCTACCTGGTCAAATTGGTATTCCAGGTAATGTGCATGGTAAGAATGGGGAAGCAGAAAAATGCAGTAAAATTTCCAAAGAAATAGCAGCAAGCTTTTGTGCTGCATATAAAAGCAGACACTACTGTATTATCAGAGGTTTTCTTTGAAAGGGAGTGGGGAGGCAAATCAGTATTGACTTAAGGAAGTGTTGCTGTTATCTTATCCAGCGCTGAAGCTAAGCAGGTCTGCCTTTCTAAGGTGGGGGGGGGGGGACGAGACGCTTGGGAACCATATGCAAGCTGCTCTCAGCATCATAAATAAATGGCCCAAAATTTGAATAAATTGTGAACAATTCAAGTACCACCACTATAACCTAACGTTAATTAAAAATATAATTTGTCCAACCTTCGGTCATAGAAGGTGGAGTTGATTTGATCATTGCATTAGTACAAGTGTTTCTGATTGCCAGATGGAACGATCTCCCTTGTTTCCCCTCTGTGCACTGCTGTGAAGGTTCTCTTGAACCTAAAGAGCAGATTTGGGGGTGGGGTGGGGAAAGCCCCATTGTGCTGGCTTCTGCTAACACACAGGGTTAGTTGAATCTGGCCCAGGGCCTCCAAGGTGACTTACAAAAGTAATCAGATGGGCACTAGGGGATTTGATCCAGGAGCAAATTCCTTAAATGGAATGCCACCACAGAGAAGGCCCTATCCCAGAGCAGTGCCAACAGCTCGATACATGTTATTCAAAACATAGACATAAGACTGCCTTTGTCTTGAATTAGGTAGAAATGGATAAAACAGGAATAAACAGCAAGCTCAGGCTGGATTATTTTTTTGGGGGGTGAGGGCAATATCAGGTGGAAAGAAGGACAGTATGAGGCCAGGAAAGCTCAGGAAAGGCATCAATAAAATTTCATTGGGTGTTGAAAAAAGGCTTGAAGGAAAATTGGCTCTATAAATTGAGTGAAAGAGCTAGGTATGAGGAAAAGACAGATGAATGGAACAGAGAGTTAAGGCCCACAGGAGGTATAATGCTAAGGCACTGCTAAAGCAGGGACTTTGAAATATACAGAAGGATTAGGAAATACATATGCATAAAAGTTTTGTGGAGATGAATAGCAATGATCAACCTTCCTGGATGGCTTACAGGAGCCGCAACCTCTCCACACAACTGCAGTGCCTGGAGACATCTTAATTGTTGCTTGAATTCAAAGAATGGTGATGAGGATAAAGCAGAACCCAAAGGTACAAACATTGGAAGAGAAAAGGTAACAGGTTCCCACCCATTGGATTGTCTTAATGTTATGATGGTATAATGTGCACAAAGCAAATTAATTCTACTATCTTAGAGAGGTCGATATTTTCTAAAACAACCTTTCAGTAGTCTAAGAAGTTATTTAACAACCTAACCAGATGGTATCTGTATAGACTGGAGCATGCCCTACACAGAAGTCAATCTACAAACTTCAGAACTGTGATTGTAGCTCTCTTTCCCAGTTATCATCCTCTCAAAGATGTTGATGTTAACCTATTTTGTTGGAAGAACAACACAGAGCACATAAAAATTCAGGCCAGATTTTGGTTATCGATATGCAAGAATCAAAAGACAAGCCTGCTTTCAAAACACTAGCATCACTCTGAAACAAAAATACCGGTACACACGAATAAAGAAAACACAAAGCCCAAGAACACAATTTTTAACAGATCGGACGCAAAGATCCAATGTGTGAGCAGAAGGGACTTCCATATTGCATTGTTGGCGGGAGGGCTGACTAGTTCCTCCCACATTATTGTCTTCCAAACCCATTGAAAAGCTGCTCCATAAGGCAAGGAACCCTCCGGAACAGAATGTGATGCAAGACACTGGACTATAGTGTGTGGGTGGAAACTGGTAAAAAAACAAAAACCTCACCCCTCCCCCTTGCATATGGAAGCGCATTCTTCTTGCAGAGAGGATTTTTAGCATATTAACCAAGTGCAAGGAACAACAGCTTGGATATAAAGATGTTTCAGATATTCAAACCCAAGGAAAAGCAAGGGCAGGGAGGAATAATGACAAACTTGGGAGTTTGTTATTTCCCCCCTTATGTTGAAGTAGTAATCCCTTAAAAGCTTAAATGCTTATGCTCAGGAGATCTCTGGTTTTACTCTTGCCCTGTTATGCTTCTGGGTTTACCCCTGGAGAACTGAATTTCCATTCCTTGGATGGTGTTCCTTTCAGAGCCAGGGAACACTGGCACCTAGCCATACACCTATTCCCTAAGTTTCAAACTGCAGTCTTGAACATGGTTTTAACCTTTTCAGCTCTTTCTTGCCCTCTGGGCCTAGTATTCAGCCTTCATTGGCTGAATTGTGCACATAAGCCACTCTGCTTTATTTCACATATGCATTTCTACATCTCCTTCACCCTGCTTCCTTCGCTTTCTCTGACACCTTAGCTATGCCTTGCTTATATATGTTGATACGGTTCATTTTCTCAAAGGTATCCATACACCTGAGTTGATGTTCATAGCATAGTATATTTGTTTTGGACGTTTACTGCATCTGGAAGTGGAAGAATTCATTTAGACAACTCAGCTAATTTTTGCCTTCCGGGCATTTTTTTTTTTTTTTTTAGTTTAACCACAACATAAAAATGCAACTTTGGAACTTCTAGCTCCTCTTGGGAGTGCAGTCTCAAGACTCAGAGGCTCCTCATTACTGAGTATCTGGACCAAATTACAATTTAGGTTAAATGCATCTTTACATTTTTAATGGGCAGGTTTTAGAACATTCAAGCTGTATCTGCTGCAATGGTGGTGCTGATAACCGATGAGATCAGAGCAAACAGAGAGGTGTAATTTAAACTACCGCATATACTCGAGTATAAGTCGACCCAAATATAAGCCGAGGCACCTAATTTCCCTACAAAAATGTGGGAAAGCTTATTGACTCAAGTATAAGCCGGTTCACCTTTGCCACTGTGGTAGAGGAGGAACGAGCAGCCCAAAGCAGCCCTTTGGGCTGCTCCTTCCTCTTCCTCCTTTGCTGCTGTGGAGCTCACCCCATCGCAGGGTTTCGAACCGCCATTCTTCTGATCAGCAAGCCCTAGGGCTCTGTGGTTTAACTCACAGCGCAATGTTCCCTTGTGTTATACAGAGAAGGCTGGGATCCTGTCCTGTTTAAGCAGGAGCCAGGGAAAGTGAGCACCTGTGGGGTTTTAATACTTCCTTAACTGATAGGCTTTCTGTCTTCTGGGGTCTAAAGTTTGCATTTATGTGAGCAGTTCAGGAATGGAACAAGCTGCCTGGGGAGAGTAAAGAACCACCGTTCTTGTACACTTCTTAAGGAATGGTTGACTTGAGTATAAGCCGAGGGCAGCTTTTAAAGCACAAAAAGTGTGCTGAAAAACTAGGCTTATACTCAAGTATATACGGTATTCCTCCCCTGTTGAAATTTTGAAGGAAATACCTGCTAGTGTGAATTGGGAATTTCTCCTAAAGCAGGGATGGGAAAACTACAGCCTTCTGGATGTTGTTGGACTACAACTCTCAGCATCCCTGAACACTGGTCATGCTGGCTGGGGATTATGGAAGTTGAGAGGCCACTTGCTTCAGAGGTGGGAAATTTTCATCAGAAAGCAGAGAAGGTTATCTCTCAGACCACATGGAACTGCTTCCCTCAAATACAACCCTGCCTCCCTGTGCACCATGCAGCTTCCCCAAATCTGCTCCATAGGGTTGGGGCAACCCCCAGAACAGACTTAGGGGGAAGGGGAAAAGAAATTCTGTTACACAGCCGGAAGACATTGCACTGACGGAAGGAGTGAACCGAATACCACCCAGAATGCTTTACCATTTACCGGTATGTCTAGTATATCAAAGTAGTTGAGGAACTGGAGAGCAAGTGAGGTGATTCAATCTAGCAGCTGAATGAAGAAGCTATGAAAATGAAACACTATATTGAATCAAAACACATGTCAATACTTCCTGCTGGAAAATATGGGATAGTGATATTTCACAATTTCAAGGCTAATGAGGAGATGAGACTCTTCCTAGCTGAATATTACATTACTTCAACACAAATATAAATGGTTTACATCCCCCCCCCCAAAAAAAATACTTCCACAATTTGTCAGGTCAATAAAGAATCCATTTGTTCTTTTTGCACCTAATCAATCATACCGCTTTGCCCCCAATACACCAATAGCATGGCGGGTGGTGGTGGTAAGATAAGGCTACTAGGAAGGTAAATGGCCATGTTTCGAGGTTTCACTCTCTTCAAGGGAAAGAAGACATTATCACTATCCTTGGATAAGCTAAACTGGTAAAGCATGAGACTCTTAATCTCAGGGTCGTGGGTTCGAGTCACAATATGGACTGAACTAGATGGCCCTCGTGGTCCCTTCCAACTCCGCAGTTCTATGACTGATAGGATCTAGCTTGCAAGGTCTGTAATCCAGAACCTAGTTCTCTTAGAGGATGTGTTCTTGAAAATTACTCTTATTATGTAGAAGACAGCATCAGAATCAAAACCAGATGTGGTAATTTCCACATGCCTGTATACTTTGTGCTAGATTTGTGCTCAATCCGCTTGTTAAAATCTGATCAGTTTTCTTGTTTATGCCACACACCACACGGTGTACTAAGGGATTTGTTGACAAGGTAATTATTCCGCCCAACATATGTGGGCGAATACAAAAGAATGTTGTTTTCTGAGCAATTATTAAGCATTTGGAATTATGGCAGACCTAGATGCCATGGGAAAAGACCATAGGAAGAGACTGAAGCTGTGAAAGGCACAGGAAGCATCACAGGCGGAATGAGTGAGACAGCCAGGAAATGCTCTGTATCCTGACGGCTAGGCCAAATCTCAACAGACCACACCCTCTGCCTCAGAAACAATTTGAAAAATTTAAATCTGGCAACTGACTTGTTGGATTCACCGTTAATGATTATGAGAATACGCAAGTGCAGAAATGAAATTGCATCTATATTTATTGTAGTTATAAATGTACTACATAGCTTTATGAACGCAATAATAAAAATAAAGCTTGTGAAACAGACTGCAGGCCAGGTGCAAACAGGAAATAGGGGAGCAGGAGGGAGAGAAGATAGGGAGGTCTATGCTGAAATACTTGGAGAGTTACCAACCACAAGTCAGCTATGGCATCATTTTTGGCTGCAGTACCCAAACCTGTGAATGTAGAACTCTCTCCTCACTTTCCTACAATAACTATTTTAAATAAAAACAATCAGTGTATGGAAGAAAATACCCTTGGATGTGGCAACTATAAAAGCTTCCTGTTATTAATCCATCTTTATGAAAGACTGTTGTTTTGATATCAGTAAGAAGATGTGCAGTGATATGAAAGTGTTTGGTCTATTCCCTAGTGACAGTAAAAGTGCTCATAAATGTCAATACTGAAGTGCATAGCGGATTATTTTTGCAGTGTGATGATTGATGGCAAGCAGAAATATCTGCCTACTGTATGGCGTGTTCAGAAAGGTATCTGGCCAAGGCACTGAGGCTTCTCTCCTCCATCTTGTCTCATTTCAGTTTCCACTTTTGGATTGAAAGGCTCTTTATAAGTTTCAAGTATCACTCATTTGTGTCATTCTGGCTTGCAACACTCTCAAGAGAGCCATATGCTGGCCCTATTTCCTGGCAGGGCTATTCTGTTCATTATTCTTATGGAAAAAGAGTTTCATGCCATCCACTCTGGGTGGATTAAAAACATGCAGCACTCATCTAACTTTAGCAGCTCTGCCTGTACAAGCCCCCAAGAAGTGTGAGGGTCTCGCAAGCAACGCTCTCAACTTTTCCTCTGGATTCTGCAGCACTGGGTCCACTTTAATTTTTTTTAATTAATGTTCACTCTTCCTGGTGATTAAAACAAAAAGCAACTGTGAAGAGCTTCAAAAGGATCTCTCCAAACTAAGTGAATGGGCAGTAAAATGGCAGGTGTCATTTGGTGTAAACAAGTACTGTACAAAGTGATACCACCCTTCTCCTTCAGCCCAAAATACTCCACTCCCATCACAGTTCCCCTTTCTTTACTATAAGCTGACCAAAGTGTTATCACAAAAATGCCTATGGGGAGGTTTATTTTCTTGTTATTATATCATAATAGTACCGTCTATGCAATACTTTGGAGGGCTTCCTCCCCCCTTTACCTATAGGGAGAACAATGCTAGTGATTTTTACACTACACCTCTAAGGCAATACCAGTTCATTTTCCCCCTAACGGAATACCACTTTCCAAAGCCTGAAATGAAACCTTTTCCAGCTTTAATTAAAGAGAATTAGATTACACGTTCCTAACAACATAAGGATGTTAATGTAACATTGTGCCAGAAAAAGATTTATCAAAGGATTTGCTCTTTTAAAAAAAGAACAGAGGAGAACAGAGAGGAAAGAACTGTGATCTTCCCCTTTCAAAGTTCTTAAAAGAAAGCCCTAAGTGACAAATACCTTCCAAATTAGAAATGTGGAAATATATACACAGTATATAGAAGCTAAAGCAGCCAAATTCTCAATCCCAGGTTTAACTTTCATAATCTCTATCTCTGTACGTTTGCCAACAACATAAATGACTTATCTAATTTACGTATCTGAAAGCTTTTTAAAGTCTCAGAACTAAATAAATAAATAAATTGCTTTTAAGTTCTGTGGAGCAGAAGTGTGTTACTCATCTGCTAAAACTGGATTCTTTGTTTATCTGTTCCACTCCTTGCAGTATCACACTCAACAATGGCTTGGATCATACCAGTAACTTTCTTTCCATGAATGGAACAGGGCTTTCCCGCAACGCTGTTCTGTCTGCAGCCCTTGAAAAGCTGCTCTTCTTGGCTGGAAGACCCTTGAGAATTGGTTTCAGTTCTAGAATCATGTGTGTCCTTCTAATACAGCTGCCATATTTCCCAGTTCTCCAATTCTAGGCACCCTAATTTCCGTATTTCTCAGATTTCTTGATGATGACGACAATAATCAGATGTTGAATTAGATAGAAAGGGGTTAAGAAACCTCCACCTACTTCAGAGGGCGTTACGTTTACCACATGCTATGTGTTGAAAGAAAATATGATGAAAATGATGTATAGATGGTACTTAACACTGGTAAAATTAGCTAAAATGTATCATTCATATGATAATAAATGTTGGAAATGTAAAGAGAAAGAAGGAACATTCTATCATATGTGGTGGACATGTCCAAAGGTAGAAGACTTCTGGGAAAAGATATATAATGAATTGAAAAAAATATTTTAAAATACATTTATTAAGAAACCAGAAGCCTTTTTACTTGGAATAACTGGTGAAGTAATGCCCCCCAAAGATAGAAGATTCTTTTTGTATGCGACAACAGTTGCACGACTACTGCTTGCCAAAAATTGGAAAACACAGGACATTCCGACGATAGAAGAATGGCAAATGAAGATGTTGGACTATATGGAACTGGATGAGATGACTGGACGAGTCCGCGAACAGAAGGAGGAGATGGTGGAGGAAGATTGGAATAAATTTAAACTATATTAAAAAAAATATTGTAATATTTGAAAATTGGAAAGATTTTGGAAGTAAGTTCTGGCTTAGGTTTATAATGAAAATAGCAAAAATGAAAAATTATGGTAGTAAAAATAGAAGATGATAAAAAAGAAGTTAATTATTTTTAGGATTTTTAAAGTTTAACAATGAATTTGGAAAACTGCTAAAGATGTATTATAATGAAAGTCAACAAAGAGGGATTTGAGGAAGTCATGTAAACAAGTGAGGAAAGATAGGAGTATATTTTTTTATTTGTGTTGTGACATGTGATATATCAATATTGTCAATGTAAGTATGTTGTAACTTTTTTTTATTTGTGGAAAATGAATAAAAAAATTATTACTATTATTTTAAAAGAAACCTCCCCCTACTTCTTTTCTGTGCCAAACTGTCTTCTCCCAATGCTGCTTTGCAGTAAAGCAATGTTGGTCATTGTGCTTCCCCTGTGCACTTTTGCATGCAACATTCATTCATTCATTCATTCATTCATTTATAAACAAACAAACAAACAAACAAACAACATTTCTACCCTGCCTTTCACTATAAATTGGTCTCAATGTATCTTCCAACAACATGAACACTCAAAGGCTAAATAGAAACAAAGACATATAATGTAAGACGGCAAAGTTCAATAAATTAATTCCCTATTCCCTTTCATAGGCTACAGTGTCCTTCATAATATGCCATTTTCTTAAGCATAGGAGCGTCTTACTATATTCCTTGCTTTATATAGTTTGGCTGTAATGCTAAACCATAGTTTATTAACTCTGTGAACAAACCTGAGTGAGCCCCTGGATTGCATGCTCCCCTCCCTCCCAGTTGCAAGGGGATGAGAAACATATATTTACTAGTTTAAATTAACTGCAGTTTGTCGTTATGTCTGACCGCGATCAAATGTGGTTACTGATCTGGGCTTGTTTCAATAAAGCACAGTTTAAACTTACCACAGATCCCAGTTCAGATGTAATATCAAGTGTGGTTAAGCTTACAAGAAAGCAGATGCTTCTGATTTTTTTCCTCATGGCCTCAGTGGAGAAAAGGGAATGTTTTTTCCACGTAGTGCTAAACTACAGTTTAGCATTACAGCCAAACCAGGACTATTGTTCCTATTTACAAGTAAAACTCATAATCGTACAAGCCAAGATGTTCTTCCTGCTTAGGATGAGATTACCACTTTAAAATTATGTGACCAGCTTTCGTGTCCCAGGCTGGGGACCAGGCCATATTCTGCCATACATAAGATTACACTGCAAAAAGACCTTATATATATATATATAAACTGCAGACTAAGATGGCTATCAACAACCAGGTCCCAGTAGTCCCCGCAAGGTCTTAAAAAGGACAGCCATTTTTTTTTAAAACACGATGAAAGCACTCAAATTAATGTCTTCACTGTGAAACAAAGCTAGGGTTGCATTGTGTGGATAAGTGGCTAGATGCCCAGAGTGAAGAACCAAATCTATTTGTTAGATAGTTCAGCTGTGCAAAATGACACATGATCGAAAGTTGTCAAGGACCATTTTACAGAGAATTCATTTTAAACCAAGGCTTTTAAAGTACATCTGTGTTTCTTTTCAAAAAAGCACAGGCAACCCCCCCCCCCAACCAACTGACTAGAATGAGAGTATGGGATAACAGTTCCTTTTCTTTCAGGCTGCAAAGCCTTTGTTCTCTTAAGTGGCTTTGTATGAGTAATTCAGTTCTTATGTTACATTTGAAATCCATGGAGGTAGTAACTTCATGTATTTCCTAGATCTTTATTTTGGCTATAAGAGCTACGAAAAACATCAGTATTAGTCTGCGGAAGGTGAAAAGTGACCTTCCAGTATTTTAAACTTAGCTAGCCTTTTTCTGCCTATCAACAAACTTGGGTGCCTTAAATTGGAAGGCAAAATCGTTTTGACCTACATGCCGCTTTTTCTTCCATCTTCACTCATGTAGGCACAAAGAAGCATTAACTCTTCTTTTGTCCCACTAAATGCTGGATAAATGCATCTTGAGCACCACAAAAATTGTTCCTCACATACAGGCTGCCAATATTTCCAAGTCCCCTGCAATTGGGAAAAATACCAATACTGTTCCCTTTACAGAAACAGCCTCCATGTCCTAAGCTGTGGAAAATTTTCAAGCAACCTTTGCAGTAAAGTACTCTTAAAAATGAACTATAGAGCCTTCAACTTCTAAGCACAGTATTAACTGGTAATTCCCAATGTTTTATGCACAATAAATCAAGCATGCTATAGAAGACATCACACCTCAGTTTTGAATGCATTTACTTGGAAGTATGCACCCCTAATTTCAACTGAACTTACATGCAAACAGCTATGTTTAGAATCATAGCTTAAGAATTAAGAATTCCCTCAAATAAACCCTACAGTCCCTTGTACCATCACTGATAAGGAGCCAAATAAATTTCAAAGCACTATCAATATTGAAGCACTGTGAAATGGTGCTCTACTTTTTACTATTCACACTTTCAGAAATGTGATATCACAGGGTTTTTTATGCTTGACATATCTCTTTGGTGTAGTTTTTTTTTTAATAACTGCTTTAAATAACCAAACCACACTGTAGTGATTCCATCTGTGTTGTATCTCTGCCTACTGACTTTTCAAAAGATTCACAAGACATCGGTATAGATACATGTTGATTCTTTAGCCTCATGTGTAAAACCACTCTTTTTAAATCATATTTTCTTTTTAAAAAGAAACTAGTACTGAATTCAGGATATACCTTTAAAAAAGAGAGGAAAGGATGCCTTCAATTAGCTTCAGTTACTCTATGGTGGCGATGTATATATGGTTGGTTAAGCAGCTGAGATTAAGCTGCAGTTATTCCTGATGAACAGTCCAGAAACACTCTTCAGCATTAGCACAAATGAAGCTTGGGTATACCTACTACGTTGTTTTGCAACAATCACCAGAGCCGTCTCATCCATAGAGGCCGGTGGCGCGGCGCGCCAGGGCGCTGGGCACCCCAGGGGCGCCCCCGCGAGCCTGCCGGCATACCGGGCTCCCCCTCCCCAATCCACCCCCGCCCCCACAGGCAGGCGGGCACTCGCGCGCCGGCGGGCGGGCTGTAAGCCGCCCGCCCTCGCCTCCCGGAGCCCCAGCTGGAGCGCTGGAGCGGTGCGGGGCTTTGCGCGACCTTCCAGCACTCCAGCTGGGGCTCTGGGAGGCGAGGGCGGCCGGCTTGCAGCCCGCCCGCCGGTGCGCGAGCGCCCGCCCGCCTGCCCATCATCCTCCGCCCGCCGGAGCGCGAGCGCCCGCTCCAACGCCACGCCCCTCATCCCCCGCTCGCCCACCCCCCCTCCCGAGGGGCGGCCAGCGCGGGAGGGAGGCGGGCGGTGAGGCGGCAGGCTGGGGGCGCCGAGGGATCGCTGCGCCAGGGCGGCTGATCCCTCTAAGACGGGCCTGACAATCACCAAAGTGGTTGCACATGATCACTAATCTTAGAGGCAGCTGTTTGTCATCCCAGTCATAACAGTTGTACTGCTTATAAGGGTGGTGATTATGGAAGACAAATTCAGGCCCAAATTAAGGAACTGGCTTCACAGCGGACATCTCAAAATTCCTCATTGGCTACCTTATGGAGCTGAAAATCTATCTGACAGAAGTGTAACTTGGACCTTGATTGTTCAGTTCTCTTTCTGACACAGTTGCAACATGAATACTAAAAGAAACATGGTAATTTCTGGAACTGAATAAGTATGAATAAGATGCCTATAAAGGTCCTTTCATATCTTCTCAGTTGTATATCTATACTGAAAAAATGGATGCAAGATTTTTAAAAAATCGCATCATTAAAAAAAAAAGTTTTAAGAAATTATTCGTAGTTTCAAGCACCAAGAAACTTTCAGCCAGAAACATGGAGAATGTCAATGTTGAAATTGTGACAATTTTATGGATAATTTAATGAGAGGGGAAAGTGTACAGAAATGAACTGCTGTAGTTATATTTGTCATTGGCATCAGAAATCTTGATCCTATGAGGCAACATAGCATATTTTGATGCTAAAAATTCAAGCTGAACATGTAAATAAATGTTACATTTATACTGTAAGGAAATACATATACCCTTGAAGCAACCTCTTCAGCAGAAAAAAAGTAATTTAATATTCTCACCACATGAAAAGTGATCACTATGGGAATAGCACAGCTGTTAAAACCCAAGTCAGATTTTATTAAATCATCAAACCTGTTTATGTAAAGCAGGACTCTTAAAATGACCACAATGAGGAAATCATTTCCTAACACATCTCTCTCCATCCCTCCCAATTTTTTTTCAGAAACTTGAAACAGGGAAAAGGTTCCATCTGCATTTTACTTCCATGGGCAGGGGCATGGAAAAGAAAATCAAAGCATGTCTATCGTTTCAGTTTTATCAGTCAAGCTAATTCTCACACAGCAGGAGGAGGAGGGACTGGGACTGAGGCAATGGCGGCTTGCCTGAGGCCTCTTAATGTGTTCACAGATGAAGTAATATTTGAACCAGAGGCTTCCTGGCTCACAGCTCATGCTCTCATATGTTATGAGGAATTTGAACAGCAAATGTCAGGAAGGTTCTTGTAGCCTTGACAAAGTACAGCAGTTATATTAGCAAGACTGACTGGCATTCCATCACAACAGGCAAATTTATAGCAGGAAAGGCTCCATGTTTTTATAAGGCCTTTCTTATACTACGTCCCTGACCCCAACCCAATCCCCAAAACCACCTTGGAAGGCCTTAGATATTTAAAATTGGCGTATGAAGGATGTGCTGTTGTTTTCTGGAATTAAAGAGAAATGCCGGCAATGAATCTGGCATGACTGAAATAATAGCACTTAATGTGCGAGCCAGATTATGAGTCAGACCTACTCAGCATTCACAGCAATATATCCCAGTCAAGGTGATTGCTTAAACATGGACTTACCCCAGAAAACTGCTGTAGAACTGAGAAAGCCTCAAAGGCTGATTGTGAACGTATGTTTGATTTAGTCTACACTAAATGTCAAACTTCTGAGTAAGAAGCAGCCAAATAATGGGAATAATTCATTACACTGGTGCATGTTTGCATAGTGTACTCTGGTTAGCATGTATGTGTCATTTATTTTGCCAAAGTATGATAGAGAAGGATTAAGGGAGAAGAAAAGGAATGGGCTTCTGGGCGTGAGAGGAGAAAATGAATACGGGGCAGCTAAAGAGTTCATTTGGGACCAGCTAGCTGTAAGGGTCAATCAGCCTCCTTCGGGGGCACAATCAGAAGGAGCGAGTGGTAGATAAAGGCAGAAATTGATATCTGAAAGTTGCAATAAGATTTTTTAAAACGGCCTTGGCCCAGAATATCTGAAGGAGCATCTCCACCCCATCGTTCTGCCCAGACACTGAGATCCAGCGTTAAGGGCTTCCTGGAGGTTCCCTACCTGCGAGAAGTAAGGTTACAGGGAACCAGGCAGAGGCAGAGGGCCTACTCAGTAGTGGTGCCCGACCTGTGGAACGCCCTCCCATCAGATGTCAAAGATATAAACAACTATCTGATGTTTAGAAAACATCTGAAGGCAGCCCTGTTTAGGGAAGTTTTTAATGACTGATGTTTTAATGTATTTTTAATCTTTGTTGGAAGCTGCCCAGAGTGGCTGAGGAAACCCAGCCAGGTGGGCAGGGTATAAATAATAAAAGTATAAGCCCTACCAAGTGGGTAGTGGGTTTGGGTTCCACCTCAGACAGAAAAATATTTTGGCTAGTACTGAGCTCATTTTCACCCTGAGCTTCAGGCTAGGCCAATAGGGGAAAGTGGCGGATTTCAGCAAACAGATTGCAGGCATCTTTGGAATACATCTTAGAAGTGCAGAAACTGCCGTAGTGCATGATCTTCCCCACGCTTTTCCAGAAACAACAGAAGCACAGGACCAAGGGGAGTCCATTAGAGCTCCTTTCCACACTAACTTTTGCTCTCCTAGGAACTAGAACAAAACGAGCAGGGAAAGAAGCTATGGGACGGGCTCTTTCCAGGCAACATTCAATGTCTGCCATTTCCAGAGTGATAAGGAAAGGATAAGGAAAGGATCCATGCCACAGAGGTTTCCACATTCCTAAGCTTATCCAAAGTGGCTTAACAACAAACTTGACAATTTCTACTTAGCTGCAAGCACTATCAATCACTGGAAAGGATTGGAAGAAGGTACATGTTACATCAACTGAGACATGGAAGTGGGAGAAGGGCCCACTTCTATAAAATAAAAAGTGACGCACCATGGATCCTGATCTATTAGGGCGAAGGGTGCACCAACAATCTCAGTCTGCTCTCAGCCAAGCCCCAACTGTCTGCATTCTTGCTTGCAAACAATCCAGGATGGCTGCACGGCCTGTCAGCTTCTTTCTCCTACAAGTGTTGCCCTCAGCGGGGAGGAAGGTGGCTTCCAAACTAGAATTAGTTGGCTTTGCCTAGCACTGGCTTTGACTCTGGCTACTTTTGGTCTTCCTGCCTTCCGCACTCCCACTTGCCACCACTGCCAACACAAATTCTGGCTTTGGAAGGAGGAGAGATGGTGGTAATGAGGCAGCTAAAAATGAAGATATTATTCACCACCTTGTACAGGTAAAAGAGAGATGTTTCATTTAAGACAACTGACTTGGAAATTCCATATTTAAAGGAGGGTAGAAAATTACTTAAGATTATATTGGCTAAGAAAGGTTTAGTTAGTAGCACAATGCTCAACACATCTCAAAATAAATAAAGGAAAGGTTTGCATGTAGAAAAACGCAACAGTGACAAAGCAGAAGCATTGTTTTGAGGGGGGGGGGAAACAGTTTACGTTAAAAACCAAACTTACTCTGGGAGAACAGGCTGTGCATTTGTCAAAAGCCAGGCTGACGGGAAGGACGTTATCAAATCTTGATAAAAACCCTCGAATCTGCAAGTCAAAGAGATTGGCAGCAATATGATATTAATTATTTTGCTGGCTGAGTTTTGCAAGCACCATATTTTGAAGAAAGTACAGCCAAGATGCCCATTATTTGTGGCACAAGTACACAGACTTCAACAGGCCTTTCTGCTGCAACTGACTTGGCACATGATATGTTTTGGTTTGTGCAGGTAGGAGGACTAGCGTGCATTTTGATCTCACTGTATACAGAAACAGCACCACCTGGAGTTGAAACTTCTTGACTGCAGCAAGCAACAACTGAGAGAAGAGAGAAAAGAATAAAGCATGACGACTCTGCTACTGAATGTATTGTTCAGGTTCTTTCTCTGCAGCCATTGTGAAATGGAAAAGGTGCACACACTTCTGTTTCCTGCTGCTTGATACTAACCAATTCTGTGTATTACAGAAGTTTTGTGTGCAACTGAAATTTCCAGTCAGCCGGCCAGCTTTAATAAGCCCTTTAGGAAAAACAAAGAAGGTAATGTGATCCTGTGGACCAATAAAAGGGATCACCTTTCTTAGTTTTATCTCTTTCCTCCTCAGTGGCTAAAACAGTAATAGCACAGAAGCAAGAGTTTTGTGGCTGACATCTGTGTGTTCTTAAAAGCATGGTTTCATTTTCTTTAAAAAAAACCAATACACCATGATTGAGCAGAGTCATTAATCCAGAATGGAGCATGGGACCAGTTCTTACAGGTATTTGTTTATAGCAGTTCAATTGCTAATCTGATTGTGAATAAAGCATCCACAGATCTTTCAAATCCTTGTAAATCTTTTCCAATCCTATAAGAGTAAAGGATCAAACACTTCAATTCTAAATGTCTTTTTTTGTAACCATATTTGAATCTTTTAACTGCATGATGCAAACTGTAGTACCTTCCAGAACTCACTAGTTACATGTCCATTGTTATTTAAATTATGGTATCCTTGGTCAGATTCTTTTGCAACTGGAACAGTATTCTAGTACTATTACAGTATATAAACCAGCTTATTTTAAGAATATACTTATATAAATAGTAACAGACTGAACATGACTGTGTTAAAGTATATATTCAGAAAACCAGCCTATATGAATTTGACATATGCCTTCTTACTTCAATCACAGTATTTGATATATTGCTACTGTTTATGTTACCTACATCTTACCCTGCACCAATATGGCCAGTGCAAGAGGGATGTCCCCTTTTAATTTTGAAGTGTATTTAAAGAAAACAAAATTATTGAACTGGTTCTTTAAATAGACTATTATCTACCTTGCTTTGTAATCTTTAAAAACAACAACAAAACATTATCAAAACAACTGTGGGTATTTTATTCTGAAGCAAAAACTGTGGGCAAAGAATAAACTGAGCTGATATTAAGATGTTGAAGAGGGCATGTAGTAAGAAAAAGAAAAATTAAATACTAAATTAAAACCCATCCAGGCCACTGCGGTGTCATGGTTAGAGTGTCGGATTACAACCTGGGGGATAAGGGTTTAAATCTTTGTTCAGCCATGAAGCTTTCAAGCTGGGTGACTCTGGGCTGCTCAATGCTTCTCCACCTAACCTACACCACAGGGTTTTACTGGGCATTAAATGAGAAGAAGAAGAAGAAGAAGAAGAAGAAGAAGAAGAAGAAGAAGAGTAGTTTGCATTTGATATCCCGCTTTATCACTACCCAAAGGAGTCTCAAAGCGGCTAACATTCTCCTTTCCCTTTCTCCCCCACAACAAACACCCTGTGAGGTGAGTGGGGCTGGGAGACTTCAGAGAAGTGTGACTAGCCCAAGGTCACCCAGCAGCTGCATGTGGAGGAGTGGGGAATCAAACCCGGTTCACCAGATGAGTCAACTGCTCTTAACCACTACACGACACTGAGTGGGAGGGGGGGAGAACCATGTATGCCACCTTGAGCTCTTTGGAGGAAAAGGTGGGATATAAATGAAATAATTAAATAAATAAATAAATAAACTAAAATAAAATAAAATAAATAAATAAAATCTCTGCCACAGAAGGTTCAGAGTTACAACCCTTAAATTCTCTGCTAAAAAGGAAATAATTTTACTAATAATTTTTGTGATATTGTTCTGTGCATTTGTGTCCAGTTTGTGAAACATTCAGAGAAGAATGTTCTCTTCACAGCAAGAAGACCTTAAAGGACAAGAAGAAAAATACTACTATGAGAGGAAAAGATTGAATTAATTAGCTTCTGGTCCACCGCCTATATTAGTCCTGATTCAGATAAGCATAAGAAGAGAGAGCTCTGGCACAAAGAAAGCTCTCCCTCCTAATTCTAAATGGATATGGTATCAGCAAACAGAAGTGGGATAGTGTTACATCTTCTTAGCCAGCAGGAAAGCATTTGTGAAAACAATGAGTAAAAAAGAAGAACTGACCATAAAGGATAATATGTTGCAGTGCAACTATGCATTATTGTACAATCAACTCTTGAAAGCAAACACACACACACAAACCCTGATGATTTCTTAGCACTTTGTACAACTTAGCTTTTACAAGCTAGTCTTATCTCTATCTATTTCCTTGCTGAAAAGAGCAAAAGGGTAGTTCTGAAAACTTTAACAGCACTAACAAGTAACAAGAGAATTGTCAGGCCCACTTAAAAGGCAGCATCCATTGGCGACTATAAAAACCCAATAGTAATTCCACTTTTAAAAACTAGTCTTAGTATAATAATCAGTTCAATTACCAAGAATTAAAAAGGAAAGCTCTTGCATATACAGGTCGCTGGATGTCATAGCAAGTGGATCGAACTAGTTAACGATATTGGGTTACATCCAACTATATCATTGCATGCCCAGAACGTCTCCTGTAAGTGCAGCAGAACTTAACCCTCCACCTCAATGCGCTTCAAATCTGCTTTGTGGGGTGTGTCTTCCAACCCTCTGAAGCAGATTTAGGGACAGCTGAGGGGGCTCAAATAAGGCAAAGGAGGAGGAAGAAGTTATATTGCAGACGCAACATTTATTCTCCTCGTGCAATAATTTAGCTGGATATAATCTTTTGTAAGGGGATGGGGTGAACCTCAGGCTCAAGGGCAGCCCTCAGAACCCTCCACAGACCACATCCCCTCTCCTCTCACTACTTCCAGGGGAGACATACCACATCCCAACCTGGATTCGCACTGGTAAGGCAACTCTTGGCTTAGCTCCAGGTGGCGCAGCAGCAGCCAGATCAAGGGAGGTGCAAAGAAACCAGAACTTTTACTGTGAATACTGTCATGCTCGCATACTTATGCTTAGCCATGGGTTCAGTGCTGTTATATGCCAAGTGGGTCTATTTGACACATTTCTATATCAGGACATAGCAAGCCAACGGCATTTATTTCTGGTTTACTAACCTGATGTGGCACAAGCCCAAGAGAGGTGGGAGGTTCATTCATTCTGTCATCACTACTGCTGGCAATGGCATAGCCACTAATAAAAAAAGGGGGGGGGGAAGAGATGTATTTAGTTCCGTTTATTAATCATCTAAATTATTATTTTGATTAATTAATTTTATTAATGTTTTGTGAAAACATGACTCCACCCACACAATTATGACTTACCCTTCTGGGTGCTGCAAAATGGATACCATTAATTCCACAGCAAGGGCTCCTGCTATCATGGCTAATCCTGGTCGACTGACAGTGCACTGTTGATCTAATGTTCGATCCCTGGTGGACTACAAAGGAATGCAGCTTTCACAATGTTATACTTTCAAGTCCTTTTCATCTGCGTAATTGCACAAAACGTTTTAAAGGCTATCTTTTAAAACGAATGCTAATAAATGGCCCACTGTGCTCTCGGGGGGGGGGGAATATATATAATGATTTTAAAGTGATATTCTTAATAATAATAATAATAATAATAATAATAATAATAATAATAATAAACACTGAAAGGTTGCAGAGACAGATTGTATTAAAAATCAAGAACTATAAAATACAGTAACACAGTAAGTTGCAATTCACATCAATTATACTTACATCTCCCGGTGCCACAACGTCATTGCAGAAGTAGCAACCAAGTTTGTAACCAGGGATATTTGAAAAGAGTGATGATCCCAGAAGATCAGCTGAAGCTGAAGGATTATTGCAGGGAGAATCGCCCACCTCTTGATGCTTTGGCTTCTTCAGTCCATGTCTCATCACAACAAAGGTGTCAAATCCCAGGGCAGCATTGATTACCAGCTGTACAAAACAAAGAAAAGTATAGAAAGTGATAATCAAATAAATTGCAGGTGAACAAGCGAAAACCTATTTATTATGGGGTAAAAATTACAGAAATGAATTACAGACATATGGCAATATATTGTAAATATTGTTTACAAAATAAGTTATTGATAGACAAATTAAGTTATTAATAATGCTACTACATCATGGGTAGCCAACATGGCATCCAGATGCTTTTGACTCTAACTCTTATCCGCCACAGCCAGGGTGACCATTGATAAGGGATAATGGGAGCTGGAGGCCAACAACATCTGGAAAACACATTGGCTGCCCCTGTGCTACATGAAGGAGCCTCAGACACACATATTCCCTCATCACCTTCATGCACTGCGATTCCTTTCCTTCCTTTCTGGAAGCCATCGTTATTCTGTGTAAATCCAAACTGAAAACCCAGATTGGAAACTATGAGTTGTATCCAATGGTACCGTTCAGAAGACTGAAGGCTTCCTTAAGTAGAAAAGGGAGTGAAGCTATTCTCAGCAACTCCCCTTTCCTCCCTGCAACCTTCATGCCTGTCCCAAATATACTACAGAGTGCTGGGGAATGTTCTAGATCAGATGGGAGGAAAGCAGCTACTGCAGGGAGACAGGGAAAAGCACCCAAAACTGACTGGCATCACTGGTTGCAACTGTTGTGGGATAGTTGGATACAACTCCATGGCTAAATCCCAGTTTTCCAACCTCGCTTCTATACCTTGACTTAAGATGAGTTTGCAAACCCAGGAGAGAGAGAGAGAGAGGTTTAGAGACCCATCCTGTTATCTACTTTGGAATCTTGCCCATATCTTGCTATTTCAACAAAGCTTAGAACAAGAACAAAAAGTATAGTAGTTATATACAGTAGAACCCCGGGTTCCGCACACCCCGGGTTGCAGACGTTTGAGTTAAGAACACCCGCAACCCGGAAGCGTTACTGGAGCACGCGCGACTTGCACGCGACCCCCAGATGTGCAGAACGCTTCTGTGCACTTCGCACATGCGCAGAAGCGCTAAAATCACGCTACTTCCAGATTTTCGGGTTTTTTTTGGGGGGGGGGGGTTGCATTACGCACGCCCGTGTTATGTAGCGTGATCCGGAACGGATCGTGTGTGTAACACAGGCTGCCACTGTACTCTGATAATTTCATTACATCATTTCATCTGACACTACACAGGTTTCATTTCAAAATTATCATATACATAGCCTGTAAACTATTTTTATTTCAGCTTGATGATTTCCACCTCTAGTACTTCTACAGACTGAAAAAACAAGCAGATAATTCTCCAGGTCTTCAGTAGCTATTCCCAAACACATGTAAGCTTCACTTCTTTTCTTTTTTCTTTTCTTTTCTTAGTGGTAAAAACTGCTGAAGACGGAAACTAAAAGCCACAACCTGACAGAACAAATACAGTTGCCAGCATCCTTAGTGTTCAACAGACCACAGTTACCCTTAGGCCAGGGGTCAGCAAACGTTTTCAGCAGGGGGCTGGTTCACTGTCCCTCAGACCTTGTGGGGGTCCAGACTATATTTTGAAAAAAAAATGAACAAATTCCTATGCCCCACAAATAACCCAGAGATGCATTTTAAATAAAAGCACACATTCTACTCATGTAAAAACACCAGGCAGGCCCCACTAATAACCCAGAGATGCATTTTAAATAAAAAGGACACATTCTACTCATGTAAAAACACACTGATTCCCAGACCATCTGTGGGCCGCATTTAGAAGGCGATTATAGCCTTAGGCTATAAGCAGAAGTACATAAGTACCTTAAGAAATTATTAATATTTATTCAATTTTTACAAGCCAAATTAAAGTTACAAAAACAAAATTAAAAGAGAAAAAAAACCGGAAGCAGCAGCAGACTAGATCAAAACTCTAAGCTACCATATATATTTTAATGTTTTTTTAAATTTTTTTTAATTTTAATGCAATCCACATTATCCTTTGCTAGGCAAGTATGCAGAGGTATGTTCCTGGATACCACTCTCCTTCAAAATATTAGGATATATACACAGGGTCTTGCCATAAAAGCCAGCCAGAAATGTGATTATAATAGTTTGAAAACTTCTAATGCGCAAATGGAACCGAGCATGTCGCACTATTTTTTAACACTGACAACTAAGCTGTTTCAGTCTGAGGGAGATTCCAAGCAGAAGATAGCTAAGAGCATTAAGTCATTGGGGAAAGTTTGCAGTTGAAGAGTTTGATTCGTGTTAAAACAGCAACTGCAAATGCTTTTGAATGGCCACCACAGACTACAATGAGCCACTGACATCATGGCCTCTGGGATACTAATGAAGTAGGATACCTTTCTCTTGCTGGCTGCAATAACAGCAGGAAGCCACCGGCTTTCCCTGGTGTCCATTAACAAAAAGATGACATCATGGGCATCAATGAGCTCCTCCAGTTGTGTCACATCCTTGTGGGCCTGCTCCAAGGTGACGTCAGAAAAATTTACTGGGTGACCTGGCATTGGGATACTCATATTAAAACCTTCAGCATTCTAAAAAATGAAGCAGAAAGAAAAGAGGAACACACATATTTTCACACAGAATACAACTTTTAACCATAATTAGGTAAACCCACTTGTTAATATGTTTGGTTATTTCATGTAACTGAGCCAGCGGGCGCCAGCAAAATTGCAATACTGAGGAGGATAGAACCATTTTAATCATCATAACATGGAATATTTCATCTGCATTTAGAATCACAGCTGGGTTGCAGTTGTGGCTGCTTTAAAGAGAGCGAGGGCCATTTCATAAAGGTACCCTATTACTGGACAGCTGTTTTAAGAATATTTAATGCAGAGTTGACTGTGCCTTCACTGAACAAAAACAAAAAGCAAGCCATACATTTGTGTAAACATTAAGAGCCTTCCTAGAGACTATAGTTTTCCTGATGGAATTCTCTGCTGCCACTAATCTACCCAGATGATGTTATCCCCTGTATGCACTCAATCCATATTTTCCTTCCAGCAGAAAACAGCCGTTCTCACACCAGCAACCCCGGCTCTTTTGTCTGCTATACTACAGCATCACTACCAAGGGCATTAACAGGATGGTGCCCGTGACATTACTAGCTACATACCCCCGCTATTTTGAATGGCCTGCCAATTTTTCACTGTGTTCTGCCTGTCACCCACCACCCACCTACCTCTATCCAGGGCACAAACACATGCCCTCCACAGGAAACAAAACAGCCAGCAAAAACCAGAGTAGGGCCTCAGCAGAAGCATCAACAATGTCAACAAGAAATTCCCCCACAGCATTCAAGAACTGTTGGATTCCTATGTCTCTGGAGGCAGAGACCAGCCCTGTTGTCACAGCACACACAGTGAAGATATTCTCCAAAACCACTTCCAAGAACACCTCTGGCAGCTTGGCCAGGGAAGCTGCTGAGCAGTGGGCTGGGAGGTACACCAGCAGCATCCATACTCAGGTTCAGTGAATTACATGCGGCACATGTCAAAACAGTATTTCAGTACACGGAGCACACTCTGATTTGCTAGTTAAAAGAAGATAGTACTTCAAAAATAACCTTGTTATTTGTGTGTACAAACTGGCAAATGGGTTTCATTTTTTAAAAAACCCACACATTTAAAAACACAGGGTGACCTAAGACTGCATATAAGATCTTGTTAATACAAAGCTCAGATTTGTTGTGTAGTTGAGCCTATTGACCAGCAGATGGCATAAGAAAAACATACTGTATTATTTCAAATGGCAGAGAATCTTTCAGTAGCATGGAATAGCACCTTTAAAAAACACAGGTGGTTGTATCCAACACAGTGATTCTGAAAGATGGGCAAAGTGGATCTATTAAGGATTGTTGCCCACACAAGTGGGGGTGGGGGTGGGGGTGGGGCGTTTAGTGTGGTTGAGATGTTTGAGTAAGGTTAAAAAAAAGAAAAGACAAAGGACCCCCCTGGACGGTTAAGGCCAGTCAAAGGCCATTACCAGAATTCAGAGCATGCAAGGGGAACGCCTAAGCGCACAGCATACTCCTAATACTCCAACCATGATTAGGAGATTTAGGGAAGTTACAATATGTAGCCCCTCAAAAATGGAGCAGTCAGATCCCAAAAGCAGAGCACAAATAAGGCGGCTGTTGATTACACAACAAAACCAGTGCACAGGGAGTGAGTTGGAGGATTCACAAGGCTGAGAAATTTAGTTCCGTTGAGTAAAAGCTGCCAATAATTACGAATGGAGAAATATTTGGTATAAGTGAGACGGTTGTGAGACTAATTAAAAAGCTCCAACTGCAATAAAAACCAATAATGAAACTGTTAAATCGAAACAGTTTCCATATGTCTAGCGCAGACAGAGCCTAATTATGACCGGTTTTATTATTTATTTTATTGTTCTTGCCGCCCAGAGGAGTGAACTGATGGGGCAGAAATGTTTATATAAATAAAGCCTTGTGTCCAACAGTTCAGCTTGTGCAACCGGCTTCCACTTGCATAATGGGGCTTCCCCTCTCCTGTCCAGTCCCGTGTGCACCCCCAAAAATCTACTCCAAAGGGTTGGGGATCCTCTAGAGTAGATTTTGGCAGCAGACAGGGAGAGCAGAGGAAGGGCAAGTCCTGTTACACAAGCAGAACTTAGTGCACGCAGTGTTGAATACAACCCCAAATAACACAGTGCAGTCTTTCAGACAACACCTGTAGGGCTAGTTTTCTTCCATCTTTCCATGGCTGCCTACTGTTTATGTGGTTGGACCTCATCCTAATATAATGGTCTGATATGTAAATATACAAATAAATAAAATTTAGGAAGGTGCTGAATTTTCTACTTCATGCTGCTGCATGGCATCCTGGTTTAACACTCCAGTTCCAGTTCCAGGTTTTCTTTGAGGAAAGCTGATGCTTGGGTTAAAAGGCTTTCGGTCCAAGGAGGGACACCAGTTAATGGGGAGGCATGCTATTCTTGCCAATTCCCCTCTCAGCTGCAGCCCTGTCCCCCAAAATCTGTCCTAGACAGTTCTTGAGTCCCCAACATATCTTTTGGTGTGTGTGTGTGTGTGTGTGCGTGCTTGAAGAAGCCATTAGCAGATGCATTCGTTGCAGCAGTCGTACTAGAAAGATCAACTGGATTCCGCCAACATGTACAATGGATACTCGGGTTGCGAATGCAATCCGTGCGGGAGGCGCGTTCGCAACCTGCACCACTCCATCTGCGCACACACGTGGTGCAATTTGGTGCTTCTGTGCATGCGCAAAGCGTGATTTTAGCACTTCTGCGCATGTGCCGAAACCCAGAAGTAACCTGTTCCATTACTTCCGGGTTCAGCGCGGTGCGCAACCCGAAATCACACAACCTGAAGCGGCCGTAACCCGAGGTATGACTGTAATATTTTTTCCCTGCAATTGCTGTCTGAAATAGTAAGCTGGTATGTCTACTCTCAAGCAAAAAGAATTATAAGTCTGCAATTGCATGCATTCCAAGTAAGGGTCTCTAATAAGGCAGATATGCCCTATATTTGCTATACAGTCATACCTTGGGTTGTGATCGCTGCGGGTTACATTTATTTGGGTTGCGCTCCGCGCCGAAACCTGTAAGTACTGGAACTGGTTACTTCCTAAATCACGCTTTGCACATGCACAGAAGTGCCGAATCGCGACCCGCATGTGCGCAGACGCGGCGCTGAAGGTTGCAAACACTGCGGGTTGCAAATGTGCCTCCCGCACGGATCATGTTCGCAACCCGAGCATCCACTGTAAATGGTATGGTGGTAGAGATTATTTTTATGGCTGTGTGAATAACACTCTGTGCTAAATGACACTTTTCCTCTGTCACTTTATTTTGATGAAGAACTAAGCACAGCTAAATTAGTGCTCCGTTTACTTTTCCTAAACTCTTCCTTTGTGCCTTGCTTTTATTTTGATTGCTTCAAGCAGGTTTAATTGCAGTTCTTTTTCCATGTAAATGACTAGCTGTCAAAGCTAGTCAGTCACCGTAACATCAGAATTATTTCCTTGTGGCTTAGTTTACTTTTGTAGAATGGGCATGAGAAGAAATCCTAGGCCGTTATTGAAACTAATAAAGTGTCTTGATCATTAAATCACATCTCAGTGCATTTTACTCACCACTCCAGGGAATATTTTTTGGAGCCTGTCTGCTGCTGCAAGTGCTTTGGACTTCCCACCCCCGAGGCAGTCTTCAAATTCATAGAGTGGTTGCCGCACAGGGTTGGAATAAGAAATCTTTGCGTTGTCCACAAATGTGATCTTCCTGACTCCCCATCCCTGAGTGGAAAACCACAAGCAATGAAATAGTTCTTTGAGTAAGGCAATAATTACCACTAATCTTTTTTTTTTTTTACTTTTTTATTTGTTAAATTTGTATACTGCCCTTTATCCAAAGACACAGGGTGATTCACAACAAAAGAAAATCACAAAATGAGAACACAAAATACATAACATACAAAAACAAACCAATAACCCTTCTCCCACAAACACATTTAAAAGGCCATAGACTGTTAATTGCCCAAAGGCCTAGTTGTAAACGTTTTTGCCTCGTGCCTAAAGATATGTAATGAAGGCCGCAGGCAAGCCTTCCTGGGGAGAGCATTCCACAAGCAGGGAGCCACCACAGAAAAGGCCCGATCTTGTGTTCCCATCCTTCGGACACACACTAAGTGTGGTCAGTTGTGTGCTAATTCCATATTCAATGACTTCTCAGAGAAATCCATCTCACACTTTGAGAACAATTATGCTATTTCAACTAATAGCAAAAGTAAAATAGAAGAGCAGAATGGAAGATAAGCACTAATCACAGTTTATGTTTCATTTCTGTTAATCCCAGGATTTTACTCAGGACTCAGGTTGATATTTCACAAGCTGCACTATGCCACTAAAAATACAGCTAAAAACCAAATAATGCAGCCAAGTGATAGAAACCGTTTCCCTTCCAAACCCTTGCAGAAGCGTTATATGCACCTTAATTAGATAGTGTTTGTTTGTTAAGGTATAGTTTGGCAAATTTTGTACATCTCATTGCAAAGGATACGATGGCCCAGCCTGCTTCCTGCATGTTGACAACTCTTGTGGGAGCACACTTTTGAGCCTCCAGGGTAGGGGCTGTCAGAGAGAATCCCATGAACAGGTGGAAGAAAGGAGGACTCTTATCGGACACCTATTTTGCTTCATAGATACTTATACAAAATAATGGGACAGCGTTTGAATATGTGGAGTAGCTTCAGTACTTGCCATCAAAGTTCTGGCTACACTACAACCCAGCGTACCAGCTCCTAGGAGAAGACACTTCACAGACACAACTTTCTCCAGGTCAAGAGTAGGCACTAACCGCCAACACATCAATTTAAGGTTCAGATCCACCGATGATTCAGCTAACCTATAAATTAAAATAGAACAGGAAGTTAAAGACTGGTTATGCTCGCCCCCTTTGGTTGAAACATCAGTACCCCACTCATGTCCTTCATCTCCTCTTATTTTAATTATAGCTTACAATAGTGCATTGCATTTTCTTCTTGTTCCCATCTCCAAATACCCAGTATTAAGACAACTAATATCACCACAGTCTAAAAGCTATAGGACAAAAAAGAAAATCTAACATTTAAGTTCTCCAATAAATTTAGCTGTCTTGGTTAAAGCCTTATCAGCTTTTTATACATGTCTTGATGCACGAAAGTAACAGAGGCAGCATCATATCAGACTATAACACCCTCATCCAAAGAGATCACTCTTGTAGTACTGCTCTGTCACTTAAAAGAACCTGTCAGAATTATTCCCACCCCAGTATTACAGGAACAAGAACAAAATATATCCCGTTTGTGTTCCTAGATATGATGTGCTCATTTACAATGGGAAATCAGATAGTGAAAAATTTATAGGGTGACATTGAACAATGTCTGCCTGTTCATGGAATTTAAATTCAACTGGCAGTTGGTTTAAACAATGGAACTTCTGATTTTTCTTCTCCCCATTCAGAACCTACCCCCCAAGATAGTTTAGGGGACATTCAGGGAGAGAAAATGAAAGGAAAGCCCTGCTGCACAAGTGACTCTACATTGAATCTTACTCCTAAACAGCAAAAAATAGAACTCAAATTATTTTAAAAAAATAAATTATCCTCAGACAGCAATTGCTTTTATATAACACTCTTTGTTATTCAACCCTGTCAGAATTTAAATTGTGTTTTTTCCCCAGTTTGCTCTTCTATTCTTCTTATTAAAAATAGTTCTTGTAAAATTGTTTAAGCTCTTCTGCAGGAATTAATTAAAAATTAAGGTCAAATTAGAATTCTTAATTATTATAAAATTAATTAATATTATTTGAGCCAGTGGCTGGAATACCTTCCTCACAAACATACTATTGACAGAGTAAATACTGGAAGGATTGTAAATTATGCCAATATTAAAGGGGAAATATAAAATGTATTCATACAATATCCGAATATGACCCTGTTGCAACACTATCTGACACAATCCAGAGAAAAGAATGCTAATCTAAAATATTTATAAACAATTTTATAAAACCAAACTTGAAATAAAAGTACTACCCAGCTAACTTGAATTCTTCTTGAAATATTTTGCTATATACTCCAGCAAACTTCTGCAGGACATTTTTCCAGATTTCATGTATTTGTTTAAAACTTAATTTAGATTTTCATCTCAATATGAAAGCAGAATTTGGCATCAAAATTTATGAAAGTATCAGAATAATTGGAAGAGAAGCCCCAAATGGCTGTGTTTAAGCTCTCCTCACAATTAGGGTGAAAATGTAGCAGGGAAACAGAACAGACCATTTTTCAGCTGCAGATTTCCTGCTTGTTATAACATACAAGTCCTTATGATACTTTTCTAGTCTACAAAACCTCAAGTCTTCCAAGAGCCCACAACTTTAATTTAAAAAAGAAGGCTTTAAATCTCACCATTTAAGAAGGGAGGAAGAAAAACTTGAAAATGCATTGGTAAAATTGCTGAAAGATCAGAAACAATGAACTATGAGGGGAAAGCCTTTCATCTTTTGGCATTTCTATAATTCTCTCTGTGCACAGTTTCCAGAGGCTGATGGGCGTTTCTCTCTACTAGCAGGAAACAATTCCAAAATTTAAATGCTGTAAAACGGCCAACCTTTTCATGACCTGCAGCTTGGTATCTGTTACGTTATGCAAATTTATGTTCCTTGAAGTCAATGTAATAAACAAGTAGTTAACTGTGGTCTTCTGGCTCTGGGTTATTTTTCCAATCTGACTCTCAAGGGAAGCTGCAATTGATGCTTCAGAGCCCCAAATACAAGGGAGGAAGGTAACAAATGATGACAGATTTGCTGTTCCTAAAGCCGGACTGCATTTCCTACATGGTTATTTGCACGAGACCCGTAAAACTTAATCAGCGGAATGTAATACATGTTGTTATGGGAACTCAACTCAACCTGGCATCCTTCAATCAGTAACGGCAAACAAGCCTCGCTGAAAAAGAGCACGCCCACCATGTGCTCGCGGGCAGGATGTGGCCCAAGGATTGTGCTGAGTGTGCTCTAAGGTGCCCTTCCAGCTCATGGAAGACATTGATTAAGCAAAAAATGCCTCGCCAGTGCCCAATGTGAGCGGAATGTACCCAGAATCCTCTGTAACAGGTAGGCCTCAAAAAAAATTGTGGAATGGATTCACTGAAGTTTGAAAGCCACCAGCACAGCTGTTGCACATAGCTCCCTTGCTAATATACAGTAGAACCTCTACTTACGTCCCACTCTACTATGGCCCATTCCAAGCCATGACCGCGGCAAACCCAGAAGTAAACACTGGGTTTGCCGTGATTTGCGCATGCACAGAAGTGGCTTCTGCCGTTTGTGCACGCGCAGAAGCGGCTGCTGCCGTCTGCACATGCTCAGAAGCAGGCTGCCGACAAAAGCGCCTGCGCGCAACGGCACTTCTACTATTGACCCGTTTCACCATAAGGACGGAGCTTCAGAACAGATGGACGTGAGTAGAGATTCTACTATACTCCTTTTTCACATCCAGAGGCTTGGAAGACTGCAATCTACAAGATAATCAAGAACCAAAAGTCCTCAAACTGTCAAAGAAATGGGTATTGATAGGTAAGTACATAGTGTGACCTAACGGCCAAGAGAGTCTTTAGGAAAAAATAAAAACAATTCTGTAGACAGTGAGTAAATAGTGAATGAGTCCATAATGCTAAGAGCTGGCTTCCTCAGGTACTTAAGTGGTATTCCCAACTTGTATTTCTGATCTTGCAAAGCTGCCTTTCAGAGTGTGAAGACTTGTAATGGTACGTACCTTTTCGGGTCCATGCACTCGCTCAGATTGACCATTCTTGGGCCCATACCTCCTTTTTGGTTTTTCTCCCATCCAACAGCTTTTGGACAACCTGCCTCACCGGAGAAAAATAATTGTGTTGAAGAATACAAATGTTGTTTGAGACAGCAAAATCCCACTCATCCTAAGTAGCAAATTGTTAAAAGTTTGAGTAGTGGATAACTACAGTTATATGAAGTCAGTGCTGTAATTTCAAAGGTGCCCCATGTCAGTCTAGTGGCAACTTTGCAGAAAAGAAAAAAGCTATTGGCTGTTCTAGAATATATTGAAAAGTACTGCAAATCAATCCAGATTACAAGAATCCAGATTTCACTAGAATTTGCCATAAAAGTGAGTCTTTGGATGACAGAATATTTTATTGTGCAGCTGAGGACTTTATAGAGTAGCAATCTATAAAATAAATTTTAGCATACTTTACATTCTGAAGCCAACACGAGTGCAGATTAAGCTCTGTTATCAGTTTCATAATGCAGCAATTGACTGGCGTTGTTGCTAGTGGCAGCTATTTCATTATTATTTTTTAGCACTGCCTTATTTTAAAAGCTCAGTTTCTTGAGGTTCTTAAATGGGAATCAAGTAATACAAATCAAAGGAATGATGGATCTGACCTACATTCAAACCCGCACTGAGCTACTAAACTCCTCGAGTGGCACCAAATCACATTTTATCCCAATCTGTGGAGATGAACATGTAAACATACAAAATATTTCTAATATACATTGTAAGTTTAAAATAAAATTTACAAGCCACTTACTCCAGACAACTAGAAATGCCCAAAGCAGCTCACAGTTATTAAAACTGGGAGCCAACTGAAAAAAGTGTAACTAGCAGAGAAATCAAATGATCTCTAAAACAGAAAAGCATTCAAATGAAAACAGAATGACATAAGAGAGAAAAGGAACTCTTGCATGTTGCCACTGACTAAACACACCTCTGAAGGCAGCAGGGAACACAAAATGGCCCCAGATGATCAGAGACTGGGCAGATTCATATGGGAGAAGATGGAAACTCAGTCAACTTTGGGAAAAGTTTGCCCAAGACATTTTTCTGCCTGAGGCAGACAAGATGGGGTTTTTCCCCCTACCCCCCCCCCCCCACTTTCCACACAAAAAGGCCAACTGAACTGGTTGTTTGTTTGTTTTTTATTATTTATTAAATTTCTATACCCCCTTCATCTGATGATTGCAATATAAAAACACAAAAATACACAACGTAGTAACAAACAAAAACACAGAGTTTAAAAGGGCATAAATTTCTTAATTATCCAAAGGCCTGGGAAAAGAGGAATGCTTTTGCCTGGCGCCTAAGAAATGTAACGAAGGCGCTAGGTGAGCCTTCTTGGAGACAGCAGTCTGCAAATTGGGAGCCACTGTAGAAAAGGCGGTACACAAAGAAGGCCCTCAGGTGATGATTGTAGGGTCCAGGTTGGTTCGTATGGGGAGAGGCAGTCATTGAGGCACTGCGGTGCTGAATCTTACTTCAGCACTGATGTGTCAGTGTGCTCCACCATACCTGAAGGCAGCAGGTCAGCTTAGAGGATGCAGGGCAGGCCATGGAATCCACACATCTTTGTTCTTAAGCACTGTTGCCAACTCCCAGTATCTGCTGCCTGACTCAGCTGCCTTACGCTGCCCAACAGTAGGGTTGGCCTGGCTTAAAGAACTAAGACCCTAAATTATCCTTGGAACTGGCCTGGCAGCTAATATATAATTGGAAAACAGGACTTGCTGATGTTCCTGAAGTGAGTAAAAAGGACTCTTAACGAAGTGATGGGTTCAGAAGGTTGTGGATAAATGGCAAGTGTGCCCTTTTCAGACAATAAAGCACAAGAAAGAAGGTAACTATGAAGTCAAACGAACGGTCCAAAACAAATTAAGAATCCTAGTATCTGGTTGCCTCTAGCATGATCTCTGGCAATTAATGCCATAGAAACAAGGCTACCTTCACCTTCTTCTTGAACAGCTTTTTGTGAAAAGCTACGCTGATGAGTACACCATAATGGAAACAACAGAGGCATAAGTGGTTTGCAAGTACAGGAAACACTTTCAAAACTGGCAAATGATTTCGAGAGGATGGGCACCTTCCAAGGACTTTTCACTGAAGAGGCCTTTACTGATAGCAGCTTTTAACATACAAAGTCAGGGACGGGTACCACACTGTTTTCATCATCACAGCATGACGGAGAGAGAGAGAAAAATCTCCCAGGGAGGAATATTTACCACATTACACTAGACACAGAGCCCCACCCGTCCAAAATGGATTACCTGAATTCTGTGTCACTTGCGGAAGCTTTATTTCAAAAAGGGTGCTGTGTGAAATGTCTCTTGCTCCCTGCATGGTCCTGTCTCGGAAGCAGAGCACTTGGACAGAATGCAGGTGGCTGCCCCTGTCAGAAAGAAAACTCTGTAACAGCAGCAGAGCCAGGATTAACAATAGGTAATTATCTGAATGTGATGCCAAGAAAATTTCCCAACGGGATTTGATTTGGATACAGTCCAACAAGCCAAATACATTTTCAAGAAACAAACCTATTCACTGTAATAAGGAACAGCAAGATGAACAAGTGCACCAGAAGCAATCTGCGAGAGCAATGTGCTCTTCTAAACCACATAGCAGACGAATCACCTCTGTTTCAATAGACAGAACCTATGTGAGGGCTCTTAAGAACTGCAATCTTCATTTGTGAATTCTTGGAATGCATTGTACAATTGGCTCAGCCAAAGTTCAGTTCAGGGTTATCACACAAAACTGAAATTTGAAGGAGGAGCCCCTTGCCCTGACAATACTGTAGAAAATACCAAAGCTCATAAATCAATACCATGTTTTGGGGATGCTACCAGTCCTAATCGTAGCCAAGGGTGCTATGCAGTGCAGTTCATCTTCTGATGACAGGATTCCATCAGGAGGAATGCAATTTTTGGTGATTCCCTGCCCCCCCCCCCCGTGCAGCCCCCACTAAATCCAATCCAGAGGCCTGGATGACCTTCTGGAAATTAAGGAGGCAAGGGGAGCTATGGGACTTGCTTCAAGGTAAATGGGTTTAGGTTTGTAGCCATGGGAAAAGCCACATTTAAGGAATCATAATAAATACCATCTGTGTGCTGCCAGGACCAATATGTTTCTCAGTGGCCAACCAGGATACTGGGCAAAATTACAGGGATCGTAAACACCAATTGTCACCTGCAAAGAAAAAAAAGATACCATTAACAGTTAATACAAGAAGATTAGCATTTACTGAATACTATTGATATGTACTGTAAGCTAATTTAATTTGACCACAGTAAAACTGTAAATATGCAAGAGACACAAAGCTGAACATATACAATTGTAACATTGCAGCACATTGGTTTTCCATTTAGGTAAAAGTAAAGGGACCCCTGACAGTTAGGTCCAGTCACAGATAACTCTGGGGTTGCGGCGCTCATCTCGCTTTAATGGCCGAGGGAGCCAGCGTTTGTCCGCAGACAGCTTCCGGGTCATGTGGCCAGCATGACTAAGCAGCTTCTGGTGAGCCAGAGCAGCACACGGAAATGCCGTTTACCTTCCCGCCGGAAAAGTACCTATTTATCTACTTGCACTTTGACGTGCTTTCGAACTTGCTAGGTGGGTAGGAGCTGGCACCAAGCAACGGGAGCTCACTCTGTCGCAGAGATTTGAACCGCCAACCATCAAGGAATGCACAAGCTCTACATAGCATCTTGGATAAAGAAAGCAGATCTGCTGGCAGGAGAGGGAAGATGTGTGGTGAAACCCCTACTCAGCAGCGGGTGCACAAGTAGCTGCCCCAGTCAAAAGACTAAATTAACGGAGTTGGCTAATGACTATGTGCCAACTAGAGGAGTCTGTGTTATTAAACATGCCTTCCCCTTTACTTAAAAAGCAGGGAGTGAGGTCTACTTCCTAGTGTGCAAGAGAAAGGAGCAAAATCCAGCCTCTTCTCTTCTCTTGCAACATTCAGTTGTTCTGAGCCATTTTACCCCAGAAGCTGGTTCACTTATGGCAGGTATGGCCAAACTTGGCCCTCCAGATGTTTTGGGACTACAATTCCCATCATCCCTGACCACGGGTCCTGATAGCTAGGGATGGTGGGAGTTGTATTCCCAAAACATCTGGAGGGCCAAGTTTGGCCATGCCTGACTTATGGCATCAGAGCTAGGCTGAAGAAAAGCCATAAAGTATTTGAGCACAACAAGGTAAACTAAGTGACCTCCAGCACTTAGAAAAGTCTGACACCCAACTACCCTATGTAAAATCCTCTTTCAGATATCCAACTAACCTACGTCATTTCTGCTCTCCTCTCCCACCCTCATCAAGAAAAAGCTTATGGATCTAGGAATTATTTTCATGTACTGTGAAGTCAGTAAATGGAGTCAAAGGTGTAAATGAGAATTGCAGTAGAGAATTTTGTGTTCAAGGTGGGTTTTACCTTCTCCTTGTGATCAGAAAAGAAGTCGTCCCAGTTTCTGAGCAAGGAAACAAGAACAGAATCATCGTGGTACTTGATGAGAAAAAAAGGCAGAGCTGTAAGGCCTTCTTTCTGACAAAGTTCATCATACGCATTCTGGAGAGCTTCAATCTAAAACGAAGACAGAACACAGGCTTACTCAATTCAGAGTTGTTTCTTAAATGCTACTTAGTTCAGACTGAGATTCACGCCGCCTGAGGTCTAGCCACCAACCTATTTCATCACACGCAGGTCACTAGTGTACCAAGGCAATGACAAAGGCACTCAGGAAAAATACTGTCACCTGTTCTACACATCACAACCACACAGAAGGCAGAGGACATCTCTCTCTCCACTTTCCGTCCAGGAAAACAAGAGGTATTTTCACAGTTTAAGGATACGTTACAGCCCAACAGTAGGACCGAAGGACATGAAGCAGTGTTGACGAGGGTTATCACCTGGGGCAAAGGAATGTGGCCTTAGGAAACCCAGAGGTTCTCCTTTAAGTACCATATACAGGAATTGTGTTCCATAAATAAAGAAATAACGGGTGGGATTCAACTAAGTCGTTGTGTGCAGGGAACAAGTTTCAATCACACAGTGGGACTTTCCTCCTTCCCTCTGCAGGCATCTTACCTGCCTCTAAAGCAGTTCTGGAGGATTGGAGGGAAACCCAAAACAGGTTTAGGAGGTACATGGGAGGAGAATGGGGGGTGAATGAACAGACTTTGTTCCACGCACACATACCCCCACTTAGTGCTACAATGAATAAATCATTCTGACAACAATAAAGTCCTAAAGGTTTTAGGTTAGTAGTGTTGTTGTTGGGTTTTTTTTAAAAAATAATAATACCTGAGTAGCTGAGAATTTTGCACCTAGGCACACAGGCTGCTGAATCAAAGGGATACCTTCTGGGAGACAAAGTGCAGGGTAACAAAACCAGTAATAGAAACGATATCTCTTCAAATCCTAAGGAGGAAATTGTATAAACACGTTAGAACATTTTAAAACTACAATAATGAAATAACTGCAAAACGTAATAGTTTGGAAAGAGTTGTTTGATCCAATTATTACTATTCAAATTAGCCATTTAGCGAATGCATAATGCAGTATTCCCAATGTACCCATGCAATGTCACACAACTGGGTACTGCCATAAACTGCACTTCACTGACATGCACAGAGAGAATAGCAGAGGGGAAGCATATAAAACTTTTAGGCCATCATAGGCTACAAAATGCCAATTAGGAATAGGATTCTAGGAACCAAATTCTGTAAGATCAAAATCAGGAGCCTTCGCATTCACTGTGGCATTGCTTTTACAGTGACACACAACATTTTCTTATACAGTACAAAACTAGGTTCTTAATAAATTAGAAAGTACAGTGGTGCCTCTGGTTGCGAACAGGATCCGTTCCGGAGCCCTGTTCGCAACATGAGCAGAACGCAACATGAAGCACCGCGTCTGCGCATGTGCATGACGTGATTCGGTGCTTCTGTGCATGCGCGAAGCGCCGAACCTGGAAGTAACGCATGCCGGTACTTCTGGGTTTGGCACGTTCGTATCCTGTGACAAACGTAACCCGCAGCTAATGTATCCAGAGGTATGACTGTACCACTTGCTCTCATTTTTCTATATGTCAAGGATAGCAAGGGATATTTCCAGACACAGAAGATTCCTTTCCAGGAATCACAGAAGACTGCAGTGTAAACCTGACATTTCAGCCTGGGCGCATTAGATTCATGACCCATCAGCTAGTCTTCATTGACTATTAGGCAAAGGCTTTGTTTTTAGGTGTGAATCATCTAGAATTTTTTAAAAAATAAAAAACACCATTTACTCACAGCAAATGTTAATAGGATAAATCTGTTCAGTAAGACAGGATTCTCAACAGCAGTCCCTGATGTTATTGCATCCCATATCTAACAGTAGAAAAGAAGAAGAAGAAAATCATCAGAAAAGGAAAATATTAGAATCTGTCTCATCATTGCAACTATATTAATATATACTGTTCTTATATGTTTTATGCCACCAAGTCAGAATAGATTCACTTAAATAAATGGACAAATGTTAGCTTAGTCTGAGCATGCAGGTGGATGATAATCATACATAATGCTGAACACGGAAAGAAGAATTCCTTTCGGATGGGGAGAACACATGTAGTTCTGTGGACTGCTCTCTTTCCTTCTTTGTGCATCTGAATTTTTCCCATGGAGAGGTTTCACTTTCATGCTGTATCTGAAATTTATTTCAAATGCAAAGGCCTAGAGAGACCCCTGATCTCTCCCAACAGCATACGCTAGAAATATAAAAGGTATTTCGAAAACCGTGTAACAGTAATCTACATTCTTTACAAGGCCAAATACATGAAGGGCATTCCTACACTGTAAATTTAAACAGCATTAACAGTCAATGTTTCATTCCAATATTGCCATTAGAATTCTCAGCATTCTCACAAAGCTACAAATGATAAGGTTATTTCAGAAAAAAAACTTGAGAATTAAACCAGCTTATGAGTACAGCACACGCATAACATTTGCATCAATTAGGCCACAATCCTTGATTGAGCCCAATGAACTCAGTGGGAAGGCACTAAACGCTTAAATAAAAGGAGTTCCTTGAAATAGTGGTGGCATTGGTTAACATATTTGCTTCCCAATGGTATAATATCTGCCATATAAGAGGACAGAGGGCAATAAACTCAATAAATCAATCTGTGTCGAGATTTGTCATCTTAGCCTTTATTTTCCTACTCCTTGGATAGCATCAAAACAGGTCACCAAAGCCAATACCACACGACATACAATTTTCTGGCAATATACGGCACTGAAGTTGCTTAATCTCATTCCTGAAGTGAGCCTGAGAAACAAACAATGAAATCCTACACAAACTCAACTTGAGAGTAAGTATTCTGGAACTCAGCAGAGCTCTCTTCAAAATAAGCATGTACAGGACCACATTGCAAATGGCTTCCCAAAACAGGATCACAACTTCAAGTCATAGTTACACATTCCTAGGTCCTTTTCGCCATTGCCACAGTTTCAATGCTGTTTTTAAAAGCGGCCTCCAATAGTAACACTTTTATCTTGCCTTATTTGCGGCTTGCTCAAGAAGAAGCTTCTTATCACAGGATTTGAATGCTTCCAAAGTATTGGTGTTATACAATGTTCCAATAGCAGGACAGCAATGTGCTGGTGTTGGGGCATTCCTAAGGAAAAAAACAAAAACTCTTCCAACTATATTCCAGTATTTGTTATGGTGTTAACACAAACCAGAGCTATTGGTACTCTGCACATTTCCCCCCAAACATCTGGAAATAAACTATGAAAAACTGGATATTTTATTCAGTTTTGCAAGGCTGCTACATAGGGGTGGGTGGTGGAAAACCCATGGACCATTCAGATGCTTTTGAACTACAAATCCCATCATCCCCGATCACTGGCCATACTGGCTGAAGCTGATGGCAACTGTGTGTCCCACAATATCTGGAGGACCGCAGGTTCCCCACCCCGATCAATATACATTGCATATCCAGACCAGAACAATTTCAAACTCATCTAACATTTATTTGCATGGATCTCAGCCGCAGAGGGAAAAGGAATTGGAGTTGGATTAGATGTCTCATAAAAATATAGCTATGGGAGAAGAACCAGAAACTGAGTGGGGCACATTTCCAACCAGAAGCAGAATGCAAACAGTTATGCCTATGGCCACTGTTCTTCAGTTTTGCAGAATCTCCACCTGGTTTGTCAAACTATGTCAAAAAGAGGAATAGGACCGTGGATCCTCTTTCACAAGCAGAGATGCATGTCCTCTTTTTACAGCTGGGATGGGGCTTTAAAAACCACATCTGACATGTTAAAAGGCATGCATTCAAAGTTAATGCTAATCTACTGGAAGTCACAAAATCCATAGGTCTTTTTATCTCTAGAATGCTACACTCATTACATAGTATTGCTCATCAAACATTTCTGTTTCCCCACTCAGTTTTCCTACTGACGATTTGAAGTGATTCCCCTTGCTCCTCTGACAATGTTCAATGATCTTGCTTGAGTTTACAGGGCTCTTAACACCCTGGGTCCAGGATACCTTATCCTTTATATCCCTGACTGACCACTGAAGTCCCCCATCACTTGGACACACAGCTTGTATCTAGCGGAACCATGCATTCAATTCAGGGACCCCAGTTTTATGGAACACTTGTCATGTCACACCTCCTCTCCTCTCCACAAATTCATTCCACCGTCATGAGGATGTGAAAAGGTACTGACAGTCCTTTGTTTTATGTTTATATATTAAAATTTCATTCAGAATTCCAATGCCGAGAAACATTTTCCCATCATGCTACCAAATGATAGGATGGGGTGTAGTAAAAGTGAAAAAGACAACACCTAAGCATCATAAAAACCAGTAAACGAGGAATGGTGTGCAAAAAAGCATTCTCACATAAGTGTTTTTGCAGGGCCATTCTGGTTCTTTAAAAAAAAGTCTTGGGTACTAGGAGGCAAAGTAGGATGGTGTGGGAGAAATGGAATAGCTCTAATGCAATGTCAGCATTGTGAGGATCCAGAATGAAAAAAAATCTAAAAAGAACAGCACAAATATTGCTACATATGAAAATATATGTCAAGTCATAGTGGCTGCTTGCAAATGGAAAAATAAAGTGGAGAAATAAAGATAACATAGGAGCTATTTAAGTTACTTACATATCAAAAGCACTAAATTCCAGTGTTAAACGAGCTGGCATACCAGCAGGATCTCCTAGAAGAACAACAACAACAAAATTTATAATGGCTGTATATATGGGTATATGTATGGTTATACATTTTCCCCATAAGGGAAGCAACATTGTGTGCTAGACAAGGAACAATCTTAATATACTCCCTCATAAGATTGCTTAATGACTGAGCATACGGTATATATGTGCTTTCCTCACAAGATATTATTTCCTCATATGGTGGTTTCATAACTGGTTCCCCATTTCACAGAAGTATTGTATGAAGGACAGTGTGATTGAAAAGGGCATATTTCTACTTCCTTCCCCCCTCCTCCACCCACCCACCCACCACTATAAGGTAAAGTAGATAGCCTAGATAAATAATTTGGGGTTGTAATTTTTCCCTGTTCAGTTTGAAGAGACAGTGGTACGCAGTCAGTGGGCTCCTTCACACCTATCAATGGAGGGAGAATAAAACACCAGCTGTTCAAGACAGAGGACAGGAGTTAACAGAGGATAACTATGAAGTACTTCCTATTTCTCTGTTCCAGATAGGAGAAACAGAAATAAATTTGTCTATCAGTACCCACTGACTCCTGTCACCCAGAGCAAGCTATGCTCCTAAGCTTAGATAAAAACATAAGGGGCTTAAGTTTGAGTGCAAAAATACTCCCACAGACTTGACTTGGGACTGTGTTGTTGCAGTGCAGGGACATGGCACTGCTAGCTAGAATAGGTTTTCAAGTGTTTAGGGTCAGTTTATTTGAAGGACGGCCTTACTCTCCCTATATGCCGAACAGACTGCTTCAATCTGCAGAACAGACAGTTTTACAAGGGCCACATCATGTTTGCTCCATGCTTCCAAGGAACAGAACTTTCAGTGTGGCAACACCTACACTCTGGAACTCCCTGCCCACTGATATTAGCCAAACAACTTTATTGCTTCTGGTGCCTTCTAAAAACTTAATTATTGCATGAATGTCAACATACCATGAATGTCAACATACCATTTTTTTTTTGTATATTTTCAAACCACCGGTTTTACTTATATTTTGGGGAAAACATAGGGGAGCTTGTTTTTAACATTTGATCTTATCAGTATTTTGATGTATATTTTATATTGCTTTATATAAACTGCTTAGAAGTCTTGATGACTAAACAGTATACAAAGTAAATATAAATATATAAATGAGTACATTTTTTTTCAGTGTCATGGACACTGAAGTTGAAGCCTCTGCCTCAAAAGTTAAGGCCTCTCAGTTCAGTAGGTCTTACTCCAAATGAAATGTGTGGGGTTGGCAACAATATCCTATGCCGCGGAATTCGAGAGTGGCGCTTACCGTCGAGTAAACATGCGCAGGAGGAGCAGGTTACACTTCGCGTAGTGAAGCAATGCTATAATTGCTTCGTTTTGCCAGCATACACCTCAGCATCATGAGAATCTGCCTTTAACCTGCGCAGGGCGTGATCCAGCAGCATGAACCACTATTACTGGGGTCAACAATCCCTCCCACCCACCCCCGGAGAAGAGAAATGGCCCACGGTGTACTTGCCATTATAGTAATAGCCTCTGATCGCCTTGGGGGTCTCGTCGAGCTTGTACTCATTGAGCTTCTTCTGGGTCAGCTCATGCCAAAAGCCAGCATCCAAGGCGCTGCTGAAGGGGACAAACTGCAGTTTGGGGGGTCCACCTTCCGCGGGGTTCCGCGTTTCGTTACCCTCGCTCGTCATTCTCCTGCTACTGCTGCTGCTGCGACGTCTCTGCAACTCGCCGCGCAAGAGTGAACAGCACAGGGTTCGAGAGCTGCGCAAGCCAACAAACAGAGCTACTGTAACTTATCACCCGAGGGAGCAGCCTTCCTCCGGAACTAACTTCCTCGCTTCACCCATTCAACGGATCGCCGGACACCGGAAGCCGCCGTCGCCAAAGAGCACCGCCATCTTCGTCCCGCCTCGTGACATGCGCGCAGGGCCACGGAAGTTTAGAACCTTGAAACGGAAAAGCCGTGAGGGTGCTTTCTTTATCTCTATGAACGCGGGGCGGCAGCCAGTGCGGAACATAGAGATAGGGCAACCGAAGGATAGTCACGCTTCTTCCCCCACTTCCGGTTCCGTTTGGAAGCCGCCGCTTGAGGGCCGCTGATATAGAGAGGGAAGAGGAGCTTCCCAAAATTACAACGCTCACGCGTACAATGCCAAGTTTCTAGTTATATAAGTTGGTTGCTGCGGAAATTCCGCGAAGGACTGGAAGTGTCGATATAGTTTTAGGGTGTGGGTGGCGGGGGGGTGAGTGGCTGGCACGTCCCCCTTGGGACAGCCGAGCGCATTGGAGAGGACAGTCTCGGGCGGGGCAAGACCCGATGACGTTTGTCGGGGTTGTGTTGTCCCGCATGTCCAACGTGGGAACCAGTAAGGGGGCGGGGTAGGACGCTGCGCGGCATTTTTAAGCCGAGGCGCCTCTCTCGAGCTCGGCTTCACGTTAGCCTCCCCTTCGGAAGGTTTGTCAAGCAGTTGCTGCAGCTTGTCACCTCTGCGGGGAGTTCGCCTGCTGCCTTCCACCTGCAGGAAGGTTTTTGATGGCGCCGCAGCCAGTAGCGCGCTGGGGATTTCTGGAGGACCCTGTCGGGCGGTTCCTCCTAAAGTGTTTTTTTCTGTGTGATTGTAGTCTGTGCCGCCAATTTACCACAACAACCACCTTGCGGGTTTCTAAGTGACCCAAAGACAAATTCGTAGTAACGCAACCCCGAAAGCTCAGCAAACCACCCACTTTCTTCAGGGTTTTTATAAGCAGACACACACCAGCTCGGGCAGAAAACGACGCAGTGGGAACTGGGAATAGGCATCCTCCAGAGCACAAAAAAGGAGAAGGCACGACGCACTTGTACTTGACAATACAAGTAAATCACCCGTGGGATCCCAGTACGATGAATTTGACCATAGGACTGTGATAGATGTCCCCCGCCCCCGCCCCAAAAAATCCTCTCTGAGAAGCTGCACTGGAAGGAAATCTCTCATTGGGATCAGGGGAGGCTTCCCTTGAAGTGAAAGGAATTTCTGAGAGTTTTGTAAGGATGTTGACAGGGAGAGAAAGTTGGTAATTGCCGCCGCCGCCGCCCTTCCTTGCAGCTGCTATTTACTTAACAAAAGCTGCGCTTCACCTTGTTTCATGGACCTCTGTTTGCTGGGATAGTGATGAACCCCTGCCCTACTTCGCAGTCCACAACTATGTCAATCATGGCTGCTCATGGGTCACAGGAGCCTACCAGGTTGTGCCTGCTGTGACACCTGCAACAATAAGTGACACATAGCTTCTCATCAGTACCTCTTCTAAGTTCTGTACCGTTTAAATGATGGATTGTTTAGATTGTTTTGTACTACCCATGCGTTAGAAGCATTCATGTAGCCCTTTCAATAAACAGTTCCAAATGCAAGCAGTGCTACTCTCTTTGCTCCCATGGCATAATGGACCACAGATCTCTTCTTCTCTTTGAAACAGATGGTGCAGGTGGTTTCACTCCTGAATGTCATTCCGACTCTGAGTGCGTCACATACATGTGTTGCTCGAGTGTCCACATTTTAAAAATACACACCAGCCTTTCTCTAAGAATCCAGACATTTGATCTCTACCATATGGCCGTAGCTTAGTGTCTGGGTGAAAGCATTCATCTGTTTGCTTTCTTCCTATTTTCTTTTTGAAACAATTGGCTTTTAAGACCTTTGGAATTAATGAGACTGTGGCTGCTGACAAAGGAAAATGTTACGTTTTGAAGTGAATGAAACTGTAGAGGCATTTGCTTGGAACTTACTCTAGTGCAGAGGTAGACAGACTTCCCTGTAAGATCTACTACAACCCCAGGTCCACCAGCTGAAGCCAGGTGTAAAATAGTGGCTCAGGAAAGCAGACACAATTGCAGGACAAGTTTGCCTTTAAGCACATGCTGAGCCCAGGAAGGTGTGTTCAGTATCAAAACAGGTGCTCTCAGACATACAGTAAATCCTTTCTATCCCTGTTTTTCCAAGCTTTCTAGATTTCAGCAGCCTAATTAGGAGGTGGGGGGAATCTTTCTGTTGTCTATATTGTTAAACCACTGAGAGTCACAAACTCTTGATGATCAGGATTTGATGATCCACCTTCTGCCCACCCCTGCGTTAGTGTGCTTGGCACAATGTGGACTAGCTAGTGCCATGTCATGAAACCTATAGTATATGTGTGTCCACCTGAATGCCAAAAAAGGTAAGACTTTATCTGTTTTAGCTCTTTGTTTAACAAAAACAAAGCTCTACAATATATCATTTTCCTACTTGTCCCTCAAGGGACTGTGTGTCATACTAGAAGGAATAAATTGTGCAGGGTGGTGGGTTGGGGCAAGTATTACGAGACTATTTAGCTTAAGACCACAAAGATGCTAGTGGCATCTCATACCTGAGGGGAAGGTGGGATTTAGATGTACATAAATACTAGGTAGCCTGTTTAGTAATGTCAGCTTGATTCAATGTTTTGGTTCTACGGTTTTATGAAACAACTGTCAGGATCTTTTGTATGTTGGTGGAGCTTTTGGAGTCACAGTTCAAATACAGTAATTCAAATACACATTGAAGCCCCTTTGCATTTATGGCTTAACTTTTCCTTGACACTTTATAATATTACTTCACTTTTAAAAATAGCAGTCAGCATGCTATCCAGCTTTGAAAATGGAAAGCACTCAGAAGACAGATGTACTTGCTACATCCTTATCTTACAAAAACATTAAATCCCCAGGCTTTGGGGAGCGGAAAAAAATCCCTTTAGTCATTTATCTCAAAGAAGTTCACTAGATGTTTAGATTGCTTATTTTGGAAACATAACAGAAGTTATGGTCTAGCTGGGGACGAGGGTCAGGGAAATCACAGGGAAAATAACACAATACCTTCTTTAGAACCAATCAGTGTTTACATATGTATGGCATAAGTGAGCTTTCATTTTACATAGAATTCTTCCTAAGGCCAGATATTTAAAAAAATGCATAGCAGAGTTGAAGAAGGGGTAACATGCTCTTCCTGTTCCCTTGCAGTCCTGGGGCACAGCTGCCAATGGCACAGCATACTACGTACTTGGATTCAAATAAACTATCTCTGCATTTAAACTTATTTTTCAAAATACTTTACCTGTGTGAACTTGTACAATTTAGGAACTTGCATTTCCCAGGAAAATTGACAGCAGTGTTTTAAGGCATTTAATGGAAACTTAGAATTAATTTGCTCCTAGACTTGCAGTAGTGGGTCCTGCCAATTGGTTTATGAATATGATAGCAGTCTCTGAAATGTTTTCCTAATTAAATATCTCATTGTAACCTCAGAAATCAGAGTTAGGAGGGAATATACAACATTTTGTATAGGCGAAGCAACATGGGTAAAAAGATTTTTGATTTCTGGAATCTTGCCATATTACAGGATTGCGGAAAGCATTCAGAATATGAAGAATAAGAATAGGCTTCATCAAACAGATTTATCCAGATGTCACCACAGGCAAAGTAAGAGTCTTATTGAAAAAGAACTGGTGCTAATTCATAAAATGTCAGGAGTCCAGGTTCCCTGCTTGATAACACAGTAAGCGTAGGTAATTAAAAAGGAAGATTTATTGCAAAAACAAACAGATAGCTCCGGACAGCTCTAATGAAGCCACTGACATTATCACTCAAGATGACCCTTCTGAAGACTCCCTCCAGTTCCGAGAGAAGATATTGAACTTTCACACCTTATGTCTTGTTTTGGTTCCTGTCTAGCAGCCCTCCCATTCGCCAACTTTGGACTTAGTGGATCAGCTCCAACCTCTTCCTGTCTCTGTGTCTGTCTGCGCCTGTTTGAACTTCCTGAGAGCTTTGGCTGTGTTCCAGCCTATTCTCAGTTGTTCCCTTGGCAACCGACATTCTAAACCTCTCAGTTCTGCAGCTGGCTGTAAAGTTCCACTAGGAGCTGGCTCATTCCTGACATAAGAATAACACCGAGGAATAACCTTTTGAGACAAAAGCACCCTCTAGTTCTGTGACCCTATATTTAAATCATAATTAGGAAGCTCAGAGGTTTGCATATCTGGAATTAAGTGTTTCACCACATTAGACGCAAGTTGAGGGGGAGTTGCTCTTGCTGGGTGTTTGGATGCACAGTAAAATATTGTTTTGAAATAATCGTTCAAGAACATTTGCTAGCTACTTTTATTTTTTTAAAACAAGTTCAACATTAAAACCATTTACAATCTCACATTAATATATTAAAATATACAGAAGACAAACCATTTATTCCTGTGGTTTATAAAACAAACATAGTTCTTTACATGCTTTCACTTGTGTTTTCTCTAATTTTCAGTCCAGTCTTACTAACTTTTCCCTACCCTTCCAAAAAGTTAGTCACAGTTCTATTACTACTCAGAGGTACCGTGATAATAGCTGTTTGCACATGATCAATTCATTCATTCTTTCCTAAACCATTCAAGTTTATTGTTTCCTATTACTTTTCCAGTTCTTCGCAAGGATGATTTGCACCTGCTAACTGTCCACTTATGTCCTGTTTCCTTTTCACACAGCTTCTCAAATCATTTAATAATATAATGTAAACAGGCACATCTCTCATAATTTCTTTAATAACATTCAAGAAGTTGCAATACTTGCAATACCTTTACACAATTTTTAATATATTAAAAAGTCAGTATATTTGCCTTTACATCTCAAACAACTGCTTAAGGTGGAACTAGAAATTTTAAAAATTCTTTTAGTAGCACCACTGCAGAAAATTTCATGGAATGCTTCCATTGATAAACTATAAGTATAAATATATTTCCATTGTGCAAGAGATATATGTCTGTAAATCTACCCAGTACTCCTTCCCAAAGCCTAATTAGTGATTTCCTGGCAGTGTGAGGCCGGGGGTGGGGGATGCTGGCCTAACACAGGGTGCCATAATACCAGTGGCGAAGGAAGCCGCTTGACCACCCGGAGCGGCAAACCTGGGTGCACCTAGGGGTGGGGTGTCACTCCATAGCGCACATGCATGCATGCTACGGAGCGGCGGGGGCAAACTGCGAGCAAGGCTTCGCCGGTAAAAAGCCTCGCTCCACAGCTTGCTCACAAACCTGCTCTGTGTGCGCTTTGCTGCTTCTGGCTGTGGGTGGAGGCAAGCCAGGGAGGGGCGTCAGCTGCTGACACCCCTCCCTGGCCCGCCCCTCACCTCTGAGCCGGAGAAAGCAAAGCGTGCGCCGAGCAGGTTTGCGAGCAAGCCGTCGCCGCACACTTTTTACCGGGTGGCGGGGCTCGGCTTGGGTGTTGGGGGGCGCACGCAAAGTGTCACCCCCTACCAGGGTGGTCTGCCCCCAACGCACCCCCCTTGCTCCACCCCTGCATAATACCAAAGTCTGCCACTGTCCTTTTCTCACAGTGGCCAAACATATGCCTGTGGGAAACCTGCAAGCAGAAACCATGCACAAGAGCACTCTTTCCTCCTGTGGTTTCCAGAAACTGGTTTTCAGAAGCATTGCTGTCTAATTTCTTTAATAAGACTCCAATGATTTTACTCTGCAGCTGGTGTTTTATGGAATGCTGCTCTGATATTTATAAAAAACGATGTTTAGAGAGCTGAAGAGAGAAGGCAGCAATGTGTCAATTGTAGTTAGCTATTAGATGGAGCGTGTGGATGGCTTCTGGGCAAGTGACATAGATTTACTGTGAGAACTACATTGTGAATATTGAAGCATTGCCTTGACATTGATGTGTATGTGTGTGTGTGTGTATATATCTCCCACCCACCCACCCCACCAGCAGTGTGCACGGTGCTTTATCAAGTGTAGAATGACAAGTCTCAGCCACAAGGAGTTTACAATCTGCAGTTGAGCAGAGGCAGGTATACCAACCACTAAGTATTTGAAACATGTTGCAACCAATATTGTGTGTGGTAAAACTGATTGCTCTGGGAATCAGGGAGCATATAATAATATCAAGAGACAAGTGACAATAGCAAACTGACCACTGAAGTGAAGAAACATCTGTTTCAGCTTTAGAAACTAGGTTAAGTGCTAACATACTTAATTTTGTCTCAGTTTTGTTACAAAGAATAGAACTGGAAAATAAAAATACAGTGAAAATATTTTCAAAACAAAAACAATCCTGAGGCTGAAACTTGGGAGTGTTTAATTATAAAGCATTTTACTGAAATTGTCCAAATCTCTCCTTTTTGTTTTTCACTCTTTTCAATTTCTTCAGTTCCCAAGGATGTTCTAAAAGAATTCACTGTGTTTGCAATTATTCTGTATGGTACTAGAAAGTCAATTTTTCCTTCCACCATGATACTGAGGGTCCCCTGCCTCACTCCACCCCGGAATATTCCAAAAAAAAAAGAAGTTAGGGTTTCATATGAAATATCTTCTTGAAAGCCTTTTTGAAGTTCTCATTACAGAGTGGGTATATAAATGGATTTAAAGTAGAATTTACATAGCCAAGCCAAATAGTAAACATATGAACTGGCCGATTGTAGCAGCTTTCACAATAGGCCATGACCATGAAGAAAACGAAATACGGACTCCAGCACAGCATAAATGCCGCCATTATGAATCCCAATTGTTTGGCTGCCTTTCTGTCTCTGTTCATACGCAACCCTTGATTAACACTCATGGAATGGCTGCATAGCTTCTCCCATGTCTTCTTCAACTGACTGAGACTTGTGCTGTCTTTTTTGTTGGTATACTGAGGGAAACACCCTTCGATATAAGGATGATCCTCTAGAGTGAAATCAGAGTAATTTCTGCAGGGAGGCTGCTCTGCATAAATCTTCTCATCCAAAGTCTTGTTTAACTCAAAGTCTTGGGGGCAAAGGTTCTCTGTATTCTGAGTGCTTTTATCGACACAGTCATACCTCATGCCTGAAGTGCCTTTTTTCACGTCACTCTGTGCAAGGGCTAGAGGAAAACAGCTAAGCTTCACTACTTCATGGTTACTGCAACGAAAATCCTTTGGGACGTTAACAAAACTGTTTGTTGGATATTTGGCTACCGTTCTTTTGTTCTGGTCACAGCTGTTCTCGTTTGAGACGTGTCCAATATCTTTACTTGTGCTTCGGAAACATTTTTTTTGCACTTCTTGCAGCCTTCCACTGTACATACCTGATTTTTCCGAGGATGATATAAAAGACCCATTTATGCGCTCCCGGTGCCGATAATGCCGCTGGACAGCCTTGTATATTTTTGCATAGAACCAAAGCATCAGCAGTGATGGCACATAAAAGTTTATCATGGCTGTCAAAACTTTAAACCACACGATATTGCAGAAATCTGTTTCACATATATTTCCATTATCAGCCCCATTGTTAACAGTGGTGTTGCTCTCCTTATAAAAATTACGCCAGCCAAGGATCGGGATCACCCACATACAAGAGAGCAGCCAAGCTACTGATATCATAACAGAGGCTCTAGTTTTGGTCCGGTACTTGAGATATTTTAGTGGCTGCTGGACAGAACGGTAACGATCTATGCAAAGTATGAAGAGACTGAATATGGAGGCTGTGCTAGCAACATAATCCATTGACAGCCAAAACAGGCAAGCATTTCTGTTCCAGATCCATTTATCCTTCAGCAAGTACACAATGTTTAGTGGCATGACAGCTGCCCCAACTATAACATCTGCACATGAAAGACTGACAATATAAAGATTGCCAACTGTTTGCAGTTTCTTTTCTGTTCTCACTGCATACAGGACCAAAATATTCATGACAACTGTGATCAGGGAGATGCTACCCAAGACCAGTCCTAGAACAGGCTGAGCCTCTGTAGAATTCTTGTTTGTGGTTCTGTCAATCACACACATCTCTTCACTTAAAGTTAGAAGAAAAGAATCAGTTGGTCAGTTGTTTTCTCCCTGCCTTTGTGTATCTGTAAATGAAAAAAAAAATTGTTCCAGCAGGCTAAATTTTCCAACAATATTGACAGATATAAGAAGCAAGGAATGAGTTGACTGAGGTACAAAAAGATTACAAAGAAACTATACTGCAAAAATTTGCAAAAGCACCTGGATTTCCGGTCCACATCTCTTGTGCTGTATCATTAAACACCTTTTAAACAATTACAATTCATATTATACATATTTTTATGTATATATCTTTATGTGTATCTTTATGTGCCAATTATCTTCCCCCAGAAAAAGTGAAAAGGAGTAATGGCACAAAATTCAATTATGGCAGTTATATGAACTATAGGGCAGATGGGGTTGCATCCAATGAAGTCCCATTAGAGCAAGGACTTCTGCATGTGCAATTTGGACTTTTCTTCCCTCTCCTCATGCCCCTTGTTGCCCGCCAGTCGGCTCTAGAAGGTTAGGCAATGTAACCCCCTGCAAACGTTGCTGAACTACAGCAACGTTGGTCAGGGATGATGGAAGCTGTAGTTCAGCAACGTTTGCAGGGGGTTACAACTGAGAAAACTGTTTTAACCAGACCTCCACGAGCCACTCACTCTTAAGAAAGATGTTAACCTGCAAAAAAGGATGCAAAGTTCTATGTTTACTTTTTATGCATTACAAAACAAATGAATGTATGACTTCTGAATAATTATCAGCATAACCATGTTTTTCCTGCAAATTCATTAACCATGATTCAGAATTCAGGTGAAAGAAAAGGCTATTGTCCTCTTTAGAAAAAAGATTTCCGTTAAACCAATAGGCAAACTCTTGTAGTTGATGGACTTGTCTGGAGATCCTTTCTTCTTTAAGCACATTTGTTCATAAACTTAACTGGAATAAGCGCAGCCAAAATTAATGTCAGCAGAAGTAAAATTCCTTAAATTGATGAACACAAGTGACAGAATCTATCCTGCTTTCATTAGCCCCAATGCATTCAAAATGGTAACAATAGTTATTTGATTATGCAGATTAATCAGTACTTGAATGGATATCATACTACCAGGTGCATACCTTGTAGTGTTCATGGGCTTATTGGCAACCACATCTTTGGCATCCATCAGAGATGGAGAGGGGTTTGTCATTCATTCATTGAATCCTCGTCACTGTATCAGGGGTTAATGTCAACAGTTTCAAAAACACTGTAGAAAAAAAATGTGAAGAGCACATGGATGGATAGTATATAGAGGATCATATAAAAATTGCATGTGGGGAAAAACAGATATTATGCTCAGCTTATGCATTTGAATGTGCTGTGTTGCTATCAAAAATGAAATACTGGTTTCAAAATTGGAATGCTAGTTTCAGAGAGCTTAATCACATAAAAGACAATCCTTGAGGTTCTCAGTCTCACACGCGTTCACTGTTTAGCTTCAGCAAGACTACCGTATCATGTGTATATACCAGGACTGGCCCTAGTCATCTTGGCACCTGAGGCGAACCACAAAAAGTGGTTCCCCACACCAGGGAAAAAAGGTGAGTGAAGATCTATATCAGAAAAAGGGGGAGGGGGGAAATAACCATCTATATTGGGAACAGGGGTAAGAGGAACAAGGGTGCCCCCACATCCCCAACACTAGCATCACTGCAGCACCTACTGGGGTATGACAGTGGTGAAGTCAGAGCTATGCAAACCTGCTGGTGGGAGTACTGGAGTAGCTCTGTAGGTGCATCAAGCAGCTCTGACCTTACTGAAGCCCTGCCCCACCCAGCACCATCCAGCTGAAAGGCAGCTATGCCAACCTTCCAACTCACTGAAACTATGTAATAGACAACAGCCCATTTTCTACTGACCTGAAATACTGTTGTGTTTTAAAAAGGCTGCAAACTAAGAATTTTCTAAGCAAATGTGATGTTTTTGCTTATCCTGCTTTATTATGCACTCTAATATATAACTTTAGGATAGTCAAAAAATAATTTCAATCATCATGGCAGCAGGGGAACTTCTCTATCCTGCGCATGTTTAAATAATCTGTATAAAGGCACAATACAGTGTGGTCAGCTATGTGTAGGCTGCTATGCAGAGAAAGCTCTTACTATGAACAGTTCCCCATGGGATTTTTACAATGTAAAATGTTGCAATGAACAATGCAAATTTTAATTAAAAGCACAAAAAGAGGGATGGGAGCCTCATGGTGAAAATGGCGAGAACTGCATGGCGAGACCCAAGCCTTCTCATAGAATATTCTAGTTCATTAATACAGCTTCCATATCCATATCCAGATTGATATGGAATTCCTGAGATCACTGAGCTGCAGCTGAAAGAAGCTTTCATGCACTGACCCATATTTTCTATACATACTGTAATTACTTTTATGTCTGTGACGTACTGAATATAGGTGAACCAATTCGTTTAAACCCTCTCCTTCTCAGCCCTTTCACTTCTCTTCATCTGCACACCTGGTTTCAACCCAGCATGTCTATCTGACTTTCATTCAGTTACAGGTGGGTAGCCGTGTTGGTCTGCCATAGTCAAAACAAAATCGAAAATTCTTTCTAGTAGCACCTTAGAGACCAACTGAGTTTGTTCCTGGTATGAGCTTTCGTGTGCATGCACACTTCTTCAGATACACTGAAACAGAAGTCACCAGATCCTTAAATATAGCCATCTCACCCCTTGCCTTTCCCTGCAAGACTAATTGCAGCCGTTTAGAGTCGTCAACAGGTTTTCCACACTTATCAGCCTATCACCCATTCCCACCACCCTTCTGAGTAATACCCCTCCCCACTCCCCCCCTATATTTAAGGATCTGGTGACTTCTGTTTCAGTGTATCTGAAGAAGTGTGCATGCACACGAAAGCTCATACCAGGAACAAACTCAGTTGGTCTCTAAGGTGCTACTAGAAAGAATTTTCGATTTTGTTTTGACTTTCATTCAGTTTTCCAGCCACTGCAGATGAAACCTAATGTTTAGGGGGAGAAACCAAACTTTCAGCACAGCAGAGTTTACATGGCAAAAATAGTTAGCTAATAGAATGTTAACAGAATATTAAAGTGCTACAGATATATGGTGGCAGACTGAGGGGTGGTGGGTAGCACCAAAACAAATGAATAGAAATGTTTTTATTTGGCGCAGAGAGTGAACAAGTAATAAGGGTTTTGTTCAGACATTCCTAACCACACTAACCTGGGAGCAAGCCCCACTGAATTGAATTCTGAATGGACTTGGTTATTGTAAATCTGGATACAACTCTATGACCATAACCTTGAGAGAATTTAATACAGTGGTACCTCGGGTTACAGACGCTTCAGGTTACAGACTCCGGTAACCCAGAAATAGTGTACCTCGGGTTAAGAACTTTGCTACAGGATGAGAACAGAAATTGTGCGACGGCAGCAGCAGGAGGCCCCATTAGCTAACGTGGTACCTCAGGTTAAGAACAGTTTCAGGTTAAGAACGGACCTCCAGAACGAATTAAGTTCTTAACCCGAGGTACCACTGTATCTAGAATAAGAATTTCTGCTTTATTCATGTAGCTACATGTTTGAAAGAATAGGAAAATGGAATCTCATGCACAAGAGATTTAGATTTAAAGCAGCGTGTGGCAAGTGGTATCTCGATAAGAAAGTAGGTATGAATAGAAAAATTGCTATAATTTAAAAAAAATAATGTCCAAACTACTGCAGTGGGAAAAGGAAAGATAAAGATACAATATAACAGAGCAAAAATTGTAAGTACATGAAGGCCCCCCTAAAATATAAGCTTTGGTGCTCTGTTCTGTTAAAAAGAAGGAAAATGATCCATACCCTAGGTATTAATAAAGCTAGGTCTCAGTAACCTACAGAATGTTAAAAAGATACAGGCAAATCAGCCATTTTACTGCAGACAAAAACTCTGAATACAGAAAGTCCAACATAAAAACTGGATATATAACCTCACTGTACTTTTTGATGTCAAAAAAGGGGGGAAGCACGATCAAAAAAGAAAAATATGAGCATATTCAAAGAACAATTGTCCTTATAAATTATTCCCACATCCTAGTTGCAGTAATATCACCATAAATGACAGTTAAGATTCACACCTCTCGTTTCATCGAATAGGTAAGGTGAATTACCATATTACTTAAGGAACTATTTGAGAGATTTTCAAAGGGGATGAGATGAACTGTTTGCCAAATGCCCTGTTGGATGGATCAACCAATTTCAATAGCAAGGTGAGTTCAAGGAAGTCAAAACTTCTGTGCAGTTCACAAATGCATTTCTAGTGTGACTAGTGAGTATTTGGTATTTTGTGTTGTTTTGCTTGATAGTTTTTCATAGTTTTGATTGTTTTACTGTATTTATTGTACTTCTAAATACATCTTTCTTATTTAATCAATATACTGTTCCTTTGGACCAAAAACACAACAAATTTCCAGGGGTACTTGGTGAAACAGAAGCAACAACTAGAAAATGTCATAGAACATTTATTTCAGAATCATTTCTTCCCTGGCCCACCGCTATTAGCAGACCATATAAAAATCATATGCCTTTGCAGCTTTATTTTTCTATGAATTAAAAGATGATTACAGAGCCTTTTACCACAGACAAGAAGTTTAGTAGTTTCTGTCCTACAGACAAGTACTGTATTTCTTCAGTTAATTCAATTGAACATAAAACAACAAAACCAATATGCCCAACATTTTGAGTCAAAATCCTTGCTATCAATGCCTTCAGGTAATCTCTTCAAGTCCAATGTACATACTCCTGTGATATCTCTGTCTTGACAATGTAAGGTAAGGGAAAAGACTGAAGTTGAGAGCCAGACCTAACTGTTCCCATGGGTGTAGCCAGGATTTTTGTTAGGGGGCACAGAACCTATGCGATTGGTCAGTTAGTTATTTCTATTGTTTTACTTGATCTACCAGGGGGGGGGAGGAACAGCTGCCCCCTGCCCCCCTCGGCTACGCCCATGACTGCTTCCCTGTTGAAATCAGAAGTACTGATATTATAATTACTGGCCCAAACTGGCCAGATGATGGAAAATTGATTTACAGTATTTCATGCAACTCCCTTCCACTTAACCTTCTCTCACACAAGGTTCACCCTGAACGTATGCCATTTCTTACGTTTTCTACCCCAAATTCGCCACAAACTATCCTGAAACTTACCTTCCCTGCCAAGCTTCAAATCAGTCTGTTGAACCATTTTCTGACTATAAACTGTAGAATCTACTCCCCACCCCATCCTTAAGACAGGGCTGTGCCTGTGGCCCTATAAAACAAGTTCATTCATAGCGTGCACACAGTAAAATCACAACAATATATATTTTACTACTGGTAGAGATCGAATGAATCATTCCTAGGATATCCACAGGAAAAACCCAGCAGGTGCAAAAGTTGGTTTGTGAATTAACACCTACAAACAACTGCTGTGGCTGACAATCAAATGAGAATATTGATTCACTGTGATGTTTTCATTTGTATGACTACAGGTATAGGAGGGGGGCAATGAAAGGGCACATATTACACCAGCAGGCTTTGACAGATTAAGCAATGGCAGTGATTGAGTAACATATTAAAGAATGATGCAGAAAAGCAACCAGCTTGTGCAGTCCTGCATCAATCAGTGTGACAATGCTGAAGAACAAGTAATGACATACAAGCTAATAAATACATTTTGTTCCCTGAAGTCAGTCTGTCAACAAAAATATACAGCATTAAATTTATTACGGTTTTCATTGGGCTCTGTGGAGGAAAGTTCTCTGTTATTATAAAAATGGGCTGGAAGTCTGAATCAGTACTATCTTATTTACTGCACTCTCCTTGTCCTCAGAGTAGTACTCTGATAGAAGCCTTGGTCACCTAGAAGGGAGTCTAGTAAAATAAAAAGCAACATATCGAAAACCATGTATCTTCTACCTACACGATCAGTAAGAAGCAGTTTTGGATAAGACAAAGAGGTTATAACTGCTTATTTACATAAAAAAATGAATAGCAATTTGGTTCTTCGAAATCTGGTAATGAATTGCAGTTGGAGTCCAGTTTAGGATAGCAGGTGCTTTTAAAGATAGTTTGGAAGTCAATGGCTTTAATTCAAACATGTCTTCTGCCAACAGAAAGGCTCTTCTGCTTATAGAACACAGCCTATCTGAGCCCTGGCCACTTCCCTGTGCTGCTGCTGCAGCCTCCTCAAAAGTGGTGTTTTAAGTGGATGCAAAAGGGTGAAATGGGAAGGAGATGCAAAGAAAGCCCCGCTACACAAGCAGAGTTCTATTTGTGGTCCACTGGGTCCAAAGGAAGATGCTAGACAGAATTTGTTAGCGCTATTTGAGAAAAGGAAACAGAGAACTTTCTGTTAATTGGTAAGCAGTGCCATTTTGCTGTGTGCATGCTTTTAATATAATATTGTTAATATTACTTCATTGTGTTTAATTATAATGTATTCTCCAGGTAATTTGTATCCTTTAATTTACAAGGCTTTGAAGATATTTCTGAAAGGTGTGAAAACCACAAATGAAGATTGGTTATGTTTACCAACCATGATAAAGCATAATACTGTGAAGATAAGTGGACTCCTCTATTCACAGTGTTAGCTTTGCTTAAAACCTCCAGAAATGAACACAACATATGCAAAATAGATAATAAGTATTGCTGAGTTTAAGAAAGAGATAAGGATTTCTTCTGTGGTGTTGCTGTACTTATATGGACAAGAAAAGTAATTGCTGGTTCACTGTTGATATTATTTTTTAGAGGTCTCTGACTACATAGGCTTGAATCATTCACACCCAATGCCTTTTTCCTAAATGGCACAAAAAGTACAATTTAGAAGTGTCTTAAGTAGTTGATGTTTGAAGAGATTGCACTAGATCTTCACTGCCAATACATTTAATAGTTCAGTCAAGATTATCAAGCTTTGATGGAGCTGAACATATCAAGGAAAATTGATCAGCAGGGACAGAAAAGAATAGACATGACACACTATAGGGCAAGATCATATTTTGGATACAGCAGCATTGCAATTGTTACATGAGGTTTCACTTTTAATGTAAAACTTCAAAAGAAGAGAAAACCTGTTCTGAAAAACATAAGCAAAGGCTTAACAAAACTGAAGTCTGAACAGGGGAACTTGATTTGATTTATATGCTGTTTACAGGTGCTAAACTCGGAGCAGGACTCAGCAGAATAATCAGGAGGGCTTTCAAACACAGCAGACTACTTCGCACGATGTGTAGTAAATGAAGTAATGCATATAAATAATAATAATAAACCTTTATTGTCACTACAGCACCTGTATGCAGTGAAATTAAACGAGCCCCCTTCCCCCACAGACATACACTCAGTATTGTTCGCCCTCTGTGTGCTTGTCGGAAGTCAATTGCACCACTATTATTTTTCTTCATTCAGCAGCCCAATGGCCCATGGATAAAAACTGTTCTTTAACCTGCTGGTGCAGCTGACTATACTTCTATATTTCCTGCCCGAAGGTAGGAGAACTTCAAACCATATCTAAAGGCTATGAAAAAATGGGTCAAATTGCATCAGCCACATAGCTCTTTGGATAAATCATAGGCCACCTAGAGGGAACAAATATAGGTTCCCAATTTTTAACCTGAGAAGAGACATTGTCCAAGATGGCCAGTAGCTTTGTTTAGGGAAGCTCTTAACTAGGGGTTGCCATTTTTCAAAAAGTGAAAATCCAGATACAGTTGTTGAGATTTTCTTTTCTTTTCATTTTTGGCCAAATTTTTGAAAAATTTCCAAAAAAGAAAGAGGAAAAAAAAGGTTTTTAAGCTAATTTTAAGTGAATTTGCTAAAATGTAGACTTCTGTTGGACAAGCTACATCCGGATTTTCCCGAGACATTTCAGCAATTTCCTCCCGGACACTGTTTCCTACTGCCGTATTCCAGCTATGTCCAGGAAATTCTGGACATATGGCAACCCTATCTTAATCAAAGTGCAAGATGTAAAAATAGATAGCTATCAACTGCTTCAGGTTGAGCATTTTGCTTTCAGCAATTACATTTATATTCAAATCACGCACACAGTAAAAGGCTTTGAACAATTACTAGTTATTTAGCACTCCAAATAATGGGTCTAATTGCTCTATAAATTTCTCAGTTCACATTATGGTAACTCTGAAACAATGACAGTATATAGAGGGAAATGTCATAGGCCATCCTTTAGAGAAATCCCAGTGGACTAACTACCTCTATTTGGGCTCTAGGAAATTAATTACTGCTACAATACAAGAGTTGGGATATAACATTTTGATCAGATGAAACATCCCTCTATAGGCACAAAAACATGCAAATTTAGATCCAATTAAGCACTGAGACACTGATTAACTTGCATTCGTATTCAGAAGTGGAAGTTATGCCCACCAGTTTATTAAATTTGAGGGTGGAAGAGAGACGTTTTATATTAGTAATGTTATTACAGAACTATCTGTAATAACCACATCTCTCACTAAACAATATTTCAGACTGAGAATTTTCTTACAGGTTCTACACTCAAAATGTGTGAGAATGCCACATGTATTGAAAAGTGATATAGCGCTTCATCACCTAAATATATACTGGCATTTTACCCCCTCTTGCTTCTGTTTCCAAGTAAGATTAAATGGTCCTGATATGTTTTATATCAAGTGTGAAACAGTTAGTGGAAACCTTCTGCTAGCTTCTCCATGAAGATTTGTAAGGCGAAGATAAACTGGAAGTAATTTTACTAGGAACACCTCGACCCATTTGTCAGGTCACCAGACAGTCTTAATATATAACATCTGTGGCTTGATGTCTCAGTTGCTAGTTATGAAAGGACAGTTCTGTGTATCAACACAGCTCAAAATGGGGATTTATTTATATTTATGACAAGGATTTCTACTCTGTCATTCTGTAACAAGTGCATTACAAAGACACTGAAACAATAAAAATAACATAGGAAGAAACAATAAAACACAAAAAGGCGACATTGTGAGTGCACACAGAGGAATAAAAATGTCTTCCTTGAAGGCAGCAAAGGGGCCAGATGAAACTAGGCAAGTCGTTGTTGCTTTTTTACATTGCTGCCAATTTACATAACGATGTGATATTGCATGCATACTTCTGCATTGTTGGCACTATGTTTTTAATGCTTTCGTCTCCATTAGTTAGTATTTCCCCCCAAATTAATTAGTGCTTATTATTAGAATTATGGTAAGCCCTTTTTGTTTCATTTTGTGTGGTACTTATTGTCCAAGAGGGTCGGGTGTAAAAACATCAATAGAAACAGAAATCAACAGAAAAAGACTCTTGCTAAATGCAAAATGCTACATCAAAGCAAAATTACTTTAAGACAGAACAAATAACAAAAACTGTATAGAAAAACAATAGAGCTTGGAAATTATTCATGTGGCCAGAGGATAATCAGCCTCAGAATTTGTATTTGTGTCTAAAAACAGAGCACACAAGACTGTAATTTATTTAGATTTATGAGATTATATAAGTTTATTTGGTCGGTACACAAAATCCCCAAATATTTCCCAGCTACTGTTTCGAAGACATTCATATTTTCCTTGTTAACTTTTGAAATGTTCCACTTCTTTTGCAACCATGGAAAGCCTGCTCCCTATTTCAAATCACTTAATTATCAGCTCCCTGTTGACAGAGACGTTCACCAGGACAGAAATGAATTCGAATAATTTATTATTGTTTTCTCTGAACCCTCAATATACCACAAAAGCTTAAATACCTTACTTGAACTCATGAAGATTTCATGGCTGCAATTTTTTATTTTTTTTGCTATATAAAAGAAGTATGTTATGACTATAACACACAAGTAACCAGTTTCTTGAGGGGCAATCTGACATTGTTTATTTCTTATCTTTATCACTAGCACTATGAAGCTCCACAATGGATTTTACAATGTCTTACAGAAAGCTAGTTTTAAAACACATAAATTAGCAGCAATGTAAAATTAAAATAGCTACAACCAGCAGAAAAATCATTATGCAGTCTGCTAAGACCATCAGCAATTTCCAAGTTGTCTGGGGGGGGGAGTTTGGGAGCTGAGTGTGAATGTGTGTGTGTGTGTGTGTGAGTGAGTGAGAGAGAGAGAGAGCGCACACACTGAAAATGCACTGCTGAGAACTATTCCTTTACTGTTTTGTTTGATAATGATAATGCTATTTTTCATTTTCCATCCATCCAGCTTTTGGAAGACAACACCTTTTTTGTGCTTTCCATCTTTGTTTTTAATATCTTCCATCTGCAGATGTCTTTCTCCATGTGTGTTTTCTTTCACTAAATCATCCAGTCTGAATTCCACATGGTATCATTAGCTCAGGCTAGGGGAGTAGAAGTAAGTTGATCTAATTATTATACAACATTATACTTTTTGGAAGAATGTTGAAAGAAAAATGGATCATTTTTTTAAAATTGCCTGTAGCATGCTCCCACTGGCAGAAGGGAAGACATTATTTCTGCAGATTCACCCATCTACCTGCATCCTACTTTGCTCCCCACAAATCTACTATGGAAGGCTGGTGTGGGGGCATTCAAAACAGCATGGGAGATGGCACTGGCAAGGGGATGGGAGAATCAACAATAATTGCCTCCCTTCCTTGTGCCAGTGGAAGGATGGATGTCCTTCCATGAATGGAAAGAACCTTCTGTTCAAAGAAGGAAAACTCTGGATCCATGCCTACGTGGAATGCTGGGAATGTTAGAAACACAGGAAGCTGCCTTCGACTGAGTCAAATCATTGGTTCATCTAGCTCAATAATGTATACTGTTTGAGACCAGAATCCTTCCCAGCCTTACCTGAGATTCCAGCAACATGTGCTCTACTACTGAGGGGCTATGGGTCCTCCCCAAATGCTGCATGCCACAGTTACAGGCCCTTCAAACAGGATATTCCACACCCACCATAATCATCTAGATCACTGGTGGGTCGGGACCAACGAGTGGGTTGTAGCCTGATCCAAGGAGCACTACCACCATGCAAATCTATGTTAAAAGATTAAGAAATGGGTCCCCAAATGCATGTTTGGGTTAAAACTGTGTCTGAAAAGGTTGAAGATACTGTATCTAGATCACAAAAACAAGCTACCGTGTTTCTCCTAAAATAAGACACCGTCTTATATTTTTTTTTCGCTCAACAAAACACAGTATGGCTTATTTTCAGGGGATGTCTTATTTTAACCGTGTTGCATTGGTACGCTGCATAGCCACGCCTCTCCAGGCTGTTTTAATGGGAGGTACCACGTCACTATGGCTTATTTTCGGGGTATGGCTTATTTTTGGGGAATGGCTTATATTTCGCAAATGCATAGAAATCCTGCTATGGCTTATTTTATGGCTATGTCTTATTTTAGGAGAAACAGGGTATTATATAGTAGAAGGGAGCAGTGGCTCCAGATACAGTGGTACCTCGGGTTAAGAACTTAATTCGTTCTGGAGGTCCATTCTTAACCTGAAACTGTTCTTAACCTGAGGTACCACTTTAGCTAATGGGACATTCCGCTGTCGCCATGCGATTTTTGTTCTCATCCTGAAGCAAAGTTATTAACCTGAGTATTTCTGGGTTAGCGGAGTCTGTAACCTGAAGCATCTATAACCCGAGGTACAGTACCACTGTACACCATTAGTGCAAGAGAAAGACTTAGTATCAAGAAAAGTTGCATAAAATATTATCAACAACATAGATGCAATTCAACAAAAATGTTTTCCATCTGTCTTCAGCACGGTAAACACATGTCAAATCTTGTACATGTCTGATACTTTATTTTCTAGTCCTTCATCCATATCCATGGGGCTTCATGTGATTATTGTACTTTACCAATACAGTTTCTACAGAAAATGAAGTTAATTTTAATTGTGATTTGTCTCTACTTCTCTGCAACATTTTGAAGAACATGGTTGGGTTGTTGTTTTTAATGCATTATTCAAATACCACAAAGGCCTCAGATTGTCCACAGAACATAAACAACTAGTTTATTAGTTCTGGCTCTTCCAGCTCACAAATTGTTCATTGTCTACATTAGTAAGCACTATAGTTTGAATGAGTCACTAAAATGTGTTGCCCCTAGTCACAAGCAAAATAAGTGGCAACTAGAAGAATACAGGACTGGAGTTGAAAGAGTGATACTTTTTTAACAGGGCAATATCTGAATAATTATTAGTGATCTAATCTAAGTTTAAACATAGACACACTTAGACAAAATATGAAACAAGTGTACTACCTTCCGAGTGTAATTTGGAATAACTGCACTTCAGTTCTATGTGGAAAAGTAAACCAAAACCTAAGGACCCCTGACATTGGATGTCCCATCTCCCGTCAACAGAGATCTCACAAGAAAGTGCAACATACCCCAACCCTGAATCCTTCCAACATACAAGCCCCATCCACATATACCACCCATCATGGGAGTCATTCAGCTAGATACTGGCCTGGTTCAGACATAATGGTAAGCCAAGCCATGGCTAAGTGCAAATGAACAGATATGCTGATGTACAGAGAGGAGACCACGACTGCTTCACCTTTCCCAGGCTTCTGCTACTGGTAGAGTACCAGGAGTTAAGCCCTGGTTTGGCTTAGCATTACATCTTAGCCCAGCCTCGTGCTTTTTCTCTCTCCAAGCAAATCATAAGCCAGAGTCAAGGTTTGTTCTTGGCTTACAACTCATTGTTTGCTTGAGGGAAATAAACTATGAGCCCAATTTCACACATAACAGTTAGTCAAACCATGGCATAACTTTCATGTTGTGGCCTGGTCCAATGCCAGACCCCACAGAAGCAGGTCAGAGGCTGCAGAAAAATGCTGGACATCTCCATTGCTTCTGTCCAGTTCTGAGCTTCCTGCCCTATTCCTGAACCATGACTCCTGATCCCTGTATCTTCTGCTGGGCTTGTATTGTTACTTGCCTGAATAAAGATCTCTCTTGAACTTCCAAGTAAGACCCCTTTTTGCATGTGTTGGGTGAGAGCCAGGAAAACTTCTGTCTTTCCACCAATGTGAACTTCCAGTGTGGGAGGACCAGTAGGTCCAAGAAATAGCAGAAGCAATAGCCATGGAGATAAATAGCAGAAAGGAGGCGGCATGCAAAGCTCTTTTGAAAACTCAAGAAATTAAGTAGTGTGCAGTGCAACAAAAACATCACCTTAAATTTTGCTGTCTGTGGCTTCATAGTAATCCTGTCCAAAAAGAAAAGAGGCTATAATAGTGGCAACTTTCTAATACTTTTACTGAGTTTGGGGATTGTTTTAGGGGTAGACAAACATTGTGCCCTTCAGATGTTGCTGGACACAAACTCCTGCCAGCCCCAGCCAACATGGCCAGTGGGAAAGGATAATAGGAGCTGTAATCTAACAACTTCTAGAAGGCGTCTCATTGACTACCCCTGCTCTACTCATATGTGCTTGACATGGTCACTAAATATGTGGATGGGATTGGGAACATTCGCCACTGCCCCCATACCTGATTCTACCATGCATCTTGCACTACAAACATTTGCCTGTTTAGAGGAACAAGTGAAAAGGAGCTATCTGTATAGGCATTTTATACGACTAGAACCCTCATTTGCACAGGGGTCTGAATCATGTGGAACTGTATGTATACAACTGTGCATACATAATCACTTTTTTATACACATTCTATTCAATGCACAGATATTTGGGGTTACGTCAGGGCTGGGAATATGAGAGTGGAGTCCTGCCTCTTCCACATTTTTAATGTACACGTGGAGCATGTGTACACATATGAGATTTCATAGCAAATTACACTTGCATATTGAAGATGACACTTTTTTTTAGTCTACAACATTTTTGCAGCCATTGCGTCTAAGATGCCCAATCACTGCTTTTCTGAGTCAAAGCTATGGCAGGAAAAATGGTGACTCAATCTGTAGGGGAGATGCGGTAGACACCAAGGAAGTGCTTATATTTTCTTTTGTAGTGGCAGCAGAAGTGGGTGGGAACCAATGATGCAATTCAACTGTGGATTATTTTCTGAACAAACACAATTAGGGTTTTGCATGATTTAAAAAATGCAGAGAGTAATTATGCTTGCTCACAGAGTTATTACCATTATTTCCTCTGTAGTGAATTATCATTGCAAAGTTAAATTTTGCATGGAATAAACACATCAACTAATTCGGAACTAATTTTCTCTACTTCCTGTAATTACCAGACAGGTTGGACTGTGAAAGAACATCAAGATTAGCACTAGGATTTTAACTCTTCTAGGATTGCAAATCTGCAACAACCCTACAGCATATATTAATGTTTCTCGGGGTTAACCAAAGGGACACACTGCCTTCTGGGAACCCACTTCTTGGGCTGTATGCCACTCTCCAAGAATGTGGGCACCCACACTAGAGCACATGCACAAAATAGATTGAAGCCAACTAATGTTTACTCAGAGTAGACCTGTTGAAATTAATATTAGGTCCATTCATTTCATTGGAACTACTCTGAATAAATGTTAGCTGACTACAACCCAGTATTTTATTTCAGGCTCATTGGTAGGTGGGATGAGGGAAACTTTTGGCTAAGCCCCCCTGCAAATGTAAGTTGTGAAGATCTGCTCAATTCCACCATATCTGATTTTACATTCTCTGTGTCCCAGGGTCTTTCCCTGTTCTTGGCCCATGGCGATTTGGAATTTGCACTTTGATGTTGTCATTTCAATTGTGCCAGAGGTGACATGATTTTTGTCCCCTAGTGCTCTATGCTCTGGTGCCACACCACTGTCAATAAGAGTCACTGTGGAGCAGATCAGAGCACTCAGGAAAAAGAAAGGAGTGCTTGGAACTGCTGCGCTTAGAGGGTTTCTTACAATCAAACAGTATAAAATTTTTGTTAAATAAAAATTGTTAAATGTTTCCTGAGTATTTGGCCATCAACAGCAGTCATGAAATATTGGCGCAGACTAGAAGATGCATTCTCATTTCCTAACTCCAGCCTGCTCCTCAGCACTTCTCAGTGTCACTAGTGATGTGACTGATGCTGTTGCCACTGGCATATCCAGTTGGGGGTTGGGCAAGCCTATTTAAAAGGCTTTGGCAGGCTGGATAAGGCCTGCAGGCAGGGGCAAAACTAGGCTTTATTTCACCGACTCTGCCTGCAGGCCAGGAATTCACCATCCCTGGTCTATACTCACAATGCACACTACTGTAGCTGAAAAATTAGTACTAAGTAAGCTTCAACTTTTGTCTACTCTTATGTTGCCTATGATTTTGGACACTTGCTCAAAAACTAGAGAGGGCATATTTCCAGTAACCTTCTTAGAGCTGATTTCACCTAAGACTTTACCATGAGGCCCAACACTTTTGTGATGATGCTGTACACCAGAGTGGGCCTCCTGATGTTGTTAGGACAGAAAAAGAAAGTACTTCTTTATGCAGCACATAGTCAAACTATGGAACTCCAATGACCACCAATTTAGATAGCTTGAAAAGATGATTAGACAAATTCATGGAGAACAGGACTATCAATGGCTACTAGCCATGATGGCTATGATCCACCTCCACAATTGGATGCAGCAATTCTTCAGATTGCTAGAAGCCACAAGAGGGGAGAGTGCTCTTGTGCTCATGTTTTACTCCCTGGTTTCCCACAGGCATCTGGTTGGCCACGGTGAGAACAGGATACTGAGCTAGATGGCTTGATCCAGCAGGCTGTTCTTATGTTCTTAATCTCTGTTTCCCTTTACTATTACCTCGCTGGTTGGGGATGATGTGCATTAGAATTCAACAACATGGGTGGTTGGGTGACTCTGTTCTCCAGCCCTGCTCTATATAATCTTTGATTCTAGCATGCCTATAGGCAAGAAGCTATTTGACTACTTCGTCACATGCAAAAACTAATTCATTACAACACCAAATAGACGGAGCAGCAGTATTCTAAACTGCACTTCCTCGTACCTTGAACAAATATTTGCAGAACTGCCTTGCTATGATCCTGCCTGAATTAGGGCAAGCTACGTGCCTGGCGTGCTCTGGTCCATGGGGTCACGAAGAGTCGGACACGACTGAATGAATGAACAACAACAACATGAGAATATAGTTTGTTTGTTTGTTTAAAAATATTTATTTATTAAATTTATATACTGCTCTCCATCCGCAAATCTTAGGGCAGTTCCCAACATAAAAATACAAGCTAAAAACAGAATAAAATAAAAAATTCCTTCCAGTAGCACCTGACCTTAGAGACCAACTAAGTTTGTCATGCACACGAAAATTCATACCAAGAACAAACTTAGTTGGTCTCTAAGGTGCTACTGGAAGGAATTTTTAATTTTATTTTGTTTTGACTATGACAGACCAACACGGCTACCTACCTGTAACTGAAGCTAAAAACAGAAAATACATAATAAAAACAAGAACAAACAAAAAACCCCACAAACAAAATGTACCATATTTTCATGAATGTTATGAACACATTTTGGGCAAAATTATGTCGCAGAATTTAGGGTGCACATTAGATTTATGGCGCATTTACATTCGCCAGCAAATACTTTTTGGTTTCAAGGTTTTGAAAATTGAGGTGTGCATTAGATTCGGTGGTGCATTAGATTTGCGTAAATACGGTGTACGGGATGTTGATCAGGCAAAGGCTGGGTGTATAATGAAGGCACCAGCTGAACCTCCCTGGGGAGAGCATCCCATAAACAGAGAGGCAATGCAGAAAGGTTCTCTTGTTGCCACTCCAGACCTCTCTTGGATGAGGCAAACAAGGAAGGACCTTCCCCCTCACTTTTGGCCCTAAGGAAAATTTGAGACCACCTGGGTTATTGAAGTGTAAGGATTTCTAGCATCCAATAAAGTAAGCTGATGTCTTCCAAATTGAAGTAATCCATCACCACTTTCTAAAAAGCTGTTATGTGGGAAGCATGTTGAAAGCATGACATCATTTTAAAGATTTGTGTGGTTCGAACGAAGGCTTCTGTGGTTAGGGTTGGCACAAAAGGAACTTCACTCTGGGGATAAATACCAACTGGGGGGGGGTTAATTTGGGCAATAATGGAGTGGGGTTCAGCCACCTTTCTCCCTTGCTGAGTTCCTGATCTGAGGGTGCCTGCTGCTGTTATTGATTTAATTTTTAAAAATCCCACACACCACAGACAGGGAAAACACAACGATACATTTCCCATATAATTTAGTGGGGTCCTAACTCCGGCAGGAGTCATCGAAAGCCAACGCAAGAGATCATTATCGATTCTCAAAAAGCCCCATAGAAGACAAACCAAAAGCGCAGGCCTTAGTAGGTTTACTCAGAAGTCTCACCGAGCTTAATGGGGCATATTCCTTGATAAATCTTTTTAGAATTGCAGCCTGGACCATTTTGTTCCTTACAGCTTCTGCCCAGTGAGAGTGGTAGGGCAGGAGGCAGGGAAGCAAACATCAGGCAGAAGCTAAGACAGTGACAGGCAGAACTAACGAATCTAATTCCCTGCAGGGAAACGTGACAGGCAGTGGCACTCTCTGGGCTGCTGCCTAAGGGCAGACTGAAGCCGGTGGGGCAGTGGTGCCCCATGGGCCCTTATGGACCAGCCCTCACTGTTTTTGTGAACCAAATAAATGCTTATCCTGCCCCTTCTGCCCTCTCGCTCCCAACCCCGCTGGCCTGCAGTCTGCAAGTCAGAGGCTTGGTTGTCCCATCAGTTTCTTTTCTCCCTCGCTACCAAATGCTTTCCAGACCATTCCCTCAGTAGGGTAGAAAAAGATGATAATAATCCCCGAGGAAAGCCAGACGTCCCTCGTAGACGTGCAAGTCATATCCCCGCTCCGCCATCCTCCCGCGTTTCACTTACTCACCGACGTGGGACTGAGGCAGAGAAAAACTGACGCCAAAGTTTTCCTTCTCTTGAGAAATGGGCGCGGAGAACCTCCCGAGGCTTCAGCCGGTCTGCAAACGGGAGAAGGCGCCACAGCCTCTTGTCGCTGCTGGTCCTGTTCCGGCGGGCTCGTGGAGTAGCGGGAGAAAGTCCCGCCGCTCCAAGCGCGAGCAACCTCACCCTCACCCAACTCTATTGCTTATGCCTGGACTCCGGAGGCTTCCCCTCCGAGCTCAGTCACCCCCGCGGAGGTTGCTCGCCTCGCGCTGCAATTTTGCGCCGAGTGGGTGGGCGGGGAGCCGTTTCCCCAGAAATGCAAAAGAGCCTTTGGCTGGACCTCAAAGGCTTGGGACAGGGCCAGCTCTATGCTTCTTTCCCGCCCCACGCGAGCTCGAAGCTCCGCTCAAGTGAGACGCTTGTAAGTGGCTGCCTAGAGCAGATGAGGGGGCGCCTATATCGCCGCCGGCGGCGGCTCGCCAACTCACTCCCACTTTCCCGGGGGATCCTTCCTCGCCGCCTGAGCTGACTGGCCCGAGCTTCACAGCGCCTCCTTCCTTCTCGCGCCTGCCGCCCGCGCCGCACTTTTCTCACCTCTCTCGCGCGCAGGACTAAAGGATTGAAGTCATGCGCGCTCTTTGGGGCTTCAGGGGGACCCCTAGCCAAACGCGGCAACTCAGCCGGCCGGCACCCACCAGCATGATGCAGATACCTTTTCATGACTACGCCAAACATCCCCGCCCCCAAGGACCATGCAGTCCCCGCGTATTTTTCTGAGATGATTTCCTCTTGAGGGAGGGGAGCTGCTGCTGGAGTGCACCTTTCCAGAGGATTCACGACGACGACGTGTGTTGTTGCGCGCCCGCTCTGGCTGCAAGATAGAGACAGCAGCACTGCATGGGGTCGGTGTTTGATGAGAAAGGAAGAATTTCCATGGCCAGACTCTGTGACCAAGTTTCCCTCACGGCACCTGTTGAAGGCTTCTTCCAGTTGTCTAGCACGAGGACTTGCTGTATTTTTACCGTTGGGGAATCTGTGGCATAAACAGTGACGGGCTTCTTTGGGGAAGGATTAGGAAACTCACGCCAAGCTTCCTGTGGGTCGTCGGGGGATTGGGGCAACGAAAGACAGAACAGTCTTTTTTTTTTTTTTTTTTTTTTTTTAAAAAAAAAAAAAAACAACAACCCATATAATGCTTCAGGGGGAAATGGGCAAAAATACAACATATGCACAGATAAGTCTCCTGTACATGGACTTTTTCCTTCTCTACTTGACACATTTTGCTGCGGAAAATACCAGGGTAGCAGCAGCCATTGGGGTGTTGCAGTTCAGGTGTAGAAATTAGACTCTAATATAGGGGTCAGCAACCTTTCTCAGCCATGGACCGGTCCACCATCCCTCAGACCATATGGTGGGCCAGACTATATTTTTGAAAAGAAAAAAAAGAACGAATTCCTATGCCCCACAAATAACCCAGAGATGCATTTTAAATAAAAGGACACATTCTACTCATGTAAAAACATGCTGATTCCCAGACCGTCTGTCGGCAGGGTTGAGAAGGCGATTGGGCCAAATGTTTTGGGACTACAACTCCCATCATCCCTGACCACTGGTCCTGTTAGCTAGGGATGATGGGAGTTGTAGTCCCAAAACATCTGGAGGGCCAAGTTTGCCTATGCCTGCCCTAAAGTGCCATCTTGTGTGTTCACAGGGAATTTATTGCTGCTGCCACCAGGCATTAACTGCGGGGAGGGATCTCGGATGTTGGTATTCCTATTACATTGCCACTAGTGATGCTCCTTTGGTACTTTGCAAGGGCCACCGAAAAAGGGCCTTGCAGGCCACCCTGGTTTATTTCCCCTTATGATCAGTGCTTTTTTTAAAGGGGGTACTCAAGGGTACCCAGTACCCTTGTTGTTATTAAAAAGTGTGGCACTTACTGTAACAACTTCATGGTGAGTACTGGCACCTACTATATTTGCCTGAATATAAGCCTCACCCCCCCCCCCTATTCTGACCATGAAAAGTTAGTGTGGCTTATATTTGTGACTTTACGGTATACAGCCAGGAGCACGGGGCAAACAGCACCAGGAGCACGGCAAAGCAGCGCCAGCCCCATGCATAGTCTCCTGTCCTCTCCAAGGCCAGGAAGGGAGAGAGCGAGGAAGGGGAAAGGCCACTGGCAACGCAGAGCGGCTCGAGGAATGGAGCGGCTTATATTCGGGTATTTTTTCTTTCTTTTTTTCTCCCCCCCCCCTCCAATTTTAAAGGTCCTATTATATTCTGGTATGGCTTATATTCGGGCCAATACAGTATTTTTATAGGAAAAAAGCACTGCTTATGCCAATCCTTTCCTAATCAATCCTTAATACTCTGTTGTTTTATATCCTAACAGTTAACTTAGGAGAACACTTAGGCAATGTCTAAATAAAATACTTAATTTCCCCTCTCACTCACTGCTCCTGCTGCTGGCAATCTGCCTCCTATGTGACAGCATCTTCTTGTGGCTCCATGGTTTATTTTTTCTCATTGCTGTGACAATCTGCCCCTCAAAAGAGTCCCGGGTTGTTTTGTGTGCATGTTATTTCCCCCCTGTTGCCTACCAGGATCTGCCTGCCTATGCTGCCTGCCCATGCCATGCCTCTCTGCTTGCTGCTGCTCTGCCTGTCTACATACCTGCCCACTTCGCTGCTTTGCAAATCAGCCCTGCATCACTCAGGAGACACCTCTCAGTGCCTGCCAGGCAAGGGTGTCATCTGTTTTTCTGCCTGGAGACAGTTGTGCCTCCAGGGATTTGTTTTTCAAAATCATCATAGAAGTGAAAGGCCAGACACAGAAGAATTAAGTACTTGACAGTCTTTTTTTTTTAAAAAAAGAAAGAAACTTTTATGAAGATGGATAGCATAAAACCCCCTGAAGCTACCACTCTGAAATTTGGCAGTCTGAATCCCCTGTTGTAGGGGCTAGCAGGCCTGTAAAATTTCATGCCCCTGCATGGGGGGGGGGATTAAAAATGGCCATTTTACTTTGAAAACATAAAAAGGTGTTTAACATGAAGACACCTGGAGCTACCTGTCTGAAGTTTGGAAAGGTTAATCCACTCTGTAGGGGCTACGATATCTGCAGATTCCATATGTGATAAAATTTGGCTTTGGCTTTCCACTGGAAATCAATGGGATTTTTGGAGATCTGTATTTTCTGGGGCACGATCTGGATTGGGCACGATCAGGATCACTAAATCAGGGCCATAAATCGGGTTGAGTGGGCATCCACAGCCAATATCCATGCTCCTCTTTACTGCTGTGCCCCATCTCACATAAGGAAACAAAGGTTAATGCAATAAAAACAAATTCAAATTACATTGCTCCCGGAAATGATAAGCTGGCTCAAATTGCATGCAAGCTGTGCAATGCAATGAGAGTAATTTATCCTCTGATTAAGAAATATACTCCTTCATGCCTAAGCTATCTTGTCTTTCATGGTGAAGACTGAAACTTGCAAAGTTGTTTAAATTTAAATAATGTCAACAACAAAAAAGAATTTAATTTTGTTATGGTTTGGGATGAATTAATCCTGTCATGACTGATCTGAAAGATCATAGAATCATAGAACTGTATACAGTAGCTGGAAGGGATACTGAGGGTCATCTAGTCCAACCGTGCCCACAGCCAACTTGAGTCACCAACCTTTAACAAGTTAGATGTCTGCTGCATATCTATCTATTATTCTGGAGTTTAAATTGTTTTGAAACCCTTCTGTCTTCTGATTTGTCGGCAAGACAGCTCATCTTCTCTCTTCCCATTGGCAGTTGTAGGGGTAGCAACAATATCATGTCCAGGTTACAGGTAGGTAGCCGTGTTGGTCTGCCGTAGTCAAAGCAAAATAACAAAATTCCTTCCAGTAGTACCTTAGAGACCAACTAAGTTTGTTATTGGTATGAGCTTTCACGTGCATGCACATGAAAGCTCATACCAATAACAAACTAAGTTGGTCTCTAAGGTGCTACTGGAAGGAATTTTTTTATTTTGTTTGGATCATGTCCAGACTTCATGTTGTGGGGGGCAGAACCTCAGTTTGTTAAGTATTTTTATTGATTTACTTGATTGGGGGGGGCAACCGCCCCCTTGCCTCCGCTTGGCTATGCCCATGGGGTGGTATCAGAGGCAGATTTAGGGGAACGCGGCCAATTCATTTGCACCGGGCGCAGAACCTCAGGGGCATTGTTGGGGATGCCACAACTATGATTTAGAATGGAGGGTACTGTTGAAATTTGAGACCCCAAGGCCACTACTGGTTGTGTGCAACAATACAGATGGTCCAGTGATCTGAGTCTGACTTGGTATTATGGTAGTTTTATATGTTCCTGTATAGTCCCTCTTCTTCTAACAGCTATAGGAATTCTATTCCAACCCATGTTGTAAGCAGACAACTGCCATTCTAATTTTCTCAATGCATGAAGATAAAGGCATGTCTGAGGAACTGAAAGTGGCCTCTATAGCTTTGGTGTACACATGTTTAAGTATTCATGAAACCTAAATAATACCTTCACCCCATATTTATTGGACAATTCATTTAGCTCACATTCAAAGTCGCTTGGAATCATGAGATTTGTTTAACATAGCCAAAAACACTTTTAGCCCCCATCCGCTTGATTTTTCAATTCTTGATAGATCTCAGCATGGAACAGTTAAACTAATTGGGTTGAAGATTGCTGGAACCTCTCTAGTTAGTTACTTAATTAATCAAGGAGGTGTGAAATGCTTGGCTTATAGAAGAGCCAGAGTGATTGGGATAATTGTGAATTACAGGGTCGAAAACTATAAAGAAGTTCTGTGGGAATCTTAATAATAATGTTTAATAAAATGCAGATTAGGGGACATGACTTTCTGTGCCCGTGGATTTGTGGCTGAGGAAAATGCAGAGTTAACCCATGGTTTAGAATAAAGCTGCTTCTGGAAAACTGAAATTGAAAGATGCTAGATTTCATATCTGGCAAATGTGAAAACATGTAATTGAGATACACTGTAGCTTAATGTATGTAAGCAACTAGTGTCTCTTGCAGTGTGTTTTCTTTAGTATGCCCAAACTATATTTGAAACAATAAATATTTTCATTTTACTTAACTTTAAATATGAAAGATACTTATATGCAAGCTGCCTGCTCCTGCCAACCTAGCAGTTCGAAAGCACGTCAAAGTGCAAGTAGATAAATAGGTACCACTCCGGTGGGAAGGTAAACGCCATTTCCGTGCACTGCTCTGGTTCACCAGAAGCGGCTTAGTCATGCTGGCCACATGACCCGGAAGCTGTACGCCGGCTCCCTCGGCTAGTAAAGTGAGATGAGTGCTGCAATTCCAGAGTCGTCTGCGACTGGACCTAATGGTCAGGGGTCCCTTTACCTTTACATTGTATTATAAGATTCACGCTAAATACCAATGTGAGCTTAAAGTGGAAACAGATCACCAACATGATTATAAAAGTTTCTCCAGCTGGATCTCTTTTAGAAATTCAAGATGTTGAATTATATATATGCCAATTTTGCATTTGAATTATAACCATATTTCTGATTTCTAAGGAGTGCTGACCTTCCTATAATGAAAACTGTGGCTAATAAGGTTTTGCAATAGTATTTCACACATAACAGATATTTGACCAACTGTTTTCACTTTTAACAACAGAAGTATTAATCACAGAACCACAGAATTGTAGATTTGGAAGGAACTCCGAGGGCCATCTAGTTCAACCCCCTGCAATGCAGGGATCTCAGCTAAATCATCCATGACCATCCAACCTCTGCTTAAAGACCTCAAAGGAAGGAGAGTCCACCACCTCCTGAGGGAGTCTGTTTCACTGTTGAGCAGCTCTGTCATTCCTGATGTTTAGAATTAATCAAATTTAAGTAGTACATATTGCTAGCAAAGCAATTGTGAACATTCTAATTTTGTTGGAGAAGCACTGTTCAGGGTTCCATCTTTTGTGGCTGTAAGATTCCAGCCCATTCACTAGGAGCAGGGCCGTTTCAGTTGTTGCCTTCTTTATTGTAGAATCCCCTCATCCAGGTTCATTTGACCATTGCCTACTTTCGGAGACAGATAAAAATATGTTTATCATGCAGGCTTTTAAAAACAGACACGCAAAAGGCTCCTACTTACTGATAGCCACTGAGGCTCAAACTAGCAGCTGTTATTGCTGAATTGTTTCCAGCTTCGCTGGATTTATTTCCTTGAATTGATTGTACCCTGCTTTTAATGTTGTGAACTGGTTTTTAAATTATAAAGCTTTATACAAACATGGTAAATAAATTACAGTTCCAAGACAATTCAAAAAATGCACATTGTTCTAAAAACAGATGTGCAAGTAGCCCATTCTAAACATATTTTTGACCAAATAAAGACTGCTAAAATCCTCACCAAAATTCTAGCAATCTTTTTTCCAACAGATGGTCAACATGATTTTGCATGAATTACCATCAGTTTCCCCTTATTCAGGTAAGCCCTTATTCAGGCATGGTAGTCATAAAGGGGCAGCATGAGTAAAGAAATGTTGTTGGGTTGTGTCTGTTCTTCTGCTAGCTCCACTCCTCCCATCATGCTTCTTCTGGTTTCCCCATAGTTTTGTTGTTCATAGAATCATAGAATCATAGAGTTGGAAGAGACCACAAGGGCCATCCAGTCCAACCCCCTGCCAAGCAGGAAACACCATCAAAGCATTCCTGACAGATGGCTGTCAAGCCTCTGCTTAAAGACCTCCAAAGAAGGAGACTCCACCACACTCCTTGGTAGCAAATTCTACTGCCGAACAGCTCTCACTGTCAGGAAGTTCTTCCTAATGTTTAGGTGGAATCTTCTTTCTTGTAGTTTGAATACATTGCCCCGTGTCCGCTTCTCTGGAGCAGCAGAAAACAACCTTTCACCCTCCTCTATATGACATCCTTTTATATATTTGAACATGGCTATCATATCATATCATATCATATCATATCATATCATATCACCCCTTAACCTTCTCTTCTCCAGGCTAAACATACCCAGCTCCCTAAGCCGTTCCTCATAAGGCATCGTTTCCAGGCCTTTGACCATTTTGGTTGCCCTCTTCTGGACATGTTCCAGCTTGTCAGTATCCTTCTTGAACTGTGGTGCCCAGAACTGGACACAGTATTCCAGGTGAGGTCTGACCAGAGCAGAATATAGTGGTACTATTACCTGCATCCTATTGATGCAGCCCAGAATTGCATTGGCTTTTTTAGCTGCTGCATCACACTGTTGACTCATGTCAAGTCTGTGGTCTACCAAGACTCCTAGATCCTTTTCACATGTACTGCTCTCAAGCCAGGTGTCACCCACCCTGTATTTGTGCCTTTCATTTTTTTTGCCCAAGTGTAGTACTTTGCATTTCTCCCTGTTAAAATTAATCTTGTTTGCTCTGGCCCAGTTCTCTAATCTGTTAAGGTCATTTTGAAGTGTGATCCTGTCCTCTGGGGTATTAGCCACCCCTCCTAATTTGGTGTCATCTGCAAACTTGACCTTTTTTCCAACAGATGGTCAACATGATTTTGCATGAATTACCATCAGTTTCCCCTTATTCAAGTAAGCCCTTATTCAGGCATGAATAACTTATGCCTTATTCAGGCATGAAACTTGTTGTTATCATTGCCATCATCACCAATTTATTAATCACCTAAACAACTGTCTCAAGGCGATTTAATTAATTAAAATAATTAAAAACATTAAAAACAGCAAGTACATTTAAAAATAAGGCTAAACTTCTAGTAAAGTAGATACCTGTTGTAAAAGTCAATTTATCCAGCTGGGAAAGCCTGTTTGAACAAAAAATGCCTTCAATTATTTCTGGAAAGTGCAGATAGCAGGTTGGCCACACTAAAAGCCCTGCTTTAGATTGCTACAGAGGAGGCTTATGAGATATTAGAAATGTGCAGGAGAAACCAGCCTGCCGCCTGCCGTGATCTATTGGGTGCAAAATGGACAAGGTGGCATTTTAAGTAACCTAGCACTGAGCTTATAAGTTAGTACCCACACTTTGAAGCCATTGGGAGCAATCATTAGGAGTTTCTGAGGAAGGTGTCATCAGTACACTAATGATACCCAACTCTATTTCTCTGTAATACCTGAACTGGGAATGGCTGAGAAGGCCCTGGACTGTTGGAGGGATGCAATTATGGGCTTGGTGAGGGCTAATTCTGTTCTGTGACCTTATGACAGTGTTGTTTGGGAACTTGATTATCTGAGTGGTTTTAGGAAAGAAGAAGGCACTGATGTTCATGCATTCTCTTATTTGGCATTTCTCCCATCTTCTCTGTTCTAAAAATTTGCAGATCTGGCTGAAATTCTAGTAAGACGCGACAAGAGTAGGAATCATTAGTCACCTGCACTCTCTTTCCTTGCCATATTGGGTAACATCTAACACATGGGTGGGGAACATCTTTTAAATGTTGCTGAACTACAACTCCCATAAGCGCCACCCAACATGGCAAGTATTCAGTGATGGTGTGAGTTTAGTCCATCTGACCTGTCCACAGCTGAGCCAATTCTACTTACTGGAAAGGGGCGGGACGAGGTGATGAGGAAGTCACTGTGGTACAATTGCCCTAGTGGAGCCAATTCATAGATGCTCATATGAACTAGGGATGGATGAATCTGTCAATTTCAGTTTCTCTGTTTCTTCTTTTCCCAGTCTTATGTTCAGTTCCCCACATTTCCATATCTGTTTGCATTTCTTCCCAAAAAAGTCCACATGAATTTTCATCAGCAAATTTATTCTAATATACACAGTTTTGTCTAATATATACATTTGGGGAAAACAAAATCATATTCTCTAATTCATGCATTTCTATGTACACTTTACACTAGCATATGTACGGTATCTCCCCCCCCCCGGCATTACTGCCCTGATAGATAGGCACTCTGATGCAAAGCATGTCATACTGACTAGCTACTCTATAATGCTTTTCTTTTAAAATAACAGCGGTTTATTCTGAATGTCATTTTATTGTTGTTGTTTCTTATGCCACCTTGTTATGTATGATAGGAGTTACAGAAATATTACCAATCAACCAATGGCTGAAAGGCCTGTCTTTAATAATTGAGCACCCTTTGACCTGCAGGAGGATAGGGAACCATCATACATAAACTAGCTATCCAAATGGATGGTTCTACTGGCAGCAGATGCACTCTATCTTAAAGTACAGCCTGAGATTCTCTGAGAGTTTTGATGCTTATCCCAATTTACTATCCCTCATTCTGAAGCAGTAGAGAGCCCTTTGCCTTGTCTCCATGGTTGCAGGCCAGAAATCTGCCAGGCTGAGACAAGGACAGGTCTCGTGTACCTCTTGTTTAGCAGACAATGTTTACTTAAATTTCCCAACAACTCCAAACACAGTTATTTTCCCCTCAATACATTATATATAAGAGGAGGCCTCCTGGTCATGAGCCTTGTGGCATTTAAAAAGTATAAGCTGAACCAAAATCTATTGCTTCTTATTCAATGTGCTAGTTCATCACTATAGTGATTGTACCTTTCCTGGTTCTACAGGTGGATAAAGAATTAAAATGTCAAGGGCTTTTATTACATATAAATAAAATATTTTTTCCAAACCAATAAAATTAAAGGTTCGTCCAATCTCTTGTACCTCAAAATAATTCAGCTGCAGAAAACCCAGTATGGACAGATACCTCTCAGAGGATTTGTCTGAACTGAGAAAACAGAAAATATGTTTTCTCCCAAAACTGTTTTTGCCATGACTGTTTTTGCCATGAGCCTACATGCCTTTTGCAGCCTTGAAAATATTCCTGAAGCTAGCGGGCATGTAGAACAAATACCAAGAGGACAGAAGAGGTATGTGCACAGCAACACATTAAATCAAAGGGAGATGCCCAGAATGGCCCACCTGAGATACAGGAAAGCTGATGACCAAACTATTGTATGTGAGCACAACCATTGTCTGAAGACTTACCGGTAATTTCTGAATCACTGGAACACTTGGCAGCAGAACCAATATGGGACCTTCACTGTTGGATACAAAAACAAAATAGAATGCTAAACAACTGATAGGTGAAATTCTTCTCTGTGATTTTATAAACAAACACTTTATCAAAATAAATCATCTGCACTGGTTAGACTGAGGTTTACAGGGCTGCAGGAACATAGCGTGTTGCCTCATGTAAGTACAGTATATGGATCCTGAAGCCACAGACGCCACTTGATGGCATCACTGTGCCAGCTCCAGGCTGGCACCACAATTTGCCTGTTCCCCACCTTATGTCCCAGCTGCACATCATCATGCTACCCAACTGGGATCTGGATTGTCTTGCCTGATAGCTTGGCTGTATTTTATTTCTTTTACTGGCAACACACAGACATGTGTCTTTCCTTCTGCTTCGTTTGGATGCTGTTATTAAATGTTCTGTTGCTTTTCATATGAAATGATGATTCATAATCAGCGGTGGCTTGCTTGGCATGAAACTCCAGCCTGTGTTTCAGAAAGAAGCGACTTAATAGGTTATATTTCCTGATGTGACAAAACCCTATTGTTGAAGGGGGAAATTGTTGGGGGGGGAGGGGGATATTTGCAAAGTCACTTAGATAATGCAAAGTCCAGGCAGAAAAAGTCCTGATAACAATTTAGTGAGGAAACAGAACAAAATCAGAGTATAATTTGAGAATGTTTATCTCAGTTCAGGCCTTGTATATAGCAAAAAGACATTCAACCAAACATACTGTTACAGATTTGGGGTACCAGAGTTTATGGCTGTAAAGGCACTCATCATTAGGGCTAGTAAATATTAGGATTTACTAGATGCTTGGAGACTGCTTGAGAGATATCTAGCTTTTCAGTGTGAAAAATACATGGCCTGCGTTGGGGGCGGGGCGGGCGGGGGAGTTGTTAAGCAAGACAAAGGTGTTGGTGGCCCATCAAAGGAAGATTATTTGGTCTGTGAAACACAGGTTGCCAGGGTAATGTGGACACGATGTCACACAGGGAAAAAAAATCTTTTAAAAAACAGAGGTCTGGAGAAGGGGAATGGGGCTAGCAGACACATGAGGAGGTGTTGTGATTTGCAAGGTGTGCTGGAAGTCAACAAGGAGGAAGTAGGGGAAACTCCATGTGGGACTGGCTGTAGGAGGCTGTACCAAGACTCCGGGGGCTGTGACTGGCATCTGCTTTGGACCCAAGTTCACTGAAGCTATGAAGGGAGCAACGAGATACACTTTTGGGGCGTAATATTCTGTGCCCCCTCCATTGAAGGCTTTAGGTGTAAATATGTATAAAATAAACATACTTCTTAAATACACTAGTCTATGCTATGACTCTGTTTCCCAACAAAAACACAACCCTGGGTGAGTGCCTGGAACCTCCTGGAATTTTGCCACCACTTGGCAGAGAATTGGGGGTGGAACACAACCTTTGTTGAAATACCAAGGAAAGCTCCCTTAGGATAGATACTGGTTGGGAAATAACACACCACAATGGTTTCAATATCTGCAGTTTCATAGTTATATCACTACAAATCAGGGAAAAATATGACATAGAACTTAACATAATTTGAAAAATTAACAAAGAACATGAAGAAAGGAAAGGATTATGAATTAAAATTTACAATATTACTTTGAATATTGATGGAATGATGAAAGATAAATTCAGAAAAAAATGGGAAGATATGGCTGGAATTTTGATTGCTGAACCAATATACCGGTACTTTTAAAAGGAGCAGCTTTGTCTTTCTGTTATACTGTTAATGGAAATAATTATGAAGGGTTACAACACTGGTACTTAACCCAGCAACATTAAATAAACAACTATCTGACTCCTAGAAGACATTTGAAGGCAGCCCTGTATAGGGAAGTTTTTACTGTTTGGCGTTTTGCTGTCATTTTGTTGGAAGCTGCCCAGAATGGCTGGGGCAACCCAGGCAGATGGGCAGCATGTAAAAAGAAAGAAAGAAAGAAAGAAAGAAAGAAAGAAAGAAAGAAAGAAAGAAAGAAAGAAAGATGTTTTGGGGAGATGTCAACATTCATGCTGAGGCTGCCTTGTCTGGAGCAGCTCAGAACTCCAGATCCTTGCTCCTCTTGGCTTCTAAAAACTGGCACAGAGGAGGCAGCCAGTTGGCCCAGGGAGATAATCAGTACCACTTTACATGATGGGCCACCTAAGGCTGCTCCTTGAGAAATCTATGCTGGATTTTTTGTTCTATATGGTGGCTTCATAGGATGCTCTTTCAGCCTCATCTTCTCATCTGTTTTGTCTCTTAATAACTGTTCAAACCAAACCAGATAAACAGGTGATTATCTCTCCCCCCGCATTAATTATGAAGGCTGTATTTTTTCAGAGTTTTAACAGCATCCAAGTAGAATGGCTTTCTGATAACTCGTAGTGCTTCTGCCAATAGGTCACTGAACCAGTCCTTTCCCTCAGCTGCTAATACATTGAGAGTTTCTGAAGAGCCTAATGCTCTGTTGATTGTTACAGAGGTGGGCGGGCAATTAAAGCTGCTAAAGCTGATTAAATATTCTGTCATTCAACTTCAGTGCTCTTGGAGATGATTGCTTCTCCTGGTACAGAGACAAAATCTAGAATTTCTAAGTTGGAAAAGAAGTCTGCAGTTTATGACGCAGTGGCGGCACTACAAGAAATTTTAACAGCGGTGTCAGTGGCCAGAATAAATCAATAAGCAAACCAGTCATAGTAATTATTTATGTATTACTGGTTTCCCTGGAAGGCTCTGAAGGAAAACAACCTGTTAAATTTATAGATGGCATATTACATGAAATATTGGGGCTGTTGGAATATTATCAGCTAGATATAGAGTGAGCTCACCATGTTGCAGCTTCTACACGTACTGCTGGCAGACCTCCTGTTTGCATTATGAGATTTTTGTGATTTACAGTTAATGAATTCCTGCTACAGCATGCCAGAGAAAGTTGGAAGCCTCAGTGGGGTGTAGGACAGCATAATGTGTTGATGTCTCCAGATTGTACATGAGAGATTTCTGAGCAGAGACAAGCCTTTGTCATTTGGCGAAGGAGAATATGATCATATTTTGTGTGTGTGAAATTCCCTGCTATATTCTGTATTCAACATGAAGAACAATCATATTCATTCCAAAATCCAGCTGAGGCAGAGAATTCTTCATAGCATGAAGCAAGCACCGGCTGAGGTGGCAATAGAGTGAAATGCGGAAGAATTTCTTTTTCTTCTGTTACCTCACTGCTCATTTAAGACCAGTAACTAAATTGGTTGCTTTACATAGTAAAAGAATGGATGCAGCTGCAATAATATCTCTTGCTGTTGAAAAAGCATTTGATAAGATTTCTTGGCAATTTATTATTGCTACTTTGGGATATATATTTTTTTTAAATTTCCTCCGGATTTTATGAAGTGGATTAGAATTTTGTACCTCACCTCTAAATTGCATCTTGGAATCCTTAAATATTTGTTTGATTTAGAAAGACAGGGCTGCCCTCTTTCTCCATTGATATTTGATCTATGTTTGAAACAGAATAGGAAGATTTATGGTTTTGTGCATGAGCAACTGGAATTTAAATTGGCTCTGTATGCAGATGATTTGCTGATGTTTTCTAGTAGACCTAAAACATTCCTATTGGAATTAATCAGATTAATTGATACGTTTAGTAGAATTTCTGGATGCACAATAATGGATTTTACAAATGCTTTTAGTTGCTAAGAGGCTTATATTTTAAGTATGCAAAAATAAATATTCACCATCTATTATGCAATGGTCTGCATAATGCCCAATGTATATTTGAAAGTACCAAATATGGGATACATCAGGAATAATTGTTTTTCCTTCAAAATAAATTGTTTGGTATTACTACAATTGTTGTGTCTTATATTTTTTATTCCTCAGAAGTTGATAAAGATTTCACCTTCCACAGATGAAAAGGTTCCTTCTGTCCATGAAAGGTTTTGATCAGGATCAAAATTGAGGGATCCAGTGGAAGGATTCTGTTGAAAGGGGACTCTGCTGATCCCCCTTCCCCTTCAGCTCCCAGCAACATCTCCCACACTGTTCTAGGGGTACTTCAGCCATGTGGAACAATCTGGGAGTTGGTTTTGGGGGGCTGCAGGGGAGGACTGTACCAGCAAAAGTTGTACCCCCTCCATCTGCCTGCAAGAGTGTCCCCTGGGCAGAAGTCTGCTTTTGATTTTTCCACTGATAGAAGCAAAGTCTGGAGCCCCTGACACTTTTCTGATCTGAATTGTTCCACTGAAGCCACAATTTGCATTTCTTATGCACGTACCACAATAGGGAGAGGAATGTGTACAAGATACAGATGCCAACTGCATCTTCAAAAGCAATGTTGTTGGTTTTGCTTTTGGGGTGAGTCTAGGTTGTTTTTAATCCTTGACTAAGGGTTTTGTTTTCGCAGCCTGTGATTGTATCCTAAATATATTTGCTTTTTACAGTTCTAAGTGACCAATGTGTTTTTCGAGCAGTTTAGCAAGCTGTGTCAGCATCCTCAACACATCTGTTCAGGTGTGACACCCTAGCTCCATCTGGCACATATATTTTTTTAATCAAGTAACTCTGCTGCTCTGTTATTATTGCTTCCTCAGCTTCAGTGTTGACTGACTCAAATTTACAGAGGTGAAAATGTCGATCAGAACTAAGTACTGGTTTAAGGTGGAGCAAAAATTACATTATATCACATCATATTATATTGGAGTTAAATTGTCTCTTTGTAAACGAAGGGTTGTAGCAACAATGGGGGACATTGGTCCAGTGCCAAAGAGGGAAGTGTGGGGTTTTAAGAGCAAGACTAGCTTTTTATGTGCTCAGTGCTTGGGTTTTAATACGATGCAACGTGAAACTTTGATTCAACATTGCCCGTTTGCCTGATAATGCAGAAATAGGAACATAATAAGAACCTGCTATATCAGGACATTTTGTTTTAACAATCAATCCCTCTCCACAGGGAACCTGGGGAATTGTAGCCCTGGGAGGGGAATACAGGTCTCCTAACAATAATAAGCACCCTTATCAAATGACAGCTCCCATAAACCTTTGGGGGAAGCCACAATTGTTTAAAGAGGCAACATAATGCTTTAAATGTATGGGTGTGAATGTGGCCTGATCAGATGTTCTACCGCCTGTGTAGGCAGCTACATTCCTGTTCACCAAACACTGTCTATGTTTAAGCCCCTAAAGCAGTGGTTCCCAATTAGCTAATTACTGAGGACTCCCTATTTTTCAAAAGCCAAGCCCAGGGCCGGAGGAAGGGGGGCAATGGGAGCGTGATCCCGGTGGGGTTCCACCGTGGCTGCCCCCCCACCCGCATTGGGCGTGCCCCTCCCTTGCAGGCTGCACACCCCGCCCCCACAGGCTGCACACCACGCTCCTACAGGCGGTGCGCCCTGCCCCCAGAATGTGCACCCCGCCCCCAGAATGCATGCCACACCCCTGCGGGTGCCGCCTCCACCCCCAGGATGCTGCTCTGCCCCTTTGGATGGTGTGCCCCGCCCCTGGGATGCATGCCAGCCCTGCCCCCACCTGCTCCCCGCCCCCTGTGCCGGAGCATGAAGCTCCGCCACTTGCCAAGCCACGGACGCCCTACTTTTGAAAATTTTGGTAATTCTATGGTAGTTACCTCTGCAAAGCAATTTTTGGAACAAACTCTGGGGTAGCCCCTAATAAGCAAAGGATTTTAGGTATGCTAAAAAACAGAGTAGGGCTGAACAATGTTTGGTTTTCAACAGCGTGATATACCAGCAGCTAAACATTGCAATATTCTGATATATCACGATGTCTGGAATTGGAGATCAGGCATGGGGGTGAGGGAAGGAGCAGCCATGGGGATTGTGTGGGTGAGGGGAGAGGAAGAGGAGTCACCTCCACTGACTGGCCTTCCGCCAGTGGTGGCAGCCAGCGAAAATGCACATCCACTGTGGTTGCTGCTGCTTTTCTGCTGACTGGGAAAAGATGCTCCACCTCAGTGCCAGGGGAAGGTAGTGCCACGGTGCGTTGAAGTGAGGACGATCAGCTGCCCCGTTCTCCGTCGGTGTGAGGGGAAGGCAATGCCTTGCAGTCAGCTGCCTTGTTTTCCCTCAGTGTGAGGGAAGGCAGCTCAGATCAGCAGCATTATCGGCTGAGATCATCGTGCAGTAGTGACGGTGCCCTGCTCTCCCTCATGTGAGGAGCGATATATTGCTGTATATTGCCAGGTCAAAGTCATTATCGGGTGTGATTTCAAAACCAGTTTTGGCCAATATATTGAAAAATCGCACAGCGCTAAAACAGACCATAAAATTTGTGATGTTGCCATGTGAAAAGGACAACAATTTAGTTGGGGAGGAGGCAAAGGAAGGGGCCATGGACCCCTTGAGTGTATTCCCTGGATCCCCAGGGGTCCCCGGACCCCTAATTGAGAACCACTGCCCTAAAGGGTAAATAAGACCACTTTTTAATGTTTTTATCTACTTAGGATAAAATGAGAGATGAACTGGAAAGCAGTTTGTCTCCTGTAAACTGATATAAAAGCAAAGCAAACAAATCAAAGGGCATGCATTCCAAATTATAGTTCTCTCTGTATTTCCACTTATAAGAGCTAGGAGCAGGGCACTGGCAAGAGAGAAATCCATAGAAGATAAAGTTTACAGGACACAAACCTCTGGAAAAGGGATCTGTGGCTCTCCTGATAGGCTTCACTCTGATCAGCCCCAGTTGTGAAGGATGATGAGAGTTGTAGTCCAACAAAATCTGAAGGGCCACAGGGTCAAAAGAAACACTTTGTACTTATATGTATATATCTGCCAAAGTCAGAAGCTTACAAGCTGTATTACTGAGGCCTTACCTTCTACAGCAGTAACCTATTTTGGACCTTAAACTGCCTCTTTGTGGTGACTGGAACTGGGGGAAACTTCCACTGTGTGGGTATCTCACTTCAGATTCCCAACACTTCATAGAATCTGCAGTTCTCTGTGTGTTTTGCTGAATTTGGTGCAGCACGGTGCGTTCTGTCACGGCCAGCCCAAGAAGTTTTGCCACCTGAGGCGAACCACAAAATGATGTCCCCCTCCCTGCCAGGGAATAAGGGTTGAGTGAAGAACAAGGAACAATAGGAACAAGTAGGGAATAAAACTATACATTGGGATCTGCTGCAGCTGTGGATCCTGTGGTCACCTCACCTGAGGTAGTCACCTCACCTTGCCTTATGGATGGGCCAGCCCTGTGTTCTGTGCTAGTGCAAGTGCAATGCCAGGAAAGCACTGGGCTGCTGTAAGCATTATCTTGGCGCCTTCCTACTCTGTTTTGTGCTGGCTACTCAGATTGCCATTAATGCCAAAGAGGAAGGTGAGGTGAAGCATTTCTAATGGAAATTGGTATTCTAGCCAATGTAGATGTTAGATCACATTGCAAGCACAACTGACGTAGCAGCCACTTTAAGCCTTGTGCAAAAAAGCCCTTAGACAAAAGGGTGGTGGAGGACACTGTGTAACTTCATAGAAGAGAGTTTTAATGCTTATTTTACTTGCTGAGGAAATATAGCACATATATGAATTATATTTTCCCCTTACCTCTAGATTAGCTGTAGCTTTCAAGTGGTGATTACAGCTCACAGGCTCTAAATTTACTTTTAAAAATCTCTGGCTACAAATTTATTCTTATTTTTTAATGTGTATCTTGTCGTATAGTCCCAGTATTCTTTTCCAGAAATGTAACAACTTGTCCTTATGGTGTATCTCCTCGACTAACATCTGAAACTGAGAGAAGTGATGTAATCGATAGATTGTTGGACCTAAACTGAGTGGTTCAAATCGCTTGTCGGTCATGAAATTCACTGAATTTCTTTGAACTAGTCAACATCTCAAACATCTCAGGTAGGCCTGATAGGACACACACAGGTTGCGGAATATTGAGGGGGACAAGCCTCCTGCTTGAAGTCGGGGGGGGGGGGGCTTGGCTCCCTGACCCCACCCCCTAGATGGCACCCCTGGAGCCATCTAGTTTAGTACTCTTCTCCAACAGTTTAGAAAAAAGGCAAGATAGAGGAGACATGATAGAGGTGTACAAAATTATGCATGGTGTGGAGAAAATGGACAGATTTTTTTTTTACTCCATCTTTGATAACACTAGAATTCGGGGACATCCAAAGAAGCTGAATTCTGGAAGATTCACGACAGGCAAAATAACATACTCCAGCCAACACACAGTTGAACTATGGTGGTCACTCCCACAGGACGTAATGATGGCCATCAACTTGGATGGCTTCAAGAGAGTTAACCCAATTCATGGAGGACAAGCCTATCAATGGATAATAGCTGACTATGTTCCACCTTCAGTATGCCTCTTAATACCAGTTACCAGGAATCAGAAGTGGGGAGACTGCTCTTGCACTGAAGTCCTACTTTTAGGTGACCCAAAGGCCTCTGGTTGCCAACTGTGAGAACAGGATGTTGGATTAGAAGGGCCAGTGGCCTCATCCAGCAGACTCTTCTTACGTTATATTAGTGGAGGATTAGAATCTCAGAAGCAGGGCATAATGGAGAGAGCAATTGTTTGTTCCCAGGGCGAACTGCTTCTGACTATGGAAACTTAATTCTTAGCTGTTATGGCTAAAGTCCATTGATGGGTCATTAATTTTTTTAAAGAGCCATCTATTCTAGTGGCTGGCCCAAATATTGTTGCAATGAATAGGGAACAATTTAATATCGCGTCTCTGTAAATCCATAATGTATTTTCCAGCTCTCAAATAATTATGGACAATTTTCTGTATTTTTTCAAGCTTTTATTAAAGTGATAGATAGCAGTAAAGATTATAATGTCAAACAGAAATCTAATGTCCTAAAAGTCTTTATGCCTACCCATTTTGCTGGAACAACGTGATATTATTTTCATTACTATCTAGAAAGCTTTTGAAAAGGAAACAAGCCATTTTTTCACAGAAGGTAAATGTTCTTTTTAGCTTGATAAAGGCTGGAGCGCCACGAGGAAACAGCAGCATAAATCAATACAAGGGGCCTAGTGGAGATTTGAGAGACTGAGGAAAAAAGTGTTTCAGGAAAACACGTTGTAAACCTCATAATGGGAAATCACGTTGGCGAAAGACGGAATTCCACAGTGCCATTTTGTGTCACATTGTTATAGTGAATTTAAAATGCTTTTTCTTTACTAGTGTAGCTGAGTTCTGCGAATGCAAAGGAGCTTTGTAAACAGGCTGTTTGTTAAGAGAGCCTCAGTGTTGTGATTTACTGAAATGGATGAGCCTGACATTTTGAATCTTCAATACTATTGCTTGCATAGGAGCCCCATATCATGGTGCCTTGCCAGGCCCATCCCAGCCAACATCCCCTCTTTAGTCCATGAACGCAAACAAGAAAAGTTTAGCTGCACCCTTGTCAATTCTAAATTCTTCTGGTGCTGATTGCCCTTTCCTCCAGCATCCCCTCCATACACAAACTTCCCCTCATTATAGTTGTGGGGAAAACATGATCACATGATCAAACAGTACTCAAGCCTTTCTGGTTACTTACTCATCCTTTGAACTTTTCAAGAAGCTAGTTTCATGATAAAAGCCTCCACCTGAAAAGTAATGAGAGCAATGACATCCAGAACTGATGACTAAGGCTCTGTTGAAAACATGGCTTGGGCATGAAAACAGACAGATGCCAGCAACAAGGTTAGGTTTATGGTGTTAGTCACTTAAAGTTTAACATCAAATCTCTGGGAAGAATTCAGTGCCACACTAAGGTAAACATTCTGGACTCACTAGTTCAATCCTGTTTAAAATACCACCTTGTCCTGATACAAACAAGAACAAGAACAACTTAAGATGAAATCTGAAATCAATTAGCCACCTGTATTTTTTTTTTTAGATTTCCCGGGCGTAAACAGCTTTCTCCAGGGTGCTAAAGAAAGTGGTGAGGCAGAATGAAATGTAAGGGTGGGGTAAAAGCAGGTAGGAAAATTAGTTATGGGAACCTTGATAATTATGGGAATCTAAGCTGAATTATTTATTTTGAATTAACGCTAATAATCACTGTATGAAGGATATTTCTTTTAAAATTGTTGATCCAAGTATATAAGAAATGAAAACAGCAGGGAAAGCACAGTTAAAAATCAATATTGAAAGCTCTGTGCCAGCTTTTGCTCCTGCTGTTGTATGCAGACACACTGAAGACCACTTGAATACAGCTTGCAAGACCACAGTCTGGGAACCCCCTGAAGTTGGTGATGATTCATTGGGCGAAAGATTTTGGTCACAATATTATGTTAGATGACTGGGAGAAATTGTGGAAAGAAGGAATGAAATTTACAGCAAGTAATGCATTAAAAGAAAATGTCTTGAAGATGATGTATAGGTGGTACATTACACTGGTTAAATTAGCAAAACTTTATAAAGTTGAGAATAAATGTTGGAAATGTAAGGAAAAAGAAGGTACCTTTTATCATATGTGGTGGGAATGTAAGAAGGTGAAAGGCTTTTGGGTTACGATATATAATGAAATTAAGAAAATGTTGAAATATACATTTGCTAAAAAACCAGAAGCTTTTCTATTGGGAATTACAGGTACAGACATTAAAAAGCAAGACGTTAAACTTTTCCAATATGCTGTAACTGCAGTGAGAATCTTACTTGCACAAAAATGGAAACAAGAAGAAATACTGACAAAGGAAGAGTGGACAGTGAAACTAATGGAGTATGTGGAACTGGACAAAATGACGGGAAGAATCCGAGAACAGCGGGACCAGAAGTTCATCAAAGACTTTACTAAATTTGCAGATTATTTGAAGGACAATTGCACTGAACTGAATACGTTGATGGGACTGCGAGAAGCTTTGTAGATAAAAGAAGGAATGTTATTGTAATATGAAATTTTAGTGATAAGTTTAAATGTGATAATTTTAAGCAGTGATTGGTGAAGTATAGATATTAGTGATGAATGTTAGAATATCATAAGGAGGGTTTGATGGAATCATGGCCTTAAAAAGCCAAAATGCTAAGAGTTGAAAAGATAATGTGATAGATTGTATTATTGTATTGTTATAAAACCAATAAAAAATGATATGGCAAACCTCTAGCCTAGAGTTGAGCTGCCACCACCTGCTCAAGCACCTTGGACCACAAGGAGAGGTTAGTGACTTGTCAGTTATAGGAAAACTGTTTGGGTCCAGAGCAGATTTCTTCAAGAACAGTCTCATACCTGTCTGTTTTAAAGTGGTAGTCACCACTTCCTCAATCAGAGATTTGTCACTTTCCAAGCAGAGTAGTCACCCGGCGCAGCCTACCGTAATATTATTAGATAGGATGGGTAAGGGTTAAATCTGCAAGTGGTTGGTCACACCTGTCTAGATACCCTGTCAACACTCTCAGACTGTAACACTTGAAACATATCCAAGCATTTGCAGCCAAATGGAAGCATCTCACAATTGTAGCACATTCTACTTTAAATAACATTTGTTTAATTAGTAATCTCAGCCTCCTCCTATTATTTGATTAGTAGTTTGGATCTTAAATTAAGCAGAATTCCTCCTCTCCCATATCTGTCATTTTGTATTTATGTTGTAAAGGCCTGATGACTAGGTAGTATCTGACAATTATGGAAGAGAAGAAAAAGGAGGGATCTGCCGGTTATCAGATATGTGAGGCATGTGATTTTTTAAAAAATAAAAACATTTCCCCTTGTGTTGTCAAGTCTATAATATGTTCTTATGACATGTCCCTGGTTCCCTGCCTCATCAGGGAGCCAATTTTGCAGCACTTTGGTGTGGGAGCAGGACCTTGTATGGAGCAGTCAATCTACTATGGTGCCTGGGCTCCTCTCTGTGGGGCCTGAGAGTGGAGCAGACTGAAGACTTGGATACCAAATCTCTACCTTGCTCTCCTATACAAACTATGAAATGCTCCTCCCTGTTCAGTTAGCTTTCCATCCCACCGCCAGAAGGTCTCCTCACCTTGGTAGAGGAGCATTGGAGCAAAACAATAACCTCAGAGCCAATGAGTGAGCAGTTCCTTTTGTGAGGCTATGCAAAGTTAGCTAGTGTTTCCCCCCTTTATCTCTCTCTCTCTCTCTCTCTCTCTCTCTCTCTCTCTCTCTCTCTCTCTCTCTCTCTCATAAGCCCCATTGAGGTCAGTGGGATTTGCTATCAGGTAAAGGTGCATAATCGGGGAGGAGCCAGGCTGGCCACAGAGAAGAGGCTTGCACATGGGGTTTGTTGTGTGGAGGAAGAGGCACCAAGGGCAAGTGGCATGGCTGCATTCCTGGAGCTGAGCCCCAAGGCAAGGATGCCCATCTTTGGGCTGAACACTTAGCAGGTACTGGGTGGGGTCTCCCTGCTTCACCTTTGACAGTTTGCCATTTGCAGCTCACTGCCTTAAAAGCTGCCCAGGTTGAGTTTTTTTTGGGGGGGGGTTCTAAAAGACTGGCAGTTACAAAAACTTCATTGGGCTGGTGTTGTGAATAAGTGTGTCAAGCTTTTTAATTAACCCCTTTTGAGGTGGCAAATAAATGTTTGCATTAGGCTTTTAAAGCGCTGTAAGGCTTTGAGAATGAGTGTGCTGCCCTAACCCTAATATATAATGAATTTTTTAAAAATTGTTCAAGATAATGTTTAGCAAAAGACCAGAAGCCTTCTTCTTAGGTATAATGGCACCAGACATCCCAAGAAAGAAAAGAAGAATCTTTTTATATCCTACAATGGCAGCAAGGATGCTGGTTGCCAAGGGGTGGAAGGGAGATAAAATTCCATTGAAAGAGGAGTGGCAAGTAAAACTGTTAGAATATATGGAATTAGCATACATGATGGAAAAAAATAGAGATCGACTGACCCAAAAGTTTAAACAGGAGTCAACAGGACTTGCTAACAGACCAAATAAGCAGCTTCCCCGCCCTGTGGAGTGGCTGGATAAGGCAGATAAGAAACAGCTGGGATGAGTCACAGGTGCTGGCATTGAGGATACAGAACTTCTTATAACTTAGAAGGAAAAGGGATGGGAGGAGTCTTCGCGGAACCACAAAGAGGTAAAACTAAAACAGTTGGAAGAGGCTGAGGGTAGGAAGCTGGAATCCAGGATTGTGTCATAGAGTTATAGACTCATGTTATTAATGGTAGCTATAAATCACACACACACACACACACACACACACACAAGGCTCTTGGTTGAAACTGCAATAAATTTTAAGAGGAGGATTCTTATGGGCAGCAGGGAAGAGGAACTGCTACTTATTGACTTTTGAAATGATAATAAATAAGAATACCCCCCCCAAGCAGGTAAAAAGCAATCATTATAAATCCCAGTCTGTTTATATGCATAGGTATGGACTTTCACTTGGAATAATATAACTTCGAATTATCTCTGATGACCACACTGACATCTCTGACAAATTATGTACTTCATTTTTATTATGATTATTATTAAGCTCTGTATTAAATTTCTGTCATAATAAATTATTAACACTAGTTCTTGTGTCTGTCTTTGTATGTGCTCTGAATTATTAAGATGTCCTTTCCTCTGAGCAGAAATAATTGCAAGGAGTAAAATATAAGATGCCATTGGTTATTAAGATGACTGGGTGCTGGGGATGTGTGTTTTCATGGCGGGTGGTTCTAGTTACTGGGGCCATTTAGTTTGAGATTGAACTGTATCATACTGTCTTCCTATAAAACTATGAACGAAACCAAAAAGTCCCCAGTCCATTTGATTTTCATTAATCCACTGGCTTGTTGGCCCACTGACTGTATTTCCTCCAGCTGTGTCCGTTGATCCACCCACCCACGCCAGCCCACTGCTATAGTTATAGTTATAATGCAGTTTGCATGGGTAAAATAGCTGTGATGTACATATACTACAGTATACGCAGAAAATCTATTGATGCAGCCAAAGAATGAAATTTATATGATATCTCAGAATTTAGCTTTGAAGCATTTTGTTGCTTACTTTTTGCAGCTCTGATTTTTCTCATCCATCAAATTTGAATCTAGTTTTTTCAGGCTAACAAGTTTTGTCCATAGTCTTATATATGGGGAGGGCTTGCTTGCTTACCAGTACTTACTCTCTTTTGTAAATTGCTTCCTCCTCTTGAGCTGCAAGGCTTGTCTAGGAAATGGAGACTCATCAGTGATGCTCACTTTGATTTTCCCTTCTCAAAATACCTCGTCAGGATAATTATGAATAGCATGACATATAACATTTCCCCTGCCAGCATTCACCCCTCTGTGATAAATTGTCTCTCAAGTGTGAAGGTGGACTGCTGGACACCTTTTTGCATTTAGTGAAGACTTTTTTGAAAATTCAGATTGCATCAGCTTGGAGCCAGAAGGCAAGCTGTTAATCAACAGGATCTGGGAAGGCATGGAGAGGGAATTTAACTCTTTTCTCCCTTGCTGCAGTCCTGAGATAAATCCTTCCGCTGATTCACATATTAGCAGTGGGGAAATTGACTCATGTTGCTCATTGCTCACTACAGAAGGCTACTTTTTCTCAGTTGGAATTATTGAACCAGTTATTGGGCTAATAATCCACAAAGACCATCCATAATGGATACTCATTAAGGGAAGCCGGTATTGTAGATACTAGGATTTGGCAAAAGTTATTAGAATGAGCACGATCTAACAAAAGTTAAACTACTTTCTCAATCTGTTGACTAGGTTTGTTTCTAGTTTTTGTTATAAAGCTGACAATTCGCAGAATTCATAGAAACGGGAACTCAGATATATTGGTCTACTGGAAACAAATGAACTGAATGGGAGCTGAGCTTGTCTCCCATTCAAAGGTGGTACCACCACCAGCCCAGCATTAAAAGGGCTGTCTGGAGGCTGGACAAGAAGGGTTGTAAGGTGGCACAGCTGAGCCACTGGGGCCCTCAGTTAGTGTCTGACATGGCTGATTGCTGGATGCAGCATCCATGACAATATTGTGAACACACACCAATAACAAAGCAACACGCCAATGACACTGCAAAATACTCAAAACAATGTAACAAGAATATTGAGTCAGGTGTAGTTATCTGGTCATCACTATGATGCACCATTACAGAACTGTGGGGGCTAAAGATGCTTATTCTCACCACTAGCTTTTCTTGATAAGCATTCTGTTCTCTTCAGAGGCACACTGAGCCTTATTAACATCATTTGGTGAGTGAAAATAATTTGTTTAAAATACACCAGTAAAATAAACAGTTGCAGCATGTTGCATTAAAAAACAAACAAAACAGCCACTGAAATTCACTGCAGGGTAGTGGGGAGTAAAAGAAATGCAACTGGAGATGAAGAGATAGATACCACAGGGGGGGGGGAGAATTTTCTTATATGCAAGTACAGCTGCTAGAGTAGTGATAGCTACTAAATGGAAATCACAAACTATATCCACAAAGGAGGAATGAATTTGTAAATTAAATGAATATTTAGTTTTGGCAAAATTAACAGCTATTATTAGAAATCAGTCGAATCAAAAATTAAAAAAGGAGTGGAAATGTTTTGATGATTATATGGTAAAGTATTGCTCAAAAATATGCTAATATGCTTAGATTAAAATGTGAAGCATTAGAAGAAAAATTTGTAAAGATAGAAAGTAAGAATACATAGAAAATTTCGGAAGATTATAGAATGCAAAGATTACTGTAACTAATATAATGGGAAGGAAACGAGTTGGGAAGGAGGGAAGTGGGAGGAGGGAGAAAAGAAGAAATATGATTGATGATATATAAAGATATGGGGGGTAAGGGTGGTGGTTGTGATATGTGTAGTGCAATGTAATATGAAAAAACAATAAAAATATTTTTTAAAAAGAAGAAATGCAACTGGTATTCCAACACTAGCTTATTGTGAAATGAGTCTGGCAGCATGTTCTAACTGAATTTATGAGTGCACAGTATTTCTGGTAACTCAAGATCATTTTCTGAAAGGAAGGAATGTCTGAAACAAGTGCTGAGAAGGAAATTATGTTTTATAGATTTCTTTAATCCAAACATTTATAATCTTATTTTGTGATGGTTTGATAAACATTTCACATCACTACGTGTTAGTTTACAGTTTGGAATGAGCCTAAAAGGAGACAAAAAAAGAGAGAAGTGAGCGTCTGAATAGTCCAGTGTCTATATTTGGAAAGAAAAAGTAATTGCTGAATGTATTGTGTCTGTACTCTTCTGTACGCTTCATGGCTCTCTCCCCTCTTGTGGGAATACACTCAAGAAATATAATTCAGCCACCCAGAAGATCCGATAAGATAGTAAAGGATCACCAAAAGATGTGGTTAATATTGGAAAATAAGAAGAGCCCTGCTGGAATACCAAATACCCAACTATTCCAGCTTCTTGTATTAGATTCCTGTGGGGATCCTGCAAGCCAGGCATGAGTGCAACAGCAATTCTCCCTACCTGTAATCCTCAGCAAATTGTATTCAGAGGCATACTGCCTCCAACCATGGAGGTAGACCCACCACTACCTCTTATAGGAGCAAATCACATAGTTTCCCTATGTTCTGAGTGAAGAAGTACTTTCCCCCCGTCCAGAATCTTCTGACATTCAGCTTCGCTAGATGTCCCCTAGTTTTAGTATTATGAAAGAGCCATAATTTTCTAGATCTCTATCATGTCTTCCCTTGGTTGCCCTTTTCTCAATTTTTCTGAACTCTACAATATCCTTCTTGAGGTGAGGCCGTACTGTATTATTTTTTATCTTATTTCTAAAGAATATATATAGTTTTAATTCTATCTTTGTTTAATTGCTTGCTTAATGATGGCTGTTTCTGTTTTTTCCGTTTTTATTTGTAAGATTTTATTGATAATTACAATAAAAAACCATTCTAATCTAAACAAAAATAAAAATGAAGCAGAAGAAGCATAGGCTACCAAGTCCTCTTTCACAGGTAAATCTTAGCTTGACCAACACAGAGAAAGGTGAACCCTCTCAGCTCCCACATGGGAGCTTTTCTTTCTTCTCCCAACCTCCTACCCTGTAGTTTGTTAGGGGTGCTGGGAATTTTAGCTCCATGAAGTAGTGGGGAGGGTGTGTGTGTGTGGGGGGGGAGAGAATGTGCTTTAAATGTATGGCATGCACACTGCCAATGACTCAACATACCCTGCAAATGAGATAAAAGGAAAATGGATACCTTGATGCCACACTTAATTTTGCCTATAGACAAGATTTCCTGCTTCTTGCTTCCACCTACCCCTCTCCCCACACTATGGAGCTCTCTTGCTCAGCTCAGTTTTTGGTTTCATGGCTAAGTGTCTCTCAACCCTCTCAGAGCTCTCAACTCCGAGGGGGCGGGGGGGGGGGGAGGCGACACATGTGAGAGACTGAACTTCAAAATGACAAAGAAACACTATATGAAAAGGAGGAAGTGTATGGAACAAGTGGCACCTGCTTCCAAAGGAGACGACAGAACTCTCCTGTCAATAGTTCAATGGCACAATAGAACAAAATTCATAGATGCACTTGTCAGTTGAGCAGAAGTAATGGAAAAGGACAAGTTGCCCTTTTCCTCTGCAACATTTCCTGACATTTACATGAGCTCGTTGGTTTAGTCAGTTTCAGTACAAAAAGGGGAAGTTCAAAAAGGTGGGAGGGGAGCATTTGTATTTTGCGTGTGCCATCAGTGCTTCTGGGTGCAATTTTGCTAAGTTCAAGCTTCTCTTATTTTTCATTCTTTAAATAATGAAAGGGTTTTCATTCTTTAAAACTTTTTTCTTTAGAATACAGATAACAATCAGAAATGTTAGTAGTGGAAATATAGAAATCTACTCGGAATTAGATTCAGTTGTCTCTCAATTTCTGTTGTTCCTTGGTTTGTTGATTTTTTTGTATAGAATCCCTATAGAGGTGAGATTGGCTTCATTTATGCTCAGTCATTGTCCACTGTGATTAATCAAAGATTCTGAAACAGACTGCCCAACGGGGGCTTGGAGACAAACAATGTTTCATTGACAGAAGAGTTGGCTTCCACAGCTTTTAGAGAAGCTATGGTGAAACCTCTGATGAATAAATTAATCTTAGACCTGGCTGACCTCAACAACAATTGCTGTGACAAATCTTCTGTATTTGGGCAATGCTTTCTATCTGTACTGTATGTACAGTCTCCTCACAGATCCAGAGGGTCATGGATGAAACCAATTATTTAGCTCCATACCAATCATTATTCTGCCTTGGATTTTGAACTAAAACTGCTTCAGGTGGTCTGAAGGAAAATCTGTGCTGGGAGTGGGGATTCTGCCTTTGTTGGATTCCACATGATCGCTCAATGGCTGTCAGTACTATCAACTATAACATCCTTCTAGGCCAGGGGTGGGGAACATTTCAGGCCAGACAGGCTAAATCAGGCTTCCTCAACCTCAGCCCTCCAGATGTTTTTGGCCTACAAATCCCATGATCCCTAGCTAGCAGGACCAGTGGTCAGGGATGATGGGAATTGTAGTCTCAAGACATCTGGAGGGCCGAGGTTGAGGAAGCCTGGGCTAGATCCTTATCTGTCTCTACCCAAGTAATCCAACATGGGATGGGACATGCCACTGTCAGTCACCTGGTGTTATTATGAGATCAAATGATTGACAGGTGGGTTATCCCACCCACCTGTCAAAGAAGAAGTAGAAGAAGAGCAGCAGGAGGAGTTTGGATTTGATATCCCGCTTTTCACTACCTGAAGGAGTCTCAAAGCAGCTAACATTCTCCTTTCCCTTCCTTCCCCACAACAAACACTCTGTGAGGTGAGTGGAGCTGAGAGACTTCATAGAAGTGTGACTAGCCCAAGGTCACCCAGCAGCTGCATGTGGAGGAGAGGAGACACGAACCAGGTTCCCCAGATTACGAGTCTACCACTCTTAACCACTACACCACACTGGCTCTCAAAGTCCCTTGCAAAGCATTTCCCAAGTCCCTGACAGCCAGCTGGTTTTTGCAGGAATTGACTGCTCAATCTAGTTCCCTGTGGGGAACTTGGTCACAGTGCTGGTCCAGTAGGCTTGTAATTAACCACCCATAAGTGATGGGTAGTGATTCCTACCCCCCTTTCTGCAGGGTTCAGCTACACAGAACTCCCCACAGGAAGTCATCTTATAGCTAGTAGCCATCTGAATCTATCCTAAAGCAATTGTTTTTGTGCCTTTACTATGTCCTCTCTGTGGTAACCTATGCCTTATTATTAATTTAACTAATACCTCAGTCACATGGGAGCTGCTCATAGAAAAGTGCCTCTCTCGCAGCTAATATATGATGAGAATCTTAATAGAACAAAGCAGCAGATATCAGCTCAAATACACCCAGAGCTGAAAAACGGGCTTAAGCTTTTTACTGCACCAAATGGGTGTTTACTGAGACTACTAAGAATTTTAAAAATATTATTGATTGATCACTGGGGGAAAGACAACACCCTCCATTTAAAAAAAAAGTCTTTCAGCTTCAATTCTACTCAATTTGTACCAATTTGTAGAGGTAAGAAATGGCTTTATTGAGTATGCTATGAATCAGGCTTTCAGCACTAAAATGCTATCTCTTATCTTTTTCTTGTAGGTGCTTAAAGGAAAGGAAAGTAAAATGTTCAACCTCCATGGGATATAAAGCTGAAATATTTCCAGTTGCTTACAATACAGCCTAATGGCCATTAGATACATTGATTGCTATAAATGTAATTGGAACTACCTTCTTCACTTGTCAGTTGAAAACTAGGTCTGCCTTTGTGTAGGACTAATGAGAGATGCATCAGCTGCTGAGCGGTGCATGATAAAGAAATGGAATGGAATCAATTTTGAAGCTCCAGTGACACGGCATGGCTCTTGACAATCCTGCTTATGTGTGTCATGTTCCTCCAAGCATTCGTCTTCTGCAATGGGCGAGCTTCCTCCTCCCCAGGGGCATGCCACCTGTGCCGCTGTACCAGGACAGTCCACTTCACTCTATTGAGAAATTCCTGGTAGCATCCAGTTGCTATACCTTCTCTTCCAACAATGCAACCGGCTTGCACTTCCTGCAGCTGTAGCTTTGGACATTATTAGGCAGGAAGACAAACATGGCACAGGACTTGCAAGTCACTGCAGCAGCTCCCTTGCTGTCCTTATCTTGTGGAGACAGCACTCCAGGCCTCCCCCTCAAAACGCTCCTGCAAATGACCCTGTTTACAAGTCCTGGTTACAAGGTCCCAGGAGATTTGAGGGTTGTCCAAGGGAAGGAGATGGAGGGGAAGTTCTGAAGTCATTCTGTTTGCACAATGATTTAGTTCAATACAAAATTGTTCATAATGCTTTTTTCTAACATGTATGTTAAATTTAGTTCTCAGAGACAACACAAATTTCAAATGAAGAATCCATTGTGAGGTTCTCATCCTGTTTTGGGTCATATCCAGAAGACCTTTCTAGTATGAGGAATTAGGAAAGATGTGCAGCAATTACCCCCTTTGATGCCCTCAAAGTTGCCTGATATAGGCTTAGACTTAGCATTTGCTTGAAGTTAAACAGTGTGGGCTTGAGTCGTGAGAACATTAATTATATTCCACTAGACTCAGCACTTATTATGGGAATGCACAGTAGACAAAACAGCCCCTGATTAATAGATTGTTCTTTCCTAGATACCACTTGGGTGAAGTCACATGCTGTGACCTTGAGAGGCAGGGTCATGAAACTACAGCTACAGCTACAGCCTCATGATCCTTTGATCCTTATGGGAGAATCCCAGGGGCCTCTCACATTGGCCTAAGTAATGCACCAGTTAGCTAACTCATCAGGATACAGACTATAAATATGACAGCTGGGGATGCTGTCAGGGAGAATCCAGCATAGATCAGAATATCTCGAGAGGCTGCTGGGCACCTGCCAGCTCTGGGTGGAATCATTCACTGCTGTGTCTAAGGGTTCTCCAGCAGCAGAATCCAAAAGAACTACTGCCTTGGCAAACAAAACTTTTGGCAGAACACCTCTCCTATTCAGAGTTCATGCAGAAGGAGGAATGGATTGTGCTGATATTATTTTGTAGTAACATGCAAACACACTTTTCTATCTTTCCATCTTCTCCTCTTGAATGACTCGCCACCTGTGCCATCACATCTAGCAAAGACCTTACACATGGACTGTCTACTAGAAAGGAGACAAAATATGCACTAGTTGGAAAACCAGTAGAATGTGTCTCTTAATTTCTGTCTCTTAATTTCTGTCTCTTAATTTCTGTTGGGGCATTTCCTACACCCAGCTCTTTAAGTCTGCTGAATATGCTCCATGCTTTCAGATTAATTGGAGGAAGCTCTGAAACAGATTATGAAGAGCATTTTAAATAAGTCCTCCTGGACTGCCAGGGAGGTACATAACAGACTTGCTTTTGAATACAATTAAAGCGATCAGTGATGGGGAAATAATTAACTAGATAATGTAGCACATCTTGTAAACACCAGGTGCCAAATTGTCAGACTGCTTCTGCACACTTCCGGGAGTATTTGTGAACATCTTGCTTCCTGGAAAAATACTTCTGGAAAAATCAGCCTTGTCATACATTTCCTGTGATATCATCTGAGGTCCTTCTTTGTCATCTCATAAGACTTCCTTTACCAATGAGTCCCACAAATGCTTTGCTAGGTGTGTCCTGGCAGAAATACTGTGACAGTGTTCTAGATAAGAGCATCTTGAAATGAGCAAATTCTACAGACCCTCCAAGTGTCCCTATTTTCCAGGGATGTTCCTGATTTAGATAAGCTGTCCTGGTTTCCGATTTGATCCCAGAATGTCCCACTTTTCCTTAGGATGTCCCTATTTTCATTGGAGAAATGTTGGAGGGTATGGATTTATCTGGCCCCTGAGCCGTCTGAAGGCAATCCTGTATAGGGAAGGTTTTCCCCACTAATGTTTAATGTTTTATTATGTTTTTATATATGTTGGAAGCTGCCCAGAGTGGCTGGGGTAGTCCAGTAAAATGTGTGGGGTATAAATAGTAAAATTATCATTATGGAATGGGACATCCCTATTTTCATTGGATAAATGTTGGAGGGTATGTTTCTATGCAAACTCGTATTATATCCCAAAGCCTCTTTCAGATAAAACACACAGCACACAGAGGTGGAGCTAGCTGATCCGGCACCTGGAGTGGCGCACATGCTGTGCACCTGGGGGCAGGGCGAGCTGCCCACGGGGGCAGGGCGAGGGTCAAGTGTCCCAGGGGGTGGCACGGCAATGTCACCCCCCCCAGGGAAGGCACCTGGGGTGGACCACATCCACTGCACCCCCTTCCTATGCCAGTGATTAGGTTACACAGACTGGGGGAACCCTTTGTTGTTCTTTCTCCCCCCCCCCCAGCCCTCCATGGCAAGCTGTGATATAAGGACTTTAGGTTGTCTCAGTTCAGCTCCACACAAGAACAATACATATTATTGCAGTCGGGGATCTGCTTAAAAGAAGAAAATAGCATTAATGCAAAATATGTAGGCCATCACTTACTCACATTTCCCACTTAAAAAAACAAAACTCATGTCACCTGTGAGTTGTTTGTGACACAAATTATGGTGAGTGAAATATGCTCTTTAAAAAATTGCATCTGTTTCCAGGAAGGGTATTATTTGCTAAAGTACCAACCAATTCTTCAGCCCTCTTCCCCAAGAGTCCAAAAGTAATGTCAAGAGCCTTTTGCCTACTGGGTTTCCAATTCTGGTGTTTTTGGTTTTGGGCAATTTTGACTGAGAGAAGGATTTCAGCTTATAAGTGAAATAAAACATAAAAAAGCAAACTGCTGAGCTATTAACACAAGGTCTGTTATTGATTCTGCTGTCTGATGTGGAGTGTGAATGCTCTCTAGTCTGATATATGGACACACTCCCTCAAAAAATAACGCCCTCACCTCAAATAGCAATGTATAAATCCAATGGTTTACGGTTATTCCTGTGGATATTACAGCACAGGTTTGAGTGGTGGTTACTATCAAGGCTTTGCAGTATCAGAGTGGCATGCATCATCTTTCAGGTTTGGGCACCAGAAAGTGACACTTGTCTCCTTTTTGTAGTAGCTGTCCCTGTGAAATTGCATTCTGAAATGCGTGAAGAGGCAACTATTGATCTGATGTGATAGATAGCGGATTTAAGTTGATGGTTGCTAAAGTGATATATTCTCCAGCATCTGATATCAGAGAAGATAGAAAACTGCCTTATACCAGTTTAGACTATTTGTCCATTTAGCCCAAGGGCTGGGGAACCTGTGCCTCTCCAAATGTTGTTGTGCTGCGGTTCCCATTGCCCCTGACCATAGGGGCTGATAGGAGTTGGAGGGCCACAGGTTCCACAGCCTTGATTAGCCCATTATTCTGACCAACAGCAGCTCTTCACGATCTCATCCAGAGCTCCAGGTTGCCTCCTTTAAACTAGAGATGTCAGAGATTGAACCCGGAACCATTTACATGCAAAGTATGTGTTCAACACTCGGCTATTATTCTCACCTGACCATATTTACAGACCTCTGAGTATTATATTTATTTATTACAGTCGTACCTCGTGTTGCGTTCGCTGTGGGTTGCGAATGGCACGGGTTACGAATGCGCCGAACCCGGAAGTAACAGAACGGATTACTTCTGGGTTTGGCGGGTCGCACATGTGCAGACACGTCAAATGATGTCACACGCATGCGCAGACGTGCCAAATCGCAACCCACGTGTGCGCAGAAGCGGTGCTGCGGGTTGCGGACTGCTCTGGATGAGAACGGGGCTCCGGAACGGATCCTGTTTGCATCTAGAGGTACCACTGTATATCAAAATGCTACCTTTGACACCCGAGATATTTTACTTCAGCCACAATAATTATTGCTATTCCTACTGGAGTAAAAGTTTTTGTTGACTTGCAACCCTCCACAGCGGAACAATTAAATGGGATGCTGCCATACTCTGAGCCCTGGGATTCATTTTTTTATTTACAGTCGGCGGTCTTACAGGTATTATTTTAGCCAACTCCTCATTAGATATCGTTCTCCATGATACCTACTATGTAGTTGCCCACTTTCATTATGTCTTATCAATAGGAGCTGTATTTGCAATTATGGGCAGATTTGTCCATTGATTCCCGCTCTTTACAGGTTATCCCTTACACACCTCATGAACAAAGATTCAGTTTGGCATAATATTTACTGGAGTCAACATAACATTCTTTCCACAACACTTCCTTGGGCTGGCGGGCATACCCCGACGTTACTCTGACTACACAGACACATACACCCTCTGAAACACTATCTCATCAACTGGCTTCCTAATCTCACTAACAGCCATAATCATAATAATATTTATTATTTGAGAGGCCCTAGCAGCTAAACGTGAAGTACTGACCCTTGAATTAACAAATACAAACTTAGAGTGGCTTCACGGATGCCCGCCCCCATACCACACCTATGAGGAATCAACCTATGTACAAACCTCAAGGGAGGGGGGACTTGAACCACCTCTAACCGGTTTCAAGCCAGTCACACATCCTCTTATGTTTCTCCCCTTATGAGGTTCTAGTAAACAAATTAGATAGCTCTGTCAGCGCTACATTATAGGTTAACTAAGCCTATGAACCTTAGTGGCACACCCAGCACAACTAGGCTTCCAAAATGCAGCCTCCCCCATCATAGAACTTCTTCACTTCCATGACCATGCATTAATAATAATTTTTTTAATCAATGCCTTAGTACTGTACATTATTAGTCTCATACTATCAACAAAACTCACACACACCAACACTATAGATGCCCAAGAAGTGGAGATAGTCTAAACTATCCTCCCCACAATCATTTTGATCCTAATTGCGCTTCCTTCCCTCCAAATCCTCTACTTAAAAGACAAAATTAATAACCCCCATCTAACTATTAAAGCCATTGGCCACCAGTGATATTGAAGCTACGAATATACAGACTACGAAAACCTGTTATTTGATTCATACATAATCCCAACATGCAACCTACATCCTGGAAACTTCTGCCTATTAGAAGTAGATCATTGAGTTGTAGTTCCAATAGAATCCCCCATCCGAATTTTAATCTCAGCAGAAGATGTCCTACACTCAAGGGCAATCCCAGCACTTGGCATTAAAACAGACGCAGTCCCAGGTCGACTAAACCAAACAACTCTGATTACACCCCCACCCAAGCCTACTCTATGGTCAATGCTCAGAGATTTGTGGGTCAAATCACAGCTTCATGCCTATTGTAGTGGAGTCCACAGCCCTTAAATATTTTGAAGCATGATCTAAAATAATCATCTCATCACTAAGAAGCTAACACACAGCACTAGCCTTTTAAGCTAGAGAGGGAAAACTTATTTCCCTTAGTGGTATGCCTCAATTTAACCCAGCCCCCTGATTCCTAATTTTTATACTAGTCTGGATTACCCTTATTATCTTGTTCACAAAAATTCTAAATAGTACTCCTCACCTCTCAACCCCACAATATAACAAAAGATTGTATGTATGGGGGAAATAGCAAAAATACTGATAAAAACAGAATTATCCATTGCAGTTTGCACTTCTTCAGTGCAATGAATAGGGTAGGGTTTTGTTTTGTTTTTACATTTGCACAGTTCTTAAAATATGTTTGCAAATGAAAATTTGTTTTATTTTCAATCTTTTCCCCCTGGCCCTAAGAAAATAGTGCTACAGCGATGAAATAGAAGTGATGGTTGAATGGGAATTGGTATGCATTAAATATTAACGTTATTGCTTTTAGGGCCAATTCACTTGACCGGTAGAAGTGGCAGTTATCAAATGAAAAAGCTTCTCCTTTTGCAAGCTTGCCTTCCACTGAGGAGTATTTATAATCACAGGAAACAGGGTGCTATTGCTGGCCTGCATTCATACAGCACTTTATTCTCTTTTCTGGACTTTTCCCTACCTGTTAATGTTTATGTTTTACATGGCCTTTCACACATTGTAAAACCTGCTTCTGGAAATCAAGCAGAATTTAGTTTCTCTGGTTTTACTCTTCTCATGTTCCCATCATTAAAGCATCTGCCTTAGCTCCCAGTTTCACAGATTTGCAGAGTTTGAACAAACATGAGCTAGCCTTTACTTTGATCTTAAAACTGGTAGATTTAAACAGTGGCATAGAGTGGATTGCTAGTGCCTGGGGCTGAGCAGAGGCGGAAATGGATGGAGTACACATCCTAATGCATTCAACTACCTAATGGTGGCCAAGTCACCCAGAGGATTGCAGCCGCAGAGATAAGAAGAGAAGAGTTGTTGTGTTGCCTGGAGAGGTCACTTCCTGGTTCGCATGGAGAAACCGTTTTCCAGCCATGGAAGTGCACAGCTGTATTGAGGCAGCACTGGTTAATACACAAAAGACCGTATGGCAACAGTCCACTTTAAAGTGTTTCTGATCCCGGTAGGCCTTGATTGGTAACCGGCATTGGCCAGCCAATCATAAGGCAGTCAAATAGCCAGGAGAATGCCCAGGTGAAAATAGTCTAGAGATGGTCAAAGTGCCGAAGAGCAACCTTGGCTCAGCTCTTGCACATCACTCTTCCATTTACAGTTGATGGTGGACTAGGGAGACTGAGCAGTCTTAAAAAGACAGGTTGGGGAAAGAAGAACTGCACCACACGTATCATTTCTGGTGACCGTCTACTCCTTTGATTCCCATCTCCAGTTCTGGGAACTATGGATAATATCCAGCTAAGCTATACTCAATGTAGACTCCTTGAAATTAATAGATTTAAATCCATTGATTTCACTGGATCTATTCCAAGTGTGAAGAAGATTGCATATCACCTTATGCATTCTGATAGTTGATTTGCTGCAGAACAGAATGCCTTCCTCAGCTACACGTCCCTATTCCATTAAACATAGAAAGCTTCAGGTTTCCTTCCATAAACAGGAAAGTGTACATGATTGACTTGTGCTGTTTTAGTGATGTTTGATTAAGGAAACCCAATATTTGACTCCAAAGATTGGTGTCACTGAGGGTGTTGTTGCTTTATTATCTTTCTCCAGGAACAATGCGTTCCTGCTGTAGATGCTTCTGAGTTGAAGTATATAATGTGCTGAATCACAGCAGGTTCAGTGTGGCACATTATCTCCTTGACAAAAAGGAGTGTGTGAAGAGCAAGTTCTCTCGGTTTGTTATCGCTTAACCTTTCAGTTCATGGTGAGGACTACTGTCTACTGAAGAGGGCTACAGGAGAGAAAATTGCCTTGGCTCACAAGTTCAGTATTATTGTCATTGATTCCTCTGAGCTGGGGTTTGAAAAGAGTTGGTCCGATTATTGGGGTGCTCTGAAGTCAATGGACTTAATATTTTATTTATTAAATTTATATCCCTCCCTGCTTCCCAAACAAGTGATAAAACAACTTTAAAAAATTAAGGTATCTTAAAACAATTCCAATGCAGATGCAGATTGGGAAAGATCTTAACTTAAAAGGCTTGTTGACAAAAAGAAAAGAGAGACTTAATTCCAAATGAATTTTCATAGGTAGCCATATTATCCTTGTGATACCTTAGATTGGCATAAGGTTTTGTGGACTAGTCCATTCCATAAAAGGGAACAATCTCTTAGTTCCCATACTGTACTGCAAATGGGTTGTCCTATTCTTCCTTGTATTTAGGGTGCACATGGGGAGTGGGGGGGGGGTCACACCATCCCGGCATCTTTCCAACATTACCTTGCCATTCTGGTCACATCCAGTGTCTGCATGCTGTGACGGATTGGCCCTAAGATGGAGGAGGTATGACAGCCCAGTGCCGAAAGAGTTAAGCCACCTTCATTTTTGACGGACAGTTCATCCTTTGGGGGTGGGGCAATCCCCAGTTTAAAAGGAGGGAACGGTTTTGGCAGTGGGAGAAAAGGGAGGGTGTGAGTGGTGACTGGAAGAAGAGGGGTGTGGGGCCAGGATAGTGGTGGTTAGGCTAAGATAGGATGAAGATTAGTCAGTTATACTGAAAGAGTTAATATTTTAGATGTAACTAAGCTGATGAACTATCGAAATATGTGAAGCACGATGTTCTGAAATAAATAAAGATTTGTTTTTGTTGAGCCAAGAGAAAAGAGGCATTTATTTGGTCCAGCGATATATGGATGCTCATGAGGAGGTGAACTCAGGAAAAAGACAAAACTGACCTGCAGGGTGATAGTTTGTGTCTTGGAGTTTCACTCAAGGGGGGCAAAAGGGCAGAAACCTTGGTAAGGCTACACAGTTACTAAAAGGGTTTAGCTAACTGACGCAGTGGGGGAATCTAATGAGAGAGAGAGCCCCAGAACTGATAGAGCTGAGAGGTATTCTCAACCCAGGAGCCCAGAGCAATATATATATATACACACACACACACACACACACACACGCACACACACATATAAACAGGCCACGACAGCTGGACAAGAGAACCCCATTACTAATTTATCCCTAGTTATAATAAAAGGGGATTATCCTAACAGACGGACCTCAAGGATCGAGGTGGGGTGTATGGAAAAAGTGATCCTGAACACCTCAGAATTAATACACTTGGTAACAGAGGGGTGGTTGGCAGGGAGGTTCGTCACACATGCTCTCTTGAACACTTGAAACATCCAAGTACTATGAGTGTCATGAGCATGTTGGGATCATAGCTAACTTACACATCTCCTCTCTCCCCTTCATGTGGTCTATCAGAGCATGGAAAATAAAGCCTGTGGAGGGCTTATTTCCCCCCATCTCCTCCTCTGTTTCTTCCCTGTGGCAGATTTTGAGATTTTAAGCTTCATGAGGCAGGGAACTGTCCTCCTGCATTTTGTAAAGTTCCATGCATACCTTCATGCATAATGACTGGGAGCCATTACATGTGGGGTGTGCATGCTATATTTTTACATTTTGCAATGTGCATGTGAAAGTCTACCCCTGCCCCTCTAAATTGTGGTCGTGATGTTGAGTAGGAAATAATTTTACAAAAATTGTTTATGGGGTGGATTTTAAAACAAATTCCTATGCAAAATTTATCAAGAAGAACCATGCCTAATGTTAACAAATGCTACAGTGGGAGACGAGGGAGAGAGGATTAGAGCTGAAATGGAGTCAACCCACTACCCCAAATAATACATTGCCCATAATACAGAGGCATGTTGAAAGAGCCGTTCACTCTGTGGCTAGAAGAATAATAAAATTGTACAGTTGGAAGAGGATTCAAAGGTTATTGTAATCCAGGCATCCCCAAACTCGGCCCTCCCGATGTTTTGGGACTACAATTCCCATCATTCTTGACTACTGGTCCTGTTATCTAGGGATGATGGGAGTTGTAGTCCCAAAACATCTAGAGGGCCAAGTTTAGGGATGCCTGTTCTAATCTAATCCCCTGCAATGAAGAAACCACAGCTAATTAATCCCTGACAGATGGGCATCCAGCCTCTGTTTAAAAACCTCCAATGAAGGAGAGTTGACCACCTTCCAAGGTGAGAGAACCAGCAAGTTCCTGCCATGCCCTTAGGGCTGGCCCAATACACTTGGCTGCCTGGGATGAAGGACAAGATGATGTTCCTCTTCCACATACAGAAATCAACTGGCAATTAATTTTTTTTTTGTTTCTTCTTTTTCTTTGGCGATCATTCGTAGCCAAATAAGATTGTGAAGGCCAATTCTGGATCCACACGTCCCTATATAGCTCCAATTGAATGTATGGTCAGGGGCCCTAGAACAGTGGTTGGCAAACTATGGGCCACGGGCCAGATACGGCCCACGGGGGTTGTTAAATTGGCCCCCAGTCATTGCCACCAGCTTGGTCAGTCCCCCCGTGAAGCTAAACCACACAGGGACTGACTTCCAGGAGGTAGCCACATCTTCCTATTGGCTTCAGGAAGCTCTGCAGCCAATAGGAAGACACAGATGCCTCCCCCCCCCCATTGCTCTGAAGGCCAGTGAGGAAAGAGCGGGGTGTGTGTGTGTGTGTGTGGGGGGGGTGATCCAGCCCGCTGGCGGAAAAGTTTGCCGACCCCTGCCATAGAACAAACAGCAAGGGGGCTGTCACCACTATGCTAATCATTTGCCACCTGAAGCAGTCATTTCACTTTGCCTAATATGCAGGGCAGGCCTGGACCAGCTGTTGCAGTTAACTCTTCCTCACAGGATTAATATCTTCCATGGAGCCCATGAGAGTGGCCCAATCTTTATTGCTATACATAAAGAAGACAGTTGCCTGATCTTTATCTATAAAGAAATGTCCACTAATCATTATAATAAATGGCAGTATTCAAATCTGAAGTATTTCCCTCTGTTTCTCCACCACAGCTGTTGTAACCCATGTCAGTCTGGCCTCACAAATATTTCTTCAGCTTCCTACAAACAAAATGGCAGAAAGGAAGGCCGAAAGGCACAGCCTGGGTCTGCATGCACTGAGAGCACAGCCACCAACGGCATTTTACTGTGTATGAAATTGTTAGTGTATGTTCTGAACATGCAGTTTAGTAGAACGGGATATATTTCCCAACCTGAAAAATGTATTTATTCTTTATTGTTAAAATGGTTTCTTGTTCATTACTCTTGGTCGCTATCCTGAGAACCATTGATTCGTGTATTAATGTTCTTCCTCTGGTGTACTGCTTGGAATGATCATTTTGTTTATGCTCCTAAAACTCATGCGTTCCTCATGCTGCAAAGCACCAGTGACACCATGTGGTGGCAGAGCAGAAATTATTTAAAATGGCATCACCATGTGGCATTGTCTACATCTACAAGCTAGTTGGTGCAAAGTGTTTGACTCTTGTCAATTTCAAATTGATTTTACTTATTTATTTTATCTCTGCTTTTTGTATTATTCTCACCTTATGACTTTACTGTATGCACTTAACTACCCAGCTCCTGCCTCCAGAAGTTCTAAAAACAATTTGTTCAGCCTGTAAAGTGTGAGGAGACTACACACCATTACTCCCACCAGGGGTGCCAACTTCAATAAAATATTGGGAAGGGCAGGTAAGCCGTGCCCCGCATCATCAATCACATGACACGGTGCATGCTCAGCATTTGAATGGCAATGCCCATCAACTTGGGGGCCCCTGGCTCCCTCAGATATTTCAGGGGGGAGCTCCCTTTGCCCCTAAACGTTGGCTCCTATGACACCCAAGATGACAAACCAGTATGTTCATAATCTGTAGACTGTGAATGCCATCTGGCAGCAAGTGCCCAATCCGTTCCCTATACTACATTGAAAGTTTATAAGCAAAAGGGTCTGTGGGGGGGACTACCATTGGACTAGCTGCTATGATGTAATGGAGAGATTGGGCAGGGGTGTGTGTGTTGGGGGGCATTCTCTCAATATTTCCTTCAGCAATGCCTTGTGCAAATTTCAAAATGAAGCCTGTCCGCTCCTTTAGAGCGGAAAGGAAATTCATTGTTTTCAAAGGTACTGTATTCCCATGCTATTGCTCTAGAAATGGTGGAGTCTTTGCCAGAATACTCAATAAAATAAAAGAAAGGAAATTTGCATGTGCTCAAAAGCATCTTCCATTGATGGTATACTATGTATTTCAGGACAAAATTCTTGCATGGAAGCAAATTATATGATTTAAAATAAAATAAAATACAGAGGTTGCACTGGTAGGGGTTGAGGAGAAATTCAGTTTGCATTGAAAGGTGAGGCTACCCAATTTGAATCAAATATGTGAGCAAAAATATATCAGTCTTTTGAAATTCTCAACTATCAGTGCAGTTCTCCAGCCAAGTAATATGCAATCCAGGAGACTTAATAACAGGAACAATGAGTTGATCCTCACCAGAGACCAGATGTGTCCTGCCTAACACAGAGAGTCAAAACTGAGTTCAACAGGAAGAATCCGGTAGTGAACCACCTCCTGATGAGTTGCCAGTTCTTCAAATGGCACAGGAGAATACAGAATGTGGAATGAGCCAAACCCGAAACTTTGAATAACACACGAGTTCATGAAACACTGCACTGATGTAAATACAGTTAGAAAGCACTGGTATGGACTCAGTCTTAGAAACTGATACTAAGACATCTTAATGGAATACAGTGGCCCCCCCCATTGTTATTATTCCTTTTAATGTCGCTACACACACTATATTGTACATATATTGCAGTTTCTAGTGATACTATCATCTGTGAGTATAATTTTCATTTTGCTATATCTCTCAACATTTGCAGTTATAATTTCTAGTAGTTTTTGAGCTTAAGGGAAGAAATAAATATTTGAAATTGTAGAGATTTCCTTGGGAAAACATTCAAAACTAACTGAATATAAACACTAATTATAGTTTCCTCAGAGACATTCACCCTATTCCTTGCCATAAGTTCTGTAAATTGTTTTAAACTGATTTTAATATTGTGTTTTAATGTTGCAACCCACCCTGGGACCTTGAGTGGAGGCTGGGTAAATTAGAATATAATGATAATGATGATGATGATGATGATGATGATAATAATAATAATAATAATAATAATAATAATAATAATAAAAGAAAGAACAGGGAGTGCCAACATGGTGCCCTTGAGATGGTTTTGTTGGACACTAGCTCCTATCAGCCCCAGTCAGCATGGCTGATGGTCAGAGGTAATGGGAGTTGCAGTCCAACAGACTCATTGTTAAGGATTTGTAGAGGGGTGGCTAGAATGGTGTAGGGCAGAAGGCTGGGAGCCTGAAGGGCCCTGCCCTGCCTCTCTCCACCTGGCTTGGGATGGGGCCTGACAGGCTCCATAAAGGACCGCTGCTGCTGCTTGACAGAGAGGGCTCCTTTTTAAAATTGTTTTTATTTTTTTTCTATGTCATTTTAAATTGTAATTGATATTAATGTTGCATTTTTTAGTTTTAGATTTTATGATTTATGTGGAAATTGTTTTCCATTTGGTTGTGTACTTTTCAATGTGTTTTGTTTACTGTTTATGACTTTTGTTATGTTGGTAATTATGTAAATCTTGTCATGTTGTAAGCCGCCTTGAGCATTGTTTTAACTATGGAAAGGCGGCATACAAATAAAATGGTGATGATGATGATATGATCCAGGGGAGAAATTGCTGGAGAGAAAGAGACCATGGATCATGTGTGGATTCTGATGTGCATGTTTGGAGTTTTGATAGTGGCCCTAGTGAAAGAGGCTACTTGATATGCATTTGAAAACTCTTTCATTGATTAGGTTACCTGTGCCCTTCCTCCTTGCACCGGTGAATGAAGAAGGATGTGGTCAATGTGATTTTGGTACACACCCACCCGAAACATCATTGGGCAGGTGTAGATACACTCAGCTTTGCTGAGGCCACATATATCTGTTTTCAGATGGATACAATGCAGGGTAAGGCAGAATCAATCTGCAATGAGCTTTTATTTTCAGAGTGCAGAAGCACTTTTCACGGACAAAAAGATATGAAGTAGATCTACAATGTTCGTGTGTAGTCTAGAAAAAAAAAACTAAGTACCCAGTCTCCATTGATTCTAGAATGAAATGTTGTGTCAATGCAGCCTATGTGTCTCAACCTTCTGCAAGTGTTTGTATATGTACATATATGCAAAGACTTGCAGGAGGATGAGACACTTGCATAGGCACTTCACTACAGCCACTGTAAGCATTTTCAGCAGAAGATGGAAGAATTGGAATGGTGCTGTCCTAACCCAAACAACCACGAGAGGGAGTTTTAAGTCTCTCTCCAGAATTGCCGTTTTTATTTTATTTCCTTCCCTCCCCCCCCGAATATTTTTACTGAATTTTCAATCATACATAAATACAGAAAGGAGGAAGTGAGGAAAGTACAAGGAAATAAAATTTAAATTGCCACAATGTGAAAAGAAAAGAAGACTACAATATAGTCCAGCAGGAATAACAAGCTTTCATCCACTTCAAAGACTTTAATCAAAGCCTATTAAATAAACACGAAAAAGAAAAGAAATGCCACAACATGTGTGTCCATCCATTATTATCTGTTTAGATTAGAAAATTAAATACACTATTAAACGGAGGGGGGGAAATAATAGAATCCAAACATTTGCATACATTGGGTGGGACTAAATGGCAATGTGGTTCCATATTTGTATCTGAAATAAATAATACCACAAAGCAAAGAAACAATGGTTAGTACTATAGCCCCCAGTAGCATCAGTTTGTGTGAAATCTTTGCCAGAAGGGTGATTAGCCAAACCTTAGAATACCAATAATCCAGAAAATTAAGATTGGTTATTGAATAAATTTCTGTAAATACCTCTGCCAAAATTAGGTTTGCAGTTTTTAGATTTCTTTAAAGTACATGTTCCTGCCCACCTAGCAGTTCGAAAGCACGTCAAAGTGCAAGTAGATAAATAGGTACCGCTCCGGCGGGAAGGTAAACTGCGTTTCCATGCGCTGCTCTGGTTCGCCGGAAGCAGCTTTGTCATGCTGCCACATGACCCGGAAGCTGTACATCGGCTCTCTCGGCCAGTAATGCAAGATGAGCGCCGCAACCCCAGAGTTGGACACGACTGGACCTAGTGGTCAGGGGTCCCTTTACCTTTACCTTTAAAGTACATGTAATGTAAACTATAATGGCTACGGTAATTTTATTTCTTCTGTCAACAACATACTTAATTTTGAAATTTTGCTATGATACTATACAGAAAACCAGAGGTTTGAGAAGAAATTTCTGCACACCAGCTGTCTGGGCTGATAACTTGCAGAATTACCCTGGTGTGGCAGCAGAAAACTTCAGGGGGAGAGGGAGGGAGTGTGGGAATGGCAGTGTGTGTCTATGTGGGTAGGGAGAGAGAAAGAAAGAGAAAGAGAGAGAGATCAAGGCAGGTGTCTGTTCAAGGAACTCCTCATGAATGAAAAGAATGAGTTAACTCAATTTGTTGTGGGAAGAGGGTGAGCGAGACTTTGCCTGTGGTGTGATCAGGGTCGGATTTAGGTTTGATGAGGCCCTAGGCTACTGAAGGTAATGGGGCCCTTTATATGTCCAGCTGTATCATGCAGCATGTGTTAGCTGCCTCCATGTTTTGGCAGCATATGAGCATTGTTGCCAGTGCCTGATTGGGTAGGCTGTGGTGGTGTTTCCTGGGATGCTATGGGTGTGTCTGTCCTGACCATGCCATTTTCACAGAACCATGCCATTTTCATAGAATTGTAGATGTTATGTATTGAAGTTCTCACCTTGGCCACCAGGGGTGTGTGTATATAGTTTATTCTGCTGCGGTTTTCACTCAGGTCAGCTTATGCAAATGAAGGATTATAAACTGACACTCAGGGATTGGATAGCTGCAGAATATGGTTACTGTTGCGTTGTAGCTGAGTTCTATATAAGCTGGTGGCTGAGGCCTCCAGCTCAGTTCTGTTCCAGCCTGCTAATAAACAAGAGCTGTTTGGAGATCGCTGTGTCGTCTGCTGTGTCCACCCACAACTTAACACTGGCGACGAAGGTGGGATTATGGACATCAGAACACAGACAGCACACAGCCAGTCTCAGAGCAAGGGCAAATCACTGAGCTGAATCACTGAGCTGAATCACTGAGCTGAATCACTGAGCGAAATCACTGAACAGAACCAACTCAGAGCTGCCCGTTCTGGCTAGAGCACTGTGTTCCGTCCATCGCCCACCACGTCGGCATCGGAATCATGGCTACACTAGTGCCTCTACCGCCGTTTGCCCCGGCCTCTGAATCATGGGACTCATATCTCGCTCGGTTCGAATGCTACCTTCAGGCAAACGAGCTAACAGAAATATCAGAGGAGCGGAAGCGAGGCCTTTTCCTCAGCCTCTGCGGGCCCGAAGTGTTTGAGACGGCCAGAGTTTTAATCGCTCCACTCGCAGTTCACAGAGCACCGTGGGACGCGCTACAAGACAAGCTACGCGGCCACTACGCGCCCAAGCCTTCCAAAATTGCGGCCCGCCATGCCTTTTACCACCGGAACCAGGCAGAGGGGGAGTCGATCAACGACTATGTCGCCGCCCTCCGAAAGGCCGCATTGACCTGCGAGTTCCGAGACTTAGACGATGCCATGATGGATCGGATCGTCTGCGGGGTCTGGGACAACCGTCTGCAACGGCGTCTCCTTGCCAAGCCAGACCTCACGCTGCAGAAGGCCATCGAGGAGGCTGCGGCATCAGAAGCGGCTGAACTCTCCGCCCAAGAGATCCGCAAGGCCAGCAGCCCACGTCCTACAAAAAAGCCAATCGCTGTACACCATGAAGAGGCTAGCAGCGACGAGGCATCAACCAGCGAAGACGATGACGTGCACCAGACGAAACGGGAGCGCGGGAAGTTCAAACATAAGTCCAAGGGCCAATCAGAATGCGCCGGCTGCGGCGGCAACCACCCCCGCGTCAAATGCCGATTCAGAGACGCCATCTGCCGGCAGTGTTCCAGAAGGGGTCACATCGCCAAGGTCTGCCGATCTACGCCATCAAGCACAGCCTCTTCACCACCTCGCGAGTCCAAGTCGTCAACCCGGTCCACAAACAGTAACTGTTTCGCTCTCACCAACTGTTGCTGCTCATCCGGAACCACGATTGGACAAACCGACTCGCCTACGCGACACAAACTACACATCACGGTGCTCATCGAAGGAGCTCCGTGTGACATGGAGATCGACACCGGGTCAGCCCTGTCCGTTGTGTCCTGGAGCACTATCAAAAGACTTGTGCCCAGGCTTTCTAAGAGGCAGCTTGACTGACATCGTGTACACCTGAGGGACTACCAGGGAAACGACATTCCCGTGACAGGCGTCGGCCAGTTCCAGGTCAAGTTCAAAAATTTCTCGGGCCCACTCCGACTCGTGGTAGTTGAAGACCCGCGGCCCAGCCTCCTAGGGCTAGAATGGTTTGGCGCCCTCGGCCTGGAAGTCACCGGCATCAACTGCATCTCCAACGCGGAAGTGGAAAAGTTAACTAAAGAATTTGCCGAGGTTTTCGATGGCACCTTGGGCCAATATACAGGCACACCCATCTCCTTTAACCTTGATCCGCAAGTAGCTCCAATCAAGCTAAAGCCACGCCGGGTTCCGTTCGCCCTCAAGGCTAAGGTGGACGAACAACTGGACAAATTAATCGCGCAAGGGGTTTTGGAGCCGGTCGACCATGCCAAGTGGGAAACGCCTATCGTCACACCTGTCAAGCCGGATGGGTCGGTGAGGATATGCGCAGACTACAAGTGCACGATCAACAAGGCGCTTCAGCAGCACGCTTATCCAGTTCCCGTCGTCCAACACCTGCTGCATTCTTTGGGCGAAGGCAAGGTCTTTGCTAAGCTGGACCTTGCCCAAGCCTATCAACAACTGCCTGTTGACGACGCCACCGCTGAAGCTCAGACGATCGTCACCCACCGAGGAGCGTTCCGATGCCGCCGACTACAGTTCGGGGTGAGCGTGGCTCCCGGCATCTTTCAAAGCCTCATGGAGCGCCTCCTGCAGGGACTGCCAGGCGTGGTACTATATTTCGATGATGTACTGGTATCCGCAGACTCAAATCAACAGCTATTCGAGCGCCTCCGCGCTGTGCTGACCAGGTTCCAGGAGGCCGGACTCAAGGTGAAGAAAGAAAAGTGTCTGATTGCCGTTCCACAGGTGGAGTTCCTGGGCTACCTCATCAACGCCTCTGGCCTTCACCCAACGGCATCCAAAATCCGGGCCATCCAGGAGGCCCCGATTCCAAAGAACAAGACTGAGTTGCAGGCGTTCCTGGGGCTGCTGAACTTCTACAATATGTTCCTGCCCCACAAGGCAACGCTAGCTGAGCCTCTCCACCGCCTGCTCAGCACGAAGGCACCATGGTCCTGGGGTCATCGGGAGACAGCGGCCTTCAACGGCGGCCAAGTCCCTTCTCTCCTCAGACAGTGTGCTGGTACAGTACAGTGAAGCCAGGCCACTGGTCCTCGCCTGTGACGCCTCGCCCTTTGGCATCGGTGCAGTCCTCAGTCACCGGTTCCCGGATGGGAGGGAAGCACCACTTGCTTACTTCTCTCGGACGCTGTCTCCGGCGGAACGGAATTACAGCCAGCTCGACAAGGAGGCACTGGCGCTTGTGGCTGGAGTGAAGAGGTTCCACGAATATCTCTACGGGAGAACCTTTGACCTCATCACTGACCACAAGCCGCTCCTGGGCCTCCTTGCAGGGGACAGACCAACTCCGCCGATCCTCTCGCCACGCATGCTGCGATGGACTGTTTTTCTGGCAGCATACAACTATCGGCTCATTCATCGCCCGGGAAAATCGCTGGGCCATGCTGATGCCCTCAGTCGTTGCCCTCTTCCGGCGCTTGTGGAAGATCCGGCTCCTGCTTCATCGGTACTCCTGCTTGAGGACCTTCCAGCTGCACCAGTGTCGGCTGCCGATGTGGCCTCCGCATCTTCCCAGGACCGCACCATCAGACGTGTGCTCAACTGGGTGTGGAGGGGGTGGCCAGAAGGGCCATTCACAACTGAGTTCCAGCCGTTTGCAACCAGACAGCATGAGCTCTCGGCTCATCGCGGCTGCCTACTGTGGGGAGACCGAGTCGTGGTTCCCCAAAGACTCCGCCAACGCGTCCTTGAGGCTCTGCACATCGGCCACCCAGGGATCGTTAAAATGAAGGCGTTGGCTCGGTGTTACGTCTGGTGGCCTAACATGGACGATGCCATCACCTCCTGGGTTGCCTCCTGTCAAGCGTGTCAAGAATCAAGACCTGCACCACCGACAGCTAAGGGCAACACCTGGGAGACGCCAAAGGCACAAAGGCACCCTGGTCGAGAGTGCACATTGACCTTGCTGGCCCTTTTCATGGCCGGATCTTTATGGTAGTGGTGGACGCTTATTCGAAATGGCTAGAGGTGGCTCTGATGCCCTCCACCACTACCGAAGCCATAGTCCGGGTGCTGCGGGGCCTATTTGCAACACATGGATGTCCTGATGTCCTCGTCTCCGACAACGGGCCACAGTTCACATCAGGCGCTTTTGAAAGGTACCTCTTGGGGCTAGGCATCCGCCACGCCCTAACAGCTCCATTCCACCCGGCCAGCAACGGACAGGCAGAAAGAATGGTGCGCTCAGCGAAAGAGGCACTGGCACGCCTGGACCAGAAGGACTGGCATGAGCGAGTTATGGAATACTTGCTCGTGCAACACATTACCCCGCATGCAGCCACAGGGCGGAGTCCAGCTGAACTGCTTATGGGCCGTCGCCTCAGATCTCCGCTCGACCGGTTGCATCCAGACTTCGGGGTAGCCGAGCCCCCGGGCGGTGCTAACGCACCAAGGTCTTTCATTCCCGGGAATAAGGTTTTTGCCAGAAACTATGTGGGTGACATTCCTTGGGTACCGGCCACGATAGTGGGAGTCACTGGGCCCCGCTCATATCAGGTGGCACTTGAGGACGGGCGTTTGTGGCGCCGGCACATAGACCAACTGAGGCGCCGGGTTGGGACTTTGGACGATACCGCAGTACCCTCAACGGCAGCCTCAGCTCTAGAACCGACACCATTGGAAGGCGAGGCTCCATCTACACCCCCTTCACAAACTGCGGACATGGAGCCAAGCCGAGCCACTGCAGGGGTTTTGCCTGAGACGCCGACCACTGCCTTGCCTGAGTGTCCACCAAGTCCGATCATGACAGGCCCTCCAACAGCAGCGGAGCCAGAGACCTCAGGCCCAATGACACCAGTGGTAGCACAGCAGTCGCAACGGGACTCGGGCAGCCAACCGGGCTCTGATACTGGCCCACGGCGGTCAGGTAGGGTTCCCAAACGCCCAGCGTATCTAAAAGACTATGTTACACACAATTTGCACACATAATGCTGCATCGTAAATTGAACTGTTATGCTATGTGCTTTAATGAATATTGCTGTATATAATGGAACCACTATGCTTGTAACCTAACGCCTTATCTCGGTGGGGAGGGGTGTTATGTATTGAAGTTCTCACCTTGGCCACCAGGGGTGTGTGTATATAGTTTATTCTGCTGCGGTTTTCACTCAGGTCAGCTTATGCAAATGAAGGATTATAAACTGACACTCAGGGATTGGATAGCTGCAGAATATGGTTACTGTTGCGTTGTAGCTGAGTTCTATATAAGCTGGTGGCTGAGGCCTCCAGCTCAGTTCTGTTCCAGCCTGCTAATAAACAAGAGCTGTTTGGAGATCGCTGTGTCGTCTGCTGTGTCCACCCACAACTTAACAGTAGAGGTGGACGGAGGGACCTCAAGGGTTCTCTAGTCCAACCCCTGAAATGCAGGAATCTCAACGAAAGCATCCATGTCGAATGGCCACTGAACCTCTGCTTAAAAACCTCCAATGAAGGAGAATCCACAACCTCCCAAGGGAGGCTGCTGGTCTGCTAGGTGGTGTCAGATCTCCAATCCTGACGCAATACGAGTATAAGATTTTTCTGCTCAAGTGGCAAGGAGGTTCTCAGTACTGCAGTATCAGCAAGACTTCCTACCCACTCAGATTAAATTAAGAGGGAAGATTAGTACCTCAGTGTGAAAAGGAGTTTACTCTTACGCTTATTTCAGGGAAATAAGTTTGAAAGAGACTTGCTGAAATGAAAGCACTTTGCTACAGATCAGTGACAGCTGGAGATCATCTCTTGTCAGTATCTGCTCCCAGTTTCCACCTTTTCTCTAATGAATAGAAAGGTATTGGATACCTCTTTATAAGGATGAAAAGGCAGCCTTTCTGGCTGTTAAAGAAGAAAGAAATGCTGAGAAACCACAATACTGCATTAGGACCAGTAAACTTCTTTCCATTTTGATTATTAGGGGGAATAATTTTCCTGATATTTTAAAACTGTGGTAGCCAATTAAAAAAAAAAGTGGCTTGTGACATTTTCTTAGTATTCCTCTTAATGGAACTTGTTAAGTAACATTGTTGGTACAAGAATGTAAGAGGTACAAGATGAAATGACATTATGACATTGTAATTTAATTGTTGTCGGATTAATTACACTGTCATAATGTCATTGCATCTTCCCATCTACCCAAATATTAATAGCAAACTTGGGAAGATGTCAGTTTGGAAGTGAAATGGAGCTACCCCAGAACAAGAAAGTGAACTCCTTAGGTATGCAGGAGTATATATTTAGAAACACATTTATAAATTAAAAGAAAAGGGGCAGGATCAAATGTTTTGACATAAACCTGTTTGCTTACAGGATGTATGGAATACCAAAATGCTGACAGGGGTGGGGAGGAAAGGGAACTGGTAGCGGGAGAAGACAGAATTTGCCTGCTCAAGTCTCTAACTGTGCCTGGGAGATTAGAATTAGGTGGGTGCATGCCGCAAGGTTAAAGAAAACCACCCTGCCCTGCCCTGCCCTGTATAGGGATGCTTTAGGTAAAATGAAAGGAAGAAATAACATGCTTTTCTATCCCTCTATTCTCAGGTGGGGTGGGGTGGGGTGGTTGGAAGAGATTGGGGCTTGACCCAAAATTTCTATAGCCACCCATCAATAAATATTTTCTCACGGCTTGTTGTTGTTGTTTAGTCATTTAGTCGTGTCTGACTCTTTGTGACCCCATGGACCAGAGCACGCCAGGCTTATACCAATTATAATTTAAAAAATACAATATAGGCTACGATAATGAAAATCAACAATAAACAAGGAAAGATGGGGGGGGGGTGTTTGCAACAGAGATAGTATAAAACTATTTGCAGCCTGAATTAAAAATGTGGGTGAATGAAAAAGTATTCACAGGGTGCTGAAAAAGCTATAAAAAAACACGTTAGAGGAAGGATGCATCTTGACATCGTTCCTCCATAAATAGAATCAAACCCAACGATCCATTCTCTGCATTCATTTTTGTTTACTTGCCATGTGATGGCACTGTTTACTCAAAAAACGAAAAGCCCAATTGTTAATTTATTTCGAAAGATTATGATGAATACACATTATGCTCTTTGAAGAGGTATGACCTTTCCTCTGAGCATTTGATGTTTCAGTGATCTCAATAAAAATAGCTTTACTATGTTCATTTCACTGATAACTCTGATTTATAAACACCCATCTCCAGGTTATCTTGAGATGTAATATGCATAGCAGGCAATGAGGCTTTCAGAGCTTGGTGATTTACATACATACACACATCTTAAAAAGGCAACCATGCCGTGCCGAGTTCACAATTGCTAACAATAGTTGCAACCCGTTTTTGACAAGTGCTTTCTTCTCTGTTTAACTGCACAGGCACCCTCTGTTGCACGCTGAAACCCTTTGCTGGAAAAGGTGAACTATATTTGGGTTTTTAAACAATGACATAATGTAATAAAGAGGCAGGGGCTGTCAACTCAGGCTGTGTTTCTTTATGTTCCCAAAGTGCTGCTATTATATAATCAGTAACTTCCATAACATAGCAGGTTTACATACACTCTGAAAATAAATTGAGATCCCTTTCTCCATGCATAGCTTTTTTTTTTTAATGATGGCTGCCAGGGCATTGCAGCCCCTTGCGCTCTAGGTGGCAATTCAGCCACCAGAAGGAAATCAAGGAGAGAGGATGTTCTTAAATGCAATCTGCACTGATTCCAGAAGCATATTCTGGGCTTTACATAATGTCCCTCATTATATGGGGGCAATGCGCTCCTATTTTAATTTAGCCGAATTGTGTTTGGTTTTTAAGCTGCCCACAATATATGCAGAACGTTCTGGTTTTCTTTTTGGGTTCAGCAATCTGTACAAACAATATCCCAGTCTCTCACTGCACCGCAGTCATCTCTACAGCAAACAATTCATTTAGCCCATGTATAACCCTGCAGCAAATATCCGCAGCACAAACTGTATTAAAAGATTGCATTAATAACGATTAAGTGTTGCGGAACCATGACCTTCATGCAATGAGAGGTAAAAAATTCTGTGTGAATTTCCCTGTTTAGGAAGAGCACAGACACATTTGAAGCAAAACATTTTTCCTAGGTGCTTAATAATATGAGCCAAGCAGCTAAGTGCATAAACATGGATCTGAACAATATTTCTATGCCTGCATATTAATTGTTGTTTTTTTACTGTTCCTTGAATTACATTGACACCTATAGCTTATTTGGTTACTTCTTGTTGGCATCTGTCTGTCTCAGGAGACAAATGGAGGAGTGCACCTTTGGGAGTGAAGTCAAACTGTTGGAAAGTTGCAGCGCCTGCTGTGGCAGTAGAGACCGATATGGGAGAGACATGTTTTGTTGCAGCTGGGGCAGATGAAGGCATCCGGTTGTGCTGCTGCAGGTGCACTGTGGCATTTCTTCTGTCCGCACTCCTCCCAGTGGCCATTTTTTCCCCTCTGGTCTCTGATATATGACTTGACTGCCTGTCTCCAGGCACTGCAGTCGTCTGCAAGTGATTCCCACATGGTGGGGTTAATGTTGCCAGCCTTAACGTCACGTTTGCAGACATCTTTGTAACACAGAGCTGGTCTGCCAACAGGTCTGGTACTAGAAGCCAGCTCCCCATAGAGCACATTCTTGGGGATCCTACCACCTTCCATTTTGTGGTCATGACCAAGCCAGTGTAGACGTCACTGAGACAGGAGTGTGAACATGCTAGGAATGTGGGCTTGGGAGAGAACATATTTGTTTGAAACTCTGTCCTGCCATGTGATAACCAAAATCTGCCAGACCCAGTGCATGTGGAAGGCATTGAGGCATTGCTCCTGATGGTTATAAGTAGTGCTGGATTACCAAATAGGCAGAGTAGGCACCGGCCTATGGGCTCCATGCTTTTTAGGGGCCCTGCAACAATGGAACAAAATAATATTGATTTGATCTTGAAAAAAATTAGTCAAGCTTTCTTAGTTCAATGTTATCCCACTAGAGCACATACATGAGGGGCCCCCTGAGTTTTCAACTGCCTAGGGGCCTCTATAGGGTTTAATCCAGCACTGGTTATAAATTGCCCACAACTCACATTCGTAAAGCAGTGTGCTCAAAATGCAAGCCTGGTAGGCCTTTATCTTGGTATTGGATGTTAGCATCACATTCTCTCATACCATTTTGGAGAGACGAGCCATTATCATACCTGCCTTGCCAATACACTTGTCCAGCTCAGCGTTGATGGAGAGGATACTGGTTATGGTGGAACCCAGATGGACAAAATTGTCTACCACATCAAGCATGTGATCACCATGCTGATGCATGGTGACATCCTGACCTAGAAAATTGGTCTTCGTCAGGATGATGGTAAGGCCAAACTAACTGCAGGCTTGGGCAAAATGGTTGATGAGTCTCTGAAGAACTTCCTCAGAGTGCACTGTCATCTGCAAACAGCATCTCTCAGATAAGGACCCACTAGTGTGGTGTAGTGGTTAAGAGTGGTAGACTTGTAATCTGGGGAACCGGGTTCGTGTCTACACTCCTCCACATGCAGCTGCTGGGTGAACTTGGGATAGTCACACTTCTCTGAAGTCTCTCAGCCCCACTCACCTCACAGAGTGTTTGTTGTGGGGGAGGAAGGGAAAGGAGAATGTTAGCCGCTTTGAGACTCCTTCAGGTAGTGAAAAGTGGGATATCAAATCCAAACTACTACTACTCTTCTTCTTCTTCTTCTTCTCCTTCTTCTTCTTCTTCTTCTTCTTCTTCTTCTTCTTCTTCTTCTTCTTCTTCTTCTTCTTCTTCTTCTTCTTCTTTTCTTCTTCCTGGCATGGAGATGTGCCAGCTTGAACACACCCCTTGAATGGATGTACACACCATCTTCAGTTGAGCTTGGAGGGGCTGTAGCTCAGTGGGTAGAGTATTTGCTTTTGCATGCAGGTTCCAGGTTCCACTTTTGGCACCCCTAGGTAGGGTTCTGTATCTAAAACCCCAGTCATCCACTGCCACATCCAGTGCATACAACACTGAGCTAGATGGTCCAATGGCCTTGTGACAGATATTATACCACAATTCTTCTGGAATTGCTAAGATGGCTACAGGTAATATAGTATGAATACATCCCCAACTAAGGAACACTATATATTTCGTTTTAACAAAAGCAAACTAGAGCCAAATTTGAATTACTTGTGAATAATAGTGAAGAACAAGAAAAGGTAAATACGTAAAAGCATAACTATATTAAAAGTGACTCAAAGCAAGCTCATATTGAAACAACTGAGATGATCAGCTTCATTCTCAAGGTGGAATGGTTTGTTTTCATAAATGTAAGAAGAATGCTGGATAATAAAAATCTTAATGTTTGAGGTTAAAGATTTGCCTGAAGTTTGGGGAATGCTGAAGTTATTGTTCCAGGTCATAAAGTTACTTTGTTTTTGTTTTTTTATCAGTTAGCAGTCAATACTTTTTGGGTTAAGAACATAGGAATAACCTTGCTGAATCAGGCAAGTGGCCCATCTAGCTTAGCATCCTATTGTCACAGTGGCCAACCAGATACATATGGGAAGCACATAATAAGCAGGACATGAGCGCAACATATACAGTACAGCAAGCAGACACTCATCAATTTACATTTGCCCTCATTAAATTAGCTGTCTCCAAAAGCTTGGATGAAGAGAAATAACTAGAAGAAGTCAAAGAACCATGGGGTCTGTCATACCTCCGAGGGAAGGGAGTTGCATAAATGGGGCATCACAAGAAGATCCTTGCTTGTCTTCCCACACAATGTGCTCCACCCATTGGCAGGATCTGCCGCTGAATGCTCGCATTGACAGGAACTGTTTACATTCAGAAGTACAGAGTCTATTTAAATAGAAGTACCGGTAGCTAGCAAGTGGCTGAGTGAAGAAGAGATCGGTTCCCCGATTATAGAGGAATGGTAAGTTTTCATTGTTTCCAAGATACACTTGAAAAAATTAGTTTATATATTTAGTGAAGATATTTAATCTTCTGCATTATAGAGACCAAAGTACTGGAAAATAGTACTGCCATTTCTGAAGGGTCAGAAGATTTTGTTCTGAATCACTATGAACTTTTGTTTTATATTCGTTTCTATTGCTGCCCTGGGGTGATACGCTTCAAAACAGCAAAGGACCTGAGCTATAATCCTCCCTTTATTTTCCAGCCTGTGCTCAGCATGAAATGTGTTTATCTGCAGGATTGTGTAAGAGCTTCATTTAGAATCCTGTCTCTCATGCTTCACACATAAAAATCACAAGCTGAGAAAGAACGGAAAGACATTGAGAGTGATAAGTAAAAGGCTCACCTGTTTGACATTGGGGCACACCAACACATCCTGTCCAATACCTACGCCCATAGTCCTTCCTTTTCTTTCCCCCTCTTACTTGTGCTCAGTATATAAATCTGATTTAATACATTTTCTGGTATGTCCTGCCACCCCACCCCATCCACCTGCAACCACTACCACCAAAGAAACCTTTCTACACTTCTGTGTAGAATGTCTTTGTTTCTTTTAGGAATGAGGGAGAAATTTAATTCGGTTCACATTTAAAGGCAAAATCTACCTAAATTTACACTTTTGAAAAATAGTATAACAGAAAGACAGCCATCCTTCAAAGTGCACACTTCTCCAAATTTTGCTGTGTAGTTCTCTAGTTAAGTAATGTGTACAAAAATGTATCTACTTAATGTAAAGTGTACATAAACATGAGAAACAGAGAGAAACGGAAAGTAACTGAAACTGACAGATTTCCACAACCCTAGTTCCTGTTCTACTTACATGTATGTTGACTTTGATAGTACCATGGTCACTGTTTCCAATTGCCTCAACAACACATCTCACACCAGGCTTGGCCACCACGGAAGAGTGAGTCCAGGGCCACAGTCATTTATGTTATCTAGAAAGTAATGAATGTCATAAGCAGAACATCTATTTACCCAGTAATTGAAGTCACCCACTACAGCTACATTTCTTCCTTTGGATGCCTTCTTGATTTAATTTTCCATCTCAAGATCACCCTGGGAAGATCACCCTGATCATTTTGTTCAGTGGGCAATAGTACATCTCCAGTACTAAATTAATCTTTCAGCCCAGTATTGCAGTTCACACGTGTTCCATGGAAGAGTCTGCCCCTTTGGGGATTTCTAGTTGGCCAAACTTTATGTCCTCTTTGGTGTACAGAGTAACACCACCTCCATTACACCCTTTCCTATCCTCCTTACATGGTTTATATCCAGAGCTGACTGTGGCCCCATGGAAACCTAAAAGCATTTACTTGCCCAAAGTGAAAAAGCAAGTTGGGGGTTGGGCCTGATTCCTGGTTCTGGTCTAAAACAAATGAGGCCATTACTTGCTGAAACACTGGTTAGTGCCTGGATGGGTGACCACCTAGGAACGATATGTATACTGCTTTGGGTTCTATGATCGAAGAAAGGCATAATATAAATACAAGGGGAAGTAATAAAAATAGAGAGAAAATATCACTCGTGTCTGCTCAAAATATCTTAAATTGGATTCATAGGCACCTCTTTGGAGCCTGAGATTGCAACTGGATGTACGCTTACCTAGGAGTAAGTCCCACTGAACTCAGTAGGACTTCTGAGCTGACACTGGCAGTGCTACATTGAAAGAGTCTCAGTTTTCAGTTCTAAATATAAGTAAGGCCTGCAAGGGTACATTAATCCCTGTGAAAATGGGAAATCTGTAAAGATACCAGAGCCAATCTGCAGAGCAGTTTTCATTTGAACTGAATGTCACTGATTATCACAAACTTCAGATTTTGTGCTATTACCTATTGCTCTTGGCAAAGTAATATTTGAATAGTTTGCCGGGTTTCTTGTAGGTTTTTTCCTGAAATTGTTGTTTAAAATGTAGTAGAATCTAGGCCAAATAGCAATATGCACATAGTAGACCTTGAACCTTTGTGGTTAGCAAACGTGATCAGTTGGATGGAACTTGTTTTCATTCCTGTGGGGGTTCTTTTTTGTATGGTGTTTATTTTCTGCCTTTTTGTTCCTTGTTTATTTTGGATACAGCCAATAGGCACACAGGGTTGTTGTCTTGATATTTCCAGTCACCTAACCATGTTGCCTCAGATGATCTCCAAAGCAGAAATACAGGAAACACGGCATGTGTGAACTATAGACGACTATAAATTAGGTCACACATAAATGGGGGTTTATAGTTCCAGGAGGAAGGAGGAAGTTCTGCCTATACACTTTCTTAATTCTTGGCACATTCTTCAAATAAATCTTAGCAACAAATCCCCTGAGTGCTGATTTGATCCGAACAGACAGTTTTGCCTTTCCGGACATGTTATAATCAGTCTTGCTTGGACAATATAGTTTTTGAATAGTGTTTCAAATGAACTCAGGAGCCTATCATCTGCTGTGACTTGGGTGGAGTGGAAAAGGATATGGGTGTAATCAGGAAATTAACTATAACACAAGGCACCAAGACCAGTGTTGTTTTCAGATGGGTACTGCATGAAGAACAGGGAACACTATTGCACAGCAAAGGCTATTGAACACAAAAGTAAAATTAAGAGCACAGTCAGGTTATGAGGTCCAAAAACCTTTGGCTGAGGTTCTTTCAATTTTCAAAAATATTTGTGTGTGTGTGTGTGTGTGTGTGTGTGTGTACACATTATCTTCCATAGCAGCAATCACTGCGGTGGGCTGAGAGAGAAACAGAACTATGGAACAACTCTCCCAGAGTCTCCTCAGAGAGAACCTCTCTTTCTTCTGTGGTAGCTTCTAAGAGCTAAAAAAGGACAGTGCTCCACAGGAGGCTGGAGTTTTACAGGTTTCAATGTTCTTCAGATATAAGTTGCTCACCCCAGAACACTAATCTGCTCCAGTGCTGGTTTTAAGGGGCCCTTGAGCAAAATGTTATCAGCCCCCCTCTTCTTTTGTACATCTGGCCAAAGCGAGGGATCAAGGTGAGTGAGCGCTCTGCCTCCTCCTTTCTTCACGGCACTTTTGCTTAGAGGTGACAGGTGAACAGGAAGTGACCACAAGTAGGAGGAGGAACGGACCCAGGGGAACCCTCTGCTTTGGCAGGTGCCCAACCATCCTGCCCCCTGACCTATTTCCTTTCCCCTTGAAAACTTTTCATGTAAAACCCTACTTCTTCTGCCACACATCCTTCAAACCATTATCCGCTATAGTGTTAAAATAGCTTTGATTTGGCCTCTTCCTCTTCAAAACAGAAGACAGCTGACAGAAAAATGTGTTTGTTTGCAGCTATCCTGCATACTGTGTCAAATAGCATTAGGCTGCGCTAGGCACAATGCAATAAGTAAAATGATGTGGCATTATGGTGTAACCTGACATAGCTTGTCAAGAGCAAAAACAGTGCAAGAAGTGCACATGGGAGGTGGCCCTCTTCAACAAATGTGGTTATAAGGAAATGAATGTGTGCGCACACGCACACACAGTGAATAGGATGACCCAAATCCTTTTAAAGTGGCGAACCACTGTAGTTGATAAAACTTTGCAAGTGAACAAAATAAGTTTTCTTTTGGAATGAAGGCCCACACGCTTGAGTAAAATGGACTCCAAAGTGTTGTGGACGGCCGGGTGATTAAAATAAAAATAAAAATAAAAATCAATCCCCCTGTCAGACTGGGAATATCCCCTCACGCACCCAGTTTAGGATATTCCAGCATTCTTCAGCAGAGTTTCTTTTCTTTCAGCAAAGTAAGCCACTCATGTATGTTAAACAAAGCTTTAATAAAAAATAATAATTGTAACACAGTAACATCCTATCTGAGAGAAACTAAAACAACATCTTGAGGCAAGAATGAAGCTAGAATGACAGTTGGCCTCTCCAACTTAACTTAACTGAACAACCAAAGGGAGGAGCCAATTCCAGAGCACAACACAAAAGCCCCGCCCACCAGATGCCAGACAGTCTACTACAGTGGTACCTCGGGTTACAGACGCTTCAGGTTAAACACTCCGCCAACCCAGAAATAACGCTTCAGGTTAAGAACTTTGCTTCAGGATAAGAACAGAAATCGTGCTCTGGCGGCGCAGTGGCAGCAGGAGGTCCCATTAGCTAAAGTGGCAGCAGGAGGTCCCATTAGCTAAAGTGGGGCTTCAGGTTAAGAACAGTTTCAGGTTAAGAACGGACCTCCAGAACGAATTAAATATGTAACCAGAGGTACCACTGTATTCAAATTAGGCCCCAGTATTTTTCTAACATAGAGAGGAAGTGGCCTGCCTAAGAGGTAACAGAGACACATAGATGTAATATAGTATCACTATCAGTATCAAACTTTATTTCGGTCACAGACCAGCATAAGATAAAACCAGGTAAGGGATAAAAACTAGTAGTTAAAAGGTAATTATATCATACATAATTTAAAAAGACAGAAACAAGGACAAACAGTTAAAAACAACTATAAGGAAGGAGTGTGAAGGAGTACAGGCCTTGCATTTGGGGCTAGTTTGTGTGGAAACTATCCTTCAACAAGCAGCGCAAAATCTAGCAACTGAATATGTAACATCTGGGTTTTCATCTTGAAGTAGCAGGGAGGTATAAAGTTGTTCTGTGCAACCTGGAAATTTATGTAGTACAGTGGTGCCCTGCTAGACAAAAATAATTCGTTCTGCGACAATTTTCGTCTAGCGGGTTTTTCGTCTAGCGAAGCGGCAATGACAGCCGCGCTTTCACTAGACAAAAAAAAAAAAGACGGAAAATTTTCGTCTTGTGAGGCAGCCCCATAGACTTTTTCGTCTTGCGGGGCAGCCTCCCGCTAGACGAATGCGTTCGTCTAGCGAGTTTTTCGTCTTGCGAGGCATTCGTCTAGCGGGGCACCACTGTATAGGCAAGATGAACCTAGCTTGTATATCTGTATAGTACTGGCAGTGAAAAAAGGCATGTTCTGTTCCAGTTGTCCAGAGCAGGCCAGATGTAATATAAAATTGCAAGTAGCTGACCCATATTTATTTGTTTATTTTACAAAATCCATAGTAGAGCAACACCTTCATTAGGCCAACCAAAATGTCAAAATGATGTGCTTTCAGTGGACTGTTTTCAATGCAGCACTAAGGTAACTGTTCTATCTGTGCAAGCAACTTCCTTCCTGTCCAGTTTGTCCTCCTGTCCCTGTCTTACAAATTTCACAGGGAGTTCACAATTCTTCCTTTCTATATATTAGCAAAGTGGTCTGTCCATCCATTGTGCTTAACTGTGAGTGAGGTGAGGAGGGGGACAGCAGAACGGGGCAAGGGATTTCTCTCTACTTACAGTAAAGAACTCCAACTCTTGCAGAAGTATATTGTGGTACTAGAAGAATCTGGACATGGGTTCTGCTATCTTACTTACTCTTACCCCGTAGAGTGCAAACACAAATTCTCAGCTGGCTGGTGGGGCTGGCTGGTGGGCTACTCCCCTTGCCCTGGCTAAGGCATACGGTGAGGAGGGAGACATTTTCCAAACCCGATTCCCAACAGAGGATCTTTTTGGTAGTGAGGAGGGTTTGCTGGTGCCCTCCTGCAAATAACTTGCAGGCATATACCGGTACATGTTTCAACAATATCTCTAGAATAAAGGAAGCGGTGACTCTTGAAGCTTCAAGAGCACGTGTCATGCTGAAATGGAACATTTCATTTGACCGGACTGATGTGGCTTCAGGCTTATTAGTGGGTACTACTAGGCTTAGCAAAACAGAAAAGAAGAGGGGGAGAAATGAAGAGCAAGGGGAAAGTGTTCTCTGGCTGAGCAGCTAATACCACCCCTTAAAGAGACTGTTTCACTCATATCTGCTCATGTGCAGAACATTTCAGAAGAGAATGAAAATAAGTATAGCCCTGGTAGAAATCTGTTGCCATGAAATCGGCCCAGTTATTGTATATGAATTGACATGATGCATTGCAGTAAATCGTTAACTGTTTTGCATGCAAAGCTAAGCTGAAGTGCAGTTGTTTCAAATTGCAGTTAGCAATGTTTTTGTTTTTTTTGGCCACTCATTGATCCTGGTTTTTTCTCTTGCAATTTATTATTTGCATCATTCCTTACTAGGAAAAGAGCATCCTTTAAATGACAAAATGGGGTGGGGGTGGGAGGCAAGGGCTTGGATTCCTGCCTTGCATCTTAATTTTTTAACACTTCCATATTATTCAAGCAGCTTACAGAGTAGCCCTGTTGTCTGGCAGTCGCAGATAATGCAGTTCATGGGAATGGTGGAAATAAGTCACCATAGGCAACAGCACTGGCATATGAAGCCACTTGGCCACCTGGAGCAGCAAACCCGGGGGCGGGGTGTTGCTCCGTAGCATGCATGTGCAGCGTCGCTACATACGACGTGTGCATCACTACGGAGCGACGCTGCACATGCACTATGGAGCGGCGCTGCCGGCAAAACCCACACAAGCTCTGTGGCTTGTGTGGGGTTTGCCGGCAGCGCCGCTCTGTAGTGCATGCGCAGAGTCGCTCCGTAGTGCACATGCGCAGCCTTGCTCCGTAGCATGCATGTGTTGCTACAGAGCGATGCTGCACATGCGCGCTACGGAGCGCCAGCGCCTGCGCACCTGTTCGGCGTGTGCTTTTCTATTTCTGGCTCAGGAGGAGGCGAGGGGCGGGCCAGGGAGCGGCGTCAGCAGGGCCGCTCCCTGGCCCACCCCTTGCCTCCTCCCGAGCCAGAAATAGAAAAGCACACGCCGAACAGGTTTGCGAGCCCCACCGCCGAGTGTGGCTTTTCCCCGGGCGGCCGTGGGGCTCACCTTGGGCGTCACGGGGTGTGTGTGTGTGTGCCCACAGTGTCACCCCCCTCCAGGGTGGCACAAGGGGTGAACCGCCCCCAACACTCCCCCTTGATCCTCCCCTGGGCAACAGTGCTGGATGTAACAAGACCACAGCTTTATTGATTGGACAGCAGGTAACTGGGGTTGGCATGGCAGCAGAATAAGGACTGGCTCATCATTCTGATCAGCCCTTGCGGTTTGAATGGTTGGGAGGCACCCAGCACCCTTGGGAGTTGGCCAGTCTGGACCCTGGTGTGGGGCAGGCATCTAGGATCCCATTTTATGTAATGAGCTTCCTTGAGAACTATGGGTATAGGGTGGTATACAAATTTTAATCATCACCATCATCATCCCACTGGGCAAGTCAGGGGTGAGGGTCTAGACAAGGCCAGGTCCCTATGGACCCTCCTGTTTTGATTCTGCCCAATGTCATTTCTGACACAAGAGAGGGAAGTGAAGCAGCCTAAATCCCACCAACCCCACATACAACTGCAAGCAAACTAAGAGGCCACAGCACAGGCTGCCACCCAGGCTTTGCTGCCCATTTTACACAGGTGGACACCACCTGAGGGAAAAGGTCTGCAGGGTTATGCCTGATTACGGAGTGACAGATCACTAGGCCAACACAGAAAACCACAAAGTGTGCCACAGCTTTGCTAACTTGTCATTAGATTACATCTACCTTGCCCAAGCACCCCTCCAGTGATGACACTGCAGCCGCAACAACCAGGCAGTGGTCATACATGGATGTTTGTTTGCCCGGCAGCCAAGGTTCATTTTGATGGGTTGTGAGAAGCAGGAAGGACAGGAATTCCTCCTCCTCCTCCATCTTGGAGCTGCCGTGCCACAGGACAAAGGGTCTTGCCCACAGTGAAGCATGGAACAGCTGCTTGTGGGAACAGTTCACCATATCTTTAAGTACTGGAGAGCAAATGTTGTAAGTCAGAAGAAATGGCTGAAACTGGTTAGCAGATCTTGGTGACTGAGCAGAAGGACACCAAAGTGTATAGCAGTATTCCACCTTTATAAAAAATAATAAAATGTTCATTTAGAATCAGATATCCAGCAATCTTAAACAAAACAACAAAACAAAACAGCACACTTATCATTCCCTTTAATTTAAATTTGATGCGTTAAACCTGGTTTTCCTACCATCCTCTGCTGTCGCCATGCCTAGCCCTGACCAGACACCTCTAAGGATGAACCAGACACCCTACAGGTTGAGGACCTTGAAGAGGTACCATCACCAGGGGTGCCAACTTGAATAAAATATTGGGGATGCTCAGGTTAAGCCCCACCCCGCATAATTGATCACATGATGTGGTGCACACACACCATTTGAATGGCAATGCCCATCAACTTTGGGGGACCCTAGCCCTCTCAAGTATATTATTGAGGGGGGAGGTGAAGCCCCCTCAGGCCCTTGGAGTTTGCTCCTATGACCATCATCTAGGATAGGATTTCACTGGAAGACACCTTTATAGCAAAAGGAAGCTCATAGCTCTAAGAACCCTTGGTTCATGTACCAGCATGAGTTGATGTGTCTCGTTTACGGGGGGTTTAATTTAATCCTGTTTTAAGCCCATCATTTAATAGCAATGTTGTAATTAGCTATTGTCCCAGTCTTACACTTTTGTAACTTCCACCAGTGTACTTTCTGCACAATATTAGCACACTCTTCACAGAGTGAACAGGTAGAGATGGTGACATAGCAAGGCCATGTTTCAGATTTCTACCCCGACTTTTTTTTTTTTGCTTTAGTTTTCTTTATTTTCAGAAACATAGTGGTTTATATTAAAAATACCAACTCTTCATTGTAGGTTTTACTCACCACTACCAAAACAAACAAACAAACAAACAAACAAACAAACAAACAAACAAACGAAAAAGCGCACAATTTAGGAAAAGTGTCAGAGAGTGAAGCAAGAAAATGGAGCCATTTAACTATATAGGTGTTATTATTCGCTCTGTCCATAGAACCTGTTTACTCACAAAGCTTTGCTAAGGATTAGCGGCTCATTTCAGACTGTATTTTGAAGCTATTATGCACTACGTTTCAAGTGTTATCATTAGACTCTCAGGCATACAATGAATGAAGAGATTATAGCAGAAGCCTTCCCCTTACTGGGACAGATTCTTCCGAGCTTATGAATTCACAGAAACGCTGGCAAAGTTAGCAATCTTACTTCAGCACGCATGAGAGCAGAATTTGCCTTCTTATGTAATTAATAAGAAGCATTAAGCAGGGTAATTTGCTGTATTAAGAGAAATGTAAGGCTATGACGCAAAACAATTTTGTGCCCAAGGGATATTTGGGGTACTTTGTTAACGAAATCCTTCTTAAAAGTTGGACATATTTGGAACTTACAATACATAACCATTGCTTCACGATTGTTCAAGTACACTCCCCAAATGGTATGCTTCTGGATTATTATTATTTTTAGGCTATATGCCATGATGGCTGTGTTCTACCTCCACTGTCATAGGCAGTATGTCTCTGAATACCAGTTGCTGGGAGTCCTAGGAGAGGAGAGTGCTGGTGTGTTCAGGACCTGCTTTTGGGCTTCAACAGGCATCTTGTTGGCCACTATGAGAACAGGATGCTGGCCTAGATGGGCCATTGGCCTGATTCAGCAGACTCGTCTTAAAGTCTTTAACAATTCTGTTTTCTAATAGTTTGTGGCTCATCCAGAAAGTATTCCACATATGAACATGCACACACATACGTAGGCAAGGAGTTGCACACACTAATTTATTCAACATTATTCTAGAGGAGAGTAGGAATTCATCTTGGGTACAGCTAAATGAGAGAAATTCCCTGGAGCAACCGATGCATTGTGTAATAATTAGTCTGACACAAAAATGTAGTGGCACTGTAATTTGGCTATCAATCACTGTCATGGCTGGGGTATGTGAGGCTTATGGCAGCTGCGGGAACAGCTGTAACCTAGGTCTATTGTTTTTGCATCCAATCCTACATATTTCTGGAACCTATTAGTGGCATTTAAAAAAAAAAATTAGGGTTTGGAAACTGGATGGCTGTAATGGAATGCTGAATATTCTAAATGATGCTCACTCATTATGTATCGGTTCCTACAATAATCTCTAATTTCTAAGTTCACTTGGCAAAATTAAAAACGGAAAGAGCACTGCAGCTTTGCAAATGGCAAGTGGAGTTTTCCTATTTATCACTCACAAAAGAGAGGAAAGCTCTCAACAGATGTATCTAATTACTCCTTGTATCCTGCATCCTTTTGTTGCTTCCAGATACTTCTCCTTACATTTTGTTTATGTGGGCAAGAGGTGAGCAGAATGTAGCTAAAATCCCCATCAGGAGATCCTAAACACAGGGAAGGATTGGCTGGCAAGCTTAGAAAGACAACAAAAGGCTTTTGCTCACATCTATTGTCTTCAAACCTCAAGGTTTTGGGTTGAGAAAGGCAACTAGCTTACCTTGGGTGCCTGTGCTTCCATTGAACCCAAACTAAGCAGATGTTCACTTTTTGTGGTTGCAAGAATTTGTTTATTTGTTGGATATCACCCCTTAAGCTTATTGACAGTAAATGGAAAGCAGTGGGATAATTGTTGGTGGTCAGGAATTAGAGGCAACAGATCTTGTACCAGGAATCATGTAGGGCTGGGAGACTGAAGAAAGACAGTCAGCTTGAGATGTAGGAAGCCCCAGCTAAAGAGTTTATCCTGTATTCCATCACAAGGGTAACAGTTGTGTCCTTCTGGAGTGGCAGCCAGTGAGATGATCGGCTCCATGAAATTGACAATAGTCAAAACGTGGAGCTAGAAGGATGGGACTATATATCCTCATTGTTTAGGCACCAGTGTGAGCCAGTGTGGTGTAGTGGTTAAGAGCGGTAGACTCGTTATCTGGGGAACCGGGTTCGCGTCTCCACTCCTCCACATGCAGCTGCTGGGTGACCTTGGGCTAGTCACACTTCTCTGAAGTCTCTCAGCCCCACTCACCTCACAGAGTGTTTGTTGTGGGGGAGGAAGGGAAAGGAGAATGTTAGCCGCTTTGAGACTCCTTCAGGTAGTGAAAAGCGGGATATCAAATCCAAACGCTTCTTCTTCTACCAGGAGGCAGTGTTGGAGGGATGTGTGTCACAGCCACTACTATGCAAGCATTATCATTTATTTGCTGCATTTATATCCCACCTTTTTCTCCAAGGAACTGAAACTGGTGTACATGGTTCTCCCCCTCCTCATTTAATCCTCACAACCACCAGGCACCAGGGGGTAAGTTAGGCTGAGGCTACTGAAGAAGCCAGAAACCATCTTGGCTGCCCTTTTCCATCTGGCTTGGAAGCCCTGGCTGATTCGTGCTACAAAAGCTGAGGTTGCTGGAGAGTCCAGAGATTCTGGAAGACCTGCTCCCTGCATTTTCAATTTGGCCTGGGACGGCAAGGCCCTGACTGACTCCAGCTACAAGAACTGAGGGTGCTGAATAGACTATTGGGCTGGGGTTTTGTTGGGGGTGGGGGTGGGGGCGTTGCTGTTGGATATCTTATGTTGATATGATTTTTGCAGAAATTGTTCAATTTGGTTTTGTATTTTTAAATGTTTATTTTTTTTTGTTTATGACTACTTTTCTTATGTTGTAGTTAATATATTTTTTCATGCTGCAAGCTGCCTTGAGCATGGTTTGAACTGTGGAATGGCGGCGTGCCTGTAGGTGAGCCTGAGAGGCAGGGACTGGACCAAGGTCACACAGTGAGCTTTATGGCTGAGGGCGGATTTGAACCCTGAGTGGATGCACAGCTGTGTGGGTTGCAGCACTCCCACCTCTCTTGCTTCCCCCTGGTGCTGAAAGTTGTCCACCCCCATGCTGGGCTGCCACTATTTTTATGTAGCACACTAGCTGGTGCTGCCCTTGTGCTGGAACCGTAATGCAGGATTCTGTGTGCTGTAATAACATACATGTACCAAACAAAGCCACATCATACCCTTGATGTCGCACATTAAAGAGGAAATATTTAAATGAAGTTCTAACAATGAACACTGTCACAGTTCTTTAGCTTCTCCCTCGGGACTTTTTCACAATGCCTTCATGTTTTGCAGTACTTTATGGATCTCACAGCAATTGTGAAATAGGTGACAAAACATAAAAGTCTTAGTTATGCTGCATTTGCTGTTACAAAGCAGTGGTTACCTAACCAGACAGCTATTTTTGCATCACAAATTACACTTCTAAATTTCAGTATTTTACTTCTGGTACTTGCATGGTTTTGCAATATGTATATGAAAACGAAAGCTTTATATAAAAGCAATACTTGCAAGTAACAAATCCTTGTTCTAATCTGTCTGTCAAGGTTAAAGAACATTTTTATTTCAAAGTTCTGTGCTTCTGTAAAGACCTCCTTTTTAACTGGAGATCCAGCACACCGTAATTAAATGTGATAGCAAAATTTGACTTTATGCTAACACACTGTATGTCTCTAGGGTAGTGCTAGTAACATTGTAAGTCATTAACATTTTTATTAAAATGTTTTGTGGTTTTAAAGTGAAAAGCTAGACCACATTTATCTGCAAAGTTACTTTAGCCAATGATTTCCATTCAAACATACCTCTGTTGCTTTACACCAATGCCATTTTCTTCTGTTAGTTTCTTATTGATGAACAGAGCCAGTGGGCAATCAGTAAAAGGCCAGCTTCAGGTTTCTGGGGGCCCTTGAGCACAGAAAAAGAACATAATAGCCTGCTGGATCAGGCCAATGGCCTTTCTAGTCGACCATCCTGTTCTCACAGTCACCAGCCAGATGACTAAGGGAAGCCTACAAGCAGCAACCAAGCAGGAATTGCATTTGCCATTTTACTGGAGAGGTCCTTTTGGAGTTCTTCACCGTCCCTTTTTGTTTTAATGACCCTGAACAGTTTAGTATTGACAGAAAACCTGATCAAGTTACTGCTCACCTCTACATATACATCATGTTTTTGTGGTATCTTTTGTCCTTGTTTTATTGTATTTGTATTGTAGAAATTACACCTTGCAGCTAAGTTTTGCAGCATGGAATGCTTTTGTTTAGTGTTCAAAGTCAGCCAGCATTCTTCTTTTCCTTCTCTCTCCCACCCAGTTTTCTGTTAAGCTCTTTAGCATTCAGTGGCCACTGAACTCAGCCCTCCTTGGGTTGTTTTGGGTTTCCCCCTTAGGGCTTTTTCCTAATTATTTTTTTGCAACCCACAGGGTCCCCCAAAAGCCTGCATGAATGGTGGTAAACCATGGGGTTCCCTCTTGTTGAGAGCAGTGCTATTTTGGTTACATAAGCAATGGCATTTACTCCTGGGTATCAGAAGGAAAGAGAACAAGTGGGACCCTGGAACAAAATATTGCCACGTGGTTGCAGCATTCTGCTCAGGGTTGCAGCCATGCCTCCCCGTAACCCCTTTCCTCTTTGTTTGTACTGTGAACAAGGACACTATTCTCCCACGGCATGCCTTAGTGCAAGCAGTGATTATTTTAGGCTTGCACTAGTTTAGAGTTTATATAAAATGCTGTGCTGCATCATACTATATCTATTTTCTCAAATGATCTGAAATGCTGAACATGATGCTTCATGAGACGTCATGTAATTACATGTCAAAACCTTTTGAGTCCGTTTCCCCTCCCCCCTGACATTAAATGCCTGTAAACAAAATGTACTGGATTCATTATAATGAATGAGATCATCCAGTTTTTAGAAATCTAGTCTTAATACTATAAAAAGCACATTTCCATGCAGTCTGTCAACTGTGATGCATTTTATGTACAAAATTTACTCCCTGAACTTTTTTTTTTTTTAAATCCCAATGAATAGAAATGATGGGGTTTGGGACAAGGAGTTGGGCAGCTGTGTTAATAAAGCTGCAATCCTAAATCCTTTCCCTTTTTTCAGAGGAAGTTACAAAAGAGTTACTTTATTTAGAGGAAAGCCTATTGAGATCAAAGGGGTTACTCTTTGGTAGGCTGGCCATTGCCAAAAAGAGAGAACACTATTTGCATATGTTAATTTGTATGTAATTTGTAATATTGTCTTTTTGGCAATATTGTAGGGTGGTATTCAACTAAGTTTTATTCAGAAAAGAAAAGACCCACTGAAATGAATGAATATGATTTGGGCCCCTTAATGTCTACAGGTCTACTCTGAGTAAAAATTAGCTAAATGACACCTGTAAAATTTAGAAAAAGAAATGCATCACACAGAGTGGGGAAGACTGGCCAGGTGAGCTGTCCAGGTACTAAATGTTGATGAGCAAGTTCAAAGTTCCTGCTCTTCTTCCTTACAGTTCTTCACCTTTAAACTGGACTGGGACTGGGCAGCCCTTCAAACCCAACACACTGTGACCACCCTCCTCAATAGGCCCTACTTCTGAATAAACATGTTTAGACTTGCTCAGTAAGATTTTTTTAAATACAGATTATAAGAACAACACAACCCTGTTGGTTTCTTTTTTGAAAATCTCACTTGCTTTCAGTTAAATGGTTTATTTTACTTTCACCCTTCACCTCCCTTTTATACCCTTCTGCTGCCCTATTGTACTAACTAGCTTTAATTTCCTTTCCACCCACCCTCGCCAGTTAAATTGCTGTGTAGGTAAAGTGCAACCCGAATCAGCATTGCTGATTGCATCTGTGCGAACCATGGCTACATTGGCTTAAGAAAAAGTTGGCCTTGCCTCAAAATTCATTGGATTGTGGAAGAGTATGTGGCCCAGACTCATCAAGTCCACCTTCACCCAATTGTATAGATGCTAAGCATTTCCTTTTGGTAGTAGTAGTAGTAGTAGTAGTAGTAGTAGTAATTTATTTATTTATTCCACCTTTCACCCAATGGTCCCAGCATGGGTTACAGCTATTAAAACACAATATTAAATTTTTTTTTAAATAGCTTACAAACTCAGAAATAAGGTGGGCCCTAAAAATATACACCTCAAGTGTCAAACGCCTTCAGAAACTGTTCCATTTATTATATTTTAAATAGACTTTTATATTTTAATAGGCACTTCTCTGCAGGATTGAATTGCCAGGGGGTTCCGCTTAGTTACCTTGAATCTAGTCTCACCAACATGTTTCTTCACAGAACAGAGGCCAACCGATCAACGTTCATTTTAGAGTGTAGTCTGAATAAACTGTGATTCAGATTTATTTTATTTACTTAATTTATATGCCGCCCTATACCCAGAGGACTCATGATTGACCAATCATCAACTGATAAAGATTTCCCATCTAACAAACCTATCTTTATATTGATATTAGTAGCATTTTTTAAAAAAGGTGTGTCCTACCTACTGAGACCTTCCACATTATCCTCATCTGTAAGCTGAGCATCTGAAGCTCTGCTCTCTGGTCCAGACATGAAAGAGGTTAGGTTGAGAAGTAAGAGGGACAAGACTTCTTCTGCCCTCCCCCCCCCCCAAAAAAAAATTCATATGGCTTCTTCTCTGTTGTTATTTAGGAAAACCCTAAATGATTTTTTACATTTGTTTTATCTGTCACTGTTATTTGAATGCTAACTGTTCTTTGCTGCTATTTTAAAATATGAAATTTCAATGTTGTACTTTATTGGTTTGTTGTAACACACTTTGGGGAGGTATACATGCCTTATTAAAGGCAGGCTGGAAAGTCCTTAAAAATGGTGACAGTAGCAGGAGTAGTCATGTAGTGATAGGGAAAATTTTGCAAGGCAGAATTGTGTCATCTTGTAACTCCTGTCCGTTCTGGAGACTTTTCAAGGTTTACAATCTGTTAACCTGGAATTGAACATGCACACACCCCTTTGGGAAGAAGACCATTACAAATGTTTTCACTTAGGTTTTAATCCAGTATATTAATGCAAGTATTTCTGCAATATTATTATGATAAATTCAATTTGCAGCATTTCTAATTATAGATTTTTGCAAGCTGAATAACCAGCAGGAAATGTTTTTTCCTGTAACCGGCTCCCTGCTGCTAAATATTAAGAGTTTAATGATCTGATTCTCTCACAAGCCTTTTTTTCATTTATAAAGTTGTACAGTATTAATCTATCACCCATGTGACAGATAAGAGATGCTTACAGCAGTTGTTGTGCACCACCCCATAAATAAATAGTGTGGTCAAAAAGTCTGTGGTTTGATGCCTAAGTGGTAAACACTGAGTGGTAAACATGTATCAGGGTAAAATGAGGGTTCACAGGGTTGGAAGCAAGAGAGGCAAAAACCTCTTTGTCCAATCTTTATTTTTCCTGAAAATTCAATTGTGGGAATCCCTAGCTGCAGTCTAAAGTGTTACTGAAGTCAGTCCCATTTGGTTCAATGTTATTTATTCCTTAGCAAGTACGCAAAGAGTTTCCTCATTTGATGTAGCTGCTAAGATAAAAAGTAGTGTCTTCTACTAAATGGTGTAGTTCAATCACCCTTCATAGACCCTCTTTCACACACATTTCATGTCCCCATGGTGTCATTATAAAAAAGGAGCCAAGGCCACACACACAGAGTGTGTTCTTTCTGATTTCTTCACTATGACCTCTTGCTCTTATCCTTCCTCTTTCTAGAGCCAAATTATATATATATATATATATATATATATATATATATATATATATATATATATATATATATTGTAGGGAGTAATATCCAGCCCTTTAACAAGTTCTCAGTGTGTTTTACAAAGAACTAGGGAGGGGCGGAGGAGATTAGCTTCAGTCCACATTTAAAGGTGAGCCTACCTAATACACACTTTCTGAAATGATACATAAACTGGAACATAGGCATCCTTCCTAAGGGGCACTGATCTGAATTTTGCAATGCAATTATTCTGTCAAGTAATGTGTATAAAGATCCATATACTAGGGTAAAAAGTATGCAGCAGCAGAAAAATGCATATAAAATTAAAAAATGCATCATATTAAGGAAAACTGCTTTGCAAATTGTGAGGCACAATTGCCTATAAAAATGTGTATTAGGAGAAATTCACACTAAAATGCTAATGAAATTTCAGGAGGACTTTTAAAACTGATATGGAAATGTGGAGAAATGAATTTAAGACTGGGACAAATGAGAAACTGAAATTGACAGATCTACCCATTCCTACAAATAATTAAAATTTGCTCTCTCATTCAAAATCTGTCACGCTTTCTTTTGTAGGAAACTGAAGGCAGGCTTTTATTTTGATTGACTTTTCATATGTAACACCCTGTTATATTATAGACAGTTCCACATTTTGACTTATTTCCTCCTTACTGCTGTTTTCTATGCTAATTATGATAATTTTGTATGCTGTTCTGGTTACACCCCCCCCCCAGGAGCAGGGTAGAAAAACAAACAACACCCCAGTAAAAACAATACAAATGTGAAGGAAAAAAAGACAGAAACGATTGTGCACAGCAAAGTGCCCTGTAAATGGCTTTTTGATTAAATTTTCATTAGCTCTTCTTCTTTTAAAAATATAGTGCTGTAAATTTTATAGACATATGGTTAATGTAGTGTGCAGTAAAATCATATAAATTTTAAAAATGAATTATAATTGGTAATTCATTTGAAATGAATATTATTCTCTTTTTTAAAAACAACAACTGTTCCTCATTTGTATAGTCATTAAACCTTTACTTTGAAAACTGAAGAAACAGAAGCAAGTGGGTGTTTACATCCTTCCATCTTGGGAGTTACAGGGAACCAGACAGAGGGCCTTCTTGGTAGTGGCACCCTCCCTGTGGAACACCCTCCCATACAACTTTTAGAAGACACCCTGTATCAGAAACTGTTTAATGTTTGATGTTTTATTTTGTTTTTGTGTGTGTTGGAAGCCGCCCAGGGTGGCTAGGGCAACACAGGCGGATGGGCAGCATATAAATAATAAAAAATATTATTATTATTAGGCAGTGGAGCCTCTCACTCTACCTGACTAGCCTCCCTCTATAGAAGACTCGGACCCTAATTACCATGCAACATGTATGAATAGGTAGGTGCAATCCAGAATTCAAAAAAGGACATAATGCAATGCCTTTGTGGTTCTGAACCATCAATGCAGTTAAGCCCTGAACAAGTCTGGTTTACCAACACAGGTTACAGGGGAATCACACAGTAATTCATTTTGCCAAGTGTCATTTTAAGAACATTCTATGCAAGTAGAACCCTTTGTTAACAATGCCACATACTTTTTCATTGCTTGGTATGTGTTTTGAGGCAATTGTTGAATATTAGCAAAGTGGCTATCATTTCAGTGGATGAAATCTGTGTGATAATAGGAGGGGTTGAATATTGCAAGGCCACCTGGGTTTAAGTGTAACATAAATCAGTATTATTATTCTCCACATTGCTTCTTTGTTTTTGTTTTTTGGGGGGAAGCTGAGGGTGAGAAAGAGTGACTTGCCCAAGGACGCCCACTTGGTTCATAGCTGAGGCAAACTGGAACGGGGAGGCATGTTCCCCACTTTACTGATGCAGTCCTCTGTTTGAAGCATTGTCTGGTCCTCATATTCCTATCCACACGCCTGAGCATTTAACCCAGATTTACCATTTCGGTGTTTTGTTTTAAAATTGGATTTTCTGAAGGAATTGTGAATTCAGATTAAATGGGAAACATGAGATAGCAGTTTTATAAGGACAATGCCATGCAGATGCTTTGCACAACAACTTGCATGCACGAGCAGCACCTGGTCCACAATAAATTGTCACATGGAAGTGCTCTTCCTAATCCAGAGCTCAGCTACTGCACTAATTCCTCCATATGCTCTGCAGCAAGAAACTGCTTGTTATCTCATTGTCAAAAGTGGATGGCAGGCCTTCCACCATTATGACAATGGTGTATTCAAATAAGCAGGCAGCTTTGCTTGAAACAAATGGCAACTGTTCACTGAAATGGGAGAGTGCATGTGGGAATGTCATTGGGGTGGGGGATAATCCTGCTATCTGATACTAGTGGTGCCAGCCATTGAGAATCAAAGTAGCTCTGAGCTGCATTCACATTGAGGTGGGTCTGGCTGACCTTCCTTTGGTCTGAGAAAGAGAGCAACTTCAAAGCAACTCGTGCTGGTCACATGGGAGACAAGAGCTGGACATTGGCAGGCATTTGACCTCTGAATGCACAAGCCAACCCCACAGCTGCACCGTGGCTTCCTGGCTTCCCAGCATACCCCCTAGGTCCAGTATACATACAATGCATGCATATGCAAACAATCCTCACAACCAAATACAAACCCCCAACCAAAATTAAATGTCTGGCAACTGGAGTGAAGGCACATGCTCCAAAACTGGGGGGGGGGGTCCCTTATTTTTATTGGGTTGCCCCCCCCGTAACTAATTCTTATGGAAATCTTGTAAATTTGGCTGGTATTAAACAAATAGTTATCATCACTTTGCACAGAAGAGGGCTATGACTGAAAAACTGTGTCTTGCCTTCATGGGGACAAGATTTTACTTTGGCAATTCTCGGCAGATTCAATGAGTCAACATTGAGTAACTTGTTTGCAAAGCAAGCCTTGCTCACTGATAGAATAGACACCTAAATCCCTATTGCAGTGTGGCATCCTTACTGTAGACCCATAGACTGATCTGTGAGCTGCCCAGAGGGATTCTGCTGCCAATTAACAAATTTTACACCCCTGTGACTGCTTGGCTTTGACCTAGTAATGGATCCTCTTCTAAACTAGACACAGGCAGAACAACCCTGTGCCCTAGAACCAATGACCATTTTCCAGAACTTTTATTGATGTACCTAGTTGGCATCCTATGCTCTCCTGGTACCATTGTGTCGAAAGCACAATGATATCAATGTGCTAAACATAGCACAAAATAACAAACATTCATAAAGTGCCTCTGTGTCCACCAACTTATTTCATTGTTGGTTTTGATAATGCCCCAACATGAATAGAAGTCACAAATTCTATTCTGCCTAGTCTCCCCTGTAGAGGCACACTGCCAAAAAGCACACATAGCATGGCTAATGCCATAGTTCAGTAGCTAGGAGGGAAGCAACTGAAACTTGCAATGCAGGTATCTGGGCTCCTCGCCTAAGAGCAGCAGCCTGCAAACACCCAACCTATTGCCAGGTGGCCCATGTCTTTATCATGGTGGATGAAAAAGTGGTGACTAACTTTGAGCAGAGGGGAAAGGGTTAAGGAACATGTTTCCTGCTCTGCTCTGACTAGGTCATATAACATCAAGTTTGTGCCTTCCTGCAAGACAACAAAAGAAAGAGGCATGGAAATGTATGGAGAGTAGTGGTGGATTTCTTCTGCCCTCTGAATTGTCAATTTGAATTTTCTCAAATGCCTTGCTTTCATGGCTGGCTTTGCATGAGTTTGCATATATAAAGTCATGCTAAATAGAATATGTCACATCGCATAGCTGTGGCTTTGGACACTTTAATATCTGAGCAAATGACAAATATATGCTCTCCACTCCCCTACCCATAATCTATTGGAAGTCTATGCTGCTTCAGGGCCAGCATAGATGAGCTTCAAATTCACCATCCTGTCCAAGGCTAATATGACATCAGAAGATGGTTTGAGTTATTGCACAAGACATCTGATTTTCTAGGTACTCTTTAAGTAGGGTTGCCATATTCTGGGGATCAAAAACCCAGACACCCCACCACCACCGGGACACCCCCCCATCCCACATCTCGCTTGCTTGCCCCCTCTCTGCCACTAACCCCTTCCTTGTCCACCTGCTCCCCCCTTCTTCCCTCCCCTCTCTTACCTTTTCTGTATTTGGCCTCTTGCTCACAATGGGAGTCTGAGCAGCCCTGGTAAGGTCATGCAAGGCCAGGCAACTGCTGGGACCAGCGTGGGGCCTAGTGTATCCCCAGGAAAGCCATGCAAGGCCTGCTAGCCACCAGGTCTGGTACGGAGCCTAGCGCGCCCCCGGGAAAGCTGCGCAAGGCATGGCAGTGGCCAGGAACAACACCAGGCCTAGTGTGACCCACGGCAGGCTGCTCCAGGCCACCTGATGCCTGCTTCCTGTTCTGGGGTACAGTGCCTCCTGAGCATTGTGTGTGCCCCACAAAAAAACATAAAAATAAAAAATACCCCCCAACCACGGACATTTAATCCAAAATGCAAAAATCCACCCCAATGGGGGTGCTGTCCCCCCAAAAATGGATGTGTCTGGGAAACCCTATCCTTAAGTATGACAAGTATGACATATGACAACCCTATCCTTAAGTAACCACACAGATGAAGAGTCTAACCAATCTGCACTTTTCCTATTTGTTTAACTTATGAAGATGCTAAACCCCAATGGAATAAAACTTAGCAAATACATTGGAGTAGCAAGCTGTCTGACCTTTATTTTAATGAAGAAGTCCACATTTATACTTCTAGCGGGAGCTATTTTGCTCACTGTAGTTCGCATGGACTTTAGCCCTGTTAAGATGAAAGCTGCCACCCTTCCCTTTGCAATCCTCAGCAATAGTGAATGCACAGAACCTTTTCTAATAGGGAAAATGGTGGGTACCCTAGTTGGAAAGGCCCTAACAGACCATGTGGTCAAGCATGTTGTCCTTTTCTCTACAAGACAGGACATTTGACACCTTGTACCTTAATAAGCGGGTGGGGCTGTGGGTTAAACCACAGAGCCTAGGGCTTGCTGATCAGAAGGTTGGCGGTTCGAATCCCCACGACGGGGTGAGCTCCCGTTGCTCGGTCCCAGCTCTTGCCCACCTAGCAGTTCGAAAGCTCGTCAAAGAGCAAGTAGATAAATAGGTACCGCTCCGGCGGGAAGGTAAACAGCGTTCTGGTTTGCCAGAAGCGGCTTTGTCATGCTGGCCACATGACCCGGAAGCTGTGCGCAGGCTCCCTCGGCCAGTAACACGAGATGAGTGCTGCAACCTCAGAGTTGGACACAACTGGACCTAATGGTCAGGGGTCCCTTTAGCTATACCTTACCTGAAGCATTCCCTGACAGATGCCGTACTTTGAAAATCTAACAGGAGACTTCCAAAGCTTCCAGGATCCAAACTAGCCAAGATGCTCTGTACGAACAACTTTCCAACAGCTTGTTTATTTTGTTTTGCTGTACTAAAAAAAAAGGAGCAAAAGCTTATGGCAGTGGTAAGCGGAGTGGGTGGGTGTTGGGGTTCTAATGCTTTCACTCTAATGTTTTCCACTCAAAATGGCCTCTGCAGCTGAGTTTTCCACCCACAGAAGGAACGATGTAAGGTAATATTTCCCTGAAGGGAGAAAGCAGTGGGGTAGGGTGCAATTTTGAATGGGAAAATGCCTGGGAGAGGGGGAGATTAAGTACTCTTTTCCCCCACCACTGCTCCAATCAGCTTTTACAGTTCCCCAGAGCTGCATTTGATGAAAAAGAAAGAAAGAAAGAAAGAAAGAAAGAAAGAAAGAAAGAGATGTCCGTGTAGAGTGATTATCAGTTTCCTGGCCCCTTGTTTACTTTGAGGCAGTTGTGGACCCACCAAAGGGTGGGTGCTTGGGGGTCCTCTTTGCACGCAGATGGCGTGCAGAGAGGGCCATATTGCAGCAGTACTCAAAGAAGGAATTGTTTTCTATCCTTCCGCTGAAAACATTTTAGTCTTTTGCTTTTTCCTTCATGCTGATTATTTGTTGGGAGCTGCGGGAAAAGGCATGAAAGGATGTTCATGCTAATTAGGTACTCTTGGCTTAGGGCAGCTGAAGGAGATGCAAACTAGCAGGTTTCCTGTCTCTGTGTGCTCTCTAATCCACTTACCTTAAAGAGCCAACACAAAGACTGCTGGTTCTGCTGCCAACCTCTATATACTTCTCCTTGGGACTATGTGCAAAACAAGAATAGCACTGGCTATAAGGTTTTAGATTACTTAGAATTCTTCCCAAGAACCTGTCCACTTGCTGAGGCCCCGCTTGTTTTACAGTAGTGTTTTACAGATCTCAGGGATGAGCCAAAGGCTGCCATTCCTAATGAACAGATTATAATAAATGGGCAGCTGTAATTACAGGGCAGTTTACTGTTTTTGTTTCACAAGGCTCTTTTCCACACTCCTGCCTCTTTGCTCGCAGCATGGTTACCTCTGGACTCGTCTTTATTTATTTTTGGATTTATGTCCCACCTTTTTGCAAATGTTCCAAGAAGACTGCTATGAAAAAGATAAAACAATTGGATGGCACAATGAACACAGTATAAGCAGCAGCAGGCAACACAATAAAGCCACAAATCAGGAGCAATGAAAGGAAAAACACAGAAGGAAGGGGAATAGATACCATAAAAAGGCATAAAGGAACATCTAGAGGCCTCAGAAAGAAGTAATCTTTGAGACCTTCTTGCAAGCAAGGAAGAAAAATGAAGGAAACAGAATAATACAACCAAGGCCTAAATATAGCATTGGTCTCTCTCTCTGAACAATATGAACAAGACAATTTATCTGTCAAGGGTACTGATAAGAGAGATGCTGTTTTCCGCTCTTGAATTCTCAATAAGGCTGAGTATGTTGCTTCCATTTAAGGTCAAGTGCCTGAGATGAGCAAATTCCACTATGTGTTAAATAATGGCAGATAAGGAACAAGTCTGCATGCAAATGATTATTTTCAAAGGGCGGCAGTACAGCATGAAAGACCAGAAAACAGAATGGAGCATGCCCACCTAGTCATTATATGCACGTTACAAATGCCGCATTCTTCAAACAATGCCATTAGAAAAGGTGTGGGGAACCTTTGGCTCTCCAGATGTTGCTGAACTAAAACTCTCATTGTCCCTAGTCTTTAGCCATGCTTTCTGGGGCTTATAGGAGTTATAGTTTAGCAACATCTAAGTTTCTCCTCACCTGTATTAGAATGGTAGGGAATTTCTGCTGGCATTTTCAAATGACAATACATTGATTTCAATCTGAAACTGCAGAAGTAGATGGTATTGGCACTATGGTGTCACACAAGGTACAACCTTGTCCCCAGTGCTATTTAACATCTATATGAAGCCACTGGGTGAGGTCATTAGGAATTTTGAGAAAAAGAGTCATCAGTATGTGGACACACAGGTCTCCTTCTCCATAACATCTGAGACAGGGGAGGTTGCACATGTTCTGGACTGTTATGTGGGTGTTGAATTTGGTTCCTTTTCCTGTTGCATTGCAAGACAAATCCATGAGTGTATCTATGTGGAAACATTTCATGGGGTGAAGTTTATTTGGGATGAAGTGTATTCCTTCATAGATCTGTGTGAAGAAGATTTCAGTCTGTAGAAATAGATAGTGATAACCTGTGCATGTGTGTGTGAGGGGGGGGGAGGTTGTTCTCTTCAAAAGATTAACTACAAAATATTAATAACATCACAATTGCCTTGCTGATTCAGACCATGGATACATTCAGCTAAGCACCTTCATCAGTGGCAATTTGAAATTATGAGGACAACAGTCATCTCTTGCTTGCCTCCAGCTTCTGATATGTGCCGAAAATTAGGCTCCATTTAGCTGTCAGGGACAACAGCCATTGATAGACCTCTGTCATGAAATGGTCTAATGCCTTTTAAAGCAACCTAAACTAGTTCCCATTAATGGAAATGGGGCTGTGACACTGAACAATGAGATTAAGAGTAAGGTGCCTACAAGGTCATTCATTTGCATTAGCTTTCATCTAAACCTGACCCCTGACTATATTTTTTCTTAGTTTTAATGTCAGATAGCTGCAACCCATAATCCTTTATGTTTTAAACTGAAATCCAAGAAGCACAGAATAGCAGAGTAAGGCACATTCCATTAATGTTCTTGTTTCACTGCAGTGGCTAAAGAACATAATCTCTGCCCCCAAATCTTACAGCTTTACAACTCTTAAAGGACCAGCACACAAAATGGAGCTACAGTTTTCATGAATTTCTTCACAAGTGTACACAGCCTTTCTATATCATGTCCCCCCCCCTTCTTCTTTGGTCTATTCCTTTTGAACAGGTTATACCCTTCAATTCCTACATTCCAGTCATCAGTCTCATCCCTCCAGGATTCAGTAATGCCTACCAGGTCATATTTACCATCCTGTATTAAAAGCTCCAGTTCATTTTGTAAGATAAGATGTGTTAACTTTCTCTCTGGGCACTTTTGTGTTCAGCAAGAATGTCAAAAAATTCTGACACTTCTTATTAGGTTTATTTCTCCTGATTCATGACAAGGAAGCGAAAGTTGTCATCCAATGCACCATGTGGCTAATGTCATGAAATAAAATGAAATTTCTTACTTATTTATTTTTAAAAGGTGGACCTAGTGCTAGATCCACATTCTACTGAAGCAAAGAACTGAAGCAAAGGCAGAATTGTACTAGAATTTAGAAAGATTGTGTTTCCTAAATTAGGTCATGACTGCTGACATTTTGATTCTGGTGACATGTTGTACTGGAAACATTGTATTGTATTTGGGGATGTAAGTGGCATCCAAATGTATATACTTGATGCCTTATTTATTGCCTATATGGAAGCTTGAATCGGCCATTGTGATATTTTGACCTTTTAGACCGCATCCTTTAAGGGGTAATTTTATGTGGTAGATGAAGATTCAACGTGTCATAGGGAATGTGATCTTATTTTTAGACTATGGAGATAAGGCAGTGACTATTATCAGTACATGAGGTTCATCAGGTCTGATTGCCAAGATGTATGATTGATTTATGGGTCTGCAGGATGAAAGCTATGGAAAGAACAGTGATTTGTATCCCCCTGCTAATAATAGAAGAGGGTAGCCGGCCAAATCTTTGATGTACCTGAGATGATGCCAATGGTTGTCTCCCATGTTCCCAATATATGCCACAGGAGCCTTGTTCAAAAACTCAGGATAAGACCAGAGATCCAGAGTGGTGCTTTGCAACAGCTCCAGGCCAGAGGCTTTAGTCATTTCTATGGGGTTCTCCGACAGCTGCAGAAGCATGAGGTAGAGTACTTTAGGAAGGGTTTTGTTATAATAGTGTTTAACTGCTTTGCACCTTGCTTTATACTTTGTGTAGATTATGCCAGGGGCGTAGAAAGGGGGGTGGAGGGGTGGTCCGCCCCATGTGCCACTCTGGGAGGGGTGACAAGATGGCCCCTGCCTCCCCCCAGCTATCCCCCCCCCATCTCTGTCCACTCTAGGAAGTAAAGCATGTTGTAATTGACAGTAACTATGTAACACATCCCACATTTTTATGCTCAAGACTTACTGCATAATCAATAAAATCTATAATCTTCACTCATAAATGTCCTTATTTCCTTCAAAACAACTGCCCTTGACTGAACTCATGTGTTTGCCATTTTGGCCCTTTATAGCTGGGGTAGGGAACTCAATGCACTCTAGATATTGCTGGACTCCAACTCCCATCAGTCCTAGCTATCAAGAATGATTGGCTATGGAGTCCAATGGCTACCCCTGCTTTACAGACTGGGGGGGGTGACCCTAAGTGACATCCAACAAGCTTTGTGTGTGACAATCCAAACCATTCTATCTGCATACATTTCTGGTTTCCTTCCACTAGCAAACTGGAAGTGTGTGCAGCTGCTGATGGCACAGATGATGCTGCCATAATTACTGTCCAGTCAGAAAATATCTTTTTAACAAAAATGCTAAAAGCCTCGCTCATCAAGTCCTTTCTTTATGTCAAGGAGCCTAATTTTGCAATCAACACTGTTTCAGCCTAAGAATGGTGGGGTGGGGTGGGGGGGAGGAAAGATGAGAGGCCAGAGGAATAGAGCTTTTACAAGGTTACAAGGTTGCCAGGTCAGCTGCATAAATTTCATAAGCCCAAAGCAGTAGGTTTTGACTGAAGTAATTACTTATGGCATTAATTATAGGGACTTGATTTATTAGCAAGCAGACCAAATGCGATGGGATACACATCCGAAGCGTAGGGTTGGAGGGCACTTTGTAGACCACCTGGCCCAAGATCCTGCTCAGTGCAAGTAATTGTCAGGGCGGCTGCTAGGAGCAGATCAGCAACAACTCACAAGGTTCCAGTTACAGGTGGGTAGCCGTGTTGGTCTGCCATAGTCGAAACAAAATAGAAAATTCTTTCCAGTAGCACCTTAGAGACCAACTGAGTTTGTTCTTGGTATGAGCTTTCGTGTGCATGCACACTTCTTCAGATACACCGAAACAGAAGTCACCAGATCCTTAAATATAGTGAGGGAGTGGGGAGGGGTATTACTCAGAAGGGTGGTGGGAATGGGTGATCAGCTGATAGGTGTGGAAAACCTGTTGACGACTCTTAACGGCTGCAATTAGTCTTGCAGGGAAGGGCAAGGGGTGAGATGGCTAAATATAGCTTTGTTATGTATAATGAGATAAGAATCCAATGTCTTTGTTCAGACCAGGTTTCTCCATGGTTTTAAGTTTGGTGATTAGTTGCAATTCAGCCACTTCTCTTTCCACTCACAAGGTGTCAGTGAAGCTAACTCCGTCTTCAAAGAAACAGCTCAGTGAGCACAGCAACTCTTCCTGCCCCAATGAGGCAGTTGTGAGGACTGAAGGGTCCTGCCTTCCCATCGCTCTCTAAGTCTCCTCCTCCTCCAGGTCCTTCCTAAGCAATCTAAGACTCCAACACCTTGTCTGTCTCTGCTCAGGCCTCTTCATACTTCTGTGGGTTCTGGGAGGCCACGGGGGAGGAGAGCTGATCACTGCAGGAGAGACAGAGAGACCTCCTGGCTTCTTCACCAGCCTGACTCTCATCTCTACCTGTTGCCTCCACTACTGCCTCTGATTCTGCCCCAGGCTCTTCCTTCTCACTAAACCTTGTTGCCCCTTCAGCTTCCGACACCTCCTCCTCCCAGCCTGCTTCCTCTTCTCCCTCTGACCACTCATCGTCATCCCACCACCAATCTCCTGGCTCTGAGCCTTCTTCCCCTGGGGGCTTCCCAGCATGTGTCTCCCCTCCTCTGCATCCAGCCAGTCCATGACATCCACCCAACAGATGGCTGTCCAGGCTTTCTTGAATACCTGCAGTGAGGGTGAGCCCATCCCATTGGATAGCTGGTTTCACTGTTAAGTTGCTTTTACTATTAAGAAGTTTCTTCTAACTTTTAAACAAAATCGATCACCATATAACTTAAGCCCATTGGGGAGTATTCAACCACTGTACTCAATCATTGCAAGGATTTCTGCTGGTCCATAGGACCTTTCCCTCCTTTCCTTCTTCTGCACACATCCCTTCCCTGGGTCTTCTCCAGCAAGCTGAGGGAATCCCTAGAACTGATTCAGGGGGAATGACAATCTGAGAATGTTCTTCTGTGCAGAACTTCTCAAGGCTGCCTCCTTCCCCGAGAATCCTCACTTAAGATGCCACTCATAAAAGAGAATCTCAGCTGCTCTTCCTTGAAACTTCCCAATTACTTTTCTTTTCAGAGAAAGAAGAACCATTATCTTGAGTGCGCTCATGGCTTCAGCATGACACTGACTGCTCACATTTTAAACAGTTTTTAGTGCAAGTTGGTTACCACTTCGCTATCGGAACCAAATGTGTCTTCATGCCTCCAACTCTGAAATGTATTTCCTCGGCAACCTGTTACCTGTTCATAACACCAGGGCCCAAATACTTGCTGTGATATTACCACCAGCCAGATTCCCAGGCTTGCATTCAGTGTACTGTGGATCTATCTATCTAGTGCTAGGTCAGAACAGGAAAGCCATCACTTTCAGAGAAGTGTATGTTTCTCTCTCCTACAGAGTTTCTTCACACAAAAGTTTCCACTCCATATACAAGGTACTTCTCTTCACAAATGTACTAAAAAATGTATGCTGCTCCAATGACATTTAGGGTTTCCAGCAGTTTGCATTAGGAATATCAGTTCCAGGTGCAATATTACGTTCCTTGCACCTGCCATTTTATATTACCCATAGGCACAGTGGGCAAATCTCCAAGCTAATTTCTAAAACGATTTCCTCCCAAAATTTGCCTTGGTGTCTCAGAGAGAGAGAAGGTTAAAGCTGCTGGTCAAATCTCCTAGGCAGATGCAAATACAACTATGATAAAGGATATGTAACACAATTTGAGGAATTAAAATGAATGTGTGTACATGTACACACACAAAAACACACACACACACCCTGAACATTTAACACAATCAAATGAAGATTTCCAAGTCAAGGAAATCTCTCAAACCTAGAAATTCATGAGAATTTCTAGGTTTGAGAGAAGCAACCAAATATATTTCCTTGATTTCTAAATTGTGTATGTCTCAATATGCTTCCAAGTTAGTAGTTAGCAGTGCTATTTTAAAATTTGGATTATGATTATTATTATTATATACATTCAACAGCATAATTCTTATATTATTTCATTTCATAAAATTTATATACCACTTGATTGTAAAAGAAACTTCAAAGTGGTTTTAAAAAAAGAATACAGTGGTACCTCAGTTTTTGAACAGCTTGGTTCTCGAACAACTTGGAAGTTGAACAACGCAAACCCGGAAGTAGGTGTTCTGGTTTGTGAACTTTTTTCGAAATCTGAATGTGTCCGTTTTGAGTGTTACACTTCCTTTTTCAGTGCCACACTTCCATTTTGAGTGGCCCTGTTCCTGCTTGCATGGGAGTAGGAGCTGGATGGGGCAGCTCAGCTGGGGAGCGCTAAGCTTCAGCTTCCCATGCAAGCAGGAGCTGGGTGGGGATCTCTCAGCTGGGAAGCGGAGGCTTAGTGCTCCCCAGCTGAGCGTTCAAAATTAAAACTGAAACTATCCAGAAATCCACAAAACCAACAAACTTGCAACTCTTGAAAAAGCAGCAACACAACAAATTCGAAAAAGCAAACCAACTGCAAATGAATCAAAATCACAAGAAGACATAAAACAACACTGAACCTAACTGTGACCCTAACACTAATTCTAATCCTTACCCTAACACTAACCCAATCCTAAAATTAACCCTAACCCTAACCCAGAAATGGTCTCATTAGTTAGGAAAATTCGTGTTAAATTGCTGTTTTAGGAGTTGTTTTTAAAAGTCTGGAACAGATTAATCCATTTTGCATTACTTTCTATGGGAAAACGTGCCTTGGTTTTGGAATGCTCTGGTTTTGGAACGGGCTTCTGGAACGGATAGATTTGAGAACCAAGATACCACTGTAAAACAATGACATTATCAGTAAAAAAAGAAGAAGTTTAAAACATTCAGAAATAATTAAAATCAACAATAAACTGAAAACCAGGTTCGAACACATGCCAGCCTTCTACAAATCTGGTATAACACAACGTTATCAAAAAAATATACAAATCCATACAAAATCATAAAACCAACAATGTAAAAGAAATATAAAAAAGCAAAACATCAAAATAGCAAAGAACCAAAATTGTCATTCTAGCAAACTGAGCCTATATTTTCTTGTTTCACGAGGCTCTCTGCCACTGTTGCTCATGTAAATCATTCCACAGGATGACATGCCATTCACCTCCTTTCAAGGAAGAACATTTGCATAGAACAATTTCACAGTCAATTTCTTACTTGTCTATCAAGCCCTCTCAACTACATCTGCAATATCAGAATTCCAGATTCTCGTCCTATCAGCACGCTGACCACCAGCCATGATAAATGAGAGCTGAGGTGCTATTTTTGTTTTGTTTTGTTTTTGAGCTGTCTTCATATTTTTTCCCAAGCCTATGCTAACCACTGACACTTTAGACACAAATGGATTCATTAGAGTAATTAAGCGATGCACTGGTGATTCCAGGTTTGATGGCTCCAATCTGAACGAGAGGGCAGGGGTTAAAGGCAAAGCAAAGAGTGCACAGTGCATGAAAATAATCAGCTTCCCTGAAAGATTCAGCAGTGGGATTTCAGCCTCAAGCTGAAATTATGGAGCTCCTCCATAATTACTTCAACTTGCTTTCACAACTATATACACTTGAAAGATTGGCTTGGGTATAAAAAGGCTAAGTTTAGTCTATTTAAAGAGGCTTCATTCCTAAATTTACTTGCCTGCAATTCTAATGGAGCATACTTATAAATAACTTTGGAACACTTCTATCCACATTGAGCAAGATATTCTCTTACTCATTTTGATCCCTTTTGCTTTCCTCAGCATCTGTCTTAGCTGACAGGATGACCCATCCTGCCATGGTACAAGGGCTGGGTTGGAACTAGCAATGGTCCAGAGTTCATGTGCAAACTTGTTGGAATTTATTGCCAGAGAAATGCTGCTTCGTGTTCAAGAGGATTCCCCCCTTCTGTTTCCTTATTACATCATAATGACTGCTGATTTAGAAAGAACACGTGTAATCATTCACATGTTTCTATATTGGAAGTGAAAATGATCTGGAATGTGGTGAGATCAGAGCAATACAGACTATAGGATATGAATCTACATGAACCTGGGTAGCTTTCCATATGAACCTACCTGGACCCTGAGATCACCTTGTGGGGCCCTCCTTCGTGTGCCTCCTCCTCGAGAGGTCCGGAGGGTGGCAACACGAGAACGGGCCTTCTCTGCAGTGGCTCCCCATCTGTGGAATGCTCTCCCCAGGGATGTTCACCTGGCGCCTTCACTATACACCTTTAGGCGCCAGGCAAAAACATTCCTTTTTAACTAGGTCTTTGATTGACCTGATTGACACCCTATACCTATACCCTTTGAAAATGTGGCTGTTTTGGGGGGAGCTGTTATTGGGTTAATGTTTTTATTTTCATTTTATATATTATGATCTTTTCTGTTAACTGCCCTGAGACCTCTGGGTATAGGGCGGTATATAAATTCAATAAATAAAAAATAAATAGGAACCTGCCCTTTTGCATGGTAACAGCAATCCGCCAGAACTGTCGGTGTCTGGGAAGAACACTTGCTGGCAGAAAGCACCCAAGCTCAGCAAAAGCCACAAACATATCTCTGTGGCATTCATATCAACGCCACCACTGCCAGTGACCCCTGACCCTGCTCACCAGGTGCACATGCCCAGCCAATCACCACAACAAGCCCACACCAGAGCAAGAATGTAAGCAACAGGCATGGACTAGGGGTGGAGGAGATAGTGGGTTCGGTTCACATTTAAAAGAGAACCCACACTCAAAAGTAGAGTTTTGTTAACTGGTGAAAACTCCGGGAGAAACAAAATTCTGTAGAAGCAATCTTGGCATATAAAGTACAAGTGCTGAAATTATTTAAATCTGAGAAGAGTACCTGCCATGCAACAATATATGAAGACAAACCCTTTTCTAGAGGTCTTACCCTTTGGGAAGACACTTAAACCTGTTTCGTATAAAGTTGGTTGCATAAGATTTTCAATTTCGTAAAGGAAAACTTTCAGCAACTTTGTCAAGAAGACAAAATGGACTATGAACACACCAGGGTCACATGAATGCATGCTTGGACTGGTTTGGACTTACGCCTCCCATGCCTCAGAAATGTAAGGCTCTCCTTTTATAGGCTGGTTGAGTTACATTCTGGGGGCACTCTTATATGAATAAATTGTAAGCAGCAAAACATTTTGCTGCCTATTCAAATATAACCCAGTTTAGATCATTAGAGCTACATGTGTTCTGTCAAGATAATAAAAAAGAATGGTTGACTGCAGATAAGATTACCTATCCGTTTTATTTACAATGGGCTCATCGGAGCAGTGCTGAGACACAGCCATCCTGTCCAGCCACCACTGCCACCCCCACCCCCAATGCACAAAGGTGACTTTAAAATGAGGGAAGCATTGTTAGGAACATAAAAGACAATTTTGTGCATTTTGACACGAATAAGGAAATGTGGGAATGTTTTGGGATGCAGGAGAGGATGTATTGTTTAAGATATCCTATTCCAACTTGTGTTTACAAGTCCCAGAAATTAGCAGAGTTCTCATTCCCCTTTTTAAACACACACAGCGGATAGCTTGCTCAGGTTCACTAAAACCTTTGTAATAAATGTCCTGGTATTTCCCCCTTTAATCTCTCTCAAAATAAGACACTACACAGTCTTCTATAAAAGCATAAAAAGAGTTTACTTACATAGATCATTCTGTTCACAAAATGATCCCAGAAGGCAGACTTAAACTTAGTAAAAGTTACATTTACTCAGGAGACTGTTCCATAAGGGAAAACAGCTCCTTTGTCCTCTCTTGGTTGGAAAGCAAGAGAGCATCTTAGCAATGCAGCTTCTTTGAGATCGTGGTCCAAAAGAGGAAGATGGAGTCTGGTCCCTGTAGTTTTGTGTTAACCTGCCCAGGTTAGACCACACCCATCTCCAGCTACACAGAGGAAGTCCATCTAAGATGCCTTTTGTGTCCACTCTAGCAATGTTGTGTTTGTCTGCTCCTGTGTTTTACATCCTACAGGAAATAATTCATGAAGCCATTGGAGAGATGACTTCTGACTGTGAGATGGTGAGATGAGGGAGGGATATCCACACAGTTGCTCCTGAGCATCCCCTCTGGTGTGGTTTATTGCACACAAATATGTATATTAGGCAGAAATGCTTTGGCAAAATGTGTCTGTTAAGGTTAAATTCATGGATGAATGTTTGTACTTACTCTATATAACTGACTAACTAACTAACTAACTAACTAACTAACTAACTAACTAACTACAGGTAGGTAGCCGTGTTGGTCTTCTGTTTCAGTGTATCTGAAGAAGTGTGCATGCACACGAAAGCTCATACCAAGAACAAACTTAGTTGGTATCCAAGGTGCTACTGGAAGGAATTTTTTATTTTTTATTTTGTTTTAACTAACTAACTAACTAACTAACTAACTAACTAACTAATGTAGAAATGTGGATAGTTGCACTTAAGAATGGGTGGTGGAGGAAAAATGATATACAGTGGTACTTCAGGTCACAAACATGAAGTAGTATCTCGGGTTGTGAACTTTGCCCCAGAATGAGAATGGAAATCGCATGTTGGCGGTGCGGCGGCAGCAGAAGGCCCCATTAGCGAAAGCACGCCTCAGGTTAAGAATGGTTTCAGGTTAAGAACGGACCTCAGGAACGAATTAACCCAAGGTACCACAGTACTGAGAAAAATGGATAGATGCCCCCATCCCTCGCTATGGCCCTCATGTCCTGTTGGGCTCCTGGTTGGCCTTTGGAGAGCTGCTGCCAGTCAGTGTGTACTGTGTGCTACCTGGACCAGTGTCTGGCTCAGTAGAAATCAGCTTCCTGGGTTCTTATTAGAGAGAAAGGCCATCTTGCAGCACTGCACAATGCAACATACAGAACAGTAGGGGGGGAAAGCCAGAGGCAACTGGCACATTAGAAAAACTGCCCTAAATAAAAGAAATAATGCATCTGTAAATACACTGCCCAATTTGTTGTTACGTCCACCACACATCTCTGAGGGCTGAGAACTCCCAAGGTCCAGAGGTTACCGAGGCTTGGTTTCCTATGGAAGAAGGTTACTGTACGTACATACAAGTTTAGTGTAGATAGAGGCACCGTTTGAAAACTCCATCAGAGAAACACTGACCAATGTTTTTGCATTAGATCTCTAGAAAGGGAGGCAGGACCCTAAGATACAGTATTTACAGAGCTCAGCTCAGCTCTCTCTGTGGTGGAATCTATGCACATATAAATAACGTTCTGAAAATGCATTGAATTTTCCATAAGGCTCACTTATATTGCACTTTAAACACACTTTAAACATTTTATTTGCAGCTGTGTGTCATTCTCAGTCTTTGCTTCACTCAAAACTGCACTCTGTTATTTATTTTCTTTAGAGACACTGCCACGGCACTGTCAGGACAGAAATGTCCAGAGTGAGGTTATAACCAGAAAATAAGAGGTTATAATCGGTAAAAGATGGCTATTTTAGAACTCACAGCACTGTAGAATCACCATAAATGCTATTTCATGAAGTAAACGAAGCCATTTTCTTTGTAATACTTTGCCCTCTTTCCATTTCATAAGACTCTGTGCTATACTTGGAGCTGGCATTTGAGCATTCAGACTGAGATTTGTAAGCAGCCTTTGGGCATCTGTTTACATCACAGGAACTCACACAGCCATTGCACCATCCATGGGAAGATGAAAGGGAGGCATTCTGCTTGGCACAGCAAGGGGGTGTTCAGCAACATCACCACATAATTCTTGGGATTGAATTTTGTGTGTGGCGAAAACATGCTCTCAGGAACAAATTTGGATATCAGTCCTGAACCTGAGTAGGGATGGAAATCAAGCAGGCACAAACCCCTTGGAATCCCATGGGGGTAAGGAAGGGAATATGGTCAGTGTTAATCGATACTTGCAGTGCTGGAAATTAACTCTGCCAGGCACAACAATGAAGAGATTAAAATAATCCTATCTGCAGGCACACAAAGACACTAGAAAACAATCCTGACACAGTTGTTTGATCACATTTACCATGTGACCAGAAAGCAATTTTATGCCAAATTAAATTACAGCTTTAAAGTGTTCGGGAAACTTCAGTTTCACTTATGATTAATGCCTTTGGTGTATCTGTTCAGCTCAAATTATTTGAAGGCTGGATATGTTTTTTGTTTGAACATGTTCTTTACTTCTTGTATGATACAAATATAGTTAAAAGGATCTCACATAGTACAGTTGGGAAAAGCCCCTCTTCCCAATATCCCGGAGATATCCTGGTTTCAGTCAGAGTAGACAATAGTACTCTGCTTCTGGGTGGATTCAGCTTCATAAATGCCATCCAGCTATTTCCTGCTTTATTTTCTTAAAGCCCCTCTTTCTTGCTGAATTCCCAATTCTTCTGCTAAATTGACACATACCATTTATATGACAGCTTGTGCTGGCATGAAAGCAAAAAAAAAGAAGCATTTCCAGCTGGCACCAGGGCAAAGGCAGCGCTACTCCCTTCTCATTCCAGGAGGTTTACCATTGCTGGAGAGGGAATCATAGAATCATAGAGTTGGGAGGAACCCTGAGGGTCATTTAGTCCAACTCCCTGCAATGCAGGAATCTCAGCTAAAGCATCCATGACAGGTGGCCATCCAACCTCCGCTTAAAAACCTCCAAGGAAGGTTTTTTTGGCATAGGTGTGCACTGTAAGTGATTTACTTCATCTAAGTTATGGCGATGATTTATGCTTACAAATTAAAGCTGAAGAAGCTCCCTCCTCCACCCCCCCCCCCAAGGAAGCACATCTCCATGGCCTGAGGAGAGAATCAGAGGGCTTTACCTTTGGGATATCTTCTCTAAGGGAGTTTGACTGGTACCAACACAACCATCTTTTTGATGCTAGGCCAAGACAATTCTATTTCCTCATGCATTTTGAACTGTTTGGCCCAGTTTGCCTTTTAGTTTCAGCATTTGTTGCCTCAATTTTACTGTTGTATTAAAGAAGCTGGTTTTATTAAAAACCCATACCAGATTCCTTGTTTTCTAGATGCAAGTCCTTCCCAGACTGCAGCGCTAGACCTATGAAGCTGGGAACATAGTGGGACTTACTTCTCAGTAGACAATGGCACACATGCTGCCACCAGTGGTGTTGCAAGGGGGGGGTGGGGGGCGGTGCACCCCGGGTGCCATGTCTGAGGGGTGACAAGAAGGCACCTCGTGGGTGCTCGCCCCGCTGCCCCTGGGCGTGGCGGTGCCGGCAGCCATCGCACCACCGCAGCTGCATATGGAGAATCCTCCATTCATGTCTGCAGCCGCTAGCAGAGGATCCCGCCACCATCCATATGGTGTTCGAGTGGCTCCAGCGGCAAACTGCTACATACAACGCATGCACAGTGTCACACGCATGTGCTGTACGTAGCGATGCCGCACATGTGCCCTACGTAGCAATGCTACGCATGCGTAGTACATAGCAATGTCACACATGCATTTTATGTAGCGGTGCAATGTGTGCACCTGGTGGTTTGTCCTGCCCCGGGTGTCAGTTAGCCTTCGTTCACCCCTGGCTGCCACTTCCCTTAAAGGGAGGCCCAGTGGAGAATCCAACTTATGCTAGTCACGTCTGGGTAGTTCCACATTTTCTTTCCGCTTTAAAACTACCTAAGACTGGGCAAGGAAGAAATTCAAGATGTGCAGCGTTTATGGTTGTCCGAGAGCTGCAAAAGTCCTCTATGTGAACTCCTGACTTTTTACAGGCAGCCAGAATCCAAGGAGGTATATCCCCCAGTAAGTCTCCTTAAATTAAAGCATGGGTGAGTGGCAAAACCAGAATGGGGGAAGCCAGATCTTCTGCCAGGGTTAATGCTCATCAACTCCAGAGTTCCCAGTCAGAGACCATTTTGGCATATGAGCAGTATATAAATTAAATAATAAGAATAATTTAAAGACCAGAGTGGGTGATATTGCATTAAAAATAAAATGAACCACAACCCCCACTGATTTCTGCATTTCTAAGTTGATTTTCAGCACTTAACTTGATGGCCAGCATCTTTCTCTGTTCAACAGGGTGTATGGACCAGCAATTGCTGAATGAGTTGGTTTTTTGTTTTTGTTTGAGCTTAACAACATATTCTGATACAGACTTCTTTCTCTCCCTTCAGTCTGTTACAGAATTTAGAATGGGAATGCTTATTAGCACTGATGGGCAGTGTACACATTTTTAGAAATAAATAAATCTAAAATAATTTTTCACTTTAATGTATGGTGTTTCATTTAGACCTTTTGTAGGTCTGATAAGCTTTTGCCTCCAGGCTTCTGAGGTTGCAACAAGCACCTTTAAGAGGGGGTATGTTTTATTGCCAACAAACACCAAAGAAAATTGCCTTCTGTTTGTTCTGATTTGTGATCTCATTTGCTAGAAAATAGTGGCCTAATATTTCCAGTATACTTCTGTCACCCTCTTTTTCTGACTCAAATGCCATTCCACCTTCAACATGCCACAGTCAGGTTTTCCAGATGCTGTTTTTGTGTAGGTTCCCTTTTGTAGCACAAATCGAACTGTTACTCAACTTTCATTGTGGGCCAACAAACATGCCTGCTTTATTGCTGGGCAGAAAATAGAAGAGAGGAGGGTGGTATAGTCCTAAGGGTGATACCTCAGTCTCGTCCATAACAGTACAATGTTCTAGATTGTTTGTTGTTTGTTTGTTTGTTTGTGTTTGTTAAATTCTGCATGCTTCTCTTCAGCTGTGCTACCAGGGCAGTTTACATGAGAACAATAACAATAATAAGATGCAAGCAAATTAAAACCCACAGAACCAGATATCTAATGAAAAGTAGCAGCAAAAAAAAAACACACAAAAAAAACAAAAAAAACAGCTAGAATGTAAAAAGCCAGGAACTTGAAAAAAACATTGTTCCCTGGCAGACAATCACAGATAGAATCTTAGAGTTGGAAAGGACCCCAAGGGTCATCTAGTCCAACCCCCTGCGATGCAGGAAGCTCAGCTAAAGCATGATATTAGCATTTGCTGGGAAGGCTGGCACTACTGAGAATCATTTTCTGTAGTTGTTACCTGCCAATGCTCCCCTGGTCTATGGATGGCTCAGATGACAGGGGCACCTGAAAGGGAACTGCTAAAGATCATTTCAGTACATGAGCAGGAATATGCATTTTTTCAGAAACCTGGGTCTCGAGCCATATATAGAGCTTCAAATGCAAGCATGCTTGGAACACAGACTGGAAGCAAGAGAACATCTTGCAGTGAAAATATTTGAGAGCCTATGTGTTGTAGAGGTTAGAGCAGGGGTCTCTGTCCTTGTATGGGAAGCCAATAAACTGTAGTGGGCACCACCGTGGCCTCTTCCTCATATGTATGTTGTGGGAGAGTTGTCTCAGCCATTCTGAGGTAAAATTGCTTCCTAAATGGTTAAGTAAAAATCCAAAACTTTAGTGACTTTGAGTAAATACTTTGAGTCAACGGTCCCATTCAAATAACAGCAGCATGTGAACGATTTAAATGCAGCAATACCCTCTTTTTTGTGGTGGCGGCGGAAGGGGGGGAGGGTAAGAAACTATCATAAGAAAAATTTAGTCTTTTCAGTTCATTTGTTGGTTTCCCCCTTTAAAAATGCTCTTTCTAAGATCCTGGCCAGAAGCATGTCCTGGTTGAGCAGAAGCGCTGCTTGCTTCCGTACAGAGGACTCAGATTTAATGTGGTATGAAAGACACTGGGCACCACGAAGAAAAAACGCGCTCTATTCTTGTCAGCATAATTTTGCCCTTGGAGTCTGTGCTCTAGAAGAACACAGATCATGTGAAGCAAATATGTTTCCTAGCAACTGGAAGTGAACAGACCTGTTTAGAGAAGCGAAGGCTGGCAAAGGAGGAATTAAGATGCTCTGAGCCAAAATTTCCTCAGTGTTATGCTTTCTCCTTAAAAACAAGGAAGTGCCTTGCTAAACAGCATATCTGAAATGTGTGATAGTTGTGGTTGTTTTGCGAGACAGGTGACCTTTTCTTGGGCCTGGAAAACTCTAGAAGACAATTACCCTCACACCGAGCGGAGAAGTCATACAAATGGACACAGAAACTGTCAGTGCAATTTATTTATTTATTTCGTAAAATTTGTATTCTGCTTCATTGTAAAAAACAAAACAAAAACAAAACCTTAAACCAGTTTACAACAACAACAAAATCACAACAAATTACAACTGTAATTGTAGGTGTTTCCATGTCACCTCCAGGTCAGTCTTCTATGGCAAACCCAATCTGTTTGTGCATCTCTCCATCATTCATTGTTTGAACGCAGAACAGAAATGCCACAGATGTAAACTCGATCCTTTTTTCGTGACTCTTCCCTTCCTGCTTGCTTTTCCTTCCTTCTCCACAGGCATCCCTCAAACAGCGTAGCTAAAATGTCACTATTCAACGCTCACAACCAAATGCTGCAAAATCTACATTTCTCTCCCATGTACTAGCTACCAGTGGCATATAGGTGACATCATAGATAACACCCCTTTCATTTTCTTGGTCAATTTGCATCCAGGCCATTCAAAAAAGGGTCGGCAGCAAAGCTCAAGAACACAGCAAGGAGCAACGAAAGATTTTATTCATAAAGGCTTAAACACAGGGCACACATTTTACAGATCAGACCCTCTTAAATTGAAATTTACCGGTAAGTACAGTGCAACATTATTAATCTAAGGCTGAAATCCTGTGCACTCTTATTTAGGAGTAAGCTCCACTGAACACAATGAGACTTACATCTGACCAAACATGCACATTTTATTAGTATATTTTCATTTTCATTTACTTATTTATTTTCATTTTATTTATTGAATTTATATACCGCCCTATACCCAGAGGTCTCAGGGCGGTTAACAGAATAAAATCAAAATATAAAACCACAAAATACATAATCAGAATAAAAACAACCACCCAATGACACCCCCCACCACATTTTAAAAGGACATAGGATTTTTGACATTAATAAACCACCCAATCATCCAAATGCTTTGGCCAGGTCACAGATTCAATCAACTCATTGAAGCTCATTTCTAAGTAATCGTGCACAGGACTGTGCTGTCAATATAGTTACTGCGGAATAAGCCATTGGACTCAATTCTAAGTAAACATGCTTAGAACTCTGCTGCATGCAATTTAATTATGTCAACCTCAATGTTGCAAACCATTACCTTGTTGAATGAAATATCTTGTATTATGGATAATAATCAGGAACCAGCATAGATATTCGGTGTTCAAGACAGGTGAGCAAACTTGCCCGACCTGTGCTGCCCCACCAACTACTGTGTTACATTAGGTTTTGATTGTAAATGCATCGAGACATACGTAAGGTAGTTAATTAATCAATAAGCAAAGTCTCTGTGAAACATTCCATCCTGTCTGACTTCTCTCTCAGAGAGAGAGAGAGAGAGAAAGAGAGAAATCAACCCCCAGCCTTTCCATCTTCCTAGCAAAATGCTTTTTGTTCTGTCCTCAAGAAGGTAGGAGATTAAAAAATTGAGACCTTATGCTGATTAGCTTGAGTTTCCTTTAGAGAAAGGGAAGTCAACCCAGTTTGTCTGACTATTCAGTGTAACGCCAATTTGGGGGTCTTGGTTTCTTCCACCAATGAGCAAAATCCTCCCTGTTGCCTTCTTATGGGCTAAAGCCAAGCTTATAAGAGGGTTTTCTTAGTGGGGCATACAGGGACTTTTAAAACCCAGCTGGATGTGCACATGGAAGCAAACGGAGGAGTTGATTCCTTGACAAAGGCCAACACAATGGGCCATCATCTTCAGCAGATCAATCTACCTGCATGAAGCTGCAAAACCAGCGCTTAACATTTGAACAAATACGAATGACAGCTGGCGACCTGGCTGAGGAGTTCTGAAAGCTTTGAAGAGAAGTTGATGGCATCAGGGCTATTAGCCTGCTAAAGGCTGAACACAAGGGGATGGAAATTAGTCCAAAGATTAGAACAGCTATTCTTTTCACACAAAAGTCGGCGGAGTCCTACTGGAAATTATTATAGTAAATTCTTTTCTGGAAACCTGCTCCCATTAGACATTTTTAACCTACATGAGCCTGTTTTCAGCATTTCCCACCAGCTTTGACTATGTATAATAACTGAGAACTGCTGTGCAAAATATCAGTGATTATTCTGTGAACACTTTAAAGGCCTCAGCTCAAAAGAGGCTTAAGAACCTCAAGCTAGTCAATAAATATAATTGCCTTTGATCTGCAAATGCTCTCAGTTGTATCTGTGCCATTATTTAAGAAAAAGGTGGGAGAGCAATGAACATGCCACCCCAACCTTTACTTCTTGGTGACAAAATGGAGGCAAAGGGGGAAGAGTCAACAGTAGTCAGACATATTGCCAGTTCCCAGGGATTAAGCAGGAAGTTCCACTGGCAGGGCTGACAACTACTTAACCCTTTAGAGTTTTGCACTTATGCAGAAATTTAAAAGCACAGGAGCCTAAAACATGTTATCTTGGGGGGTGGGGGTGGGTGGAAGCTTTACAGTCCCAAAGTGAAATGCCTGCAGAATACTCTCTCTCTCTCTCTCTCTCTCTCTCTCTCTCTCTCTCTCTCTCTCTCTCTCACACACACACACACACACACACAGTGCTTCATGTTGAAAGTGCTTCATGTTGGCTAGATTCTGCCCCCAGAATTCAGTGTACACCAGGATGCTTTTATCTGCAGATGCATAGTGCAGATCTAACTTGCAGCAGTGGCCTAATTAAAGACTAGAAGATGTGGGAATAATTTTTGCCCAATCCCATCACGTATGGGAGGGCTTGCTAATCACCCAATACCACTTCAGCCAGGTTTCCTCTTGTCCCTGTTTTATGATCACTCCAAACTGGCCCATTCATTTTTTCATGGGAAACCCTTGATCTAAATATATTCAGAAAATGTGAAATAGGTTTTTTTTAAAAAAATCCTGCTTCAATAAATTTAATATGTATATCAGTATATGGCAATTATATTACATTACTTGCAGGACCTTATGGATAAAATTCACAGTATATTTCAGTTTTTAAAAATACTGGAAATGAATCTGCTATTGGCAGTAGTACAACCCAGTTTTAGGCAGAGAGCTTGTGAGGGCAATGGTAACTTGAAAGGCTCCAGTAAAACCCATCAAAACCTGTAATTGTCTAATACCTGAAATACTGTGAACTATATCTTTCAGGTCACAATGTCAAATCAAGCATGATTTTTCTGAGAAGTCCTAAGTCTTGCATTTTACATGTTTTCATTTATAGGAAAAGATCTTGATTTCTGGATCATAAAGCAGAAAATCACACATATGTCACATGGAGTGCCTTGCTGGAAATCTCCCCCTCTTGAAGCTTCCTCAATACTACTTACTACTACTATTAATGTGTAGCTTAGCCCTTCATTTTTCAGATTCTAAGGCTGACTGAACCTTCCCTACCTCCATTTTATGATGATGGCAAAGAAGTAGGAAAAAGCAGATGAATGCATTGCTGCATTAATCTGTTTTGACGTTTCTTCAGCGGATTTTGTTGGATGCAGACACCTTTGACTGGGTCAGCATTCTGTCAGCTACAGCTAATCATTGCCGTAGTATTAGCATTTCTGCAGAGCTAACCTACCCTCTCTCAAGCTGCTCCAGTTTTCATACAGAAAAAAATACGTGCAGAATTAAGCAGGAGGGAGAAAATGGACTATTGGGCAGATTAGTTTTGAGTCAATATGGAGTCCGTAGGCTGAACTGGAGAACAGGTGTGTTGGGAATTTGTAGTCCCTGCACTACACGATTCTGATTTTGTTCTCCTTTATTACCCCCCATGGCCAAAACAGCCTCCCTCTCTTCATTTTCTCTTTCCTCAGATGTTGTTTTATACTTTGCACTCTTTCCTTTATGGCTCCTATTCTTTCTTCTTTGGCTTCGTGCCCCTTTCCCCCATATTTCCTGCCTGTATGTTTTATCCCCTCTTTATTTAACAAGACAATGAAATTATCAGTTTAAAACTGTTAAGAACAACTATTTAAAACACTCAGTATTAATTTTCTACCCACTTCCTCCAGTGATATTATCCATTGTTTGCATACCCTCCAGATGTTACTGGACTACAAGTCCTATCATGCATAACCATTGGACATACAGACTGGGGATGATGGGAATCCAACATCACCTGAATGTCCACATGTTTTTAATCCCTATCCTGTTCTCTCATTTCCTGCTTCCTTTGTGTTTATTTTCACCTGCTTCACAGTTCTGGTGTCAAAGGTATTGTAGTTGTTTCAGGTTTCCTTGTAGATGATTGATAGAAAATGCCTAAGTAGAGAGTCCTTACCTCTGGAAAGTCAACCAGCAGAGCTTCTGATTAAGAGCTTTTGGGGGCTCATTATACTAAGAAGGTGGGTGGCAACTGGGTAGTATTTAAATATAAACATTTGGTTAGTTTTTCTCTTGTTTGAGGAACAGGGTTGCCAGGAAAACCCAGCATTAAGCTAAAAGCTAATGCTGAAATTTAAAAACACAATTTTCAGTTCCTGTTCATGTAATGTTGTGAAAGAAGAAACAGCCTAGCTAGCTTCAGAAAACTCATTTTGCATTTGTGGCTCATTTCTAGAGCGGGACATATTCATCAAACACTTATTAATATCTTGTTCAATTCCTTTAAACTCTGTGAAGTCAGTCACTTTTTTATTATTACACAGGTTTGAGCTGAATTAAAGTGATTTGCCCAAGACCACTGAGTAACTGACAAAGGTGAGTTTTGACCTCCAGAATCTTAATAGGAGGCAGCAGGGTAGGAGAGTGGAGCTTATCTGTCCTCCCAGTAGCAGAGTTGCTGCTGCTGCTGCTGCTGCTGCTTATGGGGAGGAAGAGAGGTAGGAACAAGGTTGCAGGGAGCCTGTGCTGTGCAAATGCACTTGCAAAGCAAAGTGTTCCTGCTGGTGCACCTGCACAGCATCAACTCCCTACTCCCTTGCCCCCAATTGCTGCCAGGAGGTCAGGAAAGCTCCACCACACCACCCTGTCATCCTTGACTGTGTTCAGGACACCTTTTTTTTTTTTGCTAACGGGAGAGGGGAAAATAAGATATTTCAACTCTGGTTCAGCTGTAGTGTGCAAAAATAACTGGATCTAGTATTTGATAACTCTGGATATAAAACTCATTGCTAGTGGAAACAAACAAACAAAAAATCCTTCCAGTAGCACCTTAGAGACCAACTAAGTTTGTTATTGGTATGAGCTCTCGTGTGCACGCACACTTCTTCAGATACTCATTGCTAGTGGTTCTCCTCTGAAGAGGGTGAGAGAGTTTGCTGCTTGAGTGACTGTCTCCTCCCACTCTCCCTCACAGGGAATAATTGTTAGTGTCCTGGGTGTGGGGCATGAGCCCATTAGTACTACAGAGATGTGTACAGTCTGCTGTTCTTGTATGCTTGGCAGTGATCCATAGGAAGGATATGAATATGCAGAGAGTGTGTGGGGCATTTAATATTGGTGAGTGTGTTTGCTCCTCTCTTGCAATTGCTATCTATTTAGTATCTGTTTCTCTGCATGGCAGTTACAGTAACTGCATTCTAATACGCTTGTTTTTTTCTGGACTCTGGAAAAAGATCTATTAAAATTAATTAAAATACCTATAAACTAAATATCCAGGTTATTAACATCCTCTATGTGTGACTCCTGATAAGTGCAAGACCATAGTGCCACTCCCTGCCTCCAAAATATGTGATTATTTACTTTGGATTTTTTGTGTGTGTGGTGGGGTTGGAGAAGGATTAGAGAAAGATGAGGGTTTGTTATTTTATTTCCAGCAATTAGAGTTGGCAGTATTTCATGTGGCAGTTCCTTGGTCACCTGCAAAACAAGTGGAAGACACGGCAGAAACATCAGAGAATATATTGTCCTTCCATAGAAAAGGTTCATTTTTGCAATGTTATTCAGTAATGCTGGACTAATGCTGGTGCAACCATCTATGGGAATTTTGCCGCTGACTGAGCACGCTTTAGGCAGTGAAGCAACCACTTTTCCAGCAAACACATTTCTGGTGTTTTGTTTTTCAATATGCAGCTGGTGCCTAAGCTCTCAAATTTGTTCCAGCTGCAGTGCTCATGTGACATGGCTATTAGCTTGATTGGTAGGCAAAGTGAGATGTTTTAAGGACAGTTTAATGCAATAAATTATTGTGTTACCGGCTGAGTTTAAAAATACTTTTGAGCGAAACAAATGTTTATGGAGCTCTGAAAAGGGCCACTATGATAAATAACCTCCTTTCCAGATTGGTTTCCAGAATGTACTTAGCCACGGTTCCTGTTAGTTTCTGGTTGCTGAGATTGTTACACTCAAGAATCTGGCTTTTTATTTATTTATTCAAAAAGTTGCGTAAAAGGAACTAGAAACTTCCATTGTCTCTGTAAGTGGGAAGAACTCAGCATATAGAAGGTGTATCCTCATCTCATCTGGTGACCTCCAGATGTTGTTGAGCTCCGGTATGGCCAGTTAGCTGAGATGATGGATGTTGTAGTCCAACAACATATGGAGGGCATCAAGTTTGAAAAAGCTGGTGCAATCAAACGCTAAAGCATTATTTCATGAGCAGGACATGAAGAACTAAATAGATTTGATGGGAGATGCATTGAAGATTGTCATGTTGTTGTTGTTGTTGTTGTTGTTGTTGTTGTTGTTGTTCTGTCGTTCAGTCGTGTCCAACTCTTTGTGACCCCATGGACCAGAGCACGCCAGGCACGCCTATCTTTCACTGCCTCATAGACTAGACGAAAGCTTCAACAGCAATATCTCAGGTGCAAGGCGACTTGGGAAACATGTTTCACCAGGACCCCCCCCCCCCCTATATAATATACCACCCTTCATCAAAATAGCACCCCAATGGAGGGAGAGATGATGGTGATATCCTGTGTGTGTGTGTGTGTGTGTGTGTGTGTGTGTGTTTACAAATCAGCACTCTTACAGGGCTAGCTCAGCTGAAGGACTGCAGGAGCGGGTGTTTAATCCATTTTCTCCTGTGGCCTTTCCTCGATATAAATTCTCCTTCCTCTAAATGCAGATCTGAGGCTAGACAATTGTGCTTCCCTTTGCATATTCATCATACTCTGCATAAATGAAAGTGATGACATAAGAACAACTGGTGAGCAGGGTTGCATCTACTGTAAAAACTGAGCAGACAGATAGGAGAAGGAAGATGAATGACATGACATGAAAGTTTGAATGGAGAACGCCTACATCCTGCTGCTCAGTTGAGTGGTAGGGTCCCTGCAGACTCTGATTCACCGTTTCAGAAACCCGTATTTCAGTGATTGTGTTCAGTCCCAGTCTGATGATTGATCTTGAGCTGCCAATGCATTTTAGGTATACAACATGATAGCATAACTGGAAGTGGGTTTGTGTGTAGAAGATCTCAGGTTCAATCCCTGATGTCTCTTGGCAGTATATACTGGGCTAGTTGGACACGTAGACCTGGTTCAAACATGACACTAAGCCTTAGTTCATCAACCATGGTTTAATTTGATCATCCAAACTCAGCCAGCTTAGCAATGGCTTATTAAACAAACCACAGTCATAAGCTATGGTTTGTTTTTATTTAAAAACCTTGGCTTAGTGTTATGTGTGACCAGGTATGCTATGTAGCTATAGTTTATTCTAAGGGTACCAGATGGTTGCCAAGTTACATTTACAATGGGACTTCCGTAATAGGCAGTTCAATCCTGAGATTTTCATTTAATTAAAAGGAAAAGCAGTTAACTGTTAGCACCCATTCTAGCAGCAAAGCAGGAAAATTGATGGCAAAGCAATGTCACAGGCCACTAGACATTATAATAAGTTCAACAATGAAAGAGGTTTGTTTGTAAGTGAAGTTGCTTTTAACTTCCCAACTTAATTTATGTGGATTAAAACATTATTTAATCCATTTCTTCAAGAAAAGCATGTACGGTTTAAGTCATTAACACATTAAAAGGAATGCCTATCATCCAGTATAATTTATTCAAAATAAAACACATTTTTCCTACTGGTAATTAGCTGCTCTCAGTCATCAGATTTACAAGCAATATTTGTGTCACAAGGCGTTTGTTGTTCTCCTTACTTTCTCAGAACAACGAGGTTTTGCATGGCCAACCACTTATTACCTGCCTTGATACCCAGCAGTCTCCCTGCCCAAACTGGCAGACCTGGTCTCAGTGATGGTGTTGAGGGCTCCCAGACTGCTAGTTCTTTATATATAAATACTATCATTTTCATTTTTACACTTGAAACAATAACAATACAATACTTCAAACACAAAACACACAGTTGATATTGACTCCACTTCCACCCCTACCTTGGTTCATTTTGTTACTTTCTTTTCCACTATGTATTCTGATTTCCCCCCATTTCCTATTTTTTCTCAGTTTTATGTCTCAGTATTTCCCCAGACTGCTGGTTCTGGGGGACTTCAACATCTATGCCAATGTGATTGCCTCTGGGGTGACACAGGACCCTGAGAGGTTTGGAAGTTGGCAACAAGGGAACAGGCCTTTTCTGTGGAATGCTCTCCCTGGCACCATCATTACATGTCTTTAGGTGCCAGGTGAAAACATTTCTCTTTACCCAGGCCTATGGCCTGTTGAATGTATATGTGGGGACTCTTATTATGTTATTTTATTATTATGCTCTGTATGCTGTGAATTATGTTTTTATTACTACGCTGCATAAATTATTATTCTTAATTTTGTACACCACCCTTGGACCTTTGACTAAAGGATGGTACATAAATTGAATAAATAAAATCAATAAAATGAATGATCCAAGAATGCAATTTGACTGAACGGTCATACCTTTGTAACAGGACTTTTCATTTGAATCCCATACCCTGTCATTCATTTTGTTACAATGGCTATATTTTACACGAAGTTGTCTAATGCAGCTAAACCCAAACCTAAAGCATGCAGCTAAACCCAAACAGGCCACCCAAACAGTGGCCATAGAATTAAAAGAGTGACATTTGTGGTGCTTCTATAAGGAAAAACGGGCAGTATATGATATTTACCTTCACTCCACTCATATGTTGACAAAGGGTTGATAATTATCCACAGTGAGGTTAAGATAATTATCCATAATTTAATTATGCGTTTATAATGTTTCCCTTGCTGCTTCATATCTTGATAATGTCATGCATTGGCAGATGCTATTTGTACAGAAGTAGACTGGGATGTTCAACAATACACAGGTCTGTATTTTCTCATGGCGCTTTCTCCTAGGCTGCTTCTGCATTATTGACACACACCAGGTTTGAAACTCTTGAAGGCAGAGCAATGTAGCATTTCCCCTGCCCATGATTTAAAATGCATTTAATGAAAGCAATAAGCCTGTTATTTTCAGGCTCCTATCATAGTTGTGAAACACCAAAGGCCAAATTCAATTTGCTTCCAGGATATAGACCAATTATAATAAACATGTGAATCACACATTGCAAGATTATTATAGTTGCTTGCACTGCAAACACTGCAATTTGTAATGCATTCACAACTATCTTCGAGATTTAATGTTATCTATGGCAGGTTAAAAAAAGCGACGAAAGGGGGAAGATACATATACAGGACCTAGTAATGCTATAATAATCAATGCTTCACATTACAATACCATTAACGTAAAATTAACGAAGCAAGATCCATTTATCTAAATATCCTTACTTTTGGCAATAAAAGACAGTTCTGTTAATGTATTCATCTTTTGATGACCTTTACTGGTAATTTACAAAAAGGCTTCTTGAAGAAGAAAAATAATTACAGATTGGTTTAAGAGACGGCAATGTATGTAGTGATATTTTAAAGCTAGAAGGAAGTGAGCCCAGAAGAGAAGTCTCTAATAATACATTCATTGGGGGAAGTCCCCCTGGATCTGATTTAAGGTAGTTAAGATGTTTTCTAAATATTTCAGTGTTTCTTAAGTGCCTTACAAAAATGAAACCGAAGAACAGCCCTGCTGGATCAGACCAAAGGCCCATCTAGTTTCATGTCCTGTTTTCATAGTGACTAGCCAGATGCCTCTGGGAAGCCTGCAAGCAAAACCTTGTGATTCACGGCAACTGGTATTCAGAGGCTTACTGCCTCTGCCAATGGAGATAGTACAAAGAGTAGAAAACGGACGAAGAATATAAACTCAACCAACAGACCAGAACATAAAGCACCATGCCACTGCATCAGAGCAGAGGTTTCAGTTTAACTTTTCAAGTTGTTCCTGAATAAAGTGAAAAGCATTGATGAGAATGATAGCCCGTGTCAGTCAGTTCCATGGATTTATCACCTGTTTCTTGCACAGTCAACATCTTCAGCTGGAGTACGCTAGCTTACACATGGCTATAAGGTAGCAAAGCACACAGAAAGAGACAATGATTATTAAGTAGTGGGTGAGAACTTCAATACATAACAGTGATGGTGATTTATTAGATTTCCATGTGCAGGCTCCACTCTAAAATGTATTGCTTCCTTTTCCTGTTGATAATATTTTGTGGTTTGAGGGGGACTTCTCTGCTTTGCTAGGTACGGCAGCACCTCGTGCACATTGTGGCAATATTGCTATTGACACAGGACTGAGTTTCCTCAAAGGTGATCAACTCACTAGTGAACTCTAATGTTGGGGAATGGCTTCTGCAGTAATATTCGTCTTCAGAGCCATCTAATTTTCCTCGGATGTGCATGTAATATGTCAGACTGAATCATCATCATCCTGACCTTGACATTTACAATGCTGTCTTGTCATTGGCAAATATGCAAGAGCAGGCTTGGCAAATTGAGGACCATAGCCTACTTTTTCATTGAGCAAATATCCCAGAATGTCTGAGTTTCTCCATAACCAAATAACATGGTTTGGGTTTCTGGCTTAAATGTCTAGGTTGTGGAAATCCAAATAATTTAAAAAAACAAAACAAAAACATTTTACTGTGAACATTTCCACTCTCATGAAAACGAGAAACAGATTTCAACTGAAGTGGGTACCTTGAAGGGATTTTGTTCTTGTCAGAGGTGAAACAGGATCTTTATGTTTCAGAGCAGGGACCCCAAAGTGCCTTGGCAATCCAGAAATTTAAAAAAAATGCTGCAAACAAGTGTCCACTAAAAGTAATGTCTTGAAGTTTACCATATTATAAGGAATGACACCAGGGTGCAGTGATGAAGAGCAAACATTAGAGAAAGGAGAGGGTGAACTCCATTGTGATTGACAGGTCAAGCTTGTAATCAGAGGTACCGGTAAGTATTTTACCTGGAAAGTGAATCTCCTTCAGCTTTCCCACCACACACACACACACAAAAATCTAATGTAAAGGCACTTAGGAGAAAACTCCCTGCTTGCAACTTTACAGGGTTCTTATCCAGTAGCACCTCTTTCATGTGTGCAAGTTTCAGATCAGTTGCTCCCAAGCACTAGAGGAGATTATGCAAACTTTACCCATCTTTCTGGGTAAAACAACTGAATCTTTACTTTTGTAATCTAGAGGGTTTCTTGGCTTCAGAAGGGGTGGCCTTGCCTGTAAATGTAATTCAATTCTGCCCCCAAACATATAGATGTTTCCTTCAAAAACAAAACAAACTTTAAAGATACCCAGAACAAAGGTTTCTGGACCTATTTGCCTGTGATTTTGGAAAATTTACTCTGTCAAAAGGTTTGTTTTTAAAAAAAATTCCCAGTGGTTAAGGTCAAGGAGAATGAAGCAGACCGAGATGGACCCTGTGCCAAGTTTTCCAGCTTATGAAGCACTACGACAGGATGTTTTATGAAGCTGGGTCCAAACTGAAGTTTGTGGTTCGTTCACACTCTTAATTTCTATGTTGCTTCCCTTCCATTTCCTTCACTTCTGACAATTCCAAGCTTTTACTGCTAATTTTAACTTTTATTCCGCTGAGGTTATTCTGTTATTTGATTATTCTGCTTTTGCTGTTGATCAGTTTGTGGTTGGTCATTTATGGCTTTATTGATTTTGTTGTTAACTACTTTCAGTTACAGATTGTGTGGAATACAAAATTTAAACATCAATAGTGCCTATTCCCAAATACATCTGTATAGGATTTCACCATTAGTTTTAGATAGAAAACACCTGTTTGAAATAAGAAGGGACATTGCTAAATGTGTACTGCTACCCTACTCTGTTGAAAACATTTCCCCCCTTTATAATTTCCCCTTTCCAGTTCACTGTCAAGTATCATTAAAGCATATATTGTGTTTTAGACAGACAACAGATCCAGATTGTTTAAAGGTAAAATGATCGTTGTCAGAATAATTTACCTTTTTCAGTACAAAATCCCTGCTTAGAAGCTGTGATTACATAAAAAGAAATAACCTGCCCGAGGGATAAGCAATTACATTGAACTGTTTTTAGAAAATCAAGTCCTGAAGAGCACCTTGGGGCGGACTATACATTACATGTAAATATATGTAACATGTGAGTACGTGGAACAGAGTCCTGATTGTGTTTTTCTTTTTTTAAATGAGAAGTTGTCTTCAGAAGCTGCAGTTTTGAGTGGTCTCCAGGAGAGGCACTTGAGCATTTTCCTGCCCCCCACTTTCCAAATGAAAATGGCTCCTTAATGTTTTTTTCTTGGGTTCTGGTATGTGCTCCTGGGCTGTCCGAACCACTGAACAGTCAGAGCCTCTGTAGTTAGAGGTGTTGTTGTTCAGTCGTTCAGTCGTGTCCGACTCTTCGTGACCCCATGGACCAGAGCACGCCAGGCACGCCTATCCTTCACTGCCTCCCGCAGTTTGGCCAAACTCATGTTAGTAGCTTCGAGAATACTGTCCAACCATCTCATCCTCTGTCGTCCCCTTCTCCTTGTGCCCTCCATCTTCCCCAACATCAGGGTCTTTTCCAGGGAGTCTTCTCTTCTGATGAGGTAGCCAAAGTACTGGAGCCTCAACTTCAGAATCTGCCCTTCCAGTGAGCACTCAAGGCTGATTTCTTTAAGGATGGATAAGTTTGATCTTTTTGCAGTCCATGGGACTCTCAGGAATCTCCTCCTGAGATAGGTACATCATATTTTAAATATTCATTTTACAATCTCAGTGGAGAAGGGAGGGGGGACAAAAAGACTTCTCTCTTCAAAGTCTGAATTCAAACAGTTAGTACTTGAAGACAGAGAAGGTCTTTAGGTGTATCCACAGAGGGAGAGATGTGCATCTAATTGTAGTGGCTCAGTATTTCATTTATGTAAGGGAAATTAACCCAGTATAGAACTTTGGAGTGGAGTTTAACCCAACTGTGTTTTATTTAGCAAGACGGACGAAAGAACCAGCCCACGATAGAATACTTCATAATTTAGTTTGCTGCTATAGAATCATCTTGCTCTTTAGACTTGTTATCAATCAATCAATAACAATTTATTCGACCGTCAGTCAGAACACAATCATCCATACAAATTTTAGACTTGTTATTGACATAGCTCACTACATTTGGCAGTGGAAGTGGAACACTTTATAAATCACCTTGCAATTACATAATTATCCTGCTTTGGGGCTCTTTTAGAGTGATTTCATGTGTTAATTTCTTACCAGTTGTGACCAGTAAAATAAGTTCTTTTATATATAATTCAGTATATTTATCTCAATCCAGGCATGTCCAAAGTCTGTTTCGGGGGCCTAATTGGGCCTGTTGGTTGATTTAATCCGACACCCGTGACAGTAAATATCCCGGGGTAAAATCCCCCCCCAAAAAAAGCTCAACAACATTGGTTGGCCCTCACGCATGTTGTTGTTGTTGTTTAGTTGTTTAGTCATGTCTGACTCTTCGTGACCTCATGGACCAGAGCACGCCAGGCACTCCTGTCTTCCACTGCCTCCCACAGTTTGGTCAGACTCATGTTGGTAGCTCCAAGAACACTGTCCCACCATCTCATCCTCTGTCGTCCCCTTCTCCTTGTGCCCTCCATCTTTCCCAACACCAGGGTCTTTTCCAGTCAGTCTTCTCTTCTCACGAGGTGGCCAAAGTATTGCAGCCTCACACATGTACACTTCATCAAATCTGGTCCTCTTTGAAAAACGTTTGGGCACCCCTGATCTCAATCCTTTTAGAGGGATATTTTTTTCCCTTTTTTTCCTCTGTGCAGTGAGAATGGCACCAGCTTGGCCCATATGGTTTGTGCTCCTCTGCTTTCTGGGGCCTCCCTTGTATTGCTTATTATTTTAAAGCATGCAGTGCCTGAAGAGTTTTCCATTCATGGATGGAAAGGATTGAATAAATAATTATATTTGTAGATGATTTAAAAAGAAACAACACTTAGCCACGCAGTAGTGCTTCATGCAATGAGAATGATGTTAAAAATGTTAGTACCCAAAATGTCCATACCCAAATATATGCAGTATCTGGTATAAATGATTATGTGAACACATTGGCTGGCACAGTGCCTTTTAGACATCCCCACCACTGTGGAGTGTCAACATGGACAAGTGGTTTTCTTTTGCCTCTGAGTGGAAGCTGTCATGTTTAAATTTGTCCAAAGATCAGCAGAATGGTATAGCTGTAATAAACACAATAAGATGTCTTTGTGGACTGTTATACTAGGGGAATTCTGTTACTTACCCCGTGGCACTATGCAGCTGTAGCATCTACTTATGCTGTGAAAGTATGCCACATGTCACTTGAAAAAGCTTTTTGCTTTCCCAGAAGCCATTTTGTCATCGTGGGGGCTAGTTCATCAGAATGTAATATAAACATGTATAAGTGCCAAACATAATGAAAACACATTGACATTGTTTTAAAAAGAATTATTGTCCAGTCTTTGCCTATTTAAAAAATATATCCTTGATTTGAGATAGAAACATGACAAGTATTTCACTTTGAGTTACATCATTTCCTCATTGTATAATATGACTGCCATACCAGTAATGGAAAGTTCCAAGGCGTGGGTGATATGTCTTGTTCGCCTCTGTATAGTTCCATCCTTGTTTCAGACATTGTGGTAGATTGTAATGTTTAGCAATACTGTGATATTGTGAGCTTTAGCTGGTGATAACTTTTAGCTGGTGAGCTACCGTGATGTTGAAAAACCAGATATTGCCTTGCCCTTACACACATTGTGATTCGCGATATATTGCCAGCTCAAATATTATGAAACAATTATCACGATGTGAACTTCAAACTGGTTTTGGACGATATAGCGATATATCGCTCAGCCCTAGTTGCAACCTGTTGCGCAGGTATGGAGAAAACTCATTTTGTGGCATTATTGGTGGAGAAGCCTTGTCCTTTGTATCTGGCATGGGGAACAACTCTTATCCCTGGCCATTGACCATGCTTGCTGGTGCTGATGGGAGTTGTTCTTCAGCAACATCTGGAGGGACAAAGATTCCCAACACCTGCTACAGAACTAAAGGTTCCTTTTGCCAGCATTTTCAGGTGAGCAGATACACCATCATTTCTGAAACTCACTGTAGAATATATCTTTGAGTGGGTAGAAATTATAGGCTTCACATTCAGTATTCTTCACATGGGATTATTTAAACTCTTGGTCAGTTGTTTCATCTTATTCCGAAATCATTTTCAATTATGGGGCAGGGGTGGCTGTAGAAAGGTTAAGATGCCACTTTTAACATGCTAAACTAAATTATGCCAATTTACCCAATTAAGCCTGAGTTATGTGGTTGCCTTGGTACAAACACGAGATGATGAAACAGCAGAAAATATCACAGGGTCATTTGGAGAAGCTAAAGGACTAAATAAAGGTTACATGTGGCTAGAAGGCACATAATTTCATATTTGCATTTGTTTCTACTGTCTTATTTTGTTGAATTTCCTTTTGTGGAAAGAGCGTCTTATGACAAGTAATCCATTTGACATTTAGTGTAATACAGAATGAAGGAAACCAAAATATTTTAGCTGAACAATTCAGCTCACAGAGTGACTTCTTTGTCGATTCTAGAGGATTATAAACATATATTTATCAGGCCACACTGGGGGAACATCTTTTGTTGGATCTATTTCAATATCATTTGAGAGAACATGGAAGATTTTTTAATTTTATGTACTGCACTCCCCTCAGTACAGTAAGAAAGAAAACAAAGCAAAAAATGTATACAGACACAATCAAACCTGCTTCCAAATGCAAGTGGAAGCCCCTCCACCATTATAGCCCAATGAAGACCAACATGGAGTGCAGACTGGCTGTTCTGAGGAACAGGAGAAATGGAATATTGGGAGAGAAAGATGGAATGGATCGTTCAGGTGGAGAAGATGGCTAGCTGGCTGGAACATTGAACATGGACACCCCACCTGGAAACACTGCCCCACTTATTGAATTGCTTTCTGGTGGAACTGCTGTTCTGTTTAGAAGTTCACCAGCCCACAAACAGCGGACAGTTTTGCCAAGCTGTTTTGAAAAGCCTCTGAATGTAAACAAGACATTAAAGCTAAACTGAGCATCATCTAAGTCAAACAGCATCCAGTTCTCAAGACATACGTCTTCTGTTTTTCTTAGCAATGTTGGCAAACTGAAAATCTGCTGCATACATGGTTTATCTGAAGTCTCAACCATTTCTGGCATCTGCACAAAACACAGTATGGACAGGGTGTTGTGACACGTCACAGTCTTAGTTCTTCAAACTTTTCTGGTTAATGTGCCATGGAAGGTGTTGCTGTTTTTCTCGCTGCCTCCTTTTGGTGATGACGCTGCTCTCTAAGATGTGCCCCTCCCCTCCTGGAGCAATCATCTCCACAGGAACCATTGAGTGCTCTTGTTCCACATTCATTTAGCCCTTCCAAAGGAAGAAACCCCATCACCACATATTCCCTGCTCAGAGATAAGCACATAGTTCTATTCAATTCACATATAATAAAGAGTCTAATAAAAAAATAGATAAAAGTACCAAGGAAAAAATGCAGATTAATTTGGGAATTTATATCCTTGATTTGAATGGCTTACTTTCAGGGGTAACATGCTAAGAAAATAAGAGGATTCTGTTTGCTTTGTGTTAATTTGCATGTTTGTGTTAATTCTGATGCTAATTGGGGGTGTCTTTGAATGTCTCTAATGTACTAATCTAACAAGGGACATTTTCAATTAAATGTATCCTAAGTGGGAGCTCTGAAACTAAGATCTAGGCACAAATGAGCAGTATAACTCTCCTCCACGCACACACCATGCTGCTGTGCTCCTGTTTGACAATTGTGCTCAGGTATTTAAGTCCAATGTCATTAACGTTACAAAACAAAGACTCTGTGGAGGGAGTGCTTTAAGAAGTCAAGAGCAAATCATGCACACTGGATTAAAATAATGCATAGTGACTGATCAAAGGAAGAGCATATCAGAGGATCAGGACATGTGTATGGGTTTCTCCCTAGAGTCAAATCTTGTGGCACAAAAGCTAACAAAGTAAACCACACTAGAATGGCTGCCATGCATCTGGATTTCCCCAGACATTACTGTGATTTCAAAGGTGGAATTGATGTCTGGGACAGGAGGATTTCCGAAAGGTAGTGCTTTGTCCTGGATCTTAGACAAGTCAATCGAACAATTGACAAGTCAATTGAAAATGGTTTCCTGAAAAGGGTCCTCCTAAAAACAGCAACAACAACTCAACAACTTTTGGGGTGTCCTGGTTTTTACTTTTTGGAACGTGGCAACCCTACTTTAAGTCATGAGAATCTGCCCTCCCAGTTCTTGGATGATGGACGATATCCTAAATGCATAAAAATGTAAAGTGTTTCTGCTCACCAAACTGTCTTCTTTCCCCACAACCGACCAAATAGTTTTCCTTCAGAGATGTATCTAGGGTTAGCAAAACTGTCCCCCACCAGGGGCGTAAGCCCAGGGAGACTAAAAAAATAATAATCACCTATCGGTCTATGGAGTATGTGGTGATATGCCGCTGCTGCAGATCAAACACGGGAGAAGCTTCCAATCCTTCTCACAGCATGGCACAAAGGTGTGTGAATGTTTTTGCCCACCACCCTTGCCCTCACCCTGGATGGGTGATATCAAATGTAGTAATTTCAAATGTGGCTATTGTGGTAAAGTGGTTTCCCCCCCAGATCAGTGCTCTAGGGACATCAGCAACAGCTGAAGAATGTATGCCAGCTTGTTATTTCCACACAGTTTTCTATCAGTTTGAGTTCCACAAATGTTTCCAGGAAGTAAAATAAATGGGTCCATTGGAATCATTTCCAGCTCCCAAGTAAAGTAGCCTTAATTAAAACTAATGCTACCAAACCTTCCTGAGTGCCTTTGGTTCAGGAAAACTTACGAGCAAAGTGACCCTTAGGTCAGCAATATCTACGAGGATTTGCATGAGTGTGTGGTGCTACATCTGGATTGGATTGCACTTTTGCTAATTCAAATTCCAGAGGACAAGAGTTTTAAGACCAGCCCATGTTTTTCATGAAGGTTTAGGATTGCTTAAACTCATGCTACCATCTGGAATACAGGTTTAATCTTGTGGGACATTGAAAAGCATTGGCCTGTGGTCTTTTCACTGCACAATAATTTTATGAACAGACGTGGAAACATGCAGGAAATGCCAGGCATAATTCTAAATATATGCATCTACATAGGAAGATTTAAGCTGCTCCCTCTTGTTAACATATGACTATTTGCCAAAACATTTCAGTCCAGAGCCTTTATATTAATTCCTTTGACTCTAATAGGACTACTCTGTAGGTTAATGAATTATGGATTGTGTCCACTAAGAACTACGTTGAGGATCTCCAGAGCCAAAAACGATATAACGATATATTGCCTCTCCTGTGAGCTGCTATTCCTTCTTTGTATTTTGACTAATTATTTTGGTCATTAATTCATGCAAACAGATTTGACAGAGTACAGGGAATGGTAATGTCCTAGAAGTAATTCCCTAGCAGAACCTGACACTTCTGTTTAACTCCAGATAGGTATTTTTTATGTTACTTATAGTAGATTTTTATATCAAAACACCTGAGTCACCTTTGAGTATGATTACATACCGCACCTGATAGATGCAGTAACATTCAATCACATTTTCAACAAGAACCTCCAGGGGCTGGGCATGAATTCTTGCTTACAAAAATCAATAACCCAGTGTTGCCTAGCAACAGAAAGTAGTATAAGCAAAGGCGTAAAGCTTTTCAGGAATTGTCACAGACCAAACACACACTCTCCTTCCTAGTAATAGAAAACCAATTCTGGGCTCTGTTTTGCCTGTAAAAAGAATAAAAATAACCATAGCCTCTTCAGTATTTCTTGGTTTCTAAAATCTAAATGGCATTCCTTCTAACTCTAAATAATATTATTTCATCCATCCTGAAATGGTATGAGTTTATGATTATTCACAGAATAATTTGCTGCTTTTAACTGTTGTGGTAATCTGTAAAATTTGCCACGTTGTGCTAGATTCCTAAGGGCATGAGTGAAAATGTTGAAGTCTCTCCACCATCAGATCAGCTACAATCTCCTTGTGTTTCTCAGTCTTGCTTCTGCTACTGTATAAGGTCCTAATATTTATCAAAGGTGCAGTGCTAAACCTGTGACTCAATGCAACAATATTAGACTGCAAAGGGGGATTGACTTGATGGAATGATGCACACAAAAGCATGCATAGCATGTTAGGAAGAAGGCTGAGCTGGAACAATGTCATTTCAGATGCCAGGTGAGGACTTGTATGACTGAATGATCCTCTATAATTGTTGTAAATCCCTGAATACAAAGCTAGATGTTTTGTCCTTGACATTTAGTTTTCCATGTGCACATAATTATTTTGTATTATTTTACTTATTCAAGCCGGGACCTTAGGCTGAAGTGATAATGCCCATACACAGCTTTTCTCCTCACCTGTCTGTAAGAACTGTAAGAACCTGTCCTTCCATTCCTGTCCTTGGGCCACCCTTCTGGCAGGGTGACCATTGCGTACATTGGTTCATTTCAGTTTCTTCCTCAAATCCATTCTTGACCAACAGCACCATTCTTTACTGCTCCTCTATTCATGAAACGTGTTTCCTTCCTCTTTTACCATAGAGGTTCTTGAGGCATTTCTTCCTCCATTTGATTGATATCTTATAGAGGAGGAAGTAGGGGCATTCCCTTTCATCACCATTGCCCTCTGTAAATTAGAGGTTGATTGTCTACAGTAATGGGAAGCCTGCTCTACTTATCATAGAATCATAGAATCATAGAGTTGGAAGAGACCACAAGGGCCATCCAGTCCAACCCCCTGCCAAGCAGGAAACACCATCAAAGCATTCCTGACAGATGGCTGTCAAGCCTCTGCTTAAAGACCTCCAAAAAAGGAGACTCCACCACACTCCTTGGTAGCAAATTTCACTGCTGAACAGCTCTCACTGTCAGGAAGTTCTTCCTAAATGTTTAGGTGGAATCTTCTTTCTTGTAGTTTGAATCCATTGCTTCGTGTCCGCTTCTCTGGAGCAGCAGAAAACAACCTTTCGCCCTCCTCTATATGACATCCTTTTATATATTTGAACATGGCTTATACAGGCTTTAGGGCCTGGGTTTTCAGGGAGTGTGCCTACCTCAACAGAGCAGACTTTCTGCTGCAGACAATCGTTCTCCGACTAATGGAGAGGAATGGAGTGGGCAGAATAAGTAGACTCATTCCTACTTCCTCCTCCATTTAATGTTACTATGGTGCGGAGAAAGGAACCAACTGAAGAATGCTATTGTTTGTCGGGCATCTGAAGAGAGGTGAAATAAATGATCGCATCTTGATCGCATGCCAAATCTGGCATCCCATGCACCTTTCCTGCCTTTGGGGCAGCAACATATGTCCTCCAGATCTCCCAAGCAATGGTGGAACACAGCATGCATTAAGTACAGGACACTGAATCCAGGGCTTCTGTGGGGGGGGTCATTACAATTTTTCTCTACCAATCCTGCCTCTCTCTTAAGTAGTTAACTGATCAGAGTTTATTTCCCCCTAAGTTCTTTTCTAATCATTAGTCACTGGCTAGCTACCTTGGCCATTGCCTCCTCTTCCTCCTTGCTTCTCGTTATCTGTTTTGGTGGCCTTGTAAGTGAGAACTCCGTTGTCTCCAGTCGGTCCTGTTGTGGAGTCAGCTTTTCTCCTTCAGTCTTTGAGAACTCTGCAGCACTGCCTTTCTGCTTCTTAGTTATAGTTCATACTGCCTTTCAGTTTCACACTGGCTTTTTGATTTAAAATTCCTATGGGTTGGAATTTGGTAATTCAAATTAGACCACTATCTTGGGTGATGACATTGCCACCTCTTAGCTCTGAAAATTCGAAAACCACAACATGAGTGGTACCGTAGCATGTGCTCCACTATTCGAGATACTTAAAGCAGGACATAATTCTAGCCTGGAACAGGGCTCTTATTAACTCCCTTTCCCTTCCCAATCAGGATTCTAGGTCAAGGTTGCCATTCTTAGCATTAATTATGAGATTTGAACTGACTACTGACTGGCTTCTGAGTACATTTCAGGTTGCTGATTTTCACTTTTAAATCCAGTCTACAGGATGAAACATTTTCCCCTTTATGAGTCTTCCTGTCATTTGAAATAATCAGCAATCAAGATGTTGAGTGGGTTGGGGGAAGTGCACAAATGCCTTAAATAAATACATAAAAATAGATAAGAGGTTGTTCAGAATCCCATGTAAGAAACCTATCTTCTAAAAAGGATAGAAGCAGGCTTTTCAGATGGTGCTTTGACCTTCTGGAATTCTCTCTCCACTGACAACCATGGATATTAAAAGTCACAATCCCACCCATAGCTACTTACTTGGGAGTAAAATCCCAATGAATAGTGATTGGACTTCATTCTGAGTAAACAGGCATCGGGTCAGGCCATTGAGATGTTAAGTAGAAAAGTAAAATGTTCTTCTTTGGAAAAGCTTTTCATACTTAGCTGCATGTTAGATTTTTTTTTTTGGGGGGGAGTTTTCTATAGATTCTCAGACTACAATGTGTCTGCCATGTTTATCAGAATCTGTTGGGTTAATCACAAATTCATCTTCTTATTATTGTGAGGTAATTTGGAAAGTTATTTGTGAGTCATAAGTTGATGGTGGTGCTAAATGTGTCCAAAACAGCCTTAGAGGAAGAGGACGGAATAGAGGAGGTCCTGGCAGAGAAACTAGAAGTTAATCTGTTTTGTCAGTAGGGGTTGTTTGGTCATACTCCAAGATCTTAATCATTTGTCTTTAAACATAATATATGCGTGAACATTTCTAGGCTTGGTAAGTGACTAAACACACAAAAAATTCCATTGCTTAAGATGTACGCAACAGGATTCAATTTTCCAGAGTGGCCTTTGCCTTTGGGTCTCAAACTTTGCATGCCCCATTAGATAACACCTCAGAGAGTGTGATGTTATACTACACAGTGTGGCTGGAACAGCTGCATTCACCAGTTTCAGGGCATGAATAAGAACTTTATACACACCACAAGCCATTGGGCAAAGAAAATACTGTATTAATGAAAGACATTTTTGTAAATAAGTGCTTATTACTTTGTTGCTTTTTTATATATTACCTTAAAAAAGCAAGCAAGCAAGCAAACCTTAAAGCAGTCAACAGTGCAGTTTTGGAGAATGGAAGGGGAAGGAGGGTGGGAGTCTAGGGGTTTTCAAGATTTTTTTTTTTGCAAAAAAGTTGTAAGACACACCTGGAATTCTCATAATGGGAGATTTCATAAGGTGAGGGTAAACTTGATAAAAGCTATGGCGAGTTAGCACAAACTATTTTTCACTGCTATTTTTCTAGAAATAAAGGTGCTGGAACTCACCTTGAACACCTTCCTTGTTCTTTTAGAATGGCGACGGCACTCACCTGAGAGGTGCTGGAACTGAGTTCCTGTGAGTTCCTTCTGGGAAAAGCCCTGTTTTCCAAATATGCAGTACAATCCAAAGCCTGTTTACTCGGATGTGAGTGCCATTTTTAGCAGAACTTACTCCCAGATATGTGTTTATAGGATTGCACGTCTAAGACAGCAACCCTGTACGCACTTACATGTGAATAAACCCTCTTGAGAACAGTGGGGTGCATTTTAGTAATGGCTAACATGTGAAGGGAGCCTTACTGGTCACAAAAATGAAGACCTTTCATGGACTACAACAGAGAGGAGCATGCTTAAATCTCTACAGCCTAACTATGTGGTGGGTCATAGCCAAAACTTTAATACTTTTATTGATCTCTCTCCTATAAGGAGAGTTCCTATAAGGAACTCCTATACAGCTCCTATAAGGAACTGTATAGAGATGTTCTGTCCCATCTGGAGCAACCAGGGAGCTATGTGAGGGTGCTGTTTGTGGATTTCAGCTCTGCTTTTAACACTATCCTCCCCCATAGATTGATGTCCAAACTAGAGGCGCTTGGACTTTCTAACTGCATTTGTATCTGGGTTTTGAACTTTCTGTCAGACCGCTCTCAGAGGGTTAGAGTAGGGTCATATATGTCCACAACCCTTAGCCTTAACATCGACTCCCCACAGGGTTTTGTGTTGAGCCCCCTGCTCTATACCCTCTATACGTATGATTGTACAGCTACCCATCTTAGCAACAAAGTCATCAACTTTGCTGATGACACCACTGTGGTGGAGCTCATTTCCGAGGGGGATGAGTCCCCTTATTGAGACGAGGTGGAGAGGCTCTGTGGTTGGTGCGGAGAAAATAATCTGGTCCTTAATATCACTAAGACCAAGGAACTGGTAGTGGACTACAGGAAAAAAAGGCGGACATTCAGCCCTTGTGTATTGGTGGGATCCGGGTGGAGAGGGTGTCTGTATTCAAGTTTCTGGGTGTTACTATTGAGCAGGGTATGACCTGGAGCGCTAATACCAATGCTCTGGTAAAGAAGGTCCAGCAGAGACTTTTAAAGAAGAACAATCTGAGTGAGACACTGCTGGTATCCTTCTATCGAGGCAGCATAGAGAGCATTCTTACATACTGTATCTGTGCTTGGTTTGCCAGTTGCACAGTCACCAATAGGAAAATGCTCGAGAAGGTCATAACCACAGCCTGAAAGATTATCGGTCATCCTCTCCCATCTTTGGATGAACTATATAGCTCCCGTTGTCTCAAAAAAGCAAACAACATTTTACAGGATTCATCTCATCCTGGATATAGTCTGTTTGCACGGTTGCCTTCGGGCAAGAGATACAGAACAATTAAATCAAGAACAAATAGACTAAAAAGCAGTTTTTATCCAAGAGCTATAACTATTTTAAATGCTGTAACCAAATGATATGATATTGGGGAGTCGTGATGGATGGTATGTATGTGTATGTGTGGCTGTAAATGTATAAATGCGTATATGTGGCTGTAAATGTGGGATGGCATTCAATTTCTTTGTACTATGTGCAATGAAAATAAAGTATCTATCTATCATCTATCTATCTATCTAAATATCTCATCATTCATTAGACTAATTTGATTTACTTTTCCTTGATTGTTAATTGCTCCTCCTTAGCTAAAAGAAACAGCCTTCTTAATGTTTCTAGGAGGAAATAAGTTATCAAAATTACATGATCAAAAGAATATTAAGCATTGGACAGCTCCATGCATGAGGCAAATCTTGATAGATCCAAACTGAGCTTAATAACTGTGTTTCTTGACCTATAGTAATTAAGACAGTCACTACAAGCCCTCTGGAGAAATTTATGCTTAGAGGACACTTGGCTTCAAATCAAAATGCTAGTTTGTCATTTTGTCACTGACTCACAAGGACCCGTCTTGCTTGGGCAGAATGGTAATTTCTTCCTCTAGGAACAAGTGAACTGGACAGCATAAAATTAATTATGTGTTTAGTTACATCAGTGGCCACTATCTTCTCAAACATCATGATTTATGCAGTACTATAAACACGTTTGATCATGAAGGAATGCATGCCAAACTCTCTTTTGTAAAATTCTTCCGGATGATTTCTTATTCAGCATAATCGCCCTTAATTGATTGACATTGTTAGGAACTTTGTGTGCACTCTCTGCTCAGATTCACAGACCTCTTCATTAGAGACCAAGGGAGCGTGTCTGAATCATTTCATGACTAAAGACCTGTAGGCAAATATCCTTCCACCCAGCCCAAAATCATAGCTATAAAAAGATGCAAATAAAGAGGAAGAGGAGAGGAGAGGGGACTTACAATATTGCATGAGAGAGCAAGGGAAGGTTTGCCACAACAAAGTCAGCTTATAATGGCAGGTTGTTCCCACTAATTATAGGGAGAGTCTGACATTGCATGCAGCGTGTGTCAAATTAGAAATACCAAATCGACCTCAGGAATGTGTATAGAAAGCATTATGTAGCACCTGAAGGCCAAATCTCATGGGTGAGTGTAGCCAATGGGTCTCAAACCCTCAGTGAGTTTTGGACTTCCTCTGCATGTGAAAACAGACTCCAATGGATTGAGAGGACATGACCAATAGTGGGTCCAATGGTCAAGAAGGTGGTTTCTGCACATGCTGAAGAGGAAGGTGAGGAGCAAATGGGGCTCATAAACTGGGAAGGTAGACCACCTAGGAGAAGGAAAACTTTGATCCTAAACCTCTGTTGCCTTCCAGGATAGCTTTGAGAGAACAAAACCCTACATAAATATGGAGTGGAGTCCCTAAGATGGTTGGACCACACCTTGTATGTCTTCTTTCAGCAACTCCTGTAGCCAAGTTGGTGCCAAACGTGTTGCTCTCTGCGTTCACTTGGACCACATCAGTGAGGCCAAGAGGGGAGTCTTGTCTGGGCAGCCCAGGACCTCCATACATCCTTCCCAGGCTTGTACTCTGAAGAGGTCACTGCTTCGGTGCTGCTGACACAGCGGTTTGGCTCCACCCTCGGAGGCACACTCCATTGTCTCTCTAGACAGACAGATGCCAACAGCAACCAGTTGCATGGACATTGGTTGCAAAGTTCTACTTCAAATGTGGATCCAATGGGTTGATCTTTCCAAAACCCATGCAGCACTGGGTGCCAAACTCAGAGGAAGTTGTTGAAGGCTGTAAAGTATTGGCTGTAGAGAGAAAGTACCCTGGGCAGCAGAAGCACAATGCATAGAGGCTTTCTATAGTGGACACTAGGACACCACCAAGTGGGTATATTGTTATGCTCCCATTTGACTGAAGGCAGAAAAAAAATGTAATCACTTCTAGAGGTTTCTGTGTTGCCCGTCTTCTTGAGTCATCATTATATTGGAATTAAAGCTCAAGTAGCTCCACTAACGTTCCGCATAAGTGAGAACATAAATTCCTTCAGGGAAATCTTCCACTCCCGCAGGGAAGAGGTGACCCTCTTTGTGTTTTCTCCTCCATTTGCTATCAGGATGTCTCCAAGATAGGGAGGACAGCTCTCCAGAAAAGTATGAAATATCATAGTGCTAACTAGCTCAAATTCAGCTACACTTTCTTTTCTTGGTCATGCTTCACTGAAGCATAATAGCATTCAACTATCACGAAACAATACTGGTAGTTGAATCCAAGGGCCCACTGACTTCTCTAACCACTGCTCCAGGCATAGGCAAACTCGGCCCTCCAGATATTTTGGGACTACAACTCCCATCATCCCTAGCTAACAGGACCAGTGGTCAGGGATGATGGGAATTGTAGTCTCAAAACATCTGGAGGGCCGAGTTTGCCTGTGCCTGCACTATTCTATCTACTCACCAGCCAGGGAATGGATATGACAATGTGAAGACTGAATTTCTGTTGCCTACCACTGTCCCACTGTCTGCGCTGAACAAAGCTTGCCAGCAACTTATCTTGGCTTACTTTTGTTGCTGAGTTGCTGTTGCCAAACGGAAAGAAAATTAAATGTAGTGACATGGCCACCTACTGTTTTGCAGAGCGTGAGTCCACAGATGATGATCTCAGCAGAAAGACTGGAAGAGTAAGATTAAAGCAACCCACCCCTTGTCCGATGCAGTGTGCTGAGTGGGGAAGAGTATCGTCTAAGGAAACAGAAAATGTATACAAACCACAATCCTAACACAGTCATTCTCTCTCTTAGCTCCAACCTAGTCAGTGTTGATGTGTTCCAGACACATAAAATCTCACTGTTAGTAGGGGTGGGTTTAGAAAGTTTTGTATGGGAAACTTTGGAAGCAGTAGGACAAATGAAGCGACACAAGGTGAGAGACCAGATCTGGGCTGGCTCACCCTGCTGATTTTGCTCCTTCCACAGACACTAAACACAACATCGTATTCGGCTTCTTTGATACATGTGGCATTTTCACATTTATTTACAAATGACTTTGGCATTAGGCAGTATCCAACTCTGCTCCTGACGTGAGGAAAGCATCTTTACTGTACTTTTTGGGGGGGTTTAAAATATATTTTGTTAGAGAAGCCTACCCAGATATATAGAATGCCCATGTGTTTTTAGCTGCTTGCAGGTTTTAAATTTTGAAATGTTTTAATTGTTTTTATTAATAATCCCATCTCTAGCTTTTGACAGCCCGAACTATCAGTTGCTGGAAGGACAAGGAAGAAGGGAAGTAGAGTCTGAATGCACTCCTGCTTCCCTGAAAGGTGACCATTGCAAAGGATGATTGTGCCAACATTATTTTCTGACAGCATGCATGTATACTTAGATTCTGGATGTAGAGGTCCAACATGCAGCACCCTTTTGCATGCAGGGGATGTGATTTAGCAAGAGGATCTTTGTGCAGAAGGAAATCACATTCAAAAAAGAGAAAATTCCAAAATAAATGAACCTAACTTTGCCCCTCTCAGGAAGGAAAAAAAACTCTTAAAATGTCAAGCCAAGGTTAGATTCTGCTCATTGAGATAAGGCTTGCTGGCAGAAATCATTATTCCTCCTTTAGTGGAATATCAACGTTCTATTTCACAATAATTTATGTAGGTTTTGAACTGATTAATACATATTATAAAATATATTACAAGCATGTATGAGATATATTTATAGTTGGCTGCAAGCACAATGTGAAAGAATTAACAAGCAGTTTTCAGATTACACTGAATTATATTTGCATCTGTAATGTAAAATCAGTGCTTCAAAGCATTAATGATTAATAGTTCTGAACTAGTGACAAATGATGTATCTATATAAAGTGGGGAAAGTATGTGTGTGTGTATCTATCTATCTATCTATCTATCTATCTATCTATCTATCTACCTATCATCTATCTATTTATCTCCTGTGTTGATTAGAGTATACATACTTGGCTGCATTTATAAATTCATGCATGCAGATAGAAATGCATTGATTAGCACTGAATCCAAAACTGAAGACTCAGGACTCCGTTTCTTCTCTCTTGAGGAAGAGTAGCAGCTTAGAGATAACTCACCAGTTTTCTCCCAATTTAAGGTTGCAAGCCCCTGAAAGCAAAGATTTGGCTCAAATATGCTAATTCCCAATTTTTTATTTTTATTAATTTTTTATTTAAAAATATGTATCTTAATGGCTAGAATATAGCCCAGTCCCAATCTAGTTCCCATAAACCACTTCCTTACTTCTTTCCTCCTGGCTGCCAATGAGTCTTGTTGCTGGTGTCCTAAGTATTTACTTAAGGAGGCAGTGCATGGGGCCAATTAGGGGCAGTGTGACCAAAGAGGTGACAATGCTGCTGATCATGTAGGGATAAGAATAGTAGCATAAGGATTGTGAATGGCAGGGGTGGAGGTGGGATTTGACGCAGCCTTAGGTTTTAGATACAATGGAGAAACTGTGATTTGACAAACCAGAATATTTCCTCTAAAGGAAACTTGATAAGAGAAGGTAAGGGGTAGGGGATGTGCAACTGGTCATATATTTCCACATCCAAAAAACCATGGATTGTGTGAATGGGAATACGATGCCTAAACTGGGTGATAGAGATCTCTCAAATACTGGAAATTGTTTCATAAGAGTCATTCAAAATCTTCTGCTTGAAGAATTAAATTAAAGCCACTTCATAGAATGTATAATATAACTTTTATTCTTTTTCCTAAGCTCTTGGAAAGTTACATAACAACCGTGCTTTAGTTAGGACACCATTTATAGACATTTAAAATGCATCTTTATAAATATTTTACATTTGGTCCATAGAACATTGCAATTTTCTAAATTATACTGTACTCTCTCTTTTTTAAAACAGGCTCTATATATATTTTAGAATATGTATATATTACATATATATTTTTATATAGAGATAAATTTGCTTGGTGTTTAGAGAATAATTAATTATTGCAAAAAGCATATATGATCATATATTCTTTCTTTTTTTAGGGCAAATACTACAAAAAGATACAGCTATTCACAGCTTACACACAGTAGTTCTACGACACTATTTTTGTGCTATATATGATACGTTTGTACAGGATTCTGCTAAAGAGCAAATCTGTCAAACATCTGTCATAATTGTTTTACAATCAAACATTGAATACTGCATTTTTCTTAGAACAACATGGGACTCGGTTACATAAACAATAAAGAGAAAGTCTGAATTTTGTACCTTAAGTCTAATGAAATTCACAGTTATAATGTATATGAAGCAAGTGAAGTATGACATGTTTTCTTTTCTCCCCCCCCCTAAACCCTGAAAATCTACAAGACATTTGGATTTATTTGTGAGTTCATCTATAGATATTCAGCATGTATCATAAATATCTGAATATTTTACAGTTGATCTACTGTATGAAACAGTTTAGAACCTACTAAACAATACTCTTTTTATGAGTTTTTTTTATTTGTTAAGTTGAAATATATGTATATATATATTTTCTACAATAATGTGCTTGACATTCTGAGAATAATACCTTATTGCAAGAACATATGTTTGTCACCTTCAGACAAAAACAACAAAAAAACCAACATTCACAGTTAACATGTTGTTCACATAGTAGTTCTACATAAAGTGTGTGCTATCTAACATTGTACGTTGCACAAGGTTTCGCTGAAAAGCATGTTTCATTGCACAGTTCTGTCACAGTCATTTAGAATCAAACATCACATACCACTTTTCTTACGATTCTCACTTTCTGTCTCATAGCTGCCAAACAAGAGTTGCCTTTATGGACTCTTGAGTCTTGCCATTTTCCACACAGGAAGAAATCCATTAGCTTTAGGTGCCTGTGTGGAAAATGCAAGCAAGAGCCTAGAATGGAGCCTTTTATGGCAAGACCGTTTCCTCACTTCTCCAACTTTCCCATGAAAAATACATACCTAAATAAAACCATAAAAATAAAATTCTTTCTTCAAAGTGCTTTATAATATGCTTGCTAGTCAAAAACCTCTATTGTTGATAAGACCTTCAACAGACCGACTAGAGCAGTGCTAATTTTAAAGCCCTAAATTATATTCTGCGGGGAGCATCTCGATGTAGAAGCTATTTGTTTGGTTCTCTATTTGTGGGAAAGTGCTATACCTGTCAATGACACAACTTAAAAGTGAAGCACAACCTGGATTAAATGAAAGATAACGTGTACAGCTTTAAATATGGCAGCCTTTGGGAGGGACTCTTCACAGTTTGAAGTATGAAGTCATATTATCACTTGTGCGGCTGGCTTTTTGTTTTTTGTTAAAAAAAAACCATCCCAATACTGTGAAAGATGCCGACATGGAAAATATTCTAAAAGATATATTGCTATAAAATAATACATTAAATGTTGGCATCTCAATAGGTAGGGTTAGTCTGTACTGTATATCCCAAAATAGCTTGTCAATGGCATTTGTATATGAATGATTCAGTATACTGTAGTATATCAGAAGATTTTCATGAAAATTAGAAAAACCAACTCCAGAATAAAGTTGGTCAATATTTTTAAGGGCAGTATTTTCACTGTAAATTTTCTTGGTAAAAAATACTTTGCTGGTGAATACAAAACAGCTTTCTGTTTTAACTGTTCTCAGAAATAACAGTCTTGGGATTCAAACAGTATGAAATATATTAATAAAAATCAGCTGCACAAAACTTCAAATTGTTGTGTTAAAAGGTAGATTAAAAATGGCCTACATGTGTTTATAAATTCCCAAAGATACCCAACTCTTACTGAAAGAGAATAAAAATGTTAACAGTCTATGGATTGCCAGGAAACACAAAACATTGTCAACAACTAAGCCCACAAAACGGTTTGATCGTATCCACATTGCTTCCCTTATAGTGGTGATGGTCTTTTGTGCCACTAGAGGTAGGTAATTTTATTCTCAGACATAAATTTGTGGTCATATTCAACCATGTTTCATTTGTGTATGGTTTTTTTTGCCCCCCTAAAGGAAGCTTTGTATCATTTCAATGACCCAGACTATATATATGCTTCTTTGTTAGCAGAGTTGCTCTGCTGGGCTTGTTCAGGTCCGTTTTCAGGATGAGTAATGTCTTCACTTGGCTGAATCATTACCTGGATTCGCTACAGGAGAGAGAGAGAGAGAGAGAGAGAGAGAGAGAGAGAGAGAATCATTTCGTTGTTATTAATTTGAATGGCTTCCCTTACATTAAATTTATATTCCAGTTCTGTAGTTGTCATTCATGAAAGGTGCAATTGGAAGGAAGGAAGGAAGGAAGGAAGGAAGGAAGGAAGGAAGGAGGCCACAGTTCCTGAACAACTTTCCAATGTTTGCTATCAATAGTTTTGGGGACAATAACAGTTTTTAGATCAGTAAATAGTAAGCTAACAGTGAATCCTGCCTAATCAAAATGTTTGTCCTATTCTCAGTCCATGCACTGTGTAACAACTGAGTTTTGCAGACAGCCTACTTTATTACTTCATTCTGGTCCATCACCCAAGCACTGCCTTCTTGGGCCAATGATTGGCCAATTTGAATTCCTGTGGGTGGTGGGCTATCCCAGCCTCCTTTGTGGCCAGCCGGGGAAATTACCTAACAGGCCAGGCTATGATGGAGAGGCCCTTTTCTCCATGGAGCCGAGATCCTTCCACAATGGGTCACCGCCACCACCCAGAGACTGAGTAAGTGGCCATTCTCAGTTGATGCACTGTGTAACAGCTGAGATTCTATACAAAGATTTGAGTTGAGATGTTGGTGAAGCCTGCTGGGCTACGGTCTTCACTGACATTAGTTCTAAGCAGCATAACCAATGACCAGAGATTGTGGAAGTTGGGAGGAAACAGGACAAAGAGAAATGAAAGTGGGACTGAGGAAACTGAGAAGGCCACTCATTCAGCTAAAACTCATCTTTACAGTCACAAAGTAGGAAAATCATTTAGTCATGTGTTTACTTGCAAAGGAGAAAGGAAGGTGAGAACCTGAGTAATCCTGTCACTTTTTTAATGGCAACTAGTGCATAATTCCTATGCTGCAATATACGGGAACCTTAGCTGCCTATCTCATTTAAATGTTTTATAGTCCACCCTTCAGCTAGCAAGTTCTCTAGGGGCTCGCTATCATATTGATATACAGTAGATATAGAGATATGTGCCATTGCTACTGATTTACATTTGGACAAATCATAAGAAAAGACTGACCCAGGGATAATTTACTGTAGCAAAGAGGTATACTTTGATATTGTAAATGAGAATGCTACAGCAGCTTGTGCTTGCTGAAACTGGCATCTTGCCAAGTGTAGGCAGAGTTCTAAAGACATAATTTACCTGTTTCAAGGAGCCTTTTAATGTAAGGAACATGTATGCCATGTAGCCTGGAATCAGCACCATAGATGATAGAGCCATAAACCAGCCAACGCCTTGGCCCCATGCCGGGAATACGTAATCGCCCAAAGTGAGAGGAGTCATTTGCACGGCACTGAAGATAAATACACCCTGGGGAAATAAAAGCATTTAAAAAGTCAGCTATGGTTTGTTGTAGTGCTGCTGCTGCTTTTGCAGGTAGTTCTTTGCTTGGATAGGAAAAATTAAAGTGAAAAGTTATTTCCCTTTTAAAAATTCCAGACCTCTTCCATTTTACCTATCCAATTTCTGATGGTATTGTTATGGGTTTGGGGTAAGGGTGGGGAAGTAGATTGTGTACAAAGACCCTTCTAACCCCTGGATCCAGCAAGTGTTAAAATATAAGCCATTGAGGTGATAGCCTGGCCGATGAACCATTAAGGGAAACAAAGGAAAGGGGCAAATGGGTGGGACCCCTTGCCCAGCTTGCGGCTAGTTTGAAAAACAAAAGGTCACAGTAGAGAGTTGAGTTATGTAAGCCAGAAGCTGGGAGAAAAAAGAAGCGAGCTGGAGAGACAGTCAGAAAAATGTTTGATGTCTATTTGAGCCTAAGGCTGTGGCTGTGGGAGAAACAAGACCCTTTCGGGGTGTTAATGCTGTGAACCCCTCCATTGCAGGCTCAGGTTGTATATCATATTTCATAAAGACACCACAGTCTTTGCTGTGCCTCATTTCCAAAAGGAAAGATGAACCCTGTGTAAATGCTTGGGATCCCTGGAATCTCACACCGCTCAGAGATAGGGATGGCACACACCTGGAGAGAGCCCCTGTGGGTATTACTATGCAACACTATGGGTATTAGGTATTTTCAGACATTTAGTTACCTTCCCCTCATCGCATATAAGATTTATAGGAATTACAGTATACTGAATTTGTCCCTCATAGACAAAGGAGTAATTTCTGCATACTCAGGAGATTCTCTGGAATGCACAACTTTTGTATAAAACAATGCAATGCAAAGATTCAGTATCCATCCCGCCCACCAGGAGCCACAACATGTTGGCGACAGTTGGAGAAAGGGTTGTGGAGGAAATTGGAGCAGGGGGTAGGGGAGAGACAGGAAGAGGAGGAGTTTGGATTTGATATCCCGCTTTTCACTACCTGAAGGAGTCTCAAAGCGGCTAACATTCTCCTTTCCCTTCCTCCCCCACAACAAACACTCTGTGAGGTGAGTGGGGCTGAGAGACTTCAGAGAAGTGTGACTAGCCCAAGGTCACCCAGCAGCTGCATGGGGAGGAGTGGAGACACGAACCCGGTTCACCAGATTACGAGTCTACCGCTCTTAACCACTACACCACACTGGCTCCTTAAGGTTTCCTTAAGCTCCTAGAAGTTTAAAGAATCTTGAAGGTGGGGTTCTTAGCAGTGGTGATTAAGGTGAGGGAGCTGAAAATCTCCTTTCTCTGCACTGTGTATGGAGTTTTCAGATGGAAGGAAAGAACAAGCTTCCTTTTCCCTTTCTCTAAATAACATCCCCCCATCTGCTGGATGCATAGCCCTTTAGTGTTATATAGCAACAGAGGAAGGCTTCAGAAGAATGAGTGAAGATGGTGCCCTTTTTACTTTCTTTCCTCCAAGTCCTTCCACCCTGCCAGCTAATTTGTATTATTATTATTATTATTATTATTATTATTATTATTATTATTATTATTATTATTATTATTATTATTATTATTCCTTGCTTAATTCTGTGGCAATGTGAGTGTTATGTGCAAATGCATTAGTTCCAAAATGCTGGTTCAGGACTGGATGTTTATGGAAGCCAGCCCAGAGCTCATTGGTATCCTAGTGTTGTGAGATGGGGATGTGAGCATTTCTCATTAATTTATTCCTACACCACTGTGATTCCTCATAGGCCCCCAACTTGTTGCATCTGTTTCCAAGAGCCCTGCAAGATTTGGCTTGTAAACTCTAACTGCATGTTAAACCATCTGACCTGTCTTGTAACTGAATTGGCGAATAGCCCTAAACAGTGTGGCATGCATTTTGATATGCAAAAGGATATTTTGAACCATATATATTTATAAATTTTGAAATCATACGGTTTCATAGATTTTTAATTTTCTCATGTTGCTTCTCCTTTCAAACATTTTATTTTTCATGTACAGAATAATACAAACATTTATACTGAAGTTTGAACCTGTTTTACATGGTTTTCTTTTTGCTTCTCAGTATCATAAAGTGATATGTGCGTTCACCACTATGACCAGTGCTCTAGCCCTTTGCTAGAAAGAGCCCAAAGCTATTTTTTGCTAGTGGAATCAGCTAAGAAAGACAAAAGTAGAAAGTTTCTGGAAAGAAGAAAATAGAAGATGGCAGCTTTTATATTAGATTATCATCACCTGTGCACTAAAAATAAACACTGGATTCTCTAAAATAATGTGTCTCGGGGCGAGTCGGCAGTTGTTATGGTCCTTCCATTAACTATTGGAAATTAGAATTTCATTAAGTATACTTTAATTAAGATTATTTTAGTTACTATTTCTCTAGAAGGCATAGAAGTAGACCAAAGTATTTAGAGAACAGATAAAAACACATCTTACATTGTAGCCTTGAAAGACGTTTGTGAATATTTTGCTTGAATTGTAAGTTCTATAAATTATTGTACATTATTATATCAAAATAAAGCACAAATGTGTGTGCGCATAATCAAACGGCCAAGTGTAGTTGCAGCGTTTACAGCCTTGCTGGACATCCTTTTTACTGTGCATTCTTGATTATTTGTGCTCATTTGAACTTTAATTTTTTTAAAAAATTTGCATTAATTGCATTTAACATCTTTAACTTTATATGGTAATATTTTTGTTTCTTACTGCCACAATGATTGGAGTAAAGAATGACCAGCAGAGCTTCCACCAGATGCAGGGCCTATATCCAACCATCTCCTGGATGTTGTCGTAAAATCTGTTTACACCTAAACAAACAAACAAACAAACAAACAAATTGTTAGTTAGTTGAAACCAATAATTAATGGCTAGGAGAGCGAAAAGCTTTTAAATGTATCAGAGAGTCTTGCCAGATAACCTGCCAAACCCATTAACAATCCACTACTTGTGGTTCTACAGAACTGGTGGCTCCAAAAAGGCCTTGAAGCCAGGGACTAGCCTAGCTGCAGGGAAATAATCAGACCTAAGTAGGGGAGGTTTTAGCACTGGAGAAATGGAGCCCACAGCCTATGGGGAAGGGAGGAAATGAACAACAATCCAAACAACAGCCAATACATCATTAGTTCTGGTTACAAGGAGTACATGTGTCATGAGAAAGCTGTTTCCCCCATGATTCAAAATTATAGGTTGAGTGCAGGGAAACTGTAACTTCCCAGGAACAGGACCATTAGCAGTAGGCACTGTTATCAGATTTGCATTCCTTATGCAGAAACAATGCACAGAGGAAGAAAAATGCCCATCCTCTAAGGGAAAAGCCTAGATTCTAGCATGTGAATTTGAAGTAATTTATGCTTAGATTTATATAATCGATAATCTACAGTAAGATACTTCAACAATGAAGAAAATAAATCAGAGAAGTCAACAAAAAAGTCATTAAAATGCAAGAGATTTATTAAAGTCTTATAGGGTTGGTGTGAAAAAGCTCATTTGAAAGCATTAAGTTGAGGAGCTGCAATACGTGTGTATAGGAACTCTGGATCTGAGGGGCATCCCACAGAATCTCGACTAATATATTGCCTCTTTGTAGCATAATCTGCAATCTATTATTATTATTTGGGTTGCAATTTGTGTGCACAGCTCAACTGCATCAATAAGATTAAAGCGTGTACAGGACTGCAACCATGGTTCTAGTTAATCCTAAATATATAGGTATTATGTAGTTATTCATTTATAATCTGGAAAATGTATTTTTCTTTGTTAGTTTGATTGCATCTTCAAATTCTGTTAACTTCCTGGATGGAAAATTATTCCTTTCCCCCCACTTTGCATAGGTGAAACATTTTTGATCCACAAAATAATGGTAAAATGGGAATCTAACCTTCACTAAACGTTTTGTGCATATGATTTCACTCTATTGGTCTTTTTCTAGTCCTTATACCCTTTCTAGGCATGGAAATTTCCTGACTGCTTTACATGGTGGAAAACATTTTCTAAAGCCTTTTGCCAGCTAGCACATCTATGGAGATTGGAAATACCGGTACCATGTGGAATGTGCTTACATTGATATTTTAAGCACCTATTGGACAGTGCCAGTAACATCACAAATGACAAGCCATCATTTTGTTGATAATTAAAAAGTTTTCAAGTATTTAATAATTTGTACATTTATAAAGTGATACTGCTTTTCATAAGCAATGCAGTGCTCATAAAACGTTTAAAACAAATCAAATCAAGGGAAAGTTCTTCCATAGCACCATATATGAATGGTAGTACTTTGACGAGTGCCAGAGTTCTTACAGTTCTTGCTTACTTTTTCCAAAAATGCTTAAATTCCAATTGAAAACATTAACATGCTATCAAACAACCCTGATTCTCTCCTCCCTCCTAAGTGCAATATACATACAGTGAGACGGCACATCTCCCTCGCTTAAACAGTTCGGATGGCCTCAAATTACCTCTAGGTATGGCATTACTTTGTTAAGATAAATGTGGCAATTATAGAAAATAATTTCAGTTTTAAGTACACATAACATTTTAAATAATTACTTCGTTTCATCTGGGGGCTGCTTTACAAAAATTTTACATTCTTTTGGCTTGGTTTCATAAATTTCAAAATACTATAGCATCACATACCATAGCACCAGGATATGGAGATACACTCAAAGAACACAAGAAACAAGAGACTCATTCCACTTGCAGAATAATAGTCGAAAAGCTTGAACACATACAGTCCACCCTGCAATATATAAAATGTGTATATATAATTTTTTTGAAAAAGTTCGTCACACTTCTGAGATTTCCTTTCCTGTTTTGTTTAACTTTCCTATTCCAGTTCTGTTTTTATTATTTGGAAAGATTCTCTAGGTTTATAAGTATTCATTGATCACTTACCCTGGATAACTGTGACCTTTGGACCATACAACTGCAAATAATCAGTGAATTGCCCAACTATGCATCAGTATCAATTAATATGGTGTGTAATATTTTTATTTTGTAAACAGCCCTGTGATCCACAGATGAAGGGTGGTATAGGGATAATTCCATATTTATTGATAAGAGTAAATAGTTGAGCTAGAGGATTTGTCACGTGGAAGATGAAGCAAGTTTTTGTTCTCCAGCTCCAGAGGGTAGGACCTGAACCAATGGAGTCAAGTTACAAGAAAGGAGATTCCAACTTAACATCAGGAAGAATATTCTGATGGTAAGAGCTGTTCGACAGTGGAATGAACTCCCTTGTAAGGTTGGTGGACTCTCCTTCCTTGGAGGTTTTTAAGCAGAGGTTGGGTGACCATCTCTCGGGGATGCTTTAATTGAGATTCCTGCATTGCAGGGGGTTGGGTTAGCTGCAATTTTACAATTCTGTAATTCAAAGCAGACACACAATTGGATAGGGAAGGAATAATAAATACGTCGATGTCTTGCTCTTGTACAAAGATAGATTCCATAAGTATACCATTGTTGTATTTGTTTTAAATGTTGCCATGGCTTTTGGCATTACTTACATTCCATACTATATAAAACACTGTTCCTAAATGCAGCAATGCCATTGGCTGATGATAACCAAGCCTTTATGTGCCTTTTCTATCCAAGGGTATCTAAGAGTTACCAAAACAAGACGGAATCCTCAGTGGTTGTAAATCAATTTAATAGAACAAGCTGAAGGTTTTAAGAGTAGCATTAAGCCTGACAACATGCCAGTAAATATAGGTATTATGCTCATATGCATTATACTAATCTCAAATCCTTAGAGGATATTGACATTTGAAGGTTTAGGAAAAGCTGAAATCTCTCCTGTCTCCCCAGCTTCTTAAATTCATAGGCAATCCACAGAGGACTCGTATTTCATAATTCTGTTTAGTAGAAAATGCGACCTCAGCAAATTAGAGACAAGAAGTTCCCAATATAGTATTTACCTGAGTAATATTGGACAGTCCTATCAGATAGGAAACGACACACACACCAGCAATAAAAATTTCTCTCCGAGTGCGTAACAGTTTTGGAAATTCATCCACTAGTGCTGTTATGAATCCTTCAACAGTACAGAACTGAAAGTGGAATGAGAGGTTACACACAAACCAAACCAGCAACATTAGATTGAGCTAAAGCAACATCCAGCTTTATCCTATCTCTTCTCCAATTTCTCTTCTCTCAAACTGTTCTGCTGTGATGCAGTCAAGATACATCTGGAACAGGGCAAACCGATATGCCCAGTTCTGATAAACTTTGATTAGACTAATGTTGACTCATTTCATGAGTTGTGGTGCAGCTTCTGCAATCATGTTAAAGCACAGGTGGGTTATTTATAGGGCAACATTTCTGCACCTATTAAAATATACTGGAAATTAAAAATAGGAAACTCATGCTTTTTAAAATCTGGCATAATGTGGGACAGGTTGTCTGGACTAATCATAATTAAGCTAACTTGTTCCTGCTGAGAATCTAGACCTCAGTTTAGAAACATAATAGTCAAACTGACTTAGACCCTTTTGTGCATTTTGATGCACATGCAGAGCTCGTGTACATGCTTAAAGTGATATACATGTTTCTTCTTAGGGCCATAGTAAACTTTTTTTCCCCAATACGCAAATATTACTTTTGCTGCACTACCAAAAGAACTACTAAGCGCATGACATTCTCCCCTCAAGCTATGAGTGTTTACATGCCTGGTGCACATTTCTGACAGCCACTGGGAAGAGTGTTAAGACACAGTGGTGAATGTTTTAACATACTATAGATTAACTAAGGATAATATGAGACAAGGAGCCATTTTTGGTAGTATCTGTGTTGTGACAGTAGAGTGGAACTATTTCATATTATACTACAGATGAAGAAGTTGAAGAGGTTAAAGAAAAATAAAACAAGGAAGCCCAAAAGCTCTTAGACACAGGCCTAGTTTTGGGGGAAAATATATTAGGCTACATTTTATATTTCAGTAGCCTAAAGCTCAACTTAGTTAAGGCTATGTTTGACTCAATTAAATTAATAGCAGTTTCTTCAAAATGAATTTGCTGATTTTCTTTTATAAAAGAACTTTAGGTTTCATGAAAGAATGAACAGAATAAGGACTCTTCATTATTTCAATCCCATTATGAAATAGCTTTTGCTTTTGCTAATGTACTATGTATGTACTTTCGCCAAAAGTTAAAGTAAGGTGCACTATGAAAAATAAGGTTTGTTCACATGTATGTACATACATCCCACTGTGTTTGTTTATGTGTGTGCTTGTTTGGTGAGTTGGTGAGTAAAGGGGATTTACAGTTCTATATTTTATATTCTGCCCCAGTGATGCAGGTCAGCTCTAAGGCCACCCATTGAATTTCATGGCTGAACTGTCAGTTAAATGAAATTGAGCCTCCCCCATTCAAAATGCAACAGCTCTGGGTTCATTGGTTCAATGCTAATAAAGGTCTTCATGTCAGCCTTGTATAAACAAAATGGCATTCTAAATTATTTTAATATTTACTATACAAAAGTGTGGGAATCTTGTTTGCTGGGAGCTGTAGCAATAGGGCACAGGGGCTCCACTTTGTGAATTGCCCAGGCAGAAGTAAAGTGGCCTATCATTGGCGCTGGCACATGGTCATCCTGACAACATGCTTGCATCCCCTCCAAAAGCTTATTCCAGAGTGAACTGGAGAAGTGGAAACACTTGGTCGTGGACCCAAAGATGGTAGCTGAGCTTCCACTAGTAAAGAAGCTGCCTCTGCTGATGTCAATAATAGCCTGGCTTGAGGGAACATCCATGTAATGGGCCCAGTACCTGAACTACTAATAGGGAGGAGTGAGGACTCTGTAGACCATTGGAACTGATGCTGATGCTGTGGTGAGTACCTTCCCTTCTTGCATAGGACATTGGGGAAGAGAACCCAGGGCACTCAAGGGATGTAGCCAAACCAGGAATGTGTCCTCTGAGGAAACAGTAAATGGGGGACATGGGGGTCAAACCTTCACAATGTTTGGCAAGAGCAATATCCTGAAAGTAGTCAGAGTGAGGAAATTTATGCTACTGTAAAGGCATCATCTCATGAGACAGGATAATAATTGGCTGCCCAGTTTAAGAAAATAGGCACAATTGTTTGGGGACCTAAATTATATTGAAAGTGAGTTGTACACACACACACAAAAACACCTCAAAAATTCACAAAAGCTAGAATTAAACATTTTAGGAAAACGTTTTGTGAGGCATTTCTAATGCATAGTTTAGCGTGCTTCTGCCAAATCTCCTTTGACACAAGGAGTGGAGAACCTTCAGTCCTGCTCTCAGTGACTGAGAAAAAGATCAGCAAAGGCTGCTGCATTCATGAACCAAGGGCACTTATAGGGACCAAGACAATGGGGAGGCTCACTTTATGGGATTCCATATTCTAAGCCACAATGCACAGACATATTTTAAAGAAAATTTTAATTTACAAATATTTGTATTGCAGCCCTGTCATCGCTGAGAACACAAGAATAGAAAGCAGCTTCTTCATTTGTCTTCTTAGAGCACAAAGGAACTTTGTGGCCTGTCCTTTGCCCTCTTCCTGCACTAAAATAAACACTCAGTGTGATTAATAGACTTAAGTATGTTTGCTTTTCCTGATTTTTACAGGTTTGACTCTGTTGTGGATACATTTTCCCTCAGATAACATTTAAAAATAAAAATTAAGTTCTAGACTATGATGTGTGCATATTCATTGGTACAACTATTGGCATCAGGGGTTTTGACACTCCCCACCTTATCTTCCATTTTGACCTTGTCAGTGAAATGAAGCTCCCTAGAACCTAATAGGCTGGACCTTGTTGATATTGCTGCCTTCAGAAGAAAATTCTGTGCTCATGAATTTAAGCAAGGGAGAATTTTCACAGATACAACTTTCACCCCTGAAGCTCTATAATGGGAAACCTACAGTTTTCTTTTCTGTCTGGTAACTTTGTGCACTTGTTGCAATTCAGAGTCTGCCCTCCTCCATTGAAACCACAGAGTTCCCTTAAATAAACAGTAGGTTCTATTCTGCCTAGCTGCTAATACTATTTTAATGTACTGGCTATCAATTCTTATCTAGTTCATTAAAGATAGGTATTCATCATTCCAATACCAGCTGAAACTACATCATATCCTATTTATAACTAAAACAGCTCTTTGTGCAATTTGTTGCCATGCATATGGCATTATCAGTAGTTTCCCCATGCCTCTTGGGTTTGTTCTGTGCAATGCAAGTAGAAGCTCAGCTCCTACTGATTATCCAAATATGTTCAGAATTACATATCTGTTTATTGATGTCTTCAGGATAGGTGTTGGGCCACATTTTGAACGAAATCCATTATGCTAGCTTATTGTCTCAAGTCACATCTTGTCAATTTGACTGAGATTTGTCAAGGCACTTCTCCATGTGCCCCTGCCATCAGAGGTAACATGGGTGGTGACAAGAGAGACATTGGCTGTGGTGTCCCATCTCCGGTACACCTTCTCCAAAGAAACTTATCTGATTTAATGCTTTAGAAACCAGGCAAATTTTAAAAATTCTAGGCATATTATTTTAACATTTTGTTTATTTAAATACTTGTTAAAGTTCTGCAAGCTACTGTTTTATTAGTTGGGTTCTTTTGTATTGTTTTATTGTCTGTAAACTACCCTGGAATCAGTGGACGAAAGGTGGCATACAAATTTAAATAGTCACCCATTATAGAAACTGTTCACTAGTGTTAATGCCCCAGTTCAGCCATAGGCCTCATTCTGACATAATGAGCCTTGGACCTGTGTGCTCTTCTCCCTTTTCTCCTCTGCATCTATTACCAGGAGACCAGAAGTCTTTACTTTCTTTTTAAACTAACTTGTTCAGTATTATGCTTGAAACTCAAGAAATGGGCTGATCTTAATTATTATTATTTTTTTAGAGAGAGAGAGAGAAAGAAGCCAGCTTCGAACTGCGGTTCATGAAGTTGGCTGGTATCAGTGAAGACTGATACAGAGATACAGATAGCATTGATATAAACATATAATGAACTGTTGGACATTTGTCTTCAGTAATAGCATTTTTAAAAACAACAATAACACTTTGTTTTACCTGACTGTCAATTCCAAGCATAAGCAACATGGAGAAGAACAGTATTGCCCACAAAGGTGAGACAGGAAGTTGTGTTACTGCTTCTGGATAGGCTAAAAATGCAAGCCCAGGACCTGGTAATGGGGGAAATGTATTTATTGTCACTTACCATTAATGCAATATCTAGCAGCTCAATTTATTAATTATAAACTAATTTAGTCATTTTACTACTAATATCTCATTTCATACTACTGTATAATAAGAAAGCTGGAAAAACTGAGACAGATATGAAACGGAGATTAGAAAGTGTAGGTTTAAATATGCACATGAATATATCTCTCTGTATATCTATGGATATAGAAACAATTATATTTTTGTGAAAAACAATTACAATATGTTTTTCTTTATACACAATAGCTTCTGCACTCTTAAAGCATTATGAAGTTATCTCGTATAAATATATGAAGCTGCTATGTTGTATTTCTGACAAGTAACTGTGCTGGCAGTTACTTGTTTATGCATTTCTACATTGATTCTTGAACCCTTGGCATGAGGTGTGTTGCTCACTAGGCTTGCAGACAGTTCTCAGATTACTTTGGGGGTAATGGCTACCGATCTCATAAGCGTATTAGTGCCTCGTTTATGCAAGTGAATGCCGCTCTATTTTCCTAGACAACCATTAGGACTAATGAACTTTTGGGGGGTGTTCTCTCAAGTGCAGATTCCCCAATTATAGTGTAACTTGTCTTCCCTGCTATCTACTGAAACAATTAGACACTGCAACTGGTAAGAGGTTGCACACCTGATTTTGCAACTTCTTCAATAGGACGTTTGGTGACATGAGCCATGAATCCAACAATGGAGAAGATAACAAAACCAGCAAACATGCTTGTGCAAGAATTTATGCAGCACACTATGATGGAATCCCTGAAAAAAGAGACAGAGAGAGAAGAGGGTAGTAATACTGTCCAAAGTCAGGATTTCAAGCAACATTCCTGTTGACAGGGCAAATTGTTTAAGGCTTATGATACTGGATTATAACTCTGTATATGTAGGATTAATTTTTTAAATACAAAAATGATCAGTGTACTCTAGCTAGTTTTCTTCATTTGACAAAGAAGCCTTTCGTTGGTCTGTCTCTTATTAAGCACTGTGTCTGTTTCGCAGGGGAAAGTACTAATTCACATTACCCTGATATGAGGTGGCTGAATGAATTTTGCTCGGGAATATTGGGACATGCAAAGGTAGCCATACTGCCCTAGACATCCCAGTTCCCAAGAGCCTGCAAAGAGGGGAAGTGTGATATTCTGACATTAAAAGTGGGGCTCTGCAGCAATATGTTGCAGCACCTAACAAAAGTGCTCTTGTTCAGAGTTTGAGCAATTATAGGGCTGTTCAGGACTCACGGAAAGAAGGAAAGATGTCAGAATGAGGGGGGAGAGGAAAAGAGATACTTTAAATCTATCTTATTCACCCGAATTCTCTCCCTGCTATGCTATATAATGCTAAAAGTTGCCAGATCCATCTGAATTGCTTTATTGTTACATAGCTTAGTCATCTTCTCATATAGATGCTGGGAGTTGGAAGCAGATCAATTTAGAGTCTCAATAAGACATTTCTTCATATTCCTCCCTAACCCCAAATGAAGCATAGGTCTTGGTGGAAGCCACACTGAATGTAGGTCCTTGCAGAGAACCTTTAAAAAAAAATTGTAGAAACCACTACTAATATTTTTGAGTGGTTCCATTTTGCTGCCAAAACTGATAGGGAACAAACCATCCAAATGAAGCATTAGAGGGAAAGATGTTGCCCACTTTGCATCTCATGCAGATCTCTCCTTGAACAATACAGCTGCTCCTCCAGTATGGGAGGAATCTGGAAACACCATGTGCTCTGTGTGCAGTAGGAGAGAATCATTCCCTCTCAGCTTCTGAGGGATTATGTTTGTGCCCTGTGAATTGTATCAAATATTCCCTATCTGCAGTATCTAGGAATCTAGGCTACTAAAGAATGGTAACTGCTTTACCTGTAAACATTGTTGTTGAAAGGGTTGTAACTTCCAAGAGCAATCAATGAGCCAAGACCCAGACCATAGGAGAAAAAGATCTGTGTGGCAGCATCCAGCCATACCTAGTCATAAAGGACAGAGACAGGTCCACATAGCTATGATTGGTAGTTTATATATAGTTACAAACAGATGATAATAGACAATGAATGTGTAATGACAATATGAGCAATACTACTACAAATGGCCCAGAAATCAGTACAACCAGTGCTAGTGCAACAGGGCTTCTTCCATGCCTCTCCCAGAGCTGCTCTGGTGGGACAGGAGAAATCTCAGAACACCACATGAGGGGAAGCAGAGGGGTTTCCATTTCATCTGGCACGCAGAAACACTTGCTTCAATAGAATGATCAGAAGAGTGCAACACTTGAACTCCTCCCCATAGGATTATTAGGTTACCAGGCCTGAATGCTTACCTCAGAGTCAGAGAGCTTCTCAAACTTAGGAGTTACATAGAATAAAATGCCTTCTCTTGCTCCAGGTAATGTTACTCCGCGGAAGAACAAGATAATCAACATGACGTATGGATATGTGGCAGAGAAGTACACTACCTGAAACAAAGAATGGGGTGCATAGCGTTAGAAGCAATGAGTTTAACACTGAGGTTTAAGAAATACAGGGGAAATAAATGTGGTGATGCTGTACACATCTGAATCTAAGACTAGGGGTGGGAAGTTCAGGCCTAGGGACCTAGTGCCGTCCTCCGGACTTTCATACTGGGCCCTCACGACTCTTCCTAGGCCACACCCCCATCCCAGCAACTCCACTTGTAAGCCCTGCTTTGCACCCTCGTTGAGTGTTTTTGCCTGGCTGCAATACTTACTGCTTGCCTGGATGGAGGACAGAGGAGGTGTGCAACAGTGTGTGTAGAAACTAGCTTACTGAGAGAAGGTGAAATTCATATTAGTTGCTCTGCCTACTTTTGCCTCTGGCCTCACCCACAATTAGCATGTGGCCACCCCCCCCCAAAAAGGTTACTAAGAAGGAAATGTGGCCCTCAAACTGAAAAAGTTTCCACTGCCCCCCATCTGAGACAGATGCTCTGCTCTTTCTTCTTTCATGTTAAGCGTAGGGCTACAGAATCCCCTCCTTGCTAGACATGCCCATGCTTGGTCCTCTTGTACGGCTTGCCGCCCTCCACCTTTTATAGTTAAGTCTGCAACAGACCAGCACCACTATCCTTCTAGTAATTTACAGGGGTACCCAAAGAGTTTTTAAAAGGGCATTAACATTCATATCTCATGGAAGGCTGTATCAGCAAGACTAGTCTATTTCAAAGCTTTAGAATTCTATGCTGACTCTGATTACAATGCACAGGCTTTTAGAACATACTTACCTTTCCTGTCCAGCCTACCCCCTTCCAGATGCAGAAATACACTAAAACCCAGGCAATTGCTAGAGTAATTGCTAATGGCCAACGGATCTGGCCTGGTTTTTCCAATCCATCTGTCATTTGGTGCATGTTACGTCTAAAATCAAAGAGGAAATATATAAATTTCTTGAACTTAGCTGACCTTATACATCTAGTAAGAAATTAACTGAACATATTCATTGGGATGAGGAAAAGATTTTTCTCAACTTACTCCCAGAATTCCAAAACAGCACTTGTCATGTTGGTGGTATTTGCTATACTATAATTTGAGAAACAGTGGTCTGTGTTCCAGGGGTTGTTACAGTGTCTCCATGGAAGATTCTAATTAAAAAGGCAAGGATAAAGAATGGGGAGAGAAGAATAAAAACATCAGTGTTTGTAAAGTCATCTTAAGAGATAGCAGCTAGTATATCATGCTTGCTTAGAAATGATAGCCAATGTTAAAACTAAGCTGGTTTCAATTTTTCAGGGCATTAAGCTTCCACAGGGTTCATGCCTGTCAAGAATTATATTCTGTTGTAACTTTTGTCTCTTAAATGTTCTTGACTTACATTATTATATATGTATGCTTCTGAAGACACATAGTACATAATTGGACATGAAGAGTGGTATTTATCTAATCCTTTCCCAGCATTTCTGATTTACTCTTCACAATTAGGAAGAACTAAACATGCTTTATTTTTCTTTTTTTAAACTGAAACAAAAAAAAATAATAACTTCAGTTGAGTGTTTCTTTTCCTACCAGCATTTTCTCTCAGACCCATTTCATACGTTATTCTGGTGAAGGCTGCCAAAAAGAGTTTGGGCCTTGCTCTACCACTTTACGGGTCCATTAGGAATGTGTTGGTTGTGAATTCCCAGGCAAGTGCATCCTGAAACAATTAGATTGCAGGTCTCTGTAGGAATTCTGCACCACAACAAATTTGTGTGAGGTTGCCCGAGGCCTGACTTTAACACACTTTATAACAGCAGGTGCTAGCCTGCTAGCCACCTGGAGCCACTAGAAAGCACAACTCACACCACTTGCATTGAAGATGGGGGCCAGAAAAAGCCCCTTAGGGCTGATAGGATGTGATTATGTGCCATCCATCCCAGGGACTTCGTATAAAAAATGTATGGCTGCCCCTATGAACCCATGGAGGAAGCCATCAATCATGTACTGTCAATCCCAGGGACAGTTCTGGCCAAATTTTCAATGGCTATGGCAGCAGCTGTGCTTTTTAGCTGCTGCAGACAGCTAGTGCCTGTTTAAAAAAGAAAGAGAGAGAAAATGTGTTAAAGCCAGCACTCGTGGCACTTTTTATTGTAAAAATATTAAATCTGTGCAGGGGGAAATGCACACAGATACTGGATAGAATACATGTATTAGTGAACACATGCAAAAGACAAATTAACCAGAACAAGACCGACACACCCATTCCTGCTGCCCATGCAGCTGGGGTATGGCTGTACTGGACCTATGCAGAGGTTTTAAAACAGGGGTTGTGTGAAATCTAAATGGAACCCCAGCCAGCCATCTGGCTGCTGCATTTTTGGACCAATTGAAATTTCCAAGTCATCTTCAAAGGCAGTCACATATAGAGTTCTTTGTAATAATCCAGTTTGAAAATTACCAGAACCTGCTGCTGACTGTATGTTACCAGAGATATAAAAAGTCGATCCCAGGTGGTGCTCATTACAAGGAGACTGAATTAAAAGAAGGACTCAATTCTGAACTGGATCTCAATTGTTTCATTTAATTTTTGACTTTTTTTACCTTCTGTTTGTTATATTGTATTGTGCCTTTAAATCTAATTTACTTTAATTCAGTCTCCTTGTAATGCAGTCAGCAGCAGTGGTTACATAACTTTATGACCACTGCTCCATAGAAAGTGTTGTTATTCATTTTCATTCTTCAAATAGATGGGGTATGTACCTTTGGTCTTATTTTACATTATTTTGACATCAGAGTTGAAGTATATAGTTTGTAATGTTTTGAGTCTATGTAGTTACCATGTATATGCAGGTCATCGTTTCAAAAATTCTCTTGTAGTTTATGAAGCATTTTTGTATCCTCTGCTGCGCTGAAGAAGATTCCCGCGAAACAGTTGGTATATCCGGAATCACTGTCGGCAGCGTTGGACGCCATAACAAAGCTTTACAGCTTGGCTTACCAGATAAGCATCTGATATATTGCTTCATCCAGAAACTTATATTGCTTCTAAAGATTTTCAGAGACTTATAGACTTTTGTTCATTTGGTTCTAGGTTTACAAGAGAACCTTATAAGTGTATATATTTGTTCATATTGTACTGTGTTATGTATAGAATTTATAAAGAGTTGTAGTGCTATCATATTATAATTGGTCATCGTGTGTTGCTTTGGTTATCATTGACCATCATTCGGTAGGCAGGGTGGTGTGGTTGGTTATATGTGAACATGCCCTAAAGTTTTAAAATAGTTGTATTCCACCTCAAGGTTGATGTGAGAGACAGTAAACAAATAGTTAAAAATAAATATATGGACCTGTGGAATAGAGGAAGGCCACTGCTATATGAACTTCTGGCTGCCTCTGAAAATTAAAGTTATATATTATGCCAGTACTGTATGTTGCCATGATGCGTTTTATGGACCAAAACATTATAATACCTGTTGGAATAATAGCATCTCAAAATGCTATGGGTGGAACTTTCAGTGGTCAAGGAACCAGTATGACTTCCTAGTAACGCTATTAGGTCCTAATCTATGTCCATACACAACTGTTGTCCTCCAGTTTTCAAGTTCATCCAATTTAAATCATTTCCCCCCTATCACCAGGGCTTATTTGTAGCCAGAACTTGCCGGAACTCAGTTCTGCCACCTGTCAGGTGGGCACCATTGCTATTCTAAGAGAATGAGGGAGGTGTTCATGGTGAGTTCTGGCACCTCTTTTTCTAGAAAAATAGAACTGTATATCACCTTATTTCTTTCTGAAAATATACATGTTTTTAAGAAGCTGTCATTTAGCCAGAATTATACAAAGTATATTTTAATAACTACTTAGACTACAATAATAAACAAATATATTAAACAGCTTAAGCGGGTTCCGGTCATTGCAGCATGATTCATAGAAAGAAGTGGATGTGGCAATAATAGTAAGAAATAAATCCTTTTAAAGGTGAGTTTCTGAAGTAACTTAGGAGCTATCAATCATTCAATTTATTTTATATAACCAAAGACCTTCACAATGAACAACAGATGGCAAAAGTGAAACGTACTTCTAAAATCACACAACAAATCCTATAAAAGTCTACAGTGTGGAAGTCTACACCATAAAAATTTACAGCATAACATTTTTAGGATTACAATGCATTAACATAACTGGAGCGAAACGTCTTAGCTGCCAGAGCAAATTTGGCTAGAATGGTTAAAGGAATGTTGTCTGAAAGACAACTCACATTGGCTTGTATTCATGGACCATATAATTCTCAGGGAAGGTTTTCTCTTTATGTTGTATCTGTACTTGTTTCTTGTCATGCTGACAAATTAGTGTGTATACATGCCTTTCCATGCTCTCCCTGTTGCCGCTGTAAGATTGGGATGGGGGAAGAAGGCAAGCTGGTTACCCTGGCAGGTGACAAGGGACCATTGATGTAGGGAGGTGAGTTGCCAAGGCACAGCACAGAAGCCAGCAGAACAAAGCCTTTCTCAACTCTCTTCTTGCTGTACTCAAAACTTGTCACCCCTCCCGTCTTTCCCCACTAGCTCTACTCAAACTTTTGTCAATACCATCATTTGCCCTCTCAGTATTTCTCCATCCCTGCTTTACTTTCCCTCTTCCATTTCTCAAAGGAGTCCTCAAATATTGTATTACTCCTGGCACCATGTGCTGTCTTCTACATGAAATTCCAGATTCAATGTAGTAACTGTAATTTAATAGCAAGCTAACACCCATATACAGTGGTACCTCGGGTTACAGATGCTTCAGGTTACAGATTCCGCTAACCCAGAAATAGTACCTTGGGTTAAGAACTTTGCTTCAGGATGAGAACAGAAATCGCACGGTGGCGGTGCAGCGGCAGTGGGAGGCCCCATTAGCTAAAGTGGTACCTCAGGTTAAGAACAGTTTCAAGTTAAGAATGGACCTCCGAAACGAATTAAGTTCTTAACCCGAGTTACCACTGTATGTATAACATTCACCACTGGACCTTCTATAATGGAACAAGCTGACAGGCTTGCTCTTAAGAGTCTATTCATCTTAAATATACAATAATAACTGCAAATGTAGGAGGGCTGCAGAATAGAAGAGAAGAAGAGGCATGGAAATGCGGTGGTGACTGTGCAAGGGGAGTTGAAGAAAGGAGGGAGGAGGGGAAAGGTTTGAAGATGAAAATGGGGGAGTGCAAAGGTGGCTTAAAAAAAGTGTAGGAGGCATGGGAATGGGGGGTTAAAGAATGGGAGGGATCGTGGCTTCATAACTGGTCTGAAAGTGAAAAGGATTCTTAGTAGCAACAATGTGTTAGAGGAGGAAGATGCGGGAGGTTTACTATAGGGATCCATGTGCAACAGAAAGGAGTAGCTGAAATGATTTGTTTATTAGGTAGACAATTCAGCAAGTAAAGTAACTCGTGAAGAAGTTGGTGGGGGATTGATGAGAGGAGTGAGCGGGGGGGGGGGGAAACTCCCCTATGTAAATAAAAAATGATATTTATTATTATTATTATTATTATTATTATTATTATTATTATTATTATTATTATTATTTTAAAGTAGGTCAGCTAATCAAGCTGGTCTGTAATGAGGGTTTTTTTAAACATGAGAAGAAAGATCACTTACTGTGGTGAAAGAGTTGTATAAGTAATATATGGCCCAGGAAATAATCACAATGTAGTAAATATTAAGCCAGAAGGACAGGACAGCAGCAGCTAATCCCACACCTATAGGGAGAAAAGCATATCAGAGCATATCAGGACTCATATTCTTAGCAGTAGAGTTTCAGAATGTAACAATAATAAGTACATTTGGAGGGATTTAAACCTAAATAAGACAAAATTGCTATGTGTTTTTGCGCACTTATACTAAGATGGATGGCGGCTAACAGATTGAGGTTGAATCCTGACAAGACAGAAGTACTGTTTTGGGGGGACAGGAAGCGGGCAGGTGTGGAGGACTCCCTGGTTCTGAATGGGGTAACTGTGCCCCTGAAGGACCAGGTGCACAGCCTGGGAGTCATTTTGGACTCACAGCTGTCCATGGAGGCGCAGGTTAATTCTGTGTCCAGGCCAGCTGTCTACCAGCTCCATCTGGTACGCAGACTGAGACCCCACCTGCCCGCGGACTGTCTATGTGGGGCTACCTTTGAAGGTGACCCGGAAACTACAACTAATCCAGAGTGTGGCAGCTAGACTGGTGATTGGGAGCGGTTGCCGAGACCACATAACACTGGTCTTGAAAGACCTACATTAGCTCCCAGTACATATCCGAGCACAATTCAAAGTGTTGGTGCTGACCTTTAAAGCCCTAAACGGCCTCGGCCCAGTATACCTGAAGGAGCATCTCCACCCCCATCCTTCTGCCTGGACACTGAGGTCCAGTGCCGAGGGCCTTCTGGTGGTTCCCTCGCTGTGAGAAGCAAAGGGAACCAGGGAAAGTGCATCTTTACAAAGCAGTGTTCTGTTGCCAAATGAAATAAGGGTTCTGAATGTTTAGCCAACCTACAGCTGGAAAACAATATTCTGAGAAATTGAGACTGAGGATAATACATTGCCACACTGGCCATAGTCAAAAGATGCGTATGGAAAGAAAAATAGGATGAAGGGTGGAGATGCCTGGATTAAATTCCAGGAGTACCTGGTTATTCTGTCTGTCTTTCTGATATAGACAGAGTTTACACTGGCTTGTTGTAAAAGTGCAATTTCAGAGTTATGTAAACACTTTAATATTTCTTTTGCAATAAATGTTTATGGTTTGGTGCATCGTTTAATATACTTAAATAACTTTGAACTAGAAAAAGTGGGGCAGTATTAAATTGATCAAAGAATGACCTGAATGTTAACACCTACTGTGGTATTAATAGCAATGTATTTAACTCAACACTGTACCTTTGAACATTGGAGCAAGCTTCCAAACTCCAAGACCTCCTATGGATGTGTATTGCCCAAGTGAACATTCCAAAAGAAACAGGGGAACTCCAGCAAAAATTAAAGTAAGGAAATATGGAATCAGGAATGCTCCTGAAAGGATACAAAAAGTGAGCAATTATACTGAAAACCAACATATGTATCAAGAATTAAGCAAGAATTCAACATTCATTTTTCCTTTAAATGCAGCAGCAGAAGGCATTGCTCTAATCGTATGCATGGTTAGGGATGTGCTTTGCTGTTTTGCAGTGTGAGCTGAGTCACATGCTACAAAGAAATGCTTGCAGATGAGTTTCTGCCTTGTTGTTTTCGATAGGAGCAGTCTTTACCAGCAGCTAATCCCAACAGGAGGGTCTTGCTTTGTGTCACAGAAAAGAATGAGCTACTCTTGCTACTGAACACCCTGACCTAACCTTGACCTGGCTGCAGAACCTAGCCTTTTGGTGCCATACTTAGTCTGGAAGAGATGGCTTTCCTGTTAAAGGCAAAAGCAGATGTTCTCATAGTAAACAAGGCATATCCTTTTTCTAAAACCTAGCTGCTGTGGCTGCTGCCAAGTATAATAGTATATCATGGTGGCACTCTGAATGGGGCAAGGCAAAGGATAATCAGAGCGGTCCCAGTGAGCCTCTTTGCTCTCCTCCGAATGGATAATAGGGAAAGTGTTCTGCTGCCTTCCAAAACAACCAGATTGGAACTCAAAATACATATATTGTCATCCTTCACTGAAGTGATCTCCGATCATGGCCAAGGAACGCAGTGTGCAAATGCAGTGGTACCTCGGGTTACAGACGCTTCAGATTACAGACTCCGCTAACCCAGAAATAGTACCTTGGGTTAAGAACTTTGCTTCAGGATGAGAACAGAAATCACGTGGCGGCAGCGGGAGGCCCCATTAGCTAAAGTGGTACCTCAGGTTAAGAACAATTTCAGGTTAAGAACAGACCTCCAGAACGAATTAAGTTCTTAACCCGAGGTACCACTGTAGTGAAATCTGTTTAGCATGCCCTTCCAAAAAGCATTATCATGCAATTTGAAGACCTGTGTTAAGAACTTCAGCCTGCTCTCCCTTCTCTTCTCTGCTGCTTGTCTTGTAAGATTAACAGGAAGTAGTGGATTCTGATCAAAAATATTTAGCACTTAATTACATAAACTGAAATAAGTACCTCCTCCATTTTTTCCACAAAGGTATGGAAACCGCCAAACATTTCCTAAGCCAATCGCATAACCAACACAGGACATAAGAAAGTCAAATCTCCCCTTCCAGGTGTCTCTTTCTGGAATATCTCCTTTTTTCTTCTGCACCTTGACCACCAGTGTCTTAGGCTTGTCATTGGTGATTGAGGCATCGCTGAGTTCTGTGGAGATTTGTCCGTCAGCTACTTTTGTTCCATTTGTTGCCATGTCTCTAGGTTTAGATGGAGAGGCTCTCGCAGCTGGACGAGAAATGTCAGCACCAGTCCACGTGGACAGCAGCTTTGCGGCTGTTGACTACCCAAACAAAGCTTGATGGGGTTGTTAGAATAACAATGGAGGTGATGCTTGAGTGTGTTAAAATCCAAACAGGTATCTTGTAATAGGTGTCCGTATTGATCTGCAAAACAAGACCAGGAGACTTTTTAAATTGGGCCTTACACACAAATGATCACAGTTAAATTCAAACCCTTTCAGTAACTTGAATGTATTTTCAGATTGTGCCCTTGATCACAATCAGCCACGAAAGTGTACTTTTTATCCAAATATAGGAGTCCTTCTTGGAATGAGTGGGAGTTTAACTCATGACATTTGTCAACACCCAACAATTCACAAAACAAATGATGCGCGGATAAATGCACAACATTATGTTTTTCAAAATTACACTCAGGTTGTTGTTTTTTAAGTTATCAGGAAAAAACACACGAGGAAGTAGCAATCATAAAATGAAGATGAAAGGCAGAAGCCCTGTGAGTGAGGGGCTCCCAGGTTTGGGAAATAAACCAGTTGCCTGTTTTTGATGGGGTTGCTCCCTTCCTGAAGGAGCATGTACATAGCTTGGGAGGTAGACATATCCTCAGTGGTCAGGAAGGCTTCCTTCCAGCATTGGCTGGTAATCCAACTATGGCTGTTTCTGGGCAGGGAGAGTTTGGCCACAGTTTGGCTGCGGGCCTTAGTAACCTCTAGATGGGACTACTGTTGTGTGCTCTACATGGACCTACCCTTGAGGCTGGTTCAGAAATTACAGATTGTGCTGAATGCTGCACCCTGAAATAGCTCTGCATCAGCATATTACTGGAAACTGCAATGGCAGCGTAGTGGCACTGATTTTATTGAAATTAGATGGAGACCTACAATTCTGATGTTTTGTCATCTGTTGAAAACATTTTAGTTTCTCAAATGTTTTTAGATAATTCATTCTGTTTATTGTTAGTCATTCGGTTCTAGTTACAATTTTTATCAATGGTTAATATACTTTTTTAGTGCCCACCACCACCATCACAATATCTTTCTTATGAATTAGGTGGTTTAACCATATAAACAAAAAATAAAACAAATATTTGATAAATCAAATAAATAAACAATAAAACCTTTAATCTTTTCTCAGAGGTTGGGGTTTTAAAGGGTTAGCAAATCATTGCACTTTATGGACTGTTTAAGGCATTTAAACATAGGAAGCTGTCTTATATTGAGTCAGAACTTTGACCTATTTAGATCAGTATTTTCTACTATGAATGGCAGTGCCTCAATAGGATTTAAATCGAGTCTTTCTTGGGCCTACCTGAAGATGCCATGGACTGAGCTTGGGATCCTTTGCATGCAGAACTTGTGCTTTGCCACTGAACTATGACTGTTCTCCTTGTGGGGTTGTGGGAACCGCTCACTGGAAAGCTGCTCCCATGCCACTAGGACACCATTCAGGTGTGTCTCAAGTACCTGAATGCTTGGTTCAATTATTTTGCTCTGCAAATTGGTCATAATGCTATTCTTACTTGAACAGCATAAGAAACAAAGGGAAACTGTTTTAGGATTCAGGTGTAACTTTGCACCTTAACTTGCATGTTCCCTTGATTGTTGCTGGATTTCTTTGAAGAAAAACAAACAGGCAACATGTATGCCAACAAGTATACTTTATGGTTAAGATAATACAATATTGTTTAACGGCATTAATAATTGCTTTTGCAGTACACATTTCAGGTAAATGAACCAAGACAAGGCAGAGAGAACCATCATAATCATAAGCTAAAATGATCACAAATGTTGTGATCATTTCAGTTAGTGGTTTATAATGATCACATTATTTTTATGATACCTTTGCCACACTACTAATGGAATCATAGGATCGTTGAGTTGGAAGGGAGCCCAAGCGTCATCTAGTCCAAGCTCATACAATGCAGGGATCTCAACTAAAGCATCCCTGGGTGATGGCCATCTAATGTCTGCTTAGAAACCTCCATCGAAGGAGAGTTCACCACCTCCCAAGGTATTTTACTTTGTTGCCCTTTCAAATAACTCCCATGAAACCCCCCCCACCAAATATTTATATTTTACAATGGGCTGCACAGTAGCTGCCTATGCTTATAGCAATGAAACTAAAACTTTTAAAAATAGAACACAGACCCATAGGATAGTATCCAACTAAGCTCTACTCAAAGTAGACCTGTTGGACTTAATAGACATAAGTTAGTTCTGTCCATTAATTTCAATGGGTCTACTCTGACTGGACCAGCATTGGATCTAACCCATGCATTTCAACTTTCATTATTTGAAAGAACTAGAAGATAAAATGAATATTGAATCATATATATACACACACACACACACACACACACACACATATTCAAGATGGGTGTGCGGACGCGAAGGCCTTGCTCCGTAACCACTTGACCAGTTGCCTTCAAATCTGGACACACACAACATTCCTTGGCCATATGGGAAGGTTCTTAGGTACCTAGATTGCAAAAATACCACACCTTTCCCAGGTAAATCCATGAATATGTGCAAAAAAGCGCCCTTCAGTGGACGTCAAAGCAACACACGCTTTACAACAACAGACTTCAGAAAGAGGGTGGGAGGGGGAGCGGAACTTGAGGTCACCTCAGCCAATAGGCTGTTGGTGGGGGAGGGGCTGAATAAACCTTTAGCTGCCACCGCCATAACAACTCCTTGCCTCAGGCTCAGCCAATTCCCATTTTAAAACAGTGAGCAACAGACATGAGAGTGCAGAGGTGATGGAACAAATCACAGCACAGGAGTTCAACAGAACAGCCTGTGGAGAGCCAGGCGAAACCGGAGGGGGGGGGAACCGGAGAAAAGGGAAGTAGGAGATCAACACAGTTTCGGAGTGACCACGGAGAGTGCGGGGGAGGGGAACAAATCACGCCGTGTGAGTGGGAGGAAGACGAAAAGGGGGGGACTGAGGAGACACGCAGAAGTTCATCAGGATAAGCTGTGGGAAACCAGGTGAAAACGGGAGGGAAAGACTGAGAGAAGGCAGGCTTAAGTTCATTGGGGTAATGTGTGGGAAACCAGGCGAAAACGGGGGGGGGGAGACTGAAATGGGGCACACAGAAGTTTGTGGGCATAAGCTGTGGGAAACCAGGTGAGAACGGGGGGGGGGACCACAGCAAGGCGTGGCCGGACCAGCTAGTATTAAGCATATAATGAATGCAGGCTTTAGCTTAAAACAATAACTTAGTGAATGCCTAATGGACAATTGTTGCACTGTCAGTATGACTGATGAGGTGATAAAATTATCATTGATAAATTATAATCCAAATATATTAGCTTTTCAATTACAGCCTTCTGGTCATTATTTCCAATCAAAATGTCAGTAATCAGAACTCTTTCCTATAAATTCTTAGCTAAACTGTTCTCCCCTTTATTCTACAGTTGCATCTCAGAGTAGCAGCATTGCATTTAGACCAATCTTTTTGAATCTGCTGGGTAAAGAACAATTTAGCGTGCCTGCACTTTGTCCACCACTGCATTCAGTCACTGGCATCCAGCAGTTTTAGAAATGTGTGTACCTCCATTTGAAGTACAAGCCCCTCTGTTTGTTGTGATTAAATTACACAATCAAATCCATTTTATACACAGAATCTGGTAGAGTAAGACTTTGCACCTTGAATTATGGTGCTGGAGGAGACTCTTGAGAGTCCCATGGACTGCAAGAAGATCAAACCTATCCATTCTCAAAGAAATCAGCCCTGAGTACTCACTAGAAGGACAGATCCTGAAGTTGAGGCTCCAGTACTTTGGCCACCTCATGAGAAGAGAAGAATCCCTAGAAAAGACCCTGATGTTGGGAAAGATGGAGGGCACAAGGAGAAGGGGACGACAGAGGATGAGATGGTTGGACAGTGTTCTCGAAGCTACTAACATGAGTTTGGCCAAACTGCGGGAGGCAGTGAAGGATAGGCGTGCCTGGCGTGCTCTGGTCCATGGGGTCACGAAGAGTCGGACACGACTGAACGACTGAACAACAAGACTTTGCAAAGACAAGTCATGCATTTTATTGGGACCAGCTCAAATTATCACGAGATTTTCATGGGTTCTCTGTAGTCCTCAATGTGTTGGGCTTCTTTTGCTCATCATAATCCACACCAGATTAAATTTTCACTTTACTGTGGTAAACTTCCATTTTATTTTATTGTCTTGTAAAAAGTGATATTTCTTGCCTTTATTCCATTTGATCACACAGCAGACAAAAAAGAAAATGGAAGGATGAGCAAATTAAGATGAAAATGAAAAGGTGAGCTGATGAAGTGGAAGAATTTCTTTCTTTTTTTCCTTCCAAAGAGCATCACTTGCCTTGCAGTCATCTGGGTTGTAAACATTGCTGATTCACAAGTTCAAGTAGGAATCGGTGCTTTGGGAACTGTTATATTTACCTATGCTGATGAAGTAAAGATAACCTTCCTTAACTTTTTGATTGTAATTGTAAATGTGAAAAAGAGGGATTGTTGGAAAGGGGTCATAGTACTCAGATTCCACTTGAGTATCAACATTTGCTAAAAGCATTACCCTAATTCTCAGGGGCAACGACACATTATTTGCATTCCCAAGTTCACCCTAAGGGCCATTCTTTCAAATTCATTTCCCCAATTCATTTTTATTAATCTAACAATCTAATGCAAAAAGAAGTGTAGATTTGTGTGTGCAAAATATTGAGACACCTGTAAAAAATACCCACAATGAATGTGAGTTTCTTTATCTGGGAGAAAGATTAATAGCATCACTGAATAACAGAAACGTGCCTGAAATAACCAATGCACAAATTTCTAGCACCACCTACTGATGAAAATGAGAAGCACAAATGAGGTGTTTCTATTTTGTTTATCAGTACATTGTTATCAAGATTTCCAGTTTTGTTTTCCAGTTTAAAATAAGTGCAATATAAGTGCAATATTTGGTCAGATATCACAAATCACAAATTTTTTTGTATGCAAAATCATATTTTTAATTGATTAGGTATGAGAATTATGCAAAAACCTTTGCATAACTTTGTCCAACTCCTTTCCAGAATGGCACTATTACCAAAATCTTTAACCAAACCAAGATGTTATTTACTGGGGCTTCCACCACAGTTCCTGTGAGTAGCACTTTGTATTCAGGATTTATACAAGAACAGTGAAATTTTTGATAGAGCTGCTGAAACACACAAGCTTTTTTTTTTTTTTTTTAATTATCTTTATTGAGTTTATAAACAAAGAAAATAATAATAAGAAAGAAAATACAAATAGCGAAGAATTTCGCATAAAGGAAAAAGGTAGCATTTAAGTTTACAAACTGCTCAAGCTTTTTCAACAACTAGAAAGAACCAAAACAGGACATTTAAAACAGGGCTCGGCCCTATATGCAATATTAAAATAACGCTCGGCTTGAGAAATAAGCACCAGAAAGCTCTAAAGAAGAGGAATGAATGGCATACAATCCTGTCAAGGTTAGGGGAAACTTTAATAAATAATGTCAGCACATTCATGTTTTTAAGAGGCAGGCACAGCCAAATAATTGATTAGCATTTACAAACTTAGCTCCATTAAAAAAACCCCACCTAATATGCCCTTCTACTGCTTTATGCTGCTCTTCAAAACTGTACTATTTTCATGTTTTTGATTTTTTATTATTATTTGAGGCACCATGGAAACACATGTAGTAATATATGTGTTAATAATCATTTATAAATAATAACCAGCAACCCAGTGTGCAGGAAGTGAAATAACTTGAAACTACATTGGCCACAACATTGAGAAATTCACTGCTGTCAAACCCTGTCTATAATGATATGATATGATGAAAAGTCAAGGTAAGATGGAAAATGTAACTAAAATAGTAGTTTACTGTTGACCAGTAAAAGCAAAGCTGTTACTATATAACAGAGTCAGCTTTCATACACTTCCTCAGCTGCATGGAAATTGCTTCCCTGTTGTGTTGATTACAGAAGACCAGTTGTTTCATCTTCTGCGGTCTCCCCTCACATCCAACAGCCTTCAAACACTTAATTTTGGACACAGAACAGTGTCATACAGAGATGGTGTTGAATATACTCATTATGTTGCTAGGACTTTCTATGGAAGCATTAGATGCAGTGAGAGACAGACTTAGGTCATACATTAGACGAACATGCTTGGGAAAAGACTTGCACCACTGAAACAAACATGTCCACAAGTCAGGGTCCATGCTCTTAAAACAAAGCAGTGGTAGTTCAGAAACCCAGTACAGCTTTGTTATATGGAAGCAGGCATTTCTCAAGAAATTGATGAAATTGCAGGAGTAGGAGAACTCATGTATATATTTGGTGGGAGTGCTTGACTGCATGTCTTGAGAACCATGAAAAACTAGGCCTTTAGTTCCTGAGGCTACATGAACGCTTTGTCTCAGACTGCCCTGATTCTCTCCAGCTCCTAGCAGAAATAAACCCCAGGCTTCACTGTCATGTCTCTCTACAGCAATTCAATTACTGCTTCCACTCCCGTTGGCTGCTTTACTGCTACACGAGTGACTCTTTATATTAGCTGCAGCTGGGCTAGCTGGTGCCTAAAGGCACGGTCGGGAGGTAGCAATGGCAAAGACTTTGCATAAAGACGCAGAGTCAAAGCCTGTATGTTTTCTTCATATTAAGGTCATCTTTGCATCCGCAGAGGAATACTATTGTCAATAATAGATTAATATTGTCCTGTCTTTTTAAATGGGAACTGCTAGTCCAGTCTCTCACATATATGGAGGAAACACTTCATATGTTAGGGATACAAAGGCATTCGTTGCCTTTAAAATTAAGTGACTGTTTCTACCCTCAGACTGTTTAGGATTGCCAGCTTGCAGCCCAAAGAGCCTTCCTTTAGTTTAATGTCCTGCCCCCACCCTGCGCATCATTAAGTTCACTTACACACCCTCCCTGTTTTAGGAAAACAGGAGATTACAGAGGAACAACTTTATCTGTCAACAAAGAGCCAGGTCCCTTTAAATTATGCTTGGATTTAATGCCCTCCAAAACAATTAGTTGTTTTGGATCACTTTTGTGGGGGGGGGGGAATGACTGATAAATTTAAATAATACTAATAATATTTTAGTATGTCTTTATATGCTTTCTTAATGAAGGTATTCAGCTTTTACAAGGCTAGCTCAACAGAGATATTGCTTAGCTTGTATTTCATGACTAGTGACTGCTGGAAGATGGGGACTAAGAACTGTTTTCCCCTGGGGTGGTTCCCTGAAGGACACTGGCTCACCCATATGGGCATCCAAGATGCAGAGCTCCATGGCCAATAATGTATGTACAGTGCCTGGAATCACAGATAGACTGTTCTACTGAAATAAGAGGAAACCAGAGCTTATAATTTCTGTCCCTCCAATACATAGGAGAGATGAGAGAGGCTTAATGAGTCATAAAGCAGCTGCTCATTCTTGGCTGACCACCTATAAGAGGAAGACAAAACCTTAGGCTTCTCCCCCCCCCCAAAAAAAAAGAAGTCGTATCAAGACATGGCACCCTGTAGCCTAACAGCATGTTAGAAAGTCAGTACTTCCAGAGGCAACATTGCCGTAATAAAATTAGACCACAGTACAGAGCATCCCCTCTGGTGAGTACAAAGCACTAAAAAGATAACTTCCTCTCTTTTATGGCTGCGGGGATGCAGCAGCCTGCAGAGTCTGGCAGATGTAAAATGGGGACAGGCTTGTAGCATGTGGATGGAGCCTGCCTAACGGTTGCCCTTTGGCCCAGTCTGGTTTGTAGGAGGGCAAACTGAATTTGCAGTACTAAGAAGAGTTATGTGTCCTTAATACTGTACAGGGCTCCTGCTGCACACCAGCTTGAACTGCAACAGCAACAGGCATGTTTTTGAGGGGGAAAGAACTTAAAGCTTGAACAGCTGCCCACCCTTTAGCTCCCTGTGTTTCAGATGGGATGCTTCCCCTCTCCCAACTGCCACCACAGAGCTACCCTGAGGAATGAGAGGGACAAGCTCCTAAATAGTGGCCTGGCCTGGCCATCCCTCCTCTTTCTTTGGCCAACTTTTTATTGGCACCCTAATTTGCCACCACAGGTTTACTCACAAACCATCTTTGCCTGAGGGGTAGTTTTCAAAAGGCCTCCTCCCCCCCCCCCCTCGGTAGCTTGTCTCCTGCCTATTTATTATAGTTTTAATATATGAAGTTCTGTGTAAACTGCTGTAGAATGTTCACCTGAAAAACAGAATATAAACAACTTGAATGAATATAATATTCCTCGCCCAACTTTATTGTGTAATGTTACCACTGGAAGCAAGCAAGCAGAACATACTTCCTTCTAACTCTGTTTCCTTCTCTCCTTCTTATACATGTGGCAGTATTCATCTAAGTTTTATTCAGAGAAGTTCCACTGAAATTAATGAACCTATATCAGTAGACCTACTCTGAGTAAAACTTAGTTGAATGCTACCCATGCTTTTTAGAGACTAAAGAAAGGTTCAAAGCTTCCTGCGTACATCCCTGTATAATATATATTGATTTGGGCCATCTTCCGTATATTTTCCATGTTGATAATACGTATCCTATTAATAATGATATGGTAAGTGGAGAGTGAAATCTAGCTTGAGCATAAATATCATATTTAATGTGAATTATTTTCCTGATAATTACTAATCAGCTACATTTAATTGCCTCAGAGGAACTTTGAATTTGAAATGTGTGTGAACCATTGATTGCCATTAGTCCCTGCCTGTATCCTAAGAAAGTTTGTAACACTCCACTTTAAATTCTCAGTTTAATTTATATGCAGATGACAGTATAACTTGCAAGGCACTCTGCAGATGTTGCTTGCTGGGTGCTATGAACAGTGCTTTAAACACAAGCTGAGCTATCAGGCTGGCAAGTGCTTGCTAAGTGGTCCCAAAGTGCACATACAATCTACCCAGCATTCAGATGTGAATGCATTCATTTTGTGTCAGCAATCCTTTGCAGAATACAACAGAAGAAGAAGAAGAAGAAGAAGAAGAAGAAGAAGAAGAAGAAGAAGAAGAAGAAGAAGAAGAAAACTTACAGAATTACAATCTGGTGTTGTACGGAGATTTAAAGGGATACACGATAATTCAGGGGATTTAACTAAAGTTGCATTGTAAAAAGTGGTAATACAAGTTAATTATACAAAAGAATTCAATTTTTTTTTGTGACCTGCCAAAGGATCCACACGCTGTTAAAGCACATTCTCAGATTGTAAACTGCAGGTCATTCTGACAATTAATGGGCAAAGTATTCTACTATAATACAGAAATGATAGTTTGTTTCATATACAGTTATTTAGCAAACAGCTTTAACATTTAATGCTTAGGGATCCTGAAAATACACATTTCCTCCTTTTAATTTCCACCTCTCAAATAGTTTTCCAGCTGAAGTGCTCATATCTACCACCGAACACACTGCCCTTGGCCAACTAAATCTTCAGCTACCTTATACCTAAGATAGGAATGAATATTTAACATTGAATTCCAAGTGTGGGTGAAGATTAAGGGGTTCTCTCTATCCATGGTTCTGAAAACCGAGGGAGATAGTGGGATGAGGATCAAGATGCCTACTGAAGATGAAGCTTTTCATAGATGCCTTGGTGTCAGCAAGATTCTGGGTAATGAGATTGTGTTGCTAGTCAACTGATTACCCGTGTCTCAACTTAAGCCTAATTTTCCAGATAAAAGAAATAATGTTTTATCTGGAAAATTCAGCTTAAGTTGAGTATGAGGAGAAAATGTACTGAAAAATCTATTGTGGTGGGTTGTATATTCAAGATTAGGGGAGATGCAGGAGTGTAAATTTATACATTTTACACTGTTCTTTAATCACTGGATTCCCTGATTTTTAGCATATAACTGGTTGTCTTCAAGGCTACCAAAGTCAATTAACACTTTGAACTGAGTGAGTATCCAGTAAGTTGTAATTACTGAAGAGATATGAAGGAGACCAAAATGTTTTGCTTCTGACAGTGAGGAGACTGTAGCATAGCTAGCATTGCTGCTAGCAGTTGCTATTTGGGGAAGTCATGCTATCCTGTCTGCACTGTGATGCTGCGCTCCATTTATAGCCACTAGAAGGGTGACACCTTAGTTTTGAGAACTGCTTTTGGAGCAGCACTGCCAATGCTGAAATCTAAGTTCAGACTCCGAGGCCTGAAAAAAGCTAAACCTTGGAAGAATGTAGCTCGCTTCTCACACTGGCATAATATGCTCCAGTCTGATCTGGAAGGTTGAGAACAGAAACTTTCTGTTCATACTTTAAGGGAAAACTTGCACTAGGGGCCAAACTACATGCTAAATTAACCATCCTTTTTTAAAAAAGGCATTATTAAGTTGGCCAGTTTTATTTTGAACAGCACCCTTCAGGGTAAAATAAGAGCCATAGTTTTGGGGAGGAAAATGGGTGTGAGCCCACCAGTTGGGACTGGGAGTGTGATCCAGATGCATAGCTGACTTCTTTTCCCAATAAAAGTGACGAGCTTAAACATGGTTTTTAATAGTTGTGTCTGACATAACATGCAATTGGGCCCTTGTTAACCAGATATAGGAGCGTTTATGATTAGTCAGAGGAGACTAATGCCATTTCAGCAAATATGTCTCTGCTCCAGGACAGAAGAGTAGAAGTCTTGCCCTTTAAGCTCTTTGCTGAATTACAGAATGAGACAATGAGGCAATATATGCAATGGTGCAAAAGCAGCATGACTTAATTTGGCATGGATGCTTGGAAATAGCAGCTGCCTCTGGTGTGCCCCCCCCCCCCCAGTTTCACTGAACCATTGAGATCCTTAGAAAACCATATATGTTTGCTAGTGCTTGTGTGATGCAGACATTAGATCATCCTAGGTAGCAAGAGAATGAAGAGCTCCCTTCACTTATGCAGCCATTTAAATGGAAGGCTGCATTGTCAGCAGGGAAGGTTTCCTCTAGGTCTCAGACTTGAGTTATTCAAACAAATATTTCAAATGCATTGGACACCAGCATGCTTGTGTACTCAAGGCCTCTTGCCACAATTGCTGGAGATCCAGTGCTACAGGAGAGGGCATATGCTTTGGGGATGTAACATATTACTATCATTCTGGAGATAGGGTTTGGCATATACACACACACACACACACACACACACACATACACACACACACACACACACACACACACGTGTGTGTGTGTATAGGAAAGCCATAAAAAGGACAGACATACACACACACACACACACACACACACAATCATGGTCTCATGACCTCTTGACCCTCATAACTCATAAGAGCTATCTAAAAAGGGTGACTCCAGATAAATTTGAAAATATTTGGCAAAAGTTTCTTTTGGAGATTTTGAGTGGGTGTGAGACATTTCTGATGGAGAATGTCAGTCACATGTCCCATTTTTTTCTGTTTTGTTTTATCCTTCTCTGTTTCACCTCTCTGCAAATACTATATTGTTGCATGTCACCCCAATCTCTGAGTAGTGTGGGATTCCAGAAGTTCCAGGCACTTACCCAAGGTTCGTGTTTCCTTTTGGAAATGAGGCAGAGTAGGGAACGTAGTATCTTTATGATATACGGTTTATTTACATATATAGAATTGTAGAGCTGGAAGGGATCACGTAAGTCATCAAGTCCAACCCTCTGCAATGCAGGAGTCATTTGCCCAACATGGGGCTCAAACCCACAACTTTGAGATTAAGAGTCTTATGTTCAAATAACTGAGCTATCCCAGGCAACTGGAGCCTATGCTGGAGGGGTTCACAGCATTAACACCCCAAAAAGGTGTTAATGGGTTCTCCCATAGCTGCAGCCTTGGATTCAGATAGACCTCACAGAATCACAGAATCATAGAATTGTAGTGTTGGAAGGCACCCTGAGGGTCATCTAATCCAATGCCCTGCAATGCAGGAATCCTGCCCACAGCTATCCCTGGGCAGGTTTGAACCACCAACCTACCGGTTAACAGCCAGACACACTGACTCACTGCACCACATACTCAAATATTGTTCTCTGACATTTTCTCCAGTTTGCTTCTTTCCCCCCTTCTAGGTCACACTACACACACTTTCAACTATAAACTCTTTTTGTCCTTCTCACTAGCTGCAAGTAGAGGGAGGGAGGACGGAGCCACCTCATTTGCATCTCCCACAGAGCCCCTTCCTTTGTGCTCCTTACTCCTTACACTTTGCCAGTAGATTAACGTGAGTTGGTTAGCTTTTAACACTTGCTGGCTCCAGAGATTAGATGTATCTAGCACTCAGTTTAACACCCCAAGTCTTGATTAAATCCTAACGCTTACTGGATTCAGGAATTGAGAGGGGTTTGGCATGCCTGAACTCATAACAATATACTTATATGTGATATCCATTTTCTAGCTGCTAAGGTAAGACCAGCAATTTCATCATGATTGTGATTGTTATTTGATACATTGGACTAACTAATGCGATCCAATTTGCTGGAGGGGAGTGTTCTGTTTATATGTTTTGTATAATCTTTTATGATGGCTCAAGGCTACGACAATAAATTAAAAACATATGACAGTCCTATTATAAACACAGGGGAGGGAGGGTGATTTTGTTTGGCCTGAGTGCAAGAAATTGGAGCTGAAAAGCAACTGAATGTGACTGTTACCTTTTTCAGCTACCAATTCAAGTTAAACCCAAATTTCTTTTTTTCCTCCCCTTTTCTTTTGATCCTTAGGCTTCAATCCAAACCTTTGGGTTTAAATGGGATTTCATTTTGAAATGAAAGCAGTTTAAATGGAAACAAGAAATCTCCACCTCCTGCCAAATTGGGAATTTAAAACTGTGTGCTGCTGAAGTGTCTAGCAATCTTGGTAAGTTTCTGGCTTGAAGTGATAAGGACAAACAATCAGTAAGCTTGCTCTGAAGGTAAGAGATAAACTGAAGCAGTGCCTTTCATCTCACTTCAAAAAGTAGGAGCTCAAGATAAGTTTTTATATATTTTGCAAGAGGTCAATAGGTGAAAACTGGCCTTCTTTTGCTTTGCATGCTGATTGAATTTCATTAATATATTGACAAAGCAACACACGTTCCTTTTTTCTCCATTTATTTCAACACTACGTCCTTTTTTCATAGCGCTTTCAGCTGCCACATGAAGCTGCTGTAATAAAAGGGTATATTAAATAAAACATGTATTACTGAATATGGCAGTTCTGAAACACCTTTCTTCAAAATAACCTTGTTAAAATGAAAATGGCAATACTAGAGGTAAGGCTGTATTCCACCATTTGATAGCAAGAGCAGTTGCTACAGAAAACACAAGCTCCACAGGCCACTAACTAGAAGGGAAGCTGTTTGCAGTATGTTTAGAACAATTCTGATTATTTCAGTAAAACTTAAAAATAAAAGCTTTGGTGGTGTAGCTAATGCTAGCAAGAAGCTGATACTTTCTGCAATTAACTATTCACATTTCCCTTCCAAAAAGGAACAGCTGAGGTTGACACACCTTAACAGATAATTTCAGTGCATTCTCCTTGGGATCATGTCTTGCACTGAATTTTATTTGGAGATTCGCAAGTGAGCCCTAAGGTGTTATCATTCTTCTCCTTTGTATGCAGTGGATTCTGCATTCCTATGGTTGGACTGCTGCACAGCCCTTATATTGGTTCAAAACCAGTCTATATGATGTTTTCCTACTCTCAATTTTAGTGAAAACAAACAACAGGCAGAGGGCAGAGTTTATTTGTTGTCGGTTCTCCGTACATAATAGAAATACTTGAACGCCAGTCCAGATTTAAAATACTGTAAGCCCCACTGATTTCTACGGAAGCATTAAGCATATAATTGCATGTCTTACATTGGAACCAATGGGTTCAAAAGCAGGGTGGTCCAGTACATGGTCCAATGGTGACATGTGGCCCTCAAGGCCTGTTTTGGTGGCACTTGGCAACATTTGATGCTCCTTGCAGCCCTTGCGCTGGTAAGCAAGGTGCTGGGCTTTGGGAAGGAGGTATGAGGGTTCTGACAAGGTCCTAAAGGCCTCCTGTCTCCTTCCCTAAGTCTAGTTAGCACTTTCCCAGCTTTGGAAAGGAGATAGGAAGGCTCTAGGACTCTGCCAGAGGTTTGCAGCTCCTACTCAAAGCTTAGCCAGCTTTGGGAAGGCAGCACGAAGGGCTTGTGTGTGTGTGTGTGTCAAATTTTACCCTCGCTCTGCCTCCCGTGCAACAAGTTGTGTGCAGCCCTTGGGTTCTGTGTGCTCTTGCAGCCCATTTGGTATGAAAAGTTGGACTGCCCTGGTTTAAAAGCATTTAACTTCATCTGGATTGTGTTCTCCAAATGCCCTTTCTTTCTTTAATATACATGAGTTTAGGGTATAATCCTATCCACAGTTTACCTTGGAATAAATCCCATTGTGAACAAATGTGTCTAAGACAGTGCTGTTAGTAGACATGGAAAAGAATCTCACTTTAAGTGGTTTAACCTAATTCACACCTCCTGAACTAATTCACTGCCCTAATTAACATGTAATTTTCCTTAGGATTTTGCACTTCTCCGAATTTTGCAATAAAGTTCTTGGCTCAAAAACAGTACAAGAACGTGCAAAAGCTTTCACAATTTTAGGGTAAAATATGTTTAGAGATGTTTATGTTGATATAAAATACACACTGAATATGTATTTTGGGGGTAAAATATGAATTTAAAGATACATTTAAAACAACAACAATAGCCTAGAGTTTAACATGGCATTAGGAAGGATTTTTCAATTAACACATGGGATACAGAGACAGGCCAGAAATATGCAGCAATCCTATACCCACTTCAATGGGAGTATGCCCCACTGAATTAATGAACACTGGGATAGAGAGCGGATACTTTTTCTTTGAAGATGACAATTAAATCAGAGGAATTTTTACTAGACTCTCCAACTCTGCCCTCTTTTTGGAGTCTTCCACAGTGTTTCTGAACATTACTTGGCCAGCTTTGGTAGAATGGACTTGCATAATATTTTTTCTAATCCCTTTTACTCTTTTTCATCGGTGCCCTTTCCCGACACTCTAGAAATTCACACGGAAAATTACTGAATGCATTTTTCAAAAAGGGATTATTTTGCACTTTCTCTGGAGGAGGACAGTTGCCTTTGGTTGTTATGGTGCAGTAATTATGAATTAACTAATTAGCATAATAAATTAGCCTGTGAATAAATGCATTTAATTCCAACTTGGAAATCAGAACTGCAATGGGAAACATATACCCCAGCATATAACTAAATGACCAGTTGCTTTGATTATTCCAGTCCTAATTAAACTTTGTTCTTTATCTTAAAAGTATTACTGCTTTGGTTTGCACCTCCCAATTTTTGGTCTATGCAATGCTTCTCCTCATGCCTCATGTTCTCTCTTTGTGGTGCAATACAAATATATAATCTATTAGAAGTGGGGAAGATTGGATGATGGTCATTCCAGGCTTGTGGGTTGGGATTAATTAATTAATAATATTTATACTCCACCCATCTGACTGGGTTTCGCCAGCCACTCTGGGCAGCTCGCAGCATATATAAAACATAGTAAAATATGTTTCAATATACTTCCCACCCTGGAATTCTGTGATTCTAGATAGGGATTTTCTGAATATCTTGGCACTGAGCTTACTTGGACAGATTCCCCCCCCCCCCCATTCCGTCATTTCTTACCAGTTCCTTTAAAAGTACAAACTCTTCTTGTATATTATATGCATTATACTTATATTATACTCCAGGTTTCTCAAAGTAATCAACACATAAACAGATACCTGCACCAATGCATAGAACTGCATAAAATACTCATCTTGATTCTTTTATATTATATAATAAATGTACACATCTGTTTTGTATATAAACTTGTGTATAATTAGTTCAACATTTTAAAAAAGAGGACTCAGCAATGTATGAGTGGCTTAGTCATACTTGAGACAAGACGTGGTCAGATGCAGGCCAGGGTCAATTGGGTTAGAACTGCCAAATTCAGGGTATAAATCTGTTTAAAATTTATTCTTCCTCCATTCCTAAACCTAGGATATAATTTTTTTTTGCACATTAGCATGGGAAAAGCCCTTTGTGGTTTGTGCCTTATCATGCAATATTTATCCAAATTTCCAGTATAATATAATCATATTCCCTCAATAGTTACACACTGATCCTACTGAAAGACAAGCAGTATTTGTCAATTGATCACACCGTATATCAATCTAGCATATTAAAATATCAAAAACAAAATCTAGTGAAAAAGCAGATTTGTTAAAAATAATTTCATAAACTATTTGCAATTAATCATTAGCCAGGAAAGTCACATAGTGATGTTATGTTCATATTAAGGATAATTTCTCAGAATTTTCTGAGCTTTGAGAAAACTAAGCTCTCTTTTTCCAGCATTCCTATTTTTTTATGAACTATTCATGTTTGTGCAATGAGGGGCAACATGACTGCCTATAATTGCTATTCCAGCTGCAATTAACCATATGTAGATGCTTTCCCATGGAAATGTTTTGTGCTAAGACTTAATTAGACTCCCTGATTAAATGGCAATTAGGGATACCATTCCTTGCATTCCACCTTAAAGGAACGGTCCAAAATAAAGCAAATGGGATGTCATGAAGAAATTGAAGGACAGTGTAGAGTTAGCAACATATAAACCATAAGCACAGTGTTTGCTTCTATGTTTATTCCATAAAGACATAAATCGGTATAGGATCATTAGAGAACTTAAAACCTTAAAACCTTTTAGTGTCTAATAAAAAAAAATCTAAAACAAGGAACCTCTGAACAGCAAAGTAACTGAACACACTTTCTTTAAAAATGAGACAGAAATCTGAAATATGGAAGATTCTCAAATTATATGGAAACTTTGACTGGACCAACCTGCTAAACATTTTGACCAGAGCCTTAACATTTAAATCAAGATGCCGACGAAAGATGCAAGGCCACGATGCAAGAGCTGGCTGGGCTTTGATGCTTTGTCTACTTGCCTGGATTCATCTGGGTTCTTGGTGGGAGACTCCACTGAAAAGTCCTTGGTGACAGAGCAAGCTTATTGTAGTTGGCGTGAGGACTAATTCAGGAGATACTGGGTCAGAAGAGATTGATAGATAGCATCCTTGGCATCCATTGCCAAGATGTGGGTGGAGTCCATGGTAATCGTCTCTACAGCTAAGATCTTGCCCTGAGTTATTTAGCTCCTAATTTCTAACCTATATGAAAAAATATCCAGATTTATGGTAAAAGCATGGGTTGGACTGTAAAATAGCAAGTATGTAGCCACTGAAAAACACATTTTCTCATATATATATATATATATATATATACTTGTAGGATTTTTTGATGTTTACTTTTAGTGTGTGTGTTTTGTTTGTCATGCGTTTGGGTGGGAAATACTGCATTGATAACCAAACCAGAAAGGTCGCTATTTCCCCCATGTCTTCCCAAATCTGGGAACAATCAATCAATCAATGCTCTCTATCCTGATCCTACAAAACTGCCATACATTAAAAGTTTGGGCCTTTAAAAGGGGGGGGGGGGAGGAAATGCTGCTGTGGCTGGTCATGGATTTTGTGATTTTTTTTCCACTTATAAAAACATTCACTGGAGCTCAATAGCCTGAGGTGGACTAATTTTAGATGTACTTTCTCCCACCAAAGGTAAGCTTCTTTAGCACGCAGCTTAATCTTCTGAATGTAAAACCAGAGAAAATTTTGGAACCTCAATCACTGAAGATTTTTAAGAAAGCTGGGTGAGTGTCTTTCATGGTTATGTTGGGAGGTGAAAACGTTAGGAGGTAAGCATTAATAGGTTATTAACCTATCAGAGTTTAAATCTGTTGAATTATGAAAGTGGTTTACCGTTGCTGTTGTTGATATTTTTGTTTTATAAATGCTTTCAGTATTTTTATTTTTTTAAAAATATGAACCTCTTTGTCATCCAGCTTTGGACTTTTGCCCATAACACTTTGGTTCATGAAATGATAATGTCTAAAGGATTTTTCTCTCTCTATAGCACAATGAATTTATGTCTATGTTTTTAAACATAGATTATAGATAAAAAGTGACTAACACATTTAATAAATAAAAATATTTCATGTTTTAAGGTGAATTGTAGCATGTATGCTGTCTATCAAATACCTTTAGCTTCGCTTTCCCTGTTATGACAGCTAAATAACTTTCATGGTAGATGTTTACAATATGTATTGTTATTTACTAAATTTGTTAGTTGTTTTATTTTGCCCAGGGCAACCCAAAGCAACTTACAAACAACCAAACAAATAAACAGACTAAACAAACAAACAAAAAACACACACCACACACACACCATACCTCATAGATATATTAAAACCAAGAGGAAAGAGAAAATGCATTAAAAACATCCCACCCACTTCTAAAAGGCCCCAGATAGTTAAAAGGCCAAAGGCCTGGCTACAGAGGAAAGCTTTTGCCTGGAGTCTAAACAAATATAATGATGGTGCCAGGCAAGCCTCCCTGGGTAGAGCATTCCACAAGCGGGGAGCCACTGCAGAAAAGGCCTGCTCTTGTGTTGCCACCCTCTGGACCTCTACAAATGACGTTTCAGGGTTACGTGAAAGGTCTTCTACAGATGGAACTCAAGGATTTACACATTTCCTTCTATTTTCAGTCTTTAGGCATCTTTGCTCATACACAAAATGGCACCATCCATGCACAAGAGGCATGTATCAGTGGGTTTGGAGAAATCCCGACATTTGCAAAAATCCAAAAATAAATGGAGGGGGGGGGGTCTTCAAAAACAGAGGAATACAAAGGTAACTTGCTACAGGTGATGGGAATTGTAGCTTTGTAGAGGGGGAAACTAGCTTGGTGGGGAGGGGGAGAGTCATGTGCTCTAAGTGTACATTGAATGTGCTTTAAATGTATGGTGAGGAACTCCCCATTGTTGTTATCTATCCTAGTTGCGACTTGCTTTCCCATTCTCTTCTAGTCTTCTCTGACTTGTCATGGCTTCCTTCTCTTTAATGCATAGGTGAAGAACTCTCTTTCTCTGTAGAGAGCTGCATCCTACGGAGGTGTAATCCAGCAGGAGGTGTGTAGCTGCAGTAGCTGGGGCTGGACTATAGCTTGTGGTAGGTGGGGCCAGAGCTAAATGTTTGGTCCTTTCTTTCTGGTTCTGTCTGTCTTTCCTTTCTGTTGTAGGAGGGACATATCACTCTTGCCGTAGGTCTGAACTGATGACTTGCAGAGGGCTTCCCACCTCCTCCCTCCTATGTTCCATCTGTTTTGGCCCTTCTTCATTTGTCTTCTTCCACCCTTCTTTCCCTCCAGGTACCCAGCCAACAGCATGAAATTAGGCCAAAGCCACAGTTGCCCACTGCCGCCTTGGAGCCAATTGCCTACACACACACACACACACACACACTGTATCTTGCTTGGCTAAGTATCATAGATCACACCCATAGCATACATTTTTTTTCCACAGTCAAGGCGCCCCCAAAAAATTCTTGAGAACAATAGTTTAAGGATGCTTAACATCACAGGTGTACAATTTCCTTTCCACACTAATGATGGTTTATGCCCAAATTAAGAAAGGTTATGTGGCTGTAGTCGTACCCCTTACGGATACTTGTGCTCCTCCATGAAGTAATTGTCAGTTATTAGCATGTGCACAGGGATAGCCCTTTTGCAGCTTTTCTTCTATTTAAAGCCTAATATTCTGAAATGTTGATGTTGTGGGTATGTAGGAAATTAGAAGAGGAACTATGTGTCTGCCTGAGCTATGGAAAACCTGGTTATTGCAATGAAATTTTGTCTGCAGCTAATGATTGCTGTCGTGGGCAGTCAGAGGGAAGTGGCATAAAAGAGACTTCTCCTAAACCTCACCCACTACCCTCCAACCCTTCCGCTCAGAAACTTGGATGGTGCACATATCACACAAATTAAGATGCTGAGGATCCATTTCAGGTATTTTACAAAAGTGAATATTTTGCAGTACAGTAGATGAAAATGTGGTTTTTCAAGTATATTATTCTGGAATACTAGCTGAATAATGACGATGCTGTGTGGCACCATGCCAAACCTTCTCTCCACCATAAATGGCAAATGTGGAAAGGCACTTAAATGGATCAGTTTAAGCCACCGGCTGAGTTGTGCTGAACACGCAATCTTTGTGAGAAAGGGAGAAGCCCAGTGTTTGAGGGGTACTAGCTGTGCCACCACAAGTTTAATGAGGCAACAGGAATAGGCAGAGAACTCTCAGGATGATCCAGTGGCTGATGCACCAGTGTAAGTGCCACTGACTTGGGATTTGATTTACATTTATTATCCTGTTAGTAGATAAAAAACCCACTGTAAGAATAGCATGCCCTTCTTGTATCCCAGATTATCGGGATGTGGGAGTAGGTCCCCATATCACATCCTCATGGCCTTCCTCTATACCGAAAGGGGCCAATATTTTAACCACTTTTTAAACTTAATGGCTTTGTGGTGTACAGAGATGCTCAGCCATGTTAAGTTTCTGTGGGCATGTCTGAAATGGGCAGTAAAAGCCATTCTGGGTCCACCCACTCTCTCTCTTTTTTTTTGGTTGGAGTAGAATGACCTCCTCCAGGACTTAGTGAAGTGGAGTTGGTTTGTTGTATCCATCCATTGCCTACAACCATATAATTACCTTTCAGATTTCTGTATGAATTGCATTCTTCTTCAGGCTTTCAAACCTGTGATTACCCTAGAGTTACAGCTCACTTTTTAAAGACAAACTGCTATTGGTTTGCTTTTAAAAGAAAAAGCTTTATTGTAGCTTGAAGACAGTTCCTCTTTGGCTAATAAGAGGTTATTTTCTTTAAATTGCCTGGCCCTGCATACATGTCACTAAGAATAAGCGGACGTAGCTTCCTTTAGCAGTAGGTGCACTGCAGCCAGATAAGTAGTCAAATCCATTTTCACTACAGCAGTAAAGACCCAATGCGTTATGGCACCTGTATATTAACACATTAGCACCCAATAATATTAAGGCAACATCAGCATGCACAAATTTATTTCAGATGGTAACAAACGTTTTAGCAAAGCTAAACGGTTCTAAGAATTTGAGAAGAGCCTGCTGGATCAGGCCAGTGGCCCATCTAGTCCAACAACATCCTGTTCTAACAGTGGCCAAGCTGCTGCCTGTGGGACACCCATAAGCAGGGCCTGGACACAACAGCACTGCAGTGTCTGGCAACTGCCTGTGATTGTGAAGGCAGAGCATAGCCATCATGTATAACAGAGATAGATAGCATTATCCTCCATGAATTTGTCTAATCCTCTTTTAACACCATCTAAGTTGGTGTCCATCAGTGCATCCTGTGGCAGTGAGTTCCATAGTTTAACTATGCGGAGCATGAAGAATTGCTTCCTTTTGTCTGTCCTGAATATTTCTACATTCAGCTTCACTAAATGTCCACAAGTTCTAGTGTTATGTGGGGGGGGGGGAAGGGTGTTATATACCTTCTCTATGCTATGAACTTCTGTCATGTCTCCTCTCGCTTTTTCTCTAACTAAAAACTCCCAAATGCTGTAACCTTTCCTCACAGGGGAGTTTCCACATCCCCTTATCCCTTTGGCTGCCTTTTCTGAACCCTTTCCAACCCTACAATAACCTTTTTTTTGAGGGGAGACAACTAAAACTGTACACAGTATTCCAAATGTGGCTGTACCATGGATTTGCATAACAACATTATGATATCAGCAGTTTTATTTTCAACTCCTTTGCTAATGATTTCTAGCATGGAATCTGTCTTTTTCACAGCTGCTGCACACAGGGACAACATCTTCATCAAGCTAACCACTATGACCCCAATATTTCATCCGTGCTTAGTCACAGCTAGTTTAGACCCCATGATTGTAAATGTGTAATTCAGATTATTTTTGCACGGCATGCATCACTTTATGTTTCAACTGAATTTGGCATTTTATTGCTCATTCAACTGAATCTGAAGAGGTCCTTTTCAAGTCCTTCACAATATCTGTGTGTTTTAATGTCCCTGAGCAATTTAATATCACCAGCAAATTTGGCCACTTCACTGCTCATCCCTAACTCTGGAGTGTTTATAAACAAGTTAAAAAAACACAGGCCCCTTAGGGGACTCCACTTTCTACACCTCTCCATTCAGAGAACTATCCGGGGCCATATGAGAAGGACTAAGTAAGTCCCTTGCTTTCCTCCTTATAAATAGAATGACAGCCAATATCTTGACAACCAATGCAATATTGTGTTGCTTTTAGGACTGAACTACTGAAACTACAAAAAGGGACACGGGTGGCACTGTGGGTTAAACCACAGAGCCTAGAGCTTGCCAATCAGAGTGGTTCGAATCCCTGCGACGGGGTGAGCTCCCATTGCTCGGTCCCTGCTCCTGCCAACCTAGCAGTTTGAAAGCACATCAAAGTGCAAGTAGATAAATAGGTACCACTCTGGTGGGAAGGTAAATGGCGTTTCCATGCGCTGTTCTGGTTCACCAGAAGTGGCTTAGTCATGCTGGCCACATGACCCACAAGTTGTACGCCGGCTCCCTCGGCCAGTAACATGAGATGAGCACCGCAACCCCCGAGTCATCCATGACTGGACCTAATGGTCAGGGGTCCCTTTACCTTTACTGAAACTACTCGCCTTGTTTTATGTCCTGCTTTCAGCCATTTATAGTTTACTGCAAAAATTATTTATTCATTTATGTCCGCCTAAGAACAAGTTCCCTAGAGCAAAAATTACAGCAACAATGTAAGTCAACAAATTAAAGAAAAACACACAAGTGATCAAAATGTATCCCTAAAAGCAAGAAGTATATGTGTAGGACAAAACTAATGTAAGAGAGAGCAGACCAGTAAAACCCAATATACTACAGCAAATTTTAGAATCACTCTATAATTTGAAAAACTGGGAAATTAAAAAGGTGCTTGTCTGATGCTGAACTGACATTGATACGGGAGCCAAGCAAGCTGAGGCCACTACTGAGAAGCCCCTTTCGCTTGTTCCACATCACACAGCTGGGGCATTCATAGAAAGGACTGAGACCTGAACAGCCGTAGGTGTTGTTTCAATATTGTTTAAACTACAGTAATTTTTCTGGTCCTTGCTCATTCCACCCCCCCCCCCAATAGGCAAGACAGCATGGGCAATTTAAAGTAATCAGGTCAACTGCAACAACCTCTGTGATTTACACTTGAGCCTAGTAAAGATCCCCATAATAACAGGTCCATGAGCACATGTGTAAGAAGATTCAGGTTTGCAAGTATGTATGTACAGGCACACCATATTTGGTAACAACTGCAAAAAGATGCACATTCTTTCACTTTTACTTTTTTAAATAATAATAATAATAATAATAATAATAATAATAATAAGAAGAAGAAGAAGAAGAAGAAGCTCTGCTGCTGGAGGGAGTAGCAGAACTCTTCTTGCCAATCTCTATTTGGCTTCTGACATTTTCTTTCCCATGAATGCCCTGGATGTAGCAATATTGGAGGCGTTTTGGGAGAAAATGCCACCTACCACAAAAAGACTGTGGTGGCTGCCCTTACCCCTTCCAAAAATGCTGTACAAAAAAACCTATGTATGTGGCATTGTGTAAGAGGAAAATGTAGCTGTAAGCCAGTGGCTGTCAAGAGGAGCTCTAAATCCCAACACAACTGTGTTTTAAGATAAAGGACTGAAACTGCCATGGCCACCACTAAGCCTCCACCCCAACAATCTTTCAGTTTACCCTCCCCATGATAAATTACTGAAATCCCAGCTCTTCTTTTATTCTCCGGTACTTCCCCTTTATAGAGGTCTGTTATTGGTGGATAGACAGGTGAAAAGCAGCCCCCTCATATGCAAAAAGGAGAGGAGAGGTATAGTGTTGTGGTATCATGGCTGGAGGGAAGATTAGCAGGAGCAGCAAGGAGGTAGTGTTGGGGGAACCTGCTGCCAGTGGGCCTGGTGGTTGGACATGAAACAAGCCCTTTCAACAATAGCAGAAGGTAATGATCCTTAAGAGACCCTGGGCATGAAATGAAATTGAGCCATGAAGCACAGGAGACGGCAAAACCGACCACCACAGGATGAGGATATAGGGTTTAAATTCAGGGATACCAGCTTACAAAGGAGGTGAAAATATAGAACCAGTCAATGTCAACAGCCCAGAAGAGGTAGCCACAAACTGCTTTATCTTCCCTAACTTAATTAATTTAATTAATTTACTTATTCTTTAGTAACTTATTTATCTGAATAGATTTGTGAAGCAGTATTTGCTTGGTTGACTGGATCTGATCATCATGGATGGAGCGTGATCCAAGGAATGATATAAAACTTAAAGGATGAAGTAAGGTGTGAACTCCATTATAGAATTGTGAAAAATGTTTACACCTGGTGCCAAACTGTAGAAAGGTTTCAAAAGAAAATCCTCTGGTGAGGAGCAGTCATCTCAACAGTAGACTGGATCAAATTTGTTTATCTGTTATAGAAAGAGATGTAATTTTATTGAATAGTCAGTTAAGTATTATTAAAGGAAACAATTTAATAAGATACATTGCTAGCTGAATATGAAATTGATTGGGATTAAAAAAAAGAGATTGCTTTTAAGCTATGAAGCAAGAAGTAAACATTCTGTGTTTTGCTAGATAGAGATAAAATTGTTATCCTGAACTCAGAGACCTTGTCTGAGATGGGACATCTGGTTTAACCTTTGTACTGTACAGCAAATCCCTGTACCAGATATTCAAAGTGGACGATTCAGTGATTTATTCTCTAACCAAATTTCAAATACTTAATTCAGTTTGGAAGCAAAAAGGGCTACATCATCAGATTTCCCCCACATGTGAGTAACATTTATGGATCTGCGGCACTTTCTGATTTAAAATTTTAATGCTTCCCAACATGCTCCTAGATAGATCAGATCCCTTCCCCAGCAACCTCTTGTATTTCCTAAATTAACGCAAGTATATCATTGTTACATTGACAGTAGATGTTAAACTGACTTAGGTGGCTTTGTGAAAGCACTCTTTCTCGGTTCTTACACGTGGCTGTCTTAAAGCTAAAAACGCTGCTCGGAGGCTCCTTCTGGAAAAAGCAGGATATAAATGTAACAACTAAAGTAGTAAAAAGCTTATGATTTGATGTAAATGAGGCTCTGTGCAGCCAAATAATCAAAGAGGACTTGGTGCAAATCACAACATACATTTAAAGTGCATGACTTCCCCCAAAGAACCCTGGGAACTGTAGTTTACCCACCGCAGAGCTTTAATTCCCAGCACCCTTAACAAATGACAGTTCTCAGGAATTTGGGGGGAGAGAAGTCATGTGCTTTAAAATAGCTTTAAATTTGTGGTGTGGATGTGACACAGCAAGTCCAACCCAGCAGGAGGATAGCAGCATGTGTTAATGTTACTCTACCGGCAACATCCTGCCTGTTCAAAACCTTTATGCGGTACAGAAATGGGCATGGAGAAGCCTAAAACATGGGATATCCCAAAAGCCAGCTGCCCCATTTACTCCATCCTCTTTACACATTTATATCCCACCTTTCATCCTAAGAAGTCAAAGTGGCATAGATGGCCACTTGGCTTACACTCTTTATAAAGACTTGAGGAATGAGATTATCACCCCTCCTTTTATTGTCCATTCCGGGTCACCCAACCACTGCCACAGTGTCCTTTCTCTTGGCAGATCAAGATGAGCAGGTGACAGCAAAGGTTGCAAGGTTTTTAGCTGGGGCAATCAGAATAAGTTCCACCATTTGACTATTGATTCAAAACCCCAAAATGTACTTTGTATAATTGACTTTTTATTCCTGTTCTTTGTATATTGTATTTTTTTTTTGTTTCATTGCTATGGCTGATGGCTGATGCAAATAAAGATTCATTCATTCATTGGCATAGATAGTTCTCCTCCTCCTCCCCATTTCATCCTCACAACAACCCTGTGAGGTAGCTTAGGCTGAGAGTGAGTGACTGGCCACCCAGTGAGCTTCATGGATGAGTGGGGCTTTGAACCATGGTCTCCCAGGCCCTAGCCCAACACTCAAGTCACCCCACCACACTGGCTCTATGTTATATCTACTGTTTATACAGAACAATACTTTGACTGCCCTTTTATCATGTTTTAACCCCCACTTATTTATTCGTTTTTATAGTTTTAAAGTTGATGTTTTTCTGTTTTAATTATTTTAATTGTATTGTTGTTGTGAGCCGCCTTGGGCATCATTCACGGAAGGGTTGGATATAATTATTAAATGCATTATACAGTGGTACCTCTACTTACGAACGTGATCCATTTTGGGGTGCCATTCGCACCCCGAAAAGTCCGTAAGTAGAGAGCTGCTACTGTGCGTGTGCAAAGCACGCAGATCGCTTCTGCGCATGCAACATGGTTTGCCAGGTTCGTAACCTGAAAAGACGCAACGTGAAGCAAACGTAACACGAGGTATGACTGTAATAATCAATATTATAGAATTACAATCGTACACACCTAAAGGCCTTAGGCACCAGTTAGTGAATTTACTTCTCTTGCTGAGCACTTAATTGTTGTATCTTGTCTATTAAGCCTTGGAGATTATTTTATCAGCTTGATTATATTTCATCGATAAGCAACCACGTGCAAAATAACTAGGAAACACAGGATATTGTCTGTAAAACAGTGTTTGCATAAATAAGCACCTAATAGAAGAAAAGATTGATTACCTACTACTTACAGACTCCCATAGGGGACTCAGCTGGTTATATAATTATCAGCAGAGTTTTAAGCTGCAGAGAACAATATGGGTTGTGTGAGTAACCAATTCCGTTACAATGTGCATTATTCCCTGAAATGACAATCTGTATACAAAGAAACATTTCGTACAGTAAAAATCACTTTGTTTCTCTTAACCAACCAATTTTTTAAAAAAATGCAAAGATTAAAAAGAGTGTAGAAACTGGTGGGATCCATTTTCTGGATCCATATCAGGACGTAGCAAGATAAAGAACCCACTTAATGAAGCAACACATATGAATATGAATAGTTTGTTTTGGGTTGTTTTGTTTTGTTTTGGCTGCTCTACCTGCACTCAGGGCTCAGTTTCTTGGTCTGGTTCTAGAATGTGGTGGAATCCTGGGAATGTCAGAGTGCAATGGAAACAGGCATTTTAGGGCATGACACAGAGAGAATGGACTATTAGGAACTGGTTATTATTTAAAGACTTTAGCTGGTAGAACTTTAAGATGCTTTTAAAAACATGTCTGTCTTGGTCATTCTGAAGTCAAAACATTATATGCATAAAATAACCTTCCAACCTTCGGCTGGAGTCTATTGGTGCTATTAGACCAATAAGAGAAAATGAACTGTCCATATAAGATAGGAGTGGTGACGGTGAGTCGTTTGATGATCTTGCATGTTCTTCACAGGATCACACTCTCCCAGAAGGCACAGGTTTGCACAGGCCACCGAGACCACATAACACCAATCCTGAAAGACCTACATTGGCTGCCAGTACGTTTCCGAGCACAATTCAAAGTGTTTGTGCTGACCCTTAAACCCCTAAATGGCCTCGGCCCAGTATACCTGAAGGAGCGTCTCCACCATCATCGTTCAGCCCGGACACTGAGGTCCAGTGCTGAGGGCCTTCTGGCAGATCCCTCACTGCGAGAAGTGAGGTTACAGGGAACCAGGCAGAGGGCCTTCTTGGTAGTGGCGCCTACCCTTGGAAACGCCCTTCCGTCAGATGTCAAGGAAATAAACAACTACCCAACTTTTGGAAGACATCTGAAAGCAGCCCTGTTTAGGGAAGTTTTAAATGTTTGATATTTTATTGCCTTTTAAATATTCTGTTGGGAGCCACCCAGAGTGGTTGGGAAAGCCAGCCAGATGGTGGTCAGGGCATAAATAAATTATTATTATTATTACTATTAACCCGAGGGTGCTCCTGGCTTCAGCCTAGCTTAGCTGTTGTATTCTTAGGGCTGTGATGTCTTTAATTACAATTGCCTTGCTCAGAGTGTATTGTAGGCTGCCCTTGACAAGTCTCCAAAAGTTACAGCTAGGGCTAAATACTAATACAAGCACAGAGCCCATAAATACCAGTATGTGACATTAATTATCACATGTGTTTGTTTTATGCTGATTGTTACCTACAAAGCCTTACACCAGCCTGGTGTATCCTTTAGAAACACACTTCAGATCCCTTTTTAGATAATCAAGGAGGTTCAGCTTTGAATTTCATGTTTCCATGATGTAAGCTTGATGGAGCATAGGAGAATGCCTTTTCCATCAGGGCTTCTACCATTTGGAATTTTCTTGCAGCTGAGGCTTGACTCTCTGCCCTTAGAAGACATGTGAACATTTTCCTCTTTAAGCTGAAATTTGGGTTTTGAACTAGCATTTATTTAACAAAATTTGTATGCGCCTTACCTGCAAATAAAACATCTAAGTGGATTAGAAAGAATATAAAATGTTTAAAAATCAAAATGAATAAAACCAGCTATTAAATGGATGCATTGTATGCTAAAATGACAGATTAAAATACACATCAAACATATATGCCTGGGTAGGCTTGCCTAAACAAACAAACAAACAAACAAACAAAAGTGTTAGCAGATATGAAAAAGAATACGGTGAAACCTGGAGTTCCAGAGTGTAGGAGCTGCCCCACTAAAATACTGGATCCTTACAAATGCAGAATGCAAAAGTGTAAGTTCCATAAATCAAAGTGGATGAGTGGGCATATATGGGCTAAGGCAATCCTGCAAGTAAACTGGCCCCAAGATGCTAAAGGCTTTATGTAGAATTGGTAGCCAGTGCAGACCTTTAAACAGCGATGTTATGTGCTGACAGGATCTTACTCCTGTCAACAACCATGCTGAAAATTTCTGCACTAACTGCGGTTTCCAGACAAAGTGCAAGGGAAGCCCCACATAGAGCACATCGCGGTAATACAATCTTGTAAGTCACTAATGCCTGCACTGCTGTGCTTATGCTTTCCTTTCAGTGACAAACTTGGATCCTGAAGCACCCCCAAACCACATCCTGTCCAGACTTCATCCTGTCCAATTTCTCGGAAATGGGAACTACTCACCCACAACTCCTCTGACTTCCTTGGATTCAAGCTCAGCCTATTTTCCCTCATCCCTCCCGCCTCTTCATCCTGACAACAGTCCAGGGCTTGGAGGCCCTCCCCAGATGCAGATGCTATGCAGTAATAGAGCTGAGTGCTGTAATACCCATGGTGCTTTGCCTCAAATTGCCTAATGACTGGTCCCAGCAGCTTCTTATAGATATTAAACAGCACTGAGGATACAACAAGTCCACTGAGGCACCCCATAGTATAACTGTCAGGGGGGGGGGCAACAAGCACTCTCCAAATGCTACTCTCTCAATTTGGCCATGTAGATAGGACTGAAACTGCATTAGCACAGGGCCCCCAATTCCCATCCCATAGAGTAGGAGGAAACCATGGTCAAAAGCAGCTGAGAGATAAGAAGCAGGAGCAAGGTCACACTTGTCCTACTCTCAGTAAAGGCCACCCATCAGGACAACCAAGGCCAATAATATACTTTGGCAGCCACGCCTAAACTCGGATTAGAATGGGTTCAGATAGTCTACGTCATCCAAGAATACCTTCAGCTGCCCCACTATAAATTAACATGCTTTTCTACTGAATAGTTTTCTTTTCCTGAAATTGTGATTTACTGTGTTAGGTTTTAATCATTTTGTGAGAATGATAACTCAAGAAATTATATGCCCTACTACCATGGGATACAGATTGTTTTAGAAATGCATCTTATATTTATGTTTTGTATTCCAAGGTACCCCATTTTATAATTATAAACCTTGTTTTTGCTGATTTCCTTAATTTGTCCCTTGCATTTGAACCCTTTGTAGTTTAGCCAAATATAAATACGTTCTGTATCATACTGGTAAACAATTTGTAAAATAAATAAATAAGGGAGCTCAAAATACCTAGAAAACAAAAAAGTAACAAAAATAAAATTATTAATTGCCTATTTTAGATAAGTGGCAGCCTTTTTGCCCCCCTCCCCAATCATCAGCCTAGTTTTTTTATTTTATTTTGAGGATGAAAGGCTACAAATTTGAAAAAGAAAACCTCTAAATTTCCTCCCCAGCTCATTTCAGGTGAGCTAAGAAGTGTTTATTTTTTCTTCCTCCATTCACAAGATGATGCCTCACTCGTGGGGAGTGGTAGATGAAGAGAAAAGGAAGAGACTGCTCTCTGCAACACACACAGCATGAAGGTTTTCAAAAATAAAATGCCTTCTCTTCTTGAGGGTGATACTTGAAAAAATGGCACAGAAGGTCAGAAAGTTCTCTCCTTCTCTTTCATATTTTCTCTTTCATGGGAGGTGTATCTTCTTATGGAGGAAGGAGAAAAAGAGTTTCTCTCTCTAAGGTAAAGAGCCAAGGAAGCTGCTTGGTGCTGAAGTTAAGTGGGGGGTTAAGTGGAATGCCAACCCCCCCCCCCCAACAACAGCATGCAAGCCCCTTTAAATTTCACAGATTCCCCCAGCCCATACTGGGCAACGTGTGGAAACTTGAACTAGGATCTTGATGAGGCAGAGCTAGGCAGCACCATTTCAAAGCTTTCACTGGGAGCTGATAAAGCTCTATTAAATTTTAAAGATGACCCAAATCCCATCAGGAGGATTTGTGTTTGATAGGGTTCAGGTTGCTAGCCCTTAGGGATTTTTTCCTCCCAGTTTATTGCTCTGAACCAGCCAGCTGGGCTTCCCGTTTGACACACATCAGATATGGACGATCCCTCCAGGACAAGTTTGGGAGTTCTATGGCCCATTAGTCACCATCTGGCCATGTGGACAGAATCCTTCCCCTTGGGACCCCCTTACCAGGGTACCCTGATACTTTCATCCACAGGAGAGGGGAAATAAGGTTCCTTCCTGCCCTCCACACCCTAATTAGAAAAAGGATCCAGCCCAATGCCTTTTTGTGACAAAAAGATGTCACAATTGCTGCAAGGTAGGCAAAAAAACCCAGACCGGCCCAATTGGTCTTCAAAGAAAATTCTTCCCTGGCCCCAAATACAGGGACGGATTCACTCCACAGCAGGGTCATATGGATGCACTGCTTGCTTACCTTCAGACAGGGCCAAATATCTACCAGGTTGGTGGATGGAATGCAGGAAGGTGGAACAGCCTGCTTTTAAATTTTGGAGGTGGACCTGAGAAGACAGGTTTACCCAGGTCTGTCTCCAAATTCCCATCCTGCAGTCTGGCCTGTAACTGGCCTGTTTAAGGTAGGGAAGCCCCATCACTCCCCGCGGCTGGCTGGGGCTGATAATGCCAGCCAGCCAATTGCACAAGAAACTTTCTCTCCTCCCAGCTCACCCAAGGTCATGGCAGGCTGAAACCGCTGCTGTCTTTATCTAGTGGTTCTGTCCTTGTAGTTCTCCAAGTTACTAATGGAGTCAGACAGTACTGTGGAATACTAAAGAGGGCATGCTAAAATAAATGGCAGCCTGTGTCCTTTCTTTCATTGTACAAACCATACCTCTGGTGTGTATTCTGCAGCCTCCCAGGGTGCCCACTGCTTCAGCTAAAGCCCAGGAGACGACATCATGCCATTACTCCTCCCATGGGGCTTCTTCAGATGAGGAAGCATGGGTAGCTAGGAAGGCAACCCAGTACTGGAGAATTTTTTAATGGAAAGCAAAACATACACACCACCCTCAGCCATCTCATCATGATGAAAGTAAGTTCCAAACCCACTGAAATTATAAAGAAATTCTAAAATGCCCTAAGAATGAGGAAGAAAAACAGAAGCTTCTTTCACAGTGGAAGCATAATTTCAGAAAATTGAAGGCCAGGTTATGGTTAAGGCACTAGTGGCACATTCAGTCCTAAGCACTTATATTCTGGCACAATTTTTCTGTAAATTGCATTATACCATGATCCACATTAAGGACTTGAATTGGCGTGGTAGCACTGTCTGTTAAAATTAGGACATATCCAGATCATATGCTTAGTTGTCAGGCTGTTAAAACTGGACCCTGTGTGAGGGCATAAAAGGGATGAGCATGCCTAGCTGGGTGCTTAACACTCCTAATTTTAGGGTTGTAAATTCCACAATAAAAAAGATAAAAATTCACTGGTCCCATTCACCATAGCAGTTTGAAGAAAACGAAAATTCTCATAAAAGTAATACAGCACCACACAGGCTCAAAGAACAGCTCCTTCAGTAAGATTTTTTAAAATGGAAAATGAGTTTGTTTCTGAATGAAAGGAGACCTTACAACTCTTTCCCCCAATTATCTTTAATCAGCCAGAATGAAACACACACTCCTCTCCAAGAATGCAATCAATCAATCAATCAATCAATCAATTAAATAAAAATGGTATCAAGAGACAGGGCAGCCAAAAGGAAGTTATAATATAAGGGAGTTATGGATTGCCATTAAATTAACCAGATGCTTTTCTGAATTGCAACAAGATGATTTAAGAAGGATAATAAGCTGAAGAAAAACAGAACTCAATGGGAATATGAAAATGGCATTCCAAATTACCCACAGCTGATGACTAGAGTAAAAGAAACCTGCAGGTAATCACTGAAGATAACAATGTTACGAACAAGCATTTCTAAATCTTTCCTTTCATAAGTGTTCATCTTCAGCAGGAAATATCTCACAAACAAGACAAACACAAACCAATGCTGGATTGATACTTTATAGGATAATATGAATTCCATTCTAGATTTTGACATGGAACACAGGTTCTGAAATGCCAGAAGTATGTTAGAGACCTTCAAAATAGTAAGCAGTTGTCTCCTCTGGAGAACTGGCAACAGCTAGTGTTTCTTTTATCCTCCTCGTCATGGTTTGCAATGCATTGTCAAGCATGCTGTGAACTGGACAGTGGCCTACTTCCTACTTCCTGCTCAACCAGTGGCTGCCCTGGGAAACCATGGACCCCAGAACAGAATGGGGATAAACAAGCGCATTGTAAGACTGTGACGCTCCCTCAGTGAAGTTTTATTCTCAGCCCATTTTTCCATGTTGCTGTTTCCAATTCTTCTTAATTTGAGAGTTAAAAAGTGGCATAAAATATATCTGAAAATTGAACTTGAAAAGCATGCGAGGCATTGCTATTTATCAACATTTTGAAGCTAAGCAGATACACCTGCTGATTGACAGATTGCCTTTTTTTGCTCATCCTTCACCAAATGTTTGAGAATCAAGTAACATGTGCAGTGGCTAAACCCCAAAAAATTGACACCTGCAGCCAGCAACCATATATAAATCCAGTGGGTTGAATATAAATTTAGTTGAACTCTGTTCCCACTGCAATCATTAGACAACTTAGCAATTACTTGATTTTAATGGGAATTAAGTTCAACTAACTTGGTCAGGATCCAAAGGTGATGCTCAGTTGCTTTTAATCTGTTACCAAGCATATTATGAAACTTTGCTATTCATCTGGGAATGATAGGAAGAGTCATATTCTCTACCGTAGTCCAAACCACTGCAATTCCTACATCTCTCCTTCTAGAGAAGGAATGGAAGATGTGGGCAGCACCAAGGAAGCATGGGAAATGTGCCACAAACTAAGGAGTGTGGCTACTTTTAAATAATATATACATATACAAATCAGTTTGCATAAAAATCATGAGGCCTTAACTGGTGGGTGCACGTCATCCTTTCTGTAGTGCCAAATCAGTCATATATGTTTCATGGGGTGATAGATAAAGATATTCCAGGCAGAGTTTAGTCTGAGTGCCATTGCCACCATCATAGAATTGTAGAGTTGGAATGTATCCTTAGGGTCATCTAGTCCAACCCCATGCAATGCAGTAATCTCGATACACAGAGGAAGAGTGCATGCATATAATGAGGAGGAAGAGGATAATGATGATGATGATATAGTCTTGAGGGGGAAATGGACAATATAATCAGCAAATCAACCACATGGAAATAATAACAGCAGGAGGGAACTACTGGTGCGTACAGAAAGGCAGCTGCATTGGTCATTTTGAATGGGAGTAATTCGGCTCCCATACACCGTAGTGAAGAGTGGCTGAAGTGATTACAGAGAAGGGACTGTAACGTTGCTCTAAAAAGGAAAGGTGCTCCATCAGAGCGTACCATCAGAATGAAAGCATTGTGGCTGTAAGAGTGTGAACTAAGAACTAGGTAATCACCAATTCAGCTCTCACATTATCACCAACTCTTAAGGTGTGCAGCCTCAGAGACTCAGTTGACTTGTTTCAAACATATGCATATTATTTTTCCTTGAGATACCTCAGGTATGAATATAATCCAGGCATCTGAATGGGGTATAGAGTATGCACATGCCAACTTCAGTCTGTCACATCACCTACATGTCACTTGTAGCAATACAGTCTCATAATTCTGTTGTCTTGGTACCTATAGAAATTTCCAACAAGCAAATTATACAGTGGATGAAATGCTGGATTTGGATGTCAGCAATGATATCCAGATTTGAATTCCGTCAGCCCCCCCTCGGGGGGGGGAGCTGCCACGGATTGGTCTATTTGAATGCATGGGTTTGGCGGGAACCTGTGAGTCTCTGTGGTGGCCAAGGGGAACGGGTAAGATGGGGCAGCACGTCCGGGCAAAAGAGGAGGTGCCACATCAGGCCACAACTGCCGCTCACCAGGAGGATGGAAAACAGCCATAATCGGCCTTTCAAGTCACTGTCTTTAAGCTCACAGTCTTTAAACTGTCTTATAGAGTTGTTGTGAAGTAGCATCTACGATCATTTTTAAGGCTGTTGTTGTAATGTGGTTAAGAGCGTGAGCTGTGAAGTAACTACTTCAAAACTCACATCAGCAACTCACAATTTTGCCTTCGGCAAGCCACTATCTCTTTACCTTAATTCTCCCATCATCTTCAAATAAATACTACCTTACAGAGCACATGGCACCAATGTATTACTGCACACAGAGGCCTTTCCTTGAGTGTCCTGACATTAGTCTTGAGAGAAGCCAATAAAATACTTTCTCCCAAGCCAAATCAAAGTGCATGGGGTTACAGCTGGAGACAGGAGATTTGCAGAACACGTCAGGGGAACACGACAATTTCTCTGGAATGCAAATGTAGCCTACCCACAAGCAGAAAAGAGTTGGCACCCCTTTTTATAGAGTCATATTTCAAAATTATTGTAATATGCAATTTGAGCATTCAAAAGGCACTGAGTGTTTATTATTGCTATTGTTTAAACAGGAATTTTAATACTTAAAAAAAAAACATTTCTGTTGTATGAAGAATTTTACCATTCTTATTTGTCTCTGTGACTTTGTGCCAAAGCTGTGACCTATACAGAATATAATTTTAACAGGAATCTATGAGATCTCAAGGCCACAATCCAGCAAATTCATTTGCATGCACAGATTGCACATCACGTGTGTGTGTGTGTGTGTGTGTGTGCGCGCGCGCTTGACACAACACCATTTCTCTTAGTCCCATGTCTAATATTTAGGGAGCTTTAAAAACACCTTGTTTAGTGGATTGAGGTGTGGATGCTATGGTGAAAAATAAGAAACTTCTCCTGACACATAAGCAGACACAGATGTGAGCTTTTGGATTGTGAGCCACATTGGCAAACATTACGGACTCACGAAAACAGCACCAGGCTTCTTGTTTACGTAAAAAGGAATCTATTAACTTAGCTAACTACATTATTTGTACAGTATGCTCAGAAATTTAGGATGCTGTGTAAAGCACAACATGGCAGAAAACTCCTGGAATAGAAATGCAGTGCAGATTTCGCTACCAGCGCAGTTATATTATCTTGTATGGCACGTGCACAGTTGCCAAGGCAACCAGTATCCTTCAACCAACTCTATTATTATGGCTATTAGAGGCTTTTAGACTCTCTGGTGTCCAAGCCATCACTCTGAGCTGGTTTGTGCTAATAACCCTCAAATACAGATGCAAGTAGAAAAGCACAGAGGAGAGGGGAGAAACACTTTTGCAGATCGACACTCAGCATTATAAGCCAGTGGCGGCTTGGGAAATTAAATTCAATCAGCTAGAGGGAAGCAACTGTTATATAACTATCTTTATTAAGCCAGATAAGTGTAGTGACAGTTCACTGCAGACCTTGAGTTCCTGTGATGAATAACTGTCTGAGTGAATCTAATAGCAGAACAGGGCTACAGTACTTACTAATTATCTGGAAGAAAAAATCTCATTGCACACCTATTGCAGTGAAAAATTAATTAGCCACTGCTGAAGCTATCAGATTGTATTTTCTGAGAGGTAAATGATGAATATATTCATAAAGGATACAACTAGGAAATGATAGATTCTGCCTTTTTAATGTTATCTCTCAAATTGTGAAAGTGGATGTTGCCATTATTAAATTAAAAATCATTACAATTCAATCTGTATTTGTCTGACACAAGCCATCCTTTTAACATTTGCGGAAAGCTTTCCCGGTCAGTAAGTGCCCATATCCTTCTGTTACATCTAAGCATTCACACATCAAAGCACTACAACAAACTCATTATGCACCATAGAATTTCCTTTAGCCACCAACTAGGGAATTTCAAGCAGAAAATAAATAGTGCAGTTTATTTATTTTTAAAGCACCCGTTGACAAATCATCTAGTGGTTTCTGAACTAGATTTATCCTCACACTTGCAAGTGCACTCAGTGTTATGGGGAAGGCAGAATGATGGAGGTTTTATAAGGAAAACAATTTTTGTACACTAAACAGGATTTAGGAACTAACAACCCACTCCTGGTGCTTTGTGGTACAATAAGAGATTTTCAAGGCCACAACCCTCAATCCATTATGGAATTCAATAAGGCTGACAACAGCAAGCCGTTGTGTGTGATTCCTCGCAAGGAGCTAATTGCATTGTGAAATAACCGTCTAGGATGTGGATAACTGAGATGGTAAGAGGTATGTTAGAATTTCCCCATACAGCAAATCTAGCAGCAGTGCCCAATATTAAAAATACTTGAGCCATTTCTGTGTGATAGCACTCTTGCTGGTATGCAGCTACTGCTAGACTTCATGGCATTTTCACAGTTATCCAGTGAAATGCTGTCACTGTATGGACAGGAAAGAATCAAGTGAGAGGTGGGGAGGAACCAAAATTATTATATTATCCCCTGAACATTTAAAATTTGTTAGTAGATGTATAAAATTCAAAATGTCACATTTCAAATGTCTATTTCCAAAACATACCTAAGCTGCTACAGTATGGGTACTCTGGTACTTCAACTCCACTTTAACTGGATATCCATTTCCCTAGAAGTAAGCATCACTGAACTCAGCAGGTAGCACTAGGAGCTAAGCTGACCCAAGCTAGATCTTGCTTTCATATGATGGCACTGGGTCCAACCGTTACACCAAATCCATTACAGCATGACCAGCAAGACAGCTGATGTGGCCTCACTGCTGTTAAGAACCCCACTACCTAGTCGGGTTGTGGATTGCATACTTAGCATAGAGCCATTGAAATAAATGGTTCAGGTTTGGTTATTATAACTTAAGTCATTTCACTGGGTCTTCTTTAACTGTTACTAAGTCTGGATCCATCCCATTAGAATTTATGTGTATTGGAATATCCTATGATGCATACACAGTTCCAAAACACCATTTTTTGCCCTTGAATCCAGTAGACCCTGTGTAGCCTCAAAAACAAGGGGGGGAAAATTCGGAGTGGCCATGCAAAGGTAGATTCATCAAAGAGTATCAGCTGTTGCAACTGCTATGAATGGGTTACAAACTCATCCTCAGGGCTGCTTCATCTGATGCAGCTGCAATATAAAGGCAGCAGTTCAAACAACATGCCGTGAACTTGCTTGACTTGTTCTATTTCTTACACATCCACAACCCCAAAGAACTTTTCTCCTTATGCTGTGAAAAAAATGTGTTGCTGATAAGGTTTGGCATTCACAGCCATATTCTGTAAAGAAGCCCTCAAGTTTCACATTTTATATGCTCATGTCATGGTGGCAGTAATTGCATACGTGATCTTTTTTTTCAAACCAACAACCATGTGCAAACATAATTTGTACTATTTCTTGAATTATTAAAATGTTAGTGTAACACGCTCTGCAACCATCCTCAATTTCTGGTACCTCTCTCTAGTCCTCTTACCCATTTTGTCTCAATTTTGCCTTTTGGGGGAGATGTTGAGGATACTTTTTTAAAATGTCATTGGTGTGCATATACATGCACTGAGTGTTTCTCAGGTTTCAGCCCTGCTTTGCCACATATCTGGGGAAATTACATCTGGGGAGAGGGTGAAATGACTATGCAAGAGAATGAAGTGGGAAGATGGCCAGTACGGCTTCAGAGGGCAGCGGCGGGGGGATTACCTTTTTTTAAAAAAATGAAAATAAAGAACCAAAGGGTGGGATTCACCTAATGATTCCTGTCAGCACAAGCACTCTGTGAAGGCTTCCACCTCTGCAACCAATTGGCTCTGTGGGAGGTTGGAAGAACCCTAGAACAGTACATGGGTGAAGAAGGGGGATTGTTCTCTCTGGCAAACTGCAATGTGTGATGCTGAATTTAACCCAAAAGCTTCTTGTAAGCAGAAATTAGAATAGAAGGCAGAGAGTTGGGCTCTGTAGGCTTTCTTGCTGGTATGCTTGTTCTTTTCTCGCAGCAAATGTTTATGTAGGGAAGGGAAATTCTACATTCCAACTACTTCCTGGAGTAACATGGTGATTTAGAATTCTGTCACCTCATTCTTACGTGTGTAGAGCACTCTAAAAGTATGTGAACTGCCATTCTGTTGTTCTCCTGCTAATGGGTACTCTGATAGTAAAGGGAAAGTGTTATAACCAGGTTAGTAAAATACCTCATTCAGGAGCTTGTGGGGTATAGATAAATACAGTATATAGTTGATGGGAAAGAGCCTTCGGTATGGAGGAGAGGGCTGCCATAGGCAGTGATCCTTGGTGTAAGAATGGGACAGTGGGTCACATCAGTGTCCATGTTTTCATCCGTGAAATGCTGAATATCATGGCACTCTTAACCACAACTGACCAAATGGCATGCATTTTAAGTACCACACTGATCAAGTGGAGGTTGTTTTCCGAAAATGAGGATCTTACTTCTTATCTCACATGAACTTAAGTGTACTGAGTTATTTAAAAATAGAAGCAGTAAGTCACTTCAGATTTTGACCCTGTTTTTCAACATTGCATCTTGCCAAGCTTCTCTCTCTGTTTAAATCAATGTATCAAGAACTGGGCCTCATGAACATTCGGATACACATGCTTGATCTTTATGTGAAAGAACAGAGAAAAAGAGAGAATGTGAAAGGGGAAATCCAGTTGCTCTACACAAGGGAAGGCTTTGAGCCTCTCTCTTTTTGTCTCTGTTCCCAGTTGAGGCTGAGAATCCCACTAAGGATCTTGAAGAAATGGCAACACCTCCACTTCCTTTGTCTGCCAAACCAATCAGATTAAGTGGGCACCTGAACAAAGGAGAATTAATTTGTATTCCTAGAAAGAACACAGAGGAAAGAACATCATAGATTGTGAAGCACCTTTTGGGGGGATAGCATCTGGTTCAAATCCAGTTCCTTCTCAGTAGTGTGCTCTTTGTAATGCTGAACCATTTGAAAACGACCCATTAAATGCATCAGCCTTGCAGACAAAGACGGAATGTTTTCACTATTTACATTTCTTTTTGAATATATAACTCTTTGTCGTTCATTTTGATGATGATTTTAATTTACCACAGTGTCTGGTTGTACTATGGGAGCCTTCCACTGTGCATTATGAACAGAACACAGGAAAATGCCGATACGCATTTATAACAATGGGAAAACAACAATTATTCATTTGTGAGCAATTGGAAAGGAGGAATGCACAATATTATAAAAAATGCATACTTGCCCATTGCTCTTCCGGTATCTCAAACCATTTATATAATTTAAAGTTCATTTGGTACTAGCCTCTTCAGCAAAGCAAACCTCATGATCATTTCAACATATTGAAGCAATATCTGTCTTTTGGTGATATTTACATGGATAAATGGTTGTTATGTCTTATCCACTTCTTCTCCACCCACGGCTGTAACAATATTGTTATTATTTATTTAATAGTTACTTGCTACCTAAAAGTCTCCAAGCAATTTACATGTAAAAACACAGACATAAATATATTGCACCATATACAACATATAAAAAGCACACATCGTCCCCATAACAGCAATAGGAAACTTCCGCAACACACTAACAATGATACAAACTCCACTCTTGTCTTTCAAAAGCCTGGGAAGGTAGTAGGCAGCTCAAGCTGTGCAGAGCATTTCACAGACAGGACCACAACGGAAAAGACCCTCTCCCTTGTCATCACCCTCCAAGCCTCATTCAGAGGAGCAGTGTCTCAAATGCCAATCTAAGGATCTGGATAGATTCATATTGGAAGAGGCATCCCATAAGATATTGGGGTCCTGCGCTATCAAGACCAGCACTTTGAATTGGGCTCAGAAACCTGTCAACAGCTGGGAAGCTGCATTAATTAAAGTTCCCAACCTGTTTTCAAAGGCAGCTGGGTAAAGTGCATTGCCATAGTTCAGTACCGAGGTTTCCAGAGCATAGATTAGAGTAGCCAAGTTATCCCAGTCCAGATAGGGTTGTAGTTGGTAGTCGGGCCACCAACTGCTGGAAAGCACTTTGTACTACTGATTCCATCTCTGCCTCACATGGCAGTAGTGGATCTGGAAGAATATGGTGTCACTCAAAAATATCTCAAAATGACTTAAAGAACTCAGGAGAAGCAGAAATGTTAAAGGGTGTCCCTTTGCTATAAACCCATCAAAATACTAATTCAAGCATGTTCTGAGTAACTAACGTTTTATTCTCAGCCTCACTTGATGGGCAAGGAAAGACGATAAAGTAAACTGGTGGCAAAATAGCATTCAATCAAATGGAGACTATTCTGGTAATAAAAACAACAATATCTTCTCATTACATGCTTGTTTGCAAGTTGTGTTGAAAGAAAATTGAGTTAGCGTATTATAATTGAAAAAATGATGGACTAGCAAGGAAGTCACTGCATACTTGTGACTGCTTTAAAATATGCTCCTCAATCAGTTCTTATATTTCAGCATTAAAATTGCAATAGACTTCTGTGGTTTAACAAACTAGCAACTTCACTTTATTATCAACTGAAAAAATATGGAACAGATACACCAATCCTGCTACATTTTCATTTGAAAAGACTACGAAGAAGATACAAGTATTGCCAGAGCAAAAACATACTGGCCACTTTAAAGGGAAAATTCCTGCCCCCCCCCTCTTTAAAATATTCTATTACATATAAATTCACATATTATAAAACACTTTTAAACATTTATCCTTTTTATTATAAAAATTAAATACAAAGAAAGTAGAGTTATTAATGGCATGTTTGAATTTCTATAAGAATGAATTTCAAGTCCTTTTGAGTTTTATTTCCTCTGTTTTTTAGTTTCTCTATTTTTACAGCTGTAGAGATAATGAAAATACATTAAGAAAACTTACTTTGGACTATAATTATGAAACTGTTAGTGAAGGTAAAATTCAGCTGCAAAGCTGAACAATGCATTTGTCAATAAAGCAACAAAGGTATATAATGTTTCATTTTTATTCTACATATGAATGGAGGCCTTCTCAGCATCTTAAATTGTTAAGGAAAACAAAAATATTTCTCTCAACAGATACTGCCAGTAGGGTTGTCCAAGGAAATAATGCACCATATCTGTTCTCAGCAGCCACAGTTATTCTATTTCATATATATTTCTTAATAATAATACATCATTAGTGTTGGTACTTATTGAACACCAGCACTTCCCGTCATATCAAAAGCTGGTAATTAAAATCAAAAGGTATCAAGAGGAAATACCATACCTTAACAAAGAAAAATGTTATTTTACAATATCCAACTGATTTCAGTGGGAAGGACATTAAAGTATGCGTACTTCAGTTTTTTACTCCAAAGTAATACAATTAATGCTTTTGAATTATGGTGCTGGAGGAGACTCTTGAGAGTCCCATGGACTGCAAGAAGATCAAACCTATCCATTCTTAAGGAAATCAGCCCTGAGTGCTCACTGGAAGGACAGATCCTGAAACTGAGGCTACAATACTTTGGCCACCACATGAGATGAGAAGACTCCCTGGAAAAGACCCTGGTGTTGGGAAAGATTGAGGGCACAAGGAGAAGGGGACGACAGAGGACAAGATGGCTGGGCAGTGTTCTCGAAACTACCAACATGAGTCTGACCAAACTGCGGGAGGCAGTGGAAGACAGGAGTGCCTGGTGTGCTCTGGTCCATGGGGTCACGAAGAGTAAGACATGACTAAACAACAACAACAACAACAACAACAACAACAACAACACAATTAAGTTCAATAGAACATGCTCCCCATGAAGAAATTATAAGATTGTAGTATAATCAAGCATGTAGCATAAAAATGAACGTCTATAGTTTATCCTTAGATTTAGTAATTCCAAAATACCCTCAACCTGATGCCATTACTCCCCAGAGTAGCTTCTGACAGCTCTTTGTCCCCATGGTTTGTTGCAGTATATAGACCCCACAGTATACTTACAAATATATTAGCATTCATGTTAAATTACTGGCCCATAAAAGTATTAAAACTCCATTAACTTTAATTAACCTTATGTTTGACATACATATATTAAAAAAGAAATTAACATGACATTAGTTAATAGTATGGAGCTGAAATTTACTATACTAACTCAAAGCATTCCTGGCTCTTGTTACAACTTTACTCATGAAGCCATTGTATAGTTTTGCTTCTGATTTCCAATGAAATAAATGCATATTTGATTTATCAAGACACTAAAAACACGTAACACTATGAAACTGCAAGTTTTCATTGAAATTCAATCAACAGAAAAGCAATAGATCATAAATAGCTTGGAATTTTTTACCCAATGCAATGAATGCTGATATAATAAGCATTTCCCTAGATGTTAGGTGACACATTAACTTATTTTAGTTGTATTTTGACATTCAGCCTACCCAACTAGCCTGAAATCAGATTCATTCTATCTCTTGCTTTCGTAATTGTATGGCAGAAGCATACATTTAAGACAGTTTGAACACCCCCCCCCCCCAGTATCTACTGATACAGGTTGTATTCTTTTGGCTAAAAAAGTTGTACCAAGTTTTGCATGTATGCCTTCCTTAGAATATTGAAAGGTTTATATAATATAATAGCAGTGTGTTTTGTCTCCCATCATTAGATCACTACAGTGCCACAAGATATTATTACCTCATCTTCTGGCTTCTTAAATCATGGCTACAACTGACCTTGTCTTTCCAAAATGAATTCTGTCACAATAATGACTTTTTCATTGTCATTCTTCAAGCAGTCATTGCCAGGTCAAGAAGCCACAACCGAATTAATGCTCATTAATCAGGCTCAGAATTACTTTCACCATACTAGGGATTCTAAAATTCAACCAGATATGCCTATGTGACTGAGGAATAACTAACTATAGCAATATCATTTGTGCTTGCCTAAAATTCACCAAAAGGCCCAGAACTCAAATTCACATTTTGCCTTCAACTTGTATTTTCATAATGCATTATGCAGACAAGAGCCAGAAAAATCACACCACTTATTAAATTCAATAATTGAACAAAAAATAACTCCAAGGAAAAAATATTAAATGAGCATTTCAATTAAATACTAACCCAATATTTAAGAGATTTTTTTTCCATGAAGAATTATATTTTAGAGTATATATGATGGCATACAAATGTTAGCTCCAGAGGGGCTTTAATATTACTATACTAAGAATCTACTATGTGCAGCTTGTCAGTGTTTACATGTATAGGGTCAAGCATATATCACTATTACTCATTGCTTGTTAAGCGTGCCTGTCAAATTCTCTTAGAGTATAACAATTACAGATTGAGGAACCTACTAACTTTACAAGAGACAATGATCTCAGTTCAGCTGACTATCTCTTCTGTAAATCTCCACAGGGTTCAAATTATTGGCTTCAATTAAAATGTTGCATCAATTAACCGTGCCATTTATCAGATTTAAAGAATGCAAAATATTGACCCTAACTTTGATCTTATTGGATGTGAACACTAATCCTCCTTTCTGCAAATGGTGCTTGTACCAATTTTATGCCATCTGAGTTTTCTGTCTGTAATTTGAATGAATCAAATAAAATCTAAAAAGTCTTACCAATTTACCATACAAAAATATTCACAAGCTTTAATGATCACACATTCGAACCATTTTAATCCTTTAATATTATTAATGTTCATAACTGAATAATTATCATTACTAAAATAGCCTCAAAAACGTATTTTGCTTTCCCATCATTTTAAAGGATTCATCCAAACAAACAAGGTCTGCTGAGACATAGATGCAGATCTATTTTAAAATAGTCATCTACCGTATCTGAAAGACGTATCACAAAAAATACTGTGAAGCTATTGGCTTATCATTCCGTTCTGAAATACAATGACCTTTTGCTACCAATTCGACTCAAAGGAAAATGTCATACAAAAATAGGTTCATATTTCAGAATTGCTTTGTGCAATGCGTAGTGCTTTGAATCTGGGTGCTAGGTTGTCATCCTGTTTCAGTGTAAATGCATAGCCTGCTTCAACACAAGTCCCAGTGAAGTGAACTGAGGTGATGTTGCAGAGACCATCAAGAGCAGAGCCTAAGAACATGTCTGTACTAGTTGTTTATAGTGTGTCAGTTCCAATTTAAGATGTCTTTAACTTGCATCTAATCTGCTATCTTTGTGCATACAACATCAAATGATCATTGGAGATGTCATGTGCTTCAATGATCTCTGCTAAAAATGACCGTATTGAAAAGAGGCCTATGTGTATTACTTTAGTAAAAACCTATTTATTGGTCACCGTGACCATTGCCTGTGGGAGGAGTCTATAGTACATCCTCTTCATTATTCTCTCTCTCATATGCCCCTCCTTCTCATATACCCTCCTTGAGTTCAAAAGGTAATATTTACATCACAATCATTGTCTACTGATTATACTTATTTTGGTAAATGAACCCCTGATAATCTTCTGTTTTGCTGTACAATAGAATGCTCATAAAGTATGAAAATTTAAATTAAAAAGGAAAGTTCAAATGGAGAATTGCAAAAGCCAAATCAGTCCCAGGCATTTCATAGACAGGCCAGAATAGAGTCCACCACCACAATATAATTTTGTAATGAGCCTTTAAATTTTTTCTCTTATGTGCTTTGAGTCTCCTTCCTTTCTCTTTCCATTTCAGAATAATCCCACATTTGCTGATACTGTTTCAATATGAAAAGATCAGATCAACAGCTACCATGTACTGTAAGCTCTGCAAATTAATATTGTATCTGTAAAATAAGGCCCATTTTAATTCTCCCATAATATAACACCTAAAATGTTATCATCACCCAGCACTAGTTTTTACTGAAACCTACGTCCAAGTAAGCAAAATGGGTTAAGGCCACAACGTAAAATATTATTAACATTATTTTTGAAATTATAGATGTCATAATAGACAACTGATGTAACATCTCTCGTAATTTTATATTATTTATAATTGTAATTGGATGTTAATTCAGCTCACCATTCAACCCTTTTGAAGACTAAATATCATTTTTGTAAACTAATTTAGCTTTGTCAATAAGAAAATTAGTCATCTCCTGATGTACTAATAGCCTAGGTGCGCTAACAAGATCAAGAGTGAATTGCTTACCATTTGTGAAAACTACCAGTTTAAAATAATTTATTGAAAAATAGGTTCAAAATGTATCAAGAATGCCCAATGCATTTATACCTCTTTCAATTAAAGCTTAAAATTCATTCTCCGAAAGCCATATCTACAGCACGCACACACACATAGGGGGACGATCATGCAGTTTTCTGTCCGTTTAGATCCCATTGTGTCTTTTATTCTTAAATGTATGAATGTACACATTTATTTACATATTAGGTTGACTTTTTTACTTGAAATTTAGCACTACAGGACAGGCAGTCCCTGCAAGGAATGAGTAATTTTAAGGGGATGGGGCATATACTTCAGAACCCATTATTGTCCTATTTTGATGATCAATCAAGTGGAAGAATGTGATGACATCATCTGCTTTAAGATTAGTAATTCATTGCCTCTAGCTATCAGAAGCCACCCAATAAGAATAAAAGAAAGCCAGGGGAAAATGTTCTGTTCTTATTAACTTTATGGTAAAGATTTCTTTCAGGTCTTTTGTCTTTTTCTGCTTTGAAGACATACCATGGTCTTATTGAAAATTTTCAATGAATATCTTATTGAAGTTTATGATGCAGTTGCAGATATTTGGTTTGTGTGCCATTTTAATCCAAAGGCAAGTTACTTTGCTGTCTATGATAAAAACAGCAATAGATTTATTTGCCGAAAACTAATCTTCTAAACTGTTTTGGTTGTAATCCCAAATTGGTTATTTAAGCACCAATCTGTGCTCAGGATCATATTTTCACTTACATATGAGCTCTGTACTGGAAATAAGCCTTAAGCAGTTTTAAGATCCATTAATTAAAAGTATGCCTTCCTAAATCTCTGCCACTGAAATAAGTGAAATTCAAAAGTGCTCAACTCTGGCTAGATCAATATTGGTCTCTAGACAGCTATAAACTTTCATATAAAATGATCCCAAACCATATTGCAATTGACTCTTGCAACAGCAAAATTAAAAGATATATTTCCCTAAAGAAAACTGATCCGTGCATGGAAAAGAAGTTTGTCATATTGTATCTGGTAGCTATTTCTGGACATAAATTGCATAGATTGTATGCCCGCAATCTATTCCTGACCTGGTTTCCTTTAAAGTTTGCTTGCATCTTATGAGGATGTTTAAATAAATTTCACTGCAGCAGAGCAAATATGTAAAGTGAACAGAAATTATAGCTTCTTAACTACAATATGAACTGGTTTATAAATGCTTTATATATTTATTATATCATTCAGAATTCTAATTCTGCATCAAACTTCAACCATGTTGGTTTGAAACATGTCAATTCTTTGAAAAAGTTATTTTTTAAATTTCACACCATCCTATTTAAGCCTTCATTGGTGAAGATGACGTGGACTGCTTAAATGAAAAATTATCAGAAAAGATTGGAATAAAGGTCTCTGTACTCCTTATAACATTTATTATGTCGGTAAGATATGTGATGTTTCACCTATTGGCAATACAATTCTATACATGTCTACTGAGAAGCAAGTTCCACTGTCCTTTCACTGTTGAAATTGAAATTAGTTGCTTATTTCAGTTAAATATTACATAAAAGCAAAGGTTGTTAATGTAAGTTCTAAATTTGACTGTTTCTATTTGAAATTTCCATTTATTTTGAAAGACTGGCAACATCAATGAGAAAAAATAATGAATATATTCTACTGAATGAAAGAAACACACACCACTCTATTTACAAATGCAATGCACCATCCATTATTGTTTCACTGATAATTTCTGAATCAACACATAAAACGTTTTAACATTCCTGACATTCCATTTATTAATGCCACTGGTAATTACATTTTCATTGACTTCTTATCTCATTCTTCTGTCCCAAATTCAAACAGAAATAATGTGGAGCTGTCTGAATTATTGCCAGATGTTTATAATGATTTATTGACTAGGTTCATTAAAATGCATTTATCAACTCATTCGAATATAAATTTAATGGTTCCAGTTGACGCTGCCATTTTATTAATGTTGCTTTTATCTGCCCAGACTGGCTACTTCAACAGAACAGAAAGGTTTCCAAGCTAAATGTTTTTTTAAAATGCTTTATTTAGTTGCAATGCACTGCAATTCTTTGCATGTTTACCCACTGAACTCTCACTGAATTTAATTAGATGGGTAGCGCCAACTAAGCATGGGACTATTGAATAAATGCAGCCTATACGAAAAGGGGGAAATGCAGTACATCAGTTTCGCTGAGGGGCTTGTATGTTTATGTCCAGAGAGTTCTGCAATTCAGGAATCTACAGGTAAATTTAGGTTAGGCTGGAGTTCAGTACCTTAAAGAACTCTGCCTCTAGGGATAAGTTGGGAACAAGAATGACTCTGCTGACATTAGGTAAATGCCTGTTCAGTGACCTTCATTACCAAAGCTCTTGGCTTTCAGGAGCATCTCAAGCATTCTGTGTCACTGCTGATATCACTGTGCAGAAGGCAACATGACAGGGTGCAAATGAGAAGCAAACACAAAGTGGCCAACAATCAGCACAGAGAAAAGGCAAATCTTTCGGCACAGCTGGCAACACAATATTGTCTCAGTGTGTGTCTGATAATTTTTTTTATACTAGGGCAAGCACAAGAGTAAAAGAATTTTGCATGCTAATAATACCTAATTCTGTTTAAACTTAAGGCATAGTCATCAAAATGGTATTTGATGAAGGGTAATGCCAGATCCAATTATATTTTGAAAAGGCTGGCTCCATCTATAGTATAATTCTATAGGTTCTACTCCAGAGTGTGCTCCATTCAGTTCAATAGGGCATACTGTCTGGACAATGTGTATAGGATTGCAGACATGGTTTACAACAGTCTTGCTACACTTCAACAGCCTACGCCTGGGTACCAGTGCATATTATCCCCCTTCTTCACATTACATAGTGTCTTGTATTAATTAGGCTTTTCCATCTGCTCAAACTGTACAAATGTGAATGTTTTGTGCAAGTCTTTTTTTTAAAAAAACAACAACACAACCTCACACATCATTTTGTTGCTGTTTCAGAAAGCTCTATGTACACAGTATAAAACTGTGCCAGTAGATACCAATGGTTATTTCACCACACACATTTCCACAACGTGGAATTGTGGCATCTAGTTCAGTTTACAGCGTTAAGTTCAGAACTGTAAGCTGCTGAGATACAGGTAGGTAGCCCTGTTGGTCTGCCATAGTCAAAACAAAATAAAAAATAAAAAAAATTCCTTCCAGTAGCACCTTAGAGACCAACTAAGTTTGTTCTTGGTATGAGCTTTCGTGTGCATGCACACTTCTTCAGATACACTGAGAGTATTTGCACACTAAAGCACAGCACAGTGTATCTGTCCAGGACAGGTAGATTCCACAGGTAGAAAGACGGCGACCTAGATAAAACAAAAATATGGGTGGGCAGCAAAACGCTTGCTTCCGTTTGGACGAAAGTGTCCGCAGCTGCGTGCCTGGGTTTACCTGCCCATCCTTTCCAAGATTCGAGGCGCCAAAGACGCGCACCATCAACGCAAACCGAATCATTAGTATTCTCCACCCCCTCTATGGAAAATTAGAAACGGTGTGGATGGGGAGGGGGCAATGCAAAATAGTGACCAGGGCAGAACCACCCTTTCCAAAACATTGTCCAGAGCATACTAAACAGAGGATTCCAGATCAGAATCACCATTTGGCGCCCGATCCAGCCCCTCTTGTTCCTCTCATTCCACCCTGACCACCGACATCCCAGGCTGGACCCTCATCTCCCCAAGCCTCCGAGCAACTCCCATAGCGGTCCCTTCCGCTTCGTGTCCTTATTTCCTTGTCGCCTTGTCCCGCTAGCAGCGTTTCCCTTTGGCTCTTCGGAGCCTCCCCCCTCCCCTGCCAAAGAGCCTTTCTTTTTCGCTGCCTTGCTTCAGACAACCTCCCGCTTTGCCCCTTCTTCTTCTTCTTCTTCTTCTTCTCCCCCAGCCTCGCGTTCCTCCTCGCGCCCGACCTACCTGCTGGAGCCGAGGGGACGCGCTCGCTGCCTCCACACGCGCTTCGTCCGAGCCAGCCCGCGCTGCTCTCCCCGCGCGGTGTGAATGCTCATTTAAAGCTCGGCGCCCGCTGCTCAGTGGCTGCTGCTCCGCTGTAGTCTCCCGGCTCTGGCTTCTTCCTTTCTCCCCTCACAACACAAAGGCGCTCGCGAGCCCGCTCCGAGGAGCCCGGCGAAGCGGCCCCGCCCCCGCCAGAAGAGACCCGCACCTGCCGCCGGGCGGCTCCGTACCCCCCACTCCGCCTCTCCCGCCAAAGTAGCCAAAGCCCGCCCCGCGCCGGGGTAAAGTTAAGACGCAGCCGAGCCCGCCGCGTCCAGCCGCCGAGAGAGAGCTGGGCGGCGCTAGCGGTGGTGCTGACCCTGGTCGGGGAGGCGGCGTGGAAAGCCTGGCACGCGGCGCATGGCTGAGGACCTGCCCCGGCCGCCCCTCCTCTTTCTGAGGCAGCTTTCTGTGCATCCAGGTGACGCCAATGACAAGGAGTGTTTTAGGCGGGAGAGGAGGTTGGCCATGAGTCAACCTGAGGGAAGGAACTCCTTGGCCTATTAGGTCCGCCAATTGCTCCCTCAATATATATATATATATATTAATTAAAAAAAATGCTTTGGCCAGAAAGTTTCTCCATGCTCTCCAGCTAGGGCAGCTCACCTCACAATGCTACCAAGAAAGAGGTGAGGCAGTGGGCAGATATTGGCTGATTTCTTGCTGTTTCTCTGGGTAGCTTGGAGAGAAGGTTGGGCCTGGCTAACATGGACTCCAGCTTCTGCTGGCAGCAGCCAGCATGGCCAATGGTCATAGAATCATAGAATTATGGAGTTGGAAGGGAGTGTGAGGATCATCTAGTCCAAATCCCTGCAATGCAGGAATCTTTTGGTCCAATGTGGGCCTCAAACCCACAACCCTCAGACTAAGAGTCTTGTGCTCTACCAAATGAGCCATCCCATGGGAGCTGAAATTCAGCAACTTCTGGAGGACATAAGAACATAAGAAGAGCCCTGCTGGATCAGGCCAAAGGCCCATGTATCCTGTTCCCACAGTGGCCAACCAATGCGAAGCCTGCAAGAAGGCTGCTGAGGGCATCACATTGGCTACCTCTGGCCTAGAAAGAGAGAGATGCCACCTCTGTCCACAGGGAGAAAACAGGTGTACAAGTAAGTAAAGGCAGCTGCTTGCGCAAGGAGCAACCATTACATTTAGTCGCCTCCTGCACTCTTCCTCTATGTACAGCAAATCCTTCCCACCCAGAGAGGGACAGAAGGCCAGTTGAGATGGCAGCAAGTTTTGCTCACCCACCCGCTCATTCACTTGGGTCCCAGTCATTTCCAGCAATGCCGTGGAAAGAGAAAGGGTAAGTGAGCAGAGAGAGCTTCTGCGAACAAGGTGGCAAGTGAGCAATCAGAATAATAACAATAATAATGATGATAATAATAATGATAATAATTTCTTTGTACCCCCCCCATCTGGGTGGCTTCCAACAAATATTAAAATACATTAGAATATCACAGATTAAAAACTTCCCTAAACAGGGCTGCCTTCAGGTATCAGCAGTGGCCTCTCCTTGCAACCATTGCTTGCCCAGTCCTTTTGATTGTGCTTGGTCAAAGATAGCAGGGAAGAAGCAGTGGCTGGTACTCCCATCTCTTCCATGAGCACTGTTTCTGGGCAGTGAAGTGCTGAGGATGATATTTTTTTTGGAAATAACTGCTTGTTTACTAGAAGCTACTTCCTATTGTGTTTGATAGGACTGCCTAGATTGCAACCCAATTATTCAAACACACACATAAATCCTGTGTAGAACAACTGTGGGAATTACTCTTAGTCTAATGCTGCAAAACCCTTAGCTGAGGAAGTTCCATTGAATTCATTGTGACCCATTTCCAAGTAAATGGCTGCATATATTGTTGTTGTTGTTCAGTCGTGTCCGACTCTTCGTGACCCCATGGACCAGAGCACGCCATGCACGCCTATCTTTCACTGCCTCCCGCAGTTTGGCTAAACTCATGCTAGTCGCTTTGAGAACACTGTCCAACCATCTCATCCTCTGTTGTCCCCTTCTCCTTTTGCCCTCCATCTTTCCCAACATCAGGGTCTTTTCTAGGGAGTCTTCTCTTCCCATGAGGTGGTCAAAGTACTGGAGCCTCAACTTCAAGATCTGTCCTTCCAGTGAGCACTTAGGGCTGATTTCTTTAAGGATGGATAAGTTTGATCTTTTTGCAGTCCATGGGACTCTCAAGAGTCTCCTCCAGCACCATAATTCAAAAGCATCAATTCTTCGGCGATCAGTCTTCTTTATGGTCCAGCTCTCACTTCCATACATTACTACTGGGAAAACCATAGCTTTAACTATACAGACCTTTGTTGGAAAGGTGATGTCTCTGCTTTTTAAGATGCTGTCTAGGTTTGTCATTGCTTTCCTCCCAAGAAGCAGGCGTCTTTTAATTTTGTGACTGCTGTCACCATCTACAGTGATCATGGAGCCCAAGAAAGTAAAATCTCTCACTGCCTCCATTTCTTCCCCTTCTATTTGCCAGGAGGTGATGGGACCAGTGGCCATGATCTTAGTTTTTTTGATGTTGAGCTTCAGACCATATTTTGCGCTCTCCTCTTTCACCCTCATTAAGAGGTTCTTTAATTCCTCCTCACTTTCTGCCATCAATGTTGTGTCATCAGCATATCTGAGGTTGTTGATATTTCTTCCGGCAATCTTAATTCCGGCTTGGGATTCATCCAGTCCAGCCTTTCGCATGATGAATTCTGCATATAAGTTAAATAAGCAGGGAGACAATATACAGCCTTGTCGTACTCCTTTCCCAATTTTGAACCAAACAGTTGTTCCATATCCAGTTCTAACTGTAGCTTCTTGTCCCACATAGAGATTTCTCAGGAGACAAATGAGGTGAGCTGCATATATACTGTGCTTTTAAACACATGGCTTTTCCCAAATTGGCAATAATATCCTCCCATCCTTTTCCATTATAGCAACAGTGTAAAGATACCACCCGTGGCTTTTATTTATTTGTTCTTTTTCTCAGTTGATACAGAAGCTAGGTTGGGGAGAAATGCATCAAAATGCAGCATTTCATATGAAATGACAGGATAGACACATAATAGAATATATGTGGATTTTGTTTAATGTCACGTGTACACCGCTTCCTAAACCAGCAGGGGAGCACATTAGATGCAGAGTTAACAGGCACGTGAACCACAGCCTAAGTTTCAACACAGTTAAGATGCCTTGCCTTGTGACATCCACCCAGGCTGCATCTTCCTGGATGTAGAAATTGCTGTACCCCAAACCCAACATTGACTGCCTGTGCTTTCCCATTGCTGAAAATATGGACCAAATGCCTATCTGCTTGAACACCGGACCTCTAAATTGTGAACGCTGCTCATGGTAAATTGGCATTCAAACTGGAAAATGAATGAGCATGTGTTGTATGGTCATATGTTCATTTTAAAGCTTTACTCATTTTTATGCCAAACAGGTAAGAGGAAGGAAATATGTCAGAGAAATATTCGTTTTCGCCTGACACTTTTGTTACGTTCAAGATATGTGATATCCAAGTGAACAATCTAAAAACAGGCTGCTATTTGGAGGCCTGGAGGCAAAAAGTCAGCTGTTGCATTAAGTGTAAAGCAAATATTAATACTTGCTTTGATATGTGTTGGCACAATTGATGTCATTACATTCACACCAGCTTTTAATAGCATTCAGTATTGCTGGCTACGAAATCAGTTTTTTAACACAGTTCTCAACAACACAGACACAGATTATCCATGAAGCTGGCCTGCATTATCACTCCACACCATTCCATTCCATCAGAAGACAGCACTATTGACAGACTTGGTGTTACAGCTTTTAATAATTAGTCATAAGGTTAGTAACCAACTTAACCCTGAGAAGGTTACTTTGGTAAATAGTAAATGGTCCTTAACAGCACGATCATATTTATGCTGACCATCATTTGAGATTTCAGAGGAATATGTTCTGTTCCACTAGCCAAAATAGTACCTTGGATTATAGACATCATATTTGGATTTCCAATTTCATTTATTTCAGAAGGTAAGGGCATGCGATGCAATACATGATCCCAAAAAAATTCTGTTGTCCCCCAGACGGATAAATAGTAACGGACCATGTTCTGTCCATTTTGAGGAGCTATCGTTTAGTGAACGGTAACCCTTCTTTTTGAGATGGTACTGTGAGGTCATTACCATTTACAAGGCACAAAGTGTTTTGGGTGCTAAAAATTAATGCAATAGCTCACAAAATTGTTAATGCCTTCCTAATGAGACATAAGAGGGATGCAGGTGGCGCTGTGGGTTAAACCACAGAGCCTAGGGCTTGCCAATCAGAAGGTCGGCGGTTCGAATCGCTGCGACGTGGTGAGCTCCCGTTGCTCGGTCCTACCTCCTGCCAACCTAGAAGTTCGAAAGCACATCAAAGTGCAAGTAGATAAATAGGTACCACTCTGGCAGGAAGGTAAATGGCGTATGCATCCTCCTTGACCCTTCACAGGCAGGTGCATGTGTTCATATAAGAGAGATAATACCAGCCTAGCTGTTCTAATTTGATAAGGAAAAAAGAACATATATACTTCCAGCTTGTTTAAACATCTGATGGTGTAGGTAAGTCATTGTGCTTTCATCTCAGAGTCCTAGGTGTGTAACCTGTTATCTGTAGCACCTGCAAGGATCTTAACCTGAAATCTCCATCTTGGAACTGAGTCTACAAACTGACCTCATGGCTACTGTTTCAGCCTAATTCAGGTATAGGGAAACTCGGCCCTCCAGATGTTTTGGGACTACAACTCCCATCATCCCTAGCTAACAGGATCAGTGCTCTAGTTGTTATTGTTGTTGTTGTTGTTGTTTTTAATTCTTCCTCTTACCACTCACCCCATTTTTTTTATAACGTCTTGTCAGCCTAGTGACAAATTCTGGAGATCTTAAAAGCTTGCCACACTTTTATGATGTTCTGGTTTGTCCCAATAATCCAATAATAATAATTATTTTTTTTACTAAAGAAGAGCAATTTCATGTTTGCAGTGTACTGGGAGAAGTTTAACACTATATAAATTTTATTTATGCTCCTATATGTCACCCTGAGTTCCATGGTGGATGCAAGGTAGGGTATATAAATGTATTAAACAAAATAAATAAAACACATTTCCAACATGGAATATGTATATGTGTAGGAAATTGTCTTGTGTGTAGCACACCTGACGCTTGTTTATTCTCATTATCTGGCCAAAAATATAGGTTTTGTGGCAGCTAACAACATTTTAAAATATCACTACAACAATTCAGGCAAAATAAGCAACAAAAAGCCGCCTGACAGACCAAATACCTGAGCATCCCCTATGAATTGGTCATATGGGCCAATTCCTAAATAGGAATGCAACCATGAGGATGTATACCATTGTATAGAAGGCACACTACTCATTATCTTTGCTGGCAGTAGTGCCCAGAGAGCATCACTTCATCTGAAAATCTTACAATTTGGAGAAAGGACACATTTGGGATGAGGCACTTATTGAGGTCCTACAGGCCTTTAAAGATCAAATCAACATCTTTCCTGATATCATTGGACCAAATATTATTAATAATATGTCTGCCACATTCTAGAGTAGCTGGAGTTTCCACAGGCAGCCCCAAACAGAGCACAGTATGCATCATTTAATAACCCAATCATATATTGGTCTACTCAGAATATTAAGCTTTATTCATGTAGAATATATATGGTTCACAACAGAACTTGGAAACCCTCCAGAAGTTGTTGTACTACAGCTTCCATCATCCATGACCATTAGCCATGCTGGCTGTGGTTGATGGGACTTGGGACTCCAACAACCTCTCAAGTGCCAAAGATGTTCCACCTCTGGTATATAGGATAGCAGGTTTACCTTACCCTCAAGGCACTACGGCATTGTTGAAGAATGCAAGGATATCTCCCCTAACTTTCAGTGTGGTCAGATAGTTCTTGACACATAAATAAAGTTGCGCAATAAGAGTATTTTCAGTCATTTCCTAAGCAGCATCCATTATTATTCAGGGTGGGACATACTGTAACCCAGAATTATCTCATACACTACTGCCTAAATGCTGATGCATCACAGTAACATGAAGCAAAAACTTAGTTTGTGTGTTTTGGGGTAACTTTTAATTTGGCATTTGGTAGAATATAATGAAAGGCAGCATTTGGCCTGAATTATTATTATTATTATTATTTTAAAGGTTTGGGGATCCCTAGAGATAAGACACTATTTATTTTGTGATTAATTTCCTTATGATTAAAAAATGATGAATATAGGTCACCATTGAAGTTTGTCTTGCCACTTCAGAAGTAATAATATACATAAATTATAATACTTAAAGAAAAGGCTTTATAGCGAATCAGTTTTGTTTTTGAACTGGGATGTTTAGTTTTTCTATTAATGTTAGAGTGCAAATTCCTTGTTACTGTATAACCTCTCCTCCGCCAAGTTTTGAACAATGGCTCTCTGGTGAGAAGAGTTAAATTTATTTTGCCTTTAGTCTTAAACATCAAGGTATTTGAGATCTGGCATAAGCTTCATTTTTAGAAAATAGCATGAGGTATAGATGATATAGGACATATATTTATGACAGCTAGATTCAAAAATGAAGTATAAATTGAATGAATAAGTACTTTTCAAACCCTCAAGTGCACAATGCAATGTTCTCCTTCATAAGGGTTAGGCAGGAAGCCCATGTAAAGGTAGGTATGATGACATTATCCACTGTCTCTCTCACACTCCAGGATAACTTGATAATCTGTCTCCTCATGCCAAGTGCTAAGGATGTATTACCATGCTTCACATGCAGACATGGGGCAAAATGTTGTATAGCACGTGGTAAAATGATCCTCTGTATGCACTCCATGTTTCCTGGTAATAAATTTATAAAGGTAACATCAAGCAAAGGATGAGACTTGAGAGTGATTCTGTGGATACTGGGCCTATGCTGCTATGACTGTCTTTTTACCAGAAGTTGCAGAAACTTTTGCAAAAGTAAAGTCTGGCTGGAGCAGAATTTTGGCTTTACTAGGCACTGAGTAATATTTTTAGATAGAAAAGAAGACCTAATTGAGGACTCTGATGGACGTTTGGATTAGTATCCAAATGAATATGGCATTGGAGTCTAGCCATAATGGGCTGTATGCAAGTCAGGATTTAGCCTTAATAAGAGATTAACAAATAAATTAATGAGATCATTACAGCATAAATGTACATTCATAACGTTCCATCATATTTAACATCCTATAATTTCTTAGAAACAATACTGGCTGAACAATTAAAACAATTAATACTGAAATACACTTTTAAAAAAACCCTACTGGGATTCTTGACTTTATTTCAAAAAGTAAAAAAATAATGTTATTTAATTGGACTCACATCTGAGAAGGAAGACTGGAATTGCGGTTGTTCAGGGGTGGCTAAACTGTGGTTCACAGTCCATAACCATAGGTCATTTTGGTTGCCTCAAAGACACACCTCTCCAAAATAGAAAAATGTCTTTCATTTAAAACCAAACAAACCCCTTTTCTATTTGCTCCTTGTCCATGCAGTTTGGGGTTTCTAAAATACATTCAGCATCCAAATTGGCCACTGCAGGGTTTTAAAACTCAGGAAACAGGAATGGGGGCCCCTTCCTGATTCCTAAGACCTTCTTGCAATGCCAGTGTCCCAGAGTGAGAAGAGGGCTTCTCTGCCCTTACATGTTTCCACCCCATCGAAGTGCTGTGATGAAGAACTCTACTCCTTGTGCTGATTGGTAGTCTAGTGGAAGGGCTGTCTGAATTTGCAGCTGTCTGTCTGCATGTGTGTGTAGGTGTGGTGAATGTGTCTGTTTGTGCATGCTATCATTCGTGAGAAAGCTTTAGGAGTAAACCCCAAGGAATAATCCATACCCCCTGCCCAAGGAGGTTAAGGAGTAAACCTTACACATATCTGGAGTGGGTTCCCTAAGATGGTTGGATGACATATCGTGGGTCTTCTGCTGGCAACCCCTGCAGCCAAGTTGTTGCCAAATGTATAGCTCTGCTTTCCTTTGGACCACATGCCAACAACAATAACAAAAATGAGGCGGAATCCAATCCTAAGAATGGATGACATCAGGAAGTAGGCAATTTTGCTCAAAGTAATTTAAGAGAATTTGTCCATCATAATAAAACAAATAAAACAGATTGTACAATTTCATGAACTTATTGTAGTACTAAAATACCAAAACTATTAAGAATTAGTTCATAAATCTATAGCAGGCCTTATTCTACTAATTCTGCTTATTCTTCTAGGAATAGAGCTACAATTTATTCCCCCGGGCAGCTGTACAGAGCTCTTTTTAAATTCTGATATTTATTTTTAAATGTACATTTTACCAGAATCTTGCTAAATGTGCAAAGTGGTGAGGATGATCTTTCCGTCTGTCTTGTACAGCATGAGAAAATTCGTAATAAACTTCACAGAGCTCAGCTGAAATGCCTAGATAAGAAAATTAGTACAATGAAACATAGTTCCTTTCATTTAATTTATTTGAGTGTCAAAGTCAATTTATTTTATGCTGACTCCATAGTCTCAGTATGGCACCATGCTTTGAAGGGAACCAACACAACTCCTTCATAGCAAGTGATGCAAGATGAGAAGGGTATTTTCATCTGAAAAAGAAAGAGCTCTGGATCTGAGCACAATTCATGTGCCTTGCAAATCTAGGCAGGTGTAATGGCAAAAAACAGGGCTTGATTGACAAGAGCAAAGCTTGGATACTTATTGCCCTGGTCAGCAACAAAATAGTTAATAAGTTACAGGTGGGTAGCCGTGCTGGTCTGCCATAGTCGAAACAAAATAGAAAATACCTGAAGAAGTGTGCATGCAACACGAAAGCTCATACCAAGAACAAACTCAGCTGGTCTCTAAGGTGCTACTGGAAAGAATTTTCTATATAGTTAATAAGGTTATACTGTAATATTTATGAGACACATAATCTACTAGCCTAACTTTATATACTTAGAAGAATGCATTAGGGCTTACTTCTGAGTATTACTATTTTATTTTATTTTAATTTAATTTAATTTATTACCCATGCTTCACTCCAAGGTCCCAGGGTGGGTTACAATTTAAATTACAATGTTAAAAATAGGTTTCTTAAAAATAGTAAACCTTATAATTACAAAAATGTAATCACAAAAAATGGGGTGGGGGAGATTTATCCTGAAAATATGCATTTCAGTTGTCAAAGGCCCAGGTAAAGATGTGTGTCTCCAACATATACCAAAAACTGTATTGTTACCATATGCCACAGATAATGCCCTCTCCCTGGCCAGCGCCACTACCCAAGCTTTGGAGGGCAACAAAAGTACCAAGAAAGCCCCCTCTGCTGATCTTAACAAACATGGCGGTCTGTAGGTAAGGGTGTGGTCCTTCAAACATTTGGGCCTGGGTCATTTATGACTTTAAGCACCTTAAATTAAGCCCGAAAACAAATTGGCAACCAGGCAGCTGTTTTAAAACATGGGTTATATGAGATCTAAATTACAGTATGTCAGAATGATACTATGGTCAACTGTATTGAAAGCTGCTGAGAGATCAAGGAGAAATGAGCAGGGTCACATTTTGCCAAAATGTTTTCAACCAGGGTGACCAAGGTGGTTACAATGCCATGGACAAGTCTGAAGCAGGACTAGAATGGATCCAGGTAATTAGTTTCCAAGCATCCCTGAAGCTGCACTGCTACCATCTTCTCAAGTATCTTGCCCCTAAAGGCAATATTTGCCATTGGACAATAGTTTCTTGGGCCAGGAGGGAACACCTTGCCACCTCCTTCAAGGCAGGTGGTATTCCCCCTCCTACAATGAAGCACTGATAATTTCCAGGACCCACCCCGTAACTCTTTATGGCTAACTCTAAGAAGCCAAGATGGGCAATGGTCAAGGGGGCAGGTGGTTGGCTGTACTTCTTCAGTCAGTTTGTTCACATCCTCAGGCTACAATAATCTAAACTGATCCAGTATAGATGGAACAGACAGTGCTCTAGACACCTCTATTGGGCTTTCTCTAATTGCTGCATCCAGCTCTGTCCGAATCTGAGTGGTTTTGTCCCTAGAGTGCCTTGCAAAGTTGTTACAGCAGTTCGCCAGGGGTGTCAGAGCAATACTGTCTTGCCCAGATGAAAAAAAGTCCAATCACCACTCAGAATTTGTGCCTGTTTGGAGGGCAGTTTTGAGCATCACTAGTTTTTTGTCTGTGGATTGGTTGAAGGCCCTTTCCCCCCAACCCCAACCCCCCAAAATCCCCTAAACCTGCTCCCAGGTAAGTGTGTCTAGGATTGCACCCCAAATGCTTTAAAACTGTATGTGCCCATATTTTGTTAAAGTAATTTTATCATGCCGTAATTTAAAACTAGAATTTCCTTCTCTTTTCGTCCTGCATACAAGTATCTTGCTAATATCTGTCTGACTTCTTCTAACAATTATATTCTTTGCTCACCAAATTTGTATAATTTTGAAGGACTTTTGGTGTGATCCAATAGTTCATTTTACCTCTCTTCACTGACACTGACACTCCCATGAGGAGACAGCACTGTGTAGAACAGGAGCAAATGACGGAGTTGATACAAGCGTAGCAGTGATGTGCTTCAAAAAGAGCAGGAAGTTCAATTGGCAGCCTACCTCCCAATGTGGAATAGGTGGCAGAAGAAAGATAGTTTGCTGCCATGTACTTCAAATCGTATTTTTCAGAAACTGCCCCCCAAAGCGCAAAACCAAAGAAGGAAAAGTTCCAGTCTATTTTAAATTTCACTGGCTTCCAGTGGTGTTCCTCCTTGTGAAAGCTAGCAGAAGGAAGAGGGGGGAAATCAGCTGGGACTTCTTACCCTATAATTTCCTTTAGACTGCATATTGTAGCACTTTGGAAGAGAAAGGTCTCCAGCTGTGGTATCCTAATTCAGCTAGGCTGCACACAGAGTGAGAGAGTAAAAAGTGAAGTACTCAAAGTTTTAGACTTGGGGAGGGGGGTTGATGGGGGGCGATTGCGGAACAGACTGCGGTGAAACTGTAACAACAACCTTCCTGGCCTATAGTAGAATTTTAAGAATATGCCCTCTACTACAGTAGTGTTTTAATTATTTTTCTCTATTTATTCCATGTCTATCCTACCCTCCTTTAATTATGGGACTCAATGTGGCATACAAAGGCAACCAGGCACCAGTTCAGCATTATTAATTATCTTGGGTCTTCTGCTTAGATTGCTTCCCAACTGTCACTATTTTATGGATGGAATTCTAACATACAGCAGTGAATTTTGTTGTTCAGTCGTTCAGTCGTGTCCGACTCTTCGTGACCCCATGGACCAGAGCACGCAGTGAATTTAGCATGTACAATTAAAGGGCATTTGTTCCCCACTTCCCAAACCCCTGAAAAAAACAGCCTCCCACCCAACCCCGGTCTTTTTGCAGTAATAAAAGTGATGGGAAAATATACTACAAAATTTAGGATAACAAAACACTTGATGTAAACAAACATATCAATTAATGTTCAATAAACAGCAGATATTGTGTGAAAAGTAATCAGGATGAATGACCAATAAACAGGTCATATGGAAGCTTTCTTACTGTTTGGAGCATTTCAGCAAGAATTATGGGAGTGAAATCAGCCTTACTTGCACATCAACAGCAGCTAAAGTTTCAAAATGCCTGCTCTCAGCTTTTCATATCCAAATTAACAATGGTAGCCATTTACATGAAAGAATTATGTGTACTCAAAGCATCATTGGCCCTTTTTAGTTGAGGCAGGGGCTTCTATCAGTCCTCGTACCCTTAAGATATCTAGGGTGACATCTAAAAAGGCACAAATACTTTTCCTGGTGCACAATTTGCTTAATCTCTCTTTTAGAGAAAGTCTTTGGCAATTTTGCTTGAAAGTTTAAGCATGCAGGAGAGTTCAAATGGATGTTTTAGGGATGTGTTTGCCCCTAAACATGGAACACAGAAATATTAGATCATTATTTGCTCTTTAGTTGGTAGATTTCATTAACTAAAGCACATGTGTTCCATCTGTTGCTGTTTACCCGGGACACTCCATATTTTCTAGTCCTCTGTGGTAAATTATTTCCTGCTCTTTTGCTTCAGGTGACTCCTTATTCTCACTGGCTGCATCCACACACAAAGTAGAATTTAGCTAAATAAGTATTAGTTAGCATTACGAGAGTGAGACGAGTTTTCCCCCAGCTGTTCCCCCTGCAACTCTTCCAAATTATGCATATATGGGGAAATATGTAGAAAATTACATATATTTGTGAAAATCCATTATATTAGAGGGAATTGCACACAGAAAGGTTATATCAGGACAAATGTATACTGCATGCTGGTAGATTTTCATGAAGACATTTATTTAAAAAATAAATCACAAAGTGATGGAAAAATGTGTCATACTAAACTTAAGGTGGGAGACATGAGATTCTGACTACACAACAGGAAGATGTTTCTGATGGTAAGAGCTGTTCGACAGTGGAACGAACTCTCTCAGGAGGTGGCAAACTCTCCTTCCTTGGAGGTTTTTAAGCAGAGGTTGGATGGCCACCTGTGATGGATGCTTTAGTTGAGATTCCTGCATTGCAGGGGGTTGGACTGGATGGCCATCATTATCCCTTCCAACTCTTAAGATTCTATTATTCTATGCTTTTGTTTCAAAGTGATGTAATTATAATAAGGAAAAGAGATTGCGCTGTATTTGTGGCCAGTATTATGAAACAAGAATAGTCACCTGCTGTTATATCCCTCAATATATTCTAATAACACAAAGGTCACATCTGAAAGTTATGTCTTGGGCAGCTATAATTCATCTTAGAAAATTGCCTCACAGTGGTTTTTGTGAAATATTGTTATTGTAAATACATTTTTTAAAATTATGCATGCACTTCTCATCTCCTGCTATATCAAACTAATGTTTTCATCATTCAGATGCTTCCCTAAGAATGTTTCCTGCCTTCATTACAGGAAGCTTCTCTGAATCAGCTATAATATGACCTAAGCAATGAGCAAAATAAAACTAGTCCTGGATTATTGAAAACAAAGCTCACCATACAGTGTATTTCTCGCTGTCCCACTTATGGAAGCCTCCATGGATCAAACTGCAGCAAAGGGACTCAACCCCAAATTCAGAATATAGCAAAAATTACCAAAAGAACATTATATAGACACTTGTGAAAAATATCAATAGAATATACAGTAGGTAACATTGGGAAAAGAGAAAAGCAGGGGTTTTTTTTTTTTGGTAAATCTTCACTAAATTATTTTTTAAATGAAAATAAGCAGACAACATTTATGTTTGGACAAAATTCTTGACCATGAATGGTGCAAAGGTTTTATGTTAGCCATCTATTTTGAAAACACATATTTTCATGTTTTACAAATCAGTGTCACACCTCAGGTGAGGCAGAGGTCAGCAATAAAACAACAGATCTCCAGAAGTCCATTCAAAGGTGACTATGGGGTTGCGGTGCTCATCTCGCTTTCAGGCCGAGGGAGCTGGCATTTGTCTACAGACAACTTTCCAGGTCATGTGACCAGCGTGACTAACCTGCTTCTGGTGCAATGGAACACCGTGACGGAAACCAGAGCACACAGAAATGCCATTTAGCTTTCCTCCACAGCAGTACCTATTTATCTACTTGCACTGGTGTGCTTTCAAACTGCTAGGTTGGCAGGAGCTGGGACAGAGCAATGGGAGCTCACCGTGTCACAGGGATTTGAACCACTGACCTTCTGATCAGCAAGCCCAAGAGGCTCAGTGGTTTAGACCACAGCGCCACCTGTGCTACACCTGTACACCTATTCCTTGGGCAGTGGATCAGCAGCCCAGAAGTGTTTCCTGGGACAGAATGCCCAGGAATGATGTCACTCATGAACAACTGCCCAATGGGACCAGCCATCTTTTCTCCAGAATTGTACCTGAGAATGCACCATTGGCCATACTTCTCTCTCAAGAATACCTCTGTGAATTATGCCACATCCTGATGTAGTGTTGGAGCATTCTACCTCAAGAGCGTTGCTGAAAGCAGCCAAGCCACCGCATGAAACAGTGGGAAGGTTATGCTTGTTTGTAAAGAAAAGAAAGAAAGAAAAACCTTTGGCGTGTCATCTGTAAAGGTAAGGACACTTCTTGATTGTTACAGGTTTTCCTCCAGTTTAATCCAATGTCTGGGGGGCATTTGCACACATATGCTGAAACTGAATAGTTTGACCCAGCACTTCTAATTTCCCATTGCCAGATAACTGAGTTCACTATTTAAGAAAAGAACTGAGATACATTCCATTTGTAATGAAAAGCTGCTTGTTGTTTTCTGCACAGAGGTTTTGCAATGGAGTAGTGCTGGGCTTGAAGCAATAAAGTAATGAAGAGATGATTTCACAGTGATGTCAACCTGTTTATTCCCAATGTCTTTAGTGAGCTTTGCATTGGTTCATGAAGGAGAGATGATTGGGATGTTGTTGTTTTTATTATTGGTGGGATGCTGTTTCTCTAGTGTTGGAACATTTCTAGCAAATGTGAGGTTGCTGAGAGTTGGCACTTTTTAAAAAACTCCTGCTGCCAAATGGCCTTGCATGCTCTTTGAAGTTAGGCATGGTTAGTGGGAGGAAAGAAATCTAACCTTTTGTTCTGGTAACATTTCTCCTATGCTCTGTTTTGCATTTGACGAAGTGGGTCCCTACCATCCTTGGCTCTATAGTTCTGCTTGCAATGGTACTTCACTGATTTGTGTTCTTAATTACACAAAGATACAGTTCAAATACTATTATCACCGAATGCTCATCCTTGTACTTATATTCCTAAACTTATTTCTTAGCATGCATCCAGTTATATTTATTTCACCACATGAATTATAATTTTTTAATCCTAGGGATTTCCTTTAAATGTGTATGGTGTACTGTGCAGAGCCCATTAAACCCATGACCACAATGAGTTTTACTTATAACTTCCACCCTTGCTAGCACAGGCTGAGTCAGTCATGTGCAATTTCATCACAACATGTGCGGAGTTCACTACACATCAGGTTTGGGTTCCTGTTTGCAAAGAACTGCTCAAAAATCCATTGTTACAATCGGGTGTCGATCTGTGCTCGTGCTTGGTATAAGTGAACAAAAAAGGTGGAAATCAGAATTGGCTAACTAAAAACAAAGATTACTGTTAGTTTTAAAAAGCCATATGAGAAAATTAATGGCAACAGAAGAAAAGCATGTCTTGTTGGCATTAATTTACTGAGTACAGTGTTTGCAGTTCCTCATCCGATTTCTCTTATTTGTATCTTATTTATGTTATCTTCAAATGCAAACTCAGAAATATTCAGAGTTCATTTTAATCAAACTCACAAATATTCTCATTCCTGGCCATCTCCTCTTCTCTCATTTTCTCTAGTTTCTACCTGTTACCCTAGGAACCTGCTGTTGTGTTAGCTGTACAAATTCCACAGCCACTAGGTGTTATATTGGAGTGAAAAGAAGAAGCGTTAGTTTCACTTTGATCTTAGCATGGTGTCCAGATACGGTTAACACTAGGTTTATTAAATTTATATATCACTCTGATTCATTTTTTTAAAAGTCCTGGACCAAAATTAGTGTTAAAATCACATAAACCTATTTTAAAAAGATTTAACAATGCAATATCAAATCATGGTTGCTGCCCAAATGGCCAGGAAAACAAAAACATCCTTGTCTATTGCTATGCCAGAGACAAGGTTGGTACCTGGTGTGTCTCCCTGGGGAGAGCATTCAATAAATTTGAGCGGTGGGGAGCTGCTGCAGAGAAAAAAAACCAGCTTCTTATAAAGAAACAGTTGTCTTTTCCATTTGATTATTCCATTTTTCCTAATTTTCATTGTTCATTATATGAATGCCCGTGTGAGGTCTGACTGTGAGGTATAAATTCCTTAAATAATTCTATAGGGGACTTGCAGAAATCTTGATAAAGCAGTCAGATTGTAGCTGGATAAGCACTTATCTGACCACAAAATAACTTTTGAAAAAGCCCAGTCCCTTCACAGAGCGAAGGAAACAATGGTTTGAATTCACAACTGTTGGTTATTCCTTTTTTTTTTTACAGAGATTTTATTGGTTTTCCACAAAAACAAATACACATACAGTAAAACAAATACAACAACAAATACAACAATCAAAACAGAAATAACAAAAATACAAACCTACGCTGGAACACCAACATTCCTTTCACTAATTAAAAAATCTTGTTTCAAATCTTCTTGGGGGACTTCCCCCATTTTCTCTCCTATGCTTCCAATTCTAATTTACTTTAAAAACTTCTCATCTCTGAAATTTAAATCCATTACCATCGGGATATCCAAATATAACTTCTTAATATATAATTTAACTTCATAATACAAAATATTTCTTCTTAAATCAATTCTTAACATCTTATTTTACTAAAACTACTGCTAATAATCAATCCATGTATTTCTTCGCTAATTCAAATCAAAAATTTCTTAACACACTGACTTCAGGGTACCATGATAAGCCGTCCTAATTACATTTTAAAAAAAATTCACCCTATCCCTCTTCTATCCATTTTCCTTCGCCATCTCGGGATCACCCACCAGGCTTCTCTCCATCTCCTTCCATCATTGTCCAGAATGTCCTCTTTTTCTTTATAACCAAAGGCCAGAACACAGTCCACAAACATCCTTGCAGAGAACTCCAGGGGACACAAAACGTCATCTTCCAGCATCTCTATTTCGAACTTCCAGTTATCTTCTAATTGTAATTTCCAAAAAAAATTTCCCTTCATTTCTGGGCTCTCACCCCAGAAATCGGATATAATATGTCTTTCAAGCCTGGGCCTCTCACACCAACAGGGTTTTCCCTCTTCTTGGAGTTGCGTAGTCACTGTATATTGTTGCTCAAATATTTCCTCAAGTTCCCTGGCAAGGTTTCTTTCCAGTTTAGTAAAGTTCTCAAAAGTCCTTCCCGTTGCAAAAAACCTTTCATCAGCATCCTGCTTCAACAATTCTAATTTCTGGTTTAACAGTTCTAACTTCAAAAGAATTATCCTTTGTCCATGGGTCATACCTGGATCTAAAGCCAGTTTAAAAACGAAACCAAGCATGGTAGAAGTAGGCAGGGAATATCAAGTTTCAGTACTTTTCCATCATTAACCACAAGTTTCAGCCGCCATTTTCCCCTAAATCAGGGTGAAAAGATTATAATCCAACGTCTTTAAAGAAGAAATACTTCCAACTTCTTAGTTCCCCTAACGGGGATTCAGCCGATCAAACTTGTCAAAAAGCTCCGTAGAGACAATGTATCCACTTATGCAGCAGCAGTTAGAAACATTGTTATTTTCTTCCATACAGCAGTGAGAGGAACGGGCTTCCTTTTTACGTTCCTCCCGGAAAGCCAATTGATAAATTTTGGGTCAAATTAACCTCCGTACTCACGGCTTACGGGGTTCTTCTTCCACAACTGTTGGTTATTCCAATGCATTTATCCATGCTATATTCAATGCTGTATTAAATGTGTGGATATGCATATATTTCAAATGTCATAAATAGAGGGAAATGTAGTCTCTTCATCCAATGAAGTAGTGGTGGTGGTAGAGCCCCAAATCATTAAATCTAGAAACCATAAGAACCCAAACCCATCTGTAGGCTCCCTGTGCACAAACCTACTAATTCATGTAGATTAAGACTGTTCACTGATACCTATGTATCATAGTTAATGATGTGCCTTTAAAACCAATGTGTAGATTTAATTAAATTGCATGCTTTCAAATTCTCTGTATAGGTAGCATTTGTGATATTTATTGAAGGTTGCATGAAATAATGTGCAAATTAACAAATACAAGCTATCTCTCATTTTTAGAATAAGGATATATCATCTGTAACATTCTGTCCGTTCTGTATAACAGTAGCCCTCTCAGTTCCCCAATTACAAATTGCGTTCACTGATTAAAATTGGCCTTTAAAAATTAATTGATTAATCTACTGATTAAAGCTTGCAGTTCTCATATAAACATGCTATATTTTATTTCTCATCTTCGGTACAACTAGGGATAAGGAGAGAATCTCAGATTTCTAAATTCCAAACTCACCTGATTTGATCCAAGCATATTAGATCACTGGTCCACTTCAGATTTCACAGTTAAGCGAATTCCTCTGTCAGGAAGTATGAAGGTTATGCACTACCTGCATACCTCTAAATATGTTTTATTCCTTTAAACTTTTCAGAAGAGGGCACCTGGAGTGGCTGGTGCATGGAACTGCTTGCCAGCACAGAGCAACAAAAGCAAGTGGCCCTGGGAATGAAAGAACTTGATGTCATTCCAATGCTCTCAGGGGAATTGTGCAATGGCTGCCCATGTAAATACTGGGTTTTAATAGGTCTGTCTATCCCTTGGTATAGTGGAAAGCAGGATTTAACACTTCATATTCAGTATTAGTTTCAATATTATGAATTTCTTCAGAATTTTTGTGATTTGAATTTAAGGCTGTCACATAAATTAACAGATGTAAACATTATGGCAAAAAAATGATACCCGATCTCAAAAGATGCTGAAAAGCAATGCACTTTTTGTTAATACTTAATGCATTTGGGGCATAATGGGCCTTCCACAGAGGTTTTTGGGTTTTTTTTTTAAACAAAAAATGAATAGTATGACAATAAATAAAAATTGCAGTGCCATTCTGTCAACCTGCATTACACTCCCATTATCCCTATCCCCCCCCCCCCAAAAAAATATGTGTTTTATCATGTGCAAAGGGATTTCATGCTCATTTGTGGGTGAAATGGGATTATCTTTATCATTAAGCAATAATCAGTAATATTAATCCTGTGGAGGGTTCTGTGAGCAGAATGGTAAAGAGGTAATTTTTGCTGTTCCTCTTCTCCTGCATCAACTCTCACAATATTCCAGGAGAAATCCCAAACCCCTAAAGTGAATTTGGGTTTGGGTGTGTGCAAAGTCTTCACAGGGAATTGGCAAATCCTCCTCCTCCTCCTCCTCCTCCTCCTCCTCCTCATCATCATCATCATAAATGTTTCTCTCCCTCTTCTGACAGAAGGTGTCCACTGGTCAAAGAGTAAAAAGGTGCTACAGGATACAACCCAGGTGCAAACCTGACCGATAACTTGTCCTTAGATTTTAAATACAATATATGAGAACATGTTACCAGAAACTATAATTTAAGGCTTCCCAGCATTAAAGCAAATGATATCCTGATTAAAATGCTCAGTAGTTACGACATGTGTATAATTTCAATTTTTATTTTTAAATGCAGCAATTTTATGAGCAAGGATGATATTAGTATTAATTTTCTTCTGCTTTCAAAAGCTTGTGCATGACCCAGGCAATCTTGCTGGGAAACTGAAGTAATGACAGATGGCAAGTAAATGAGGGATAAAAACTAACCTGTTAAATAATATGACATGAAATTTAGCGTTTAAATTCCCATCTGGAATGCCTTTACACTCAACTGGTCTTCTGGGGTTTCAGTGAGAGTGTACACAACATGCAGCAAATTTATGAGTCTATAATCCAATTCCAAGAGCTTGCAAATGGACTGTAGCACACATGGCTGCTTTGCTGAAACCAGGACCTCAGGGACCACATAAGGTAGCAATTACAGATCCACACAGGGTGCTCATTGCTTTTGGATTTTAGTTACGATGGCCACAAAAAGCAATACCTCTCAGTACTGGAAATCTCTCTTAGTACCTTGGTATTAGAAAGCTTCTGGTGGAGAGTGCCAATTTTAAACCTGAGATTGAGGGGTGGCTGCGGTGGTGGTGAGGGGGAGTGGGTGGAGTCAGCCAGCTCTGATATTTTTTTGAATCAGAACATTATGCTACATTGCTGGTTAGGTATGGTGGATGACAAGAACAGAACCAAAACACAAGGGAAAGAAATGTAAGTTGTGGATATTTCAGTGGCTTGTCTGCAAGGGATGCCTTCCATCTGTTATGAGTGAGTGAGCTTACCAGCCCAATCCCTGACGGAGAGTAAAAATAAATATATTTTACAGAACCATTTTGATAGCATGCATCTTCTGTCATGAACGTGGTGTCAGATCCCTTTTCTTCAGGGGATGAAGCTGAAGACTCTGAATAAGAAGGGGAATGACAAGCTGGGTCAGCTCCAGAATCACTTCTACTAAACATATCTGTGGTGCCAGTGCCTTTCGGGCCTCTCTGCCACCGTCACACTTGGAGGACTAGCACAGAAGTCCCAGTGTGGGCGGAATTTCCTCCACGGCTCTGTTGGAGTAAAAGACTGCTGGAGTGGACATGACCCCATTATATGAAGAAGCACCTTTCAATGAAGGCACAGCTTTCTGTTAGAATGCAGCTCGTCCTCCTATATACAGGGCTCAGCCTCAATTTGACTGGTGCTGAGGCAACATCAGAGCTCTGCCTTCCATTAATATTCAGGCAGAGTCCTGTGCAAGGTATGTCACACCTGCCCCTCCCTGCTTTCCTTTAAATGCTCTCATTACCCCCGAGTTTGGGTCTAAAGGAAAGACTGTGCTACTTGCTAGAGATTCCTGGAAGAGCAAAAAACTGCTCTTTTGCCTCCAGGACCCTCAAGCAGACAGTAGTTCAGATTCGGATCAAAGCAGGACCTGCCGTCAGTAACCACACCAGCATGTCAGAATAGATATAGTTGATTTAAAGAATTTAGTGAACATCTACAAAGGACCCTGTTGTCCAATAATATAGACAGGTTACATACAAGAAGGGCATTTCCCTGTATTGATGAGTGATGTGAGAATTGTAATTGAAAACTGCAGGAAAGTGTGTGAAATCAAAATAAGATGCTTTTACCACATATTAACTACCAATACGTATTAACCTGTTACTGTGTCAAGCCATCTCAACTTTTGCATAATATGGGCAAAGAACTTCAGATAAGAGCTGACCTTTCAACTGGTCTCTTTTTTCCTCTTTGTTCTTCCAAGCTTGGAAAGTAAGCTTAGTGGCACCTTACCCCTCTCTGGGGGAGGAGGTGAAGATTTGTTAGTAAATGCTTATAAACTACTTTGAGACACCAACAGTTGGTATAAATGATAATCCTTGTTGCTATTAATGGAAACAGATACAATAATTAATGGCCTATTTGGTTTTCATAGTCAGGCTCACTAACCAGTGCAGCAGAAGATTAATATGCTCTTGCAAAGCAACCCTACCGAAGTGACCCATCCAATTAGCAGTGTTTCACACCTGTTTCTATAACAGTTTCAAATGATGAGTCTCATTAAATGGTGAAATACAGTTATAGGACCTTGCAAGCACTGTAGCAATGCTCACATCATCAACATTGACAGTGCATCAGGGAAATTCTACTGATACCCAGAACATCCTGTTAAGCCCTTCTAGATATTATTCCTATACAGAATAATGCACTGCCCAGTAATGTCTTCATGATGTCCCTACAATGAACACTGTAAAGCAAACTTGCTGGCTAGTGAGAGTTGGTATATGATCAGTTACTTGCATATATTTTGTGGGTTTTAATAAAGAGGATGCCATTCCCACCTCTGTCATTCTGCCTTCCCCAGGCACCTTCTCATTGTTTATTCCTTTCCACCTCATTGGGGGAGGGACTGTATACTGCAATACACATACAGGGTTTTCAGCTCCATGTTTGCCTTATAATATTAATCTGGGGGTGGCTTTTACAGAGGAGAATTGGCAAGGAGGAGGCATTTGTCTCCACACTGTCTCCCCTGCATATTCTGTCCTGACTGTTTTTAAGCAATTTATCACCAACTGGGTCCTGAGGTTGAAGATAAATCTGAGGAGTAGAAAAATAACCACCCACCTGCCCAGTGATTCTAATTCTACATATGTGTAGACTCTCTGTGGTACATCAGCAAAGCCAGGTTTGGAAACTCATGTTTGCCAAGGTAGCATACAATCTCAACATTAGATAGTCCCCCATCTAAGTTTGCAAAGTCTGAGTGTAGACACAATCTACAAAGAACAACCTAAGCCTATGCTCTGCTGTACTCTGGTAAAGCAGTACATAATCTGAGAAGGTGTGGAGTCCATCCTTTCATTCCTGTGTCTATTCCTGCCTTCTCACATGTCTGTCTTGGAGATACTGATACCCATCCAACAGTCTGAATCTCCATATATAACAGAACAATTAATTGTACATGCACATTTGGAAAGGTTTTCTTTTTAAAGAAAAATGAAAAACGGGTTGCTGGGTGCACAAAAATATACACTGATGCCTATGGATTTCAGGATTTAGTTCCCTGTAATTCCTAACCCAAATTACTGATAAACCAAAGCAAGGAATGCCCTTTTGCTTTTTACCCCTGTTATATATTATCTTGTTTATGTTTCATTTCACATGCCCTGAAAGAAAACTAAGTAGGTGAGTTAAAATATCCTGTCCTTCACAGTGGAAAACAAAGCCATTTAAAAGTGGAGGTTCATAATTTACTACTTACATCTATTTCCTCTGCAAAATTGAATTTAGTGAGAGGGAGAAGCAGCAGGCATTCTAATTCCAAAATAAAATGTCACTGTTTGCAAAGTACCGGTACTTGGCACAGCCGCTGTGGGGTGGAAGTGCAGAGGGGACAGTGATACAGGATCCACAGCCCTCATGGGGCTCATACTCTGAGCTTTCTTATAAAAGAAGAAAGCTTGTAGTTTTAAAGAGATGTTGTTTTTAAAAACCATCACAACAAATGCTTTTAGAATACAATATTTGCTTTCTAACAAATTAATCTTGAATTTATCCATACATGGGTATATTTATTTTAAGACCTCTGACAGTTAATTCCAGTCGCGAATGACTCTGGGGTTGCGGCGCTTATCTCGCTTTACTGGCTGAGGGAGCTGGTGTTTGTCTGCAGACAGTTTTTCCGGGTCATGTGGCCAGCATGACTAAGCCGCAACTGGCGAAACCAGAGCAGTGCACGGAAATGCCGTTTACCTTCCCGCCGGAGCGGTACCTATTTATCTACTTGCACTTTGACAAGCTTTCAACTGCTAGGTTGGTAGGAGCTGGGACTGAGCAACGGGAGCTCATGCCGTTGCAGGGATTCGAACCACTGACCTTATGATCGGCAAACCCTAGGCTCAGTGGTTTAGACTACAGCGCTACCTGCTGCAATTCTCCCCCATGATAACCATTTTGTGTTAGGCAACACTCGAAGTTGCCAGTTATGGTAAGACAAAACTTACAGCAACTATTGTGTATGTGGTGCCCATGGCACTCCCTCCCTCCCCGCCTCCCTAAAAAAGTGTCCTTGGGCCCTCAAAGGGGAGTGGCCACCAGTATATCTGCTTTCAGGCACACAAAATAGGTTGCGTGTTTAGCCCTTTTACCTTTCCCTTATATAAATTCACACAGGAGTCAGTTATTTGGTTTGGTTTTTGGCAGAAATTTAGGCCACAACTTTATTGATTACAATCAAGTGAGTGGTTGCATAGGTTCTGGTTCGACTATCTCCCTGCACCCATGCAGGCAGCGCTGTCCCAGAGCCACATTCACAGGATAGCCAAAGGATGAACACCAGGGACAGCTGTTGGAGGGAGCACCAATCAGCTGCCCTGATGTCCCCTGGACTTGGGCACGGGCCAAACCCCTTCCGGGGAAAGCCAAACCAGTGAGTCCCTGGATTCCTTTACCGGAATATCCTGTCATTGCATAGGCATGGCCACGTCGCATGCCACGCCTATCACTTGAACCAGAGCCTATCCGCCACCAAGAGCGCAAATGCTCGCCGCCAACCACTCACCCTTATAACCAATCCCTCAACCCTGCTGACACGGAGGTCAGCCATAAACCATTCCCAAATACAGACAGGTGAACACCATCAGGTCTGTAAATGGATGCATTGTGATAGGTGATGCCTGGGTGGCATATGAGGGCTCCCCCCATGGACAAAACCTTTCTGGCCACCATGCTCTGGACACGTTTCCTAGCCCTCTCGGTGGCAGCTGGGCTACGACTCCCTCTCCATGCGCGCCTCTGCAAGAGTTGCGACCAAAATATTTTGATCCCCCCCTGTGATGGGGGGATCGCAGGCCTGAGGATAACCTTGCCAAACGTGCACAGAATGGGCGGCCAGGGGCCACCACTCTGCAGGCGAAATTCAAATGTCCCAAAAGGGACTGAATCTGCCTTAAGGTCAATTTCTCTCTGGGCAGGATTTTTGAAATGAGCGCACGCAAGGCAATATTTTTTTCCTCTGGCAAAGCAGATGTCTGGGTAACTGTATCCAACCGAATACCCAAATATGAAAGATTGGTGGCAGGGCCTTCCATTTTATCAGCAGCTAAAGGAACACCCAGTTCCTTTGTCAGGGCATCAAAGGCCAGCAATAGCTGGGCACACTCCTCCTACTCGGCTGCTGAGCAATCAGAAAGTCATCCAAATAATGGGCCACACCCCTAAAGCCCTTCTTCCTGTGCAGTGCCCAGTCCAAGAAACTGACTGAACGACTCAAAAGCTGCACAAGATATGGAACATCCCATTGGCGTGGCCTTGTCTACATAGTAATTCCCCTCAAATTTAAATCCAAGGAGTTTAAAATCATGGGGATGTACTGGGAGCAGGCGAAATGCTGCTTCCACATCGCATTTGGCCAGCAAGGCTCCTTTCCCAAAACTCTTTATTAATTTGACCGCTTGGTCAAAAGTGGCATATTTAACTGAAGCTAAAACAAATGGTGCCCAGCGTGCCAAAATAAAATGGTGTGCTCAAAATGGCGGCCAAAGAAGAAGGCATCTATGAACCCAAAATGGCGGTTCCCGCCCAAGCACACAGTGCAAGCCGTTCAGAGCCTATGCGCGCAAGGACAAGAAAAAACCCGGGCTTGCCGACGAAGGCTCACTCCACCTTCCTCCCAATCCCAACGGAGCACCGGCACTCAACCCGCTCCACTAGCCTCAAGGGAAGCCAAGACCGGTGATGCCGAAGGTGCAGACGCCCGGTGAACCGAGGCGAAGGTGGGAACACATCGACCACTGGGAAATGGTTCCCAAAGGGACTAAAGACAGACTCTCTGCAACCCGGGAGGAAGAAGGGGGGTGGGAGGGGGTATTCACAAAGGCCCGCAGGCCCCAGGCCCCAGGGAGGGGGGCAAGCCCCCAAGGCAAAGCCTTCAAAAACGGGGTAAAGGAGAGGACAAGGGAAACAGGATAATTAACGGGAAACTAAAGGGAAGATTAAGGGTAAAAAGGGGAAGCGATCACCAAAGGTTGATTGAAGTCTCTCTGAGCAACAGCGGTCCACGATCCAGTGTTATGTGTTCCAATGTGATAGACCCAAAGAGGAAGCTTGTAAGCCTCGCATGGGTTATATAGGTCCCGTGTTGCTCCTTTTTTGAGGCACACCATTGGTCAGATTGCACCCAAACAACGCGGGACCCACCTATCAGGGGTTGTGGCTGTTCCAGGATTACCCACCCACAACACTGGGTCAGGTGGCCAGGTCGCACCGCAACACGTACCCTCTTTAATGGAGGACCCGATTTCTCAATATGTATTCAAGTTTATTATTTTCAATAGGTTTGGTTAAGCTTGATGTACAAGCCACATAAAATTGCAGCAAAAAGGTCCCGCTGGTTTTCCTGACATAGTATATTTTTAGAGCAGAATACTCATGCTTTTCAGTAGGAAATATGATTCAGTTCAAAGCTGGTTTCACATTTTAGCATGTATACATTTTTCACAGTGGAGTTACTGCTTAGGAATCATTGAGAAAACTATTTTCACATCACAAAATGTATCCCAGTGTCCCATACACTTAGTGCTTTGCTCAGTGTGAAACACGATGCACCTTATGCTACGTTTATATCCTACATGCCACCTGGTGGGTTTACACTTTTTAGAGATGTGCTTCAAACTAGGAACAATTCTTTAGTAAGATTATAAATCCTAATTTGCCAGCCCACCCTGCCTGCCCCAAACAGGCCAATCCATCATAAGAAATAATATGAATATAAAGACTTCTTGTGGATTTGTTGTCATGGAAACCACATTTCGACTCTGCTATCTCCTGCATTGTTTTTTCTAGCTCTTTTCTTTCCCTAAATTACCATTCTGTCCTATATTCTACATTTTTATTTGAGTGGTGAACCTTGCTCCATTTGGAACAAAACATCCCTGAAAAGGAATTTTTTTAAAAAATAAAAAAACCTCATGCCAAGAAGTGTTCACTTATTTTCTGTAGGTAATACAGAAATCATCTAGGCACCTTGCTAATTCTTGCATGATCCTGAAGGTGTCATCTTCCAGATCAGATACTAAACTGACATCCTGACTGCTTGATACAAGATTATTTGAAAGTGATTTGGATGATACTTCTTGTAGCATCTGTGACATCTTTGATTTCTTAAGCTGTGTATGTTGTCAACTGCATAGATAAAAGGATGTTTGAAGAGTCCAGACCTTGACTGCTACAAAGTGAAGGTTGTAGTATTTGGTCCAGATGCTGAATCATACTTCTCTTGCTATATTGAGACAATTACTTAACTTTCCAAGTAAGGATTGCATTTCCCCCCTTATTTTATTTAAATATTTACAACCCATTCTATATCAAACTGATCTCATGGTGTGCAGCAAGAATACATTACATTAAGAAGAGTTTGGAAGAGTCTGGATTTGATATCCCGCTTTACACTACCCGAAGGAGTCTCAAAGGGGCTAACATTCTCCTCTCCCTTCCTCCCAGACAACAAACACACTGTGAGGTGAGTGGGGCTGAGAGACTTCAGAGAAGTGTGACTAGCCCAAGGTCACCCAGCAGCTGCATGTGGAGGAGTGGAGACACGAACCCGGTTCACCAGATTACAAGTCTACCACTCTTAACCACTACACCACACTGGCTCTCATAAAATGGGAGCAGATAAGACAATAAATAGAGGTGTGCTTATAACATCTGAACTGGCAGGGGCTATCCAGGAAAGATGTCTGGTGCTTGTACTGGATAGCTCTCAGAAAACACTACAGCAGCTTTGAATAAAGTAGATTCAATTTTGGGGGTAATTAGAAAAGTGACTAAAAATAAAAATTGCCAATATAATGCATAATGCATATAATATATATTATATATGTAACATAATACAACTTATGGGTTGAGCATATTTGGAATACTGTGCATAGTTCTGAAAATTCTATTTGATGTATTACTGTTGTTGTTATTATTTAAAAAAATTACCTGCCTTTCTCTGGGACAAGTTACAACTATTTTATAGGAGCTATTAGGTGCTGTTACACACTAATATTAATGGAAGTCTTAGGCCCTCCACAAACTTTTGAAGTAACACATTACACATGTGCAAAGATACCCACACCATCCTTGCCACAATCAGGACTAGAAAATTGTGGAGTTTTGAAAAAATATGGGGCCCTTGAACTCTTTGTCAGAATCACAGAATATGCACAACTCATCCCTGTTTCACCCTGGATCATATTTGTCAACTTGGTTAATTTTTCATCCATTTGAAAGCAGGATCTGGAAAACGCAAATACAGGATATAACAAAATGCATAATATATAATATGCATGTGAGTCCTTTTAATCAGGAATGGAAATGCTCCCTGCATTGGAAGGAGGGAAGGTGCAGTAAATTCTTATATAGGAACATTGGAAGAGCCTTGCTGGATCAGGCCAAAGGGCCATCACAGTCCTGCAACCTGTTCCCACAGTAGCCAACCAGGTGCCCGTGGTATCTGAGGGAAGCAGCACTCTTCCCACTTCTGATTCCCTGAAACTGATATTCAGAGCCATGAACCCCAGATATGATCTTTCTGAAGGAGCAAACACATTCAAATGCCTGTTAGGCTATGTCACAGCCATAATGTGAGAAACATTCCCAAATAATAGTTCTTTGCTTGAAGAAAGACATTAGTGATTCTCAACTATATTCCCCACTGAACAATGCTAGTACACAGCCATTCTCTCAACAAAGCAGCCTATATTATGCTAGGTGTTGTTCTCCAGAAATGTTGCTTGTCTAGCAGACAGCCCCTTTTAAGCACAAAGCCCGAATCTGTACATTCATTACGATAGTAAAGCACTGATAAATAGAATTTCGCTTTCAGTTAAATTACACCTTTCATCTTGAAAGGTCACAAAGTGCTTTTGCAAATTCAGTAATAACGCAAACTGCTCTCATGGGTACAACAATAAATGGAAAATATGAAGCAGAAGGCAGCACCTACTTTCCTCCCTCCAGCCCACCTGGCAACATTGTATAACCTCTTACTCCCCTCTTGTTCATTACTCATTTCCTATAACAGTGTTTTTCAACCACTGTTCCGTGGCACACTAGTGTGCCGCGAGATGTTGCCTGGTGTGCCGTGGGAAAAATTGAAAAATTACTTTATATATAGTCAATATAGGCACAGAGTTAAATTTTTTAACATTTTCTAATGGTGGTGTGCCTCGTGATTTTTTTCATGAAACAAGTGTGCCTTTGCCCAAAAAAGGTTGAAAAACACTGTCCTATAAAAAGCTATTTTTTGCTAACCTTTGCTCAACCTAGTTTCTCCCAAATGTTGTTTGACGACAACTCCCATCATCCCTGACCATCAGTGCTAGGGCTAGCTAGGGCTAATGGGAGCTGGAGGGTGTCCTATTGGGTAAATCCGGTTAATCCTAATCCATTCTCAATATTAAAAGTCACATTAATGGTTTTTGGGATGTCTGTAGTACCCCAGTGATATTTCCAGTGTATGCCGGGGAACAACAACATATGGTTTGTGCCAACCTATTTACGCCTGCCCCCCACGATACAGTTTATTGTTCCAGGTGGCCTTTCATGTCTAGGAGGAAAATGGGAAGTGATAACTGGCTGAAATTTGGGGATATTGTACAGGTTGCAATTTGTGACAGTGTCCTAGAAACAAGTAGCATCCCATAGCACTATTGGTCCAGCATTTTTCAACTGCTCGCATTTCTTCATTTTATATTCCTAGGATTTTTAGTTTACACAAAGCAGAGACAATTGTACAGAGGATTCTATGGAGGATTAAAGTTGACAATGGCTTGATAATTGACACACTAAGCAAAATCTCATTCAAACAAAGGCAAATGCAAAGTATTTCAGTTATGAAGTCATAATCATGTTTGTTAGGAGTGATGTTTTAAAAAACCAACAACCTAGTAGTTTTTCTGTATGGATGCTAAAAGTTTGTAAACATGGGGAGAGCTGAAATGCTTAATCACAGGATCAGCCTATGTAAATATCGACTTGCATTGAAGTAAAAAAAATTGTAGGAGTTATGTAAAATGTGCTGCCTCCCAAAGGGAAAAGGCGATCATGTGGCAAAGGCTTATCGCATTCTTTGCACAGAACTGGGATTCATATTCCCTGTTGTTTTCGAGGAGAAGATGATTGCATTTTGCATCTGTTCTCGGCACTGCTCAATAGCCCTCACACTGACTTTGCATTTTGCTTCTGAATGCAGTCTGATGGCATTTCCTTCTCTAGCCCTTGTTCTGTATCATCCTCTTCTCCTGTTCCTCCAGTCCAAGCAGCTGATCACCAGCTTTTGATTCAATATGTCACACAGCTAATCAGAAGGTCATTCCACAACCTTGCAAATAGTAGTAGTAGTAGTAGTAGTAGTAGTAGTAGTAGTAATTTATTTTTATACCCCGCCCATCTGGCTGGGTTTCCCCAGCCACGGAATATTAAAATACAATAGTCTCTTAAATATTAAAAGCTTCCCTAAACAGGGCTGCCTTCAGATGTCTTCTAAAAGTCTGGTAGTTGTTTTTCTCTTTGACATCTGGTGGGAGGGCATTCCACAGGGCGGGTGCCACTACCGAGAAGGCCCTCTGCCTGGTTCCCTGTAACCTGGCTTCCTGTAGTGAGGGAACCACCAGAAGGCCCTTGGCACTGGACCTCAGTGTCCTGGCAGAACAACGGGGGTGGAGACACTCCTTCAGGTATACTGGGCCGAGGCCGTTTAGGGCTTTAAAGGTCAGCACCAACGCTTTGAATTGTGCTCGGAAATGTACTGAGAGCCAATGTAGGTCTTTCAAGACGGGTGTTATGTGGTCTCGGCAGCCGCTCCCAGTCACCAGTCTAGCTGCCGCATTTTGGATTAGTTGTAGTTTCCGGATCACCTTCAAAGAGCGCATTGCAGTAATCCAAGCAAGAGATAACTAGAGCATGCACCACTCTGGCAAGACAGTCTGCAGGTAGGTAAGGTGTACCAGCCTGTGTACCAGATGGAGCTGATAATCAGCTGCCCTGGACACAGAATTAACCTGTGCCTCCATGGACAGCTGTGAGTCCAAAATGACTCCCAGGCTGTGCACCTGGTCCTTCAGGGGCACAGTTACTGCATTCAGGACCAGGGAGTCCTCCACACCTGCCCGCCTCCTGTCCCCCCAAAAGAGTACTTGTGTCTTGTCAGGATTCAACCTCAATCTGTTAGCTGCCATTCAACTGCCTCCAGACATTAGTATTCTAGTCTCTTCATCAGTGCAACATTGTTCATTTGGGGAAGGACTGTAGCTTGCTTGGTAGAGCACCTCCTTGCATGCAAAAAGGTCTCAGGTCCAATCCCTAGCATCTTAAAGTGGGGCTGCAAAAGAGTGATTCCTCCTGGAGTCCTGCCAGTGTAGACATTGTTGAGATAGATCTAGGACAGTTTCCTATGCTATTGCTATGTCCCAATGGCATACTTCCACTATTCCTTTGTGAATCTATAGGCCAAACTAGATGTTATGCCATTCACACAATTAGCAACTGCATGAATGCCCCCACCCACCAATCCAGACTGAGACCCAGATGTTCATGTGAATGTAAGACAGTGGATTTTTTAAAATAAGAAAGTTTGCTCTCTGCTGTCAGAACTGCCCCCCCACCTTGCATTGTAAACAAACAACAAAACAAGAAAAACCTTTGCAGCAAATAGACCCCCCCTTTGTCATGCAAATAGGATCCAGATTGGAAACACAGGAGCAGCGAACAGTTAAGACCCCCTCCCATTCCATCTGCCTGATCCAGACTGGGGCCCAGGCACCTTCAATTTACTTTTAAAAAACCAATTACACAGTTGCTAATTGAGTCAATGTTACCACATTCAATTTGATCCTGAGTCCTCTGAGGGAAAAAGGCAGCCAGGCAGTTGTGTAGCCTGGCACGTGTACCCCCCCACCCCCGGCCTTAGCTCTATATTTTCCTGCTGCCATGTTTGGCTCCCCCAGTCCATTCTTTGAGTAATGGTGTGTCTATCTGCAACCACTGGGTTAGCAGCCTAGCAGGATACTAAATCTGCTTCAGTTTTCTATATTGGTCCAGACAAAATGGATGGACTAGGTATGAGATATAAAGCAGGAAAACATGGGGAACACAGCTCTGAGACTTTGAGCGTCTTCATTTTGAAGTGCCAACAGAGAGAATTGTCATGTCTCCTGTGTGACTAGAAGCTGCAAAGATGTGCTGAGCCTGTCTTAAAAAAGCAAGTGGGAATCCCTTTGTGACAGCTGACATTTTGTCCCTATAATATGCATGGGGAACAAATTTAAGTAAAGTTAAGTCTTGATCTTGCTTAGTGTCTTTTGGTGATCTTCCGCCCACCAGCCTTATTTCCCCTTAGTATATACCGGTACAAGCTACACTGCACTTGATTTCCTTCAGCGTTCTATGAAATGTATGACAAACTTTCTGACTGGCTTTCACACACCTAATCATTACTTAATATTTGTGTTAGCAGCCTAACATGTTGCTCTTTCAGAAAGGCAGAGGGTAGTATGCAGACCCAAATTAACTACACAGCCTGAATGATTCACCAAGATTAAGGAGCGTTATCAATGGACATAAACTACTGCCCCAAATATACAGTTGTTTCTTGGATTTGTGTGAATGGGCTAGAGAGCAGTACTTGCTGGAACAAGGGTAGATTCACAGCTCGATGCCAGAGCACCTGCTTCTCATTCAAAATATCAAGGTTTAATCCTGACATCTCCAGGAAGGATTGGGAAAGGCTCTCACCTGAAAACCTGCACCACTGACCAGGCCCATGCAGAGCTTGTCTGAGGCCAGGGGCAGGAGTTTTATTAGAATAAAGTTACAAACTCAAAGAAAAAAACAACAAAGCAAACAGTCCCTGGCAGGGACCCCTAGCCAGCTTTGTCCTCCCAGGGCAAGTGTACCCAGCTGTTGCTCCTCCCTCTGCATGGGCCTGCCACTGGCAATCAGTATAGACCAAGCTGAGCTAGATGGAGCAATGGCCTGACTAAGTATAAAGCCACTTCCTGTGCTTGTGAGTGGTGACAATGAAATAAATGCTAGCTTTGTGCATGGCCATACAACTGCTAAGTTCCTTAGAATGCTGCACGCTCCTGTTGAGCCTTAAACAGAACCATTCAATCCAAGCCTTTCACATCCGGCTCCTAACAGAGACTTCTCTGCCTTGTGTGATGACTGTAAGGATAAATAAAAGCACAGAGGCTTGGGGATGCATATATTGTGTTTATTGAGTTTACATCCTGCCCTACTTCCAAAGGAGCCCAGGGCAGAAAACACATCAACATTTGTGTGTGTGTGTGTGTGTGTGTGTGTGAGAGAGAGAGAGAGAGAGAGAGAGAGAGAGAGAGAGAAAGAGAGAGAGAGAACACATCCGATTACAGTTAAAAATGTCTAAAAACAGGTAGAGTTAAAAACATTATTTCACCCAGCAATCTCAGTGTTTCGAGGAACACACAGAGAGAGATGTAGAGAACAGATGTTGCATAAATAACATGGAAGCATTAACAAGTCTAAACAACACAGGACCAGTGATGTGATATTATCTTAAACTTTTAGCCATTTTAAATGAAGACCAGAACCGTCAAAATACTTTGCAGTTTCTTTCTTATGCTAGGAAAAACTAAAGATATTGAAAATAAATGACCCCATACTAGGTTATTGCTTCAAAAGCACCAATGGAAGGGATAGTCTTCTGCTGCTTCTTTCCCACTAGTGTCCAAAGTATGAACAAAATACATAAAATACTTATGCACATTTACTTGGGAATAAGTCCCATTGAATTCACTGGGACTTGCTTCTGAGTAAACATGCATAACATTGTGCTATTAAGCCAGCTAATCATCTTGCTCTTAACTGCTTTTAGCTGATTCACCAATTAACTAATTACAAATTAGCAAATTTGAATGCAGGTTATTTTGGGGGAATATTTAATGAGGATGTTTATCTTTGCTAATTATCATAGGTTAATTGTGTGTAGGTAGAAAACCCATTCAGCCCATTCCAAGAATCAAGAGATGCACAAAGGATGCTTACAGAAATTGCAGTCAGTCACTTTGTTATATGGGACATCTTTACTTAAAATTCATAATCTGAAATAATTAACTGATCCATTGACCAATCACATTTAGTTAGAAGGTAACCAAATGGACTGGAAACTAGGCCAAATGTGCTAGTTAATCTCCATATAAGGTAGACTGCTGGTTATTATTAGGAAGTTGGATACAGGCAATGCAGGCTAATTTCGAGAAGCCACATAAATAGGTGGTGGGCTATCATGTAACATGAATGAACAGGGTCAAAACTGAAAGATAGCAGATTTGGACTGGATTCCATATTAGGGCACCTATTTATCTAGTAAAGCAGCGGATGGAAATGGGAATAGTATATAATAGGATACAGGTGCGCATTGGCAATCTGCTGACAGAGAAATAACATGAACTTGAATTTTAAAAAATGCAAATTTGAGGAGGTTCCCATTTTAGAAAAGATTATAATTGCTTGAATAAACATCACTTCATTCCCTGAAAATATAAAGAAAGCATTGTGTAATAGGAAGATGGGGGGGGGGGAATCTACACAAAACCATGTGACATAGCTAACATATGTCAGTGCAAATTCAATTCAGCTCTGGTTGCCCAGCATAGGATGTGTTAACAAAGCACTTGGAATGCTTAACACCAGAGCAAGGAATTTATGCAAAGGAAAATTCAAATGGACAGAACAAAATTGCAGCCTTCCATGAAAGAACATTGCAGAGTAAATTTTCCATTAACAGTAATAGGACTCGGCTTTCTAATTTCACACACACTGTGCTGAAATTCTCCCCTCATGCCCAGGGAAAGAAACCTCACTGGTAACTGATCTTTCCCCGGAGCATTTGGAATATACTGAAGTGAAAAATATTTTGGTGGTATGCTTCAGCTTAATTTAGAGTGCAGCAAACAAACAGTTAAGACCATGTTCAATTCATGTCAATAGGAACCTGCAGAGACATGAGAAGACATTTTATTTTGGGCAGGGATATGAAAACCCAGAGGGCTTCACAAACATTCCACAGAGTGATGTACAAACAAAGGAAGTGGAAACAATGATTTTTTCAAAGAGACCCATTCTTGTGTGTCTTTAAATTGGATAGGTGGGCAGATGTACACAATATATTTATGCTCTAGGTATCATTCAGATCACAGGAGACCCATGGGATTTAATGGCAGTGCTCTGAAGTAAGTGGTTTGATTGCAGTCTCTTACTGCAAATAGGTCCTTAGAGTAGTGGAATGGAGAGAACTGTCAAACAGATCTGAGCAACAACTGCACATAGCTAAAGTAATATCTCCCTAAGCTGCTATTTCTTGAATCCTGGATAAGCATGTGCTTATATCTTGCTCTAAGCACCTGAACTCAGCCCTAAATTAGCCATAGCTAGGTGTTCCTTAATATAGTTTATGAGCAAAATGGACTGTAAACAGGGAACTGCTAAACATGATAGATGTTAGCTATACGAACAAATATTACTGGAAGTGTGCTAAGATACATTAACTGTTTTTCTTTCTTTCTGTTCCTTATGAATTTTGTTCTTATCTCCCATCAGTATTTTGCAATATTTCCAGAAATCTCCTGTAAAAGGTGCAGCATAGAACATGGGCATAGCTGCCCCCCCAGTCAAGTAAGTAAGTAAGTAAGTAAGTAAGTAAGCAAATAAATAAATAAATAAATAAATAAAAATACTTAACTAACTGACCAACTGTGTTGCAGATAACTCTGTTCTGCTCCCCTCCCCACAACATAGGATGCATATGGGTTAGAGCAGGTTAGAAAATTAACAAACAAAAAGAGCTGATTTCTGAAGATTTCTGTCCCACATCAACCCTGCTACCCATGCTCCTTTAACATCTATGTGAAACTGCTACGCAGATGACACCAAGATCAAGTTCTCTTGTCCACTGAATTCCAGGGAGGCAAGTTTTTGACTCGGTGCCTCAGGTCCCACCTAGAGCCAAACAAAGTTGAGGTTTGATTCAGAAGTGCTCCTAGCCAGTAAGTATAGTTGTACTCCAGCTTTTCTTTTGGATGCTCAGGTAGCTGGTGTGACCAGGAGTTCTTTGCCCAGCTTAGACTGATGGACTCATTTCTAGAGAATGTGGCTTTGGCAACCATGACGCATGCCATAGTTACCATGGATGTCACGGATCTTCACTATTTCCCCCTCACGTAGGAAAAGGTGGGCAGTTTTCAAAGGCACTGAAGATTTAATACTCTTTTCCAATTCCCAGAATCTCTGCAGTGTTCTTATCACAGTCCCCAAATTCTTTTCCTTCCAGCAAGAGATTTATGGCCCAATTAAACTTTATCTTAGATTACATTCTGTCAGTAGCACACACAAATCTCAGTCTCTGTTTCATATCTGGGGTGGAAACCCCCACTCGGGTCTGTCTCTCTGTAACACCCTTTTTGATGAATTATTTGATCCCATTCTTCAGTTATGTCATTCTTGTTATTTAATTAATATGTAAAATTAATCATGATTCATTGACCATCATATGAGACATATGTGCAGTGATTTCTTATGCGTGCTTGGTCACTTTGCTCACTGTGGTTCATGATTGCTGCCACCTACACCAATTTCCTTTGACAATTTTTTTAAAAAAAGAGAAATGAAGACTTATTATTAAATGGCTTTTCCATGTGGGAGATTATCAACACACTGGTGACAGAAGAGACTATGATATGGGTATTAAAAAGATTATCACAATTTCCTTTAAGGAAGTTATCATTAAATAGCTTTGATTATTTTCTGACCTTGCAAAACTCTTGTTAAATTGGACAGATGCTGATATCAGAAGAATTATAAGCTGGTGGTATATAAACAGCATGCTCAACTGTAATTTCTATTCTCATCTCTCTCCCCCCCCCCTTTAATATCCTGAAACCATTATTCTCCCCCGCTAAGCATTTCAACAACCCCAAATGGCAATTTGTCTTCCCTGAAGCTCGTTTTGCCAAAACCAAAACAAAACCATACCTCTTTTGTGCTAGGCTTTCTGCAGGTGCTAGTGCCAATGCATGGGCATCAAGGGGGCATGGCCACTGCCATGCAGGGTTTCGGGGCAAAACCAGCAGCATGATTGCGCTGCCCCCTTCTCCACACCTATGTTTTATGCTTGGAGAATAAGTGGGGTATTTTATGTTCGGATACTAAGGAGTTAGAATTGTATTTTTCTTAAGGCAAGAAGTCATGGTGTGTCTGCCAAGCTTTCTCAATGGTGGTTTGAAGAAGTCATAGACATTATTATTATTATGTGGGTGCTAACACGGTATGTCTGCAGTGTCATCTGCCAGGGCAAAGAGGTGTGTATTCATCATACACAAGAACTACGTAATGAAGGTGTCAGATGCACCTCTTTGGGGAAGAAATTCCATAACTTGACCCAGTGAATATCTCCAATATCAGAATAAGAGGAGAGGCAACATTTGCTGATAGCTTCTCCCACAGCACCCCAAAAAATCAGCTCCAAAGAATTGGGAGACCCTCCAAAACAGAATGTAAGAACATAGGCAGATCTCTGCTGGATCAGGCCAGTGCTCCACCTAGTCCAACATCCTGTTTCACAGTGGCCAACCAGATGCCTTTGGGAAGCCTGAAAGCAGGATCTAAACAACAGCACTCTCCCCACTTGTGATTCATAATAACTGGATTTCAGAGGCAAACAGTGAAGGAGGCAACGGTTATGAGTTACTGGTCTCCGCAGCCACAGCAGATGCTACTATTCTCCAGCTGCTTGATTTCACTCCCAAAGGCATGCTCCATTGTCTCTTAGGGAGGCTTTTATTGTTTGTTTAATAGATTATTGCATTTTAATGTTCTGTTGGAAGCCGCCCAGAGTGGCTGGGGAAGCCCAGCCAGATGGACAGGGTATAAATAATAAATTATTGTTATTGTTATTATTGTTGTTATTATTATTATTATTATGACAGATGGAAGCCAACAACAACAGTGTTTCCCAACCGGGTGTCTTCCAAATGTTCTGGACTACAATTTCCACTATCCCTGACTATTGGCCGTGCTTACTGCAGCTGATGGGCATTCTATTCTAAAACACCTGGAGGGCACCAGGTTGGGGAAGGCTGGTGTACAATAATTTGCACAAAGCTTCCTTGAGCTGTAGACAGGAAGATATGGACTGCCGCTATGAATGCCTGCTGTTAGCTTTGTTCTAATGGACAACGAACCCATGAAAACACCCTTGCTAAGATGGCATTCAGGTTGGAGTAAGAGAAAGCCCAGAGTAGGATGTTCACATTCTATAAGAGGCAAAGGGTTTCTTTTAATGTATAAGAGCTTTTGGGCAGGCTAAGCTTCTTTAATCCCTGTGTTGCAAATGATGGGGAAAGTTGCATCCACTAAGTGTTGCTCTGCTTTGAAGTTCCTAAAGGGGCAAAAGCTTGGTCTCTTGCGGAAAGTGGTCATCCTTGGGATGCCTATATTCTCTGTACAGGTAGTAAAAGTGAACGCTCTGATTCTGTTACTGTCCCTGAGGCTTTCCTGGAGCCATTAGATTCAGCCAACTGGAAACTGATATCAGATGCTGGGCCAAATTGCACTCCTCGATCCATTACATTGAGTGCAGAATCTTTGCCAATGTGTAATTGAAGACAGCATTTTATTGCCTCCTTTCCTACTCCGATACAGCTGCCAACTTTTCAACAGGCCTCTGTAACCATGCATTGAACAGCAGCAATTATCAGGTGATGACATGTATCTCCATGCCATGAATCACCTGTTTAACACCTGTGCAGCAAGCTGCTATGAACAGCGTAGCTGCAGAAACCAGCTGAAAAGGCAGAAACCTTAGCCTTCTTGTACTGGTTGTGATACTTAAGCACAAATTGCATTCTTGTGTATACTGTGAGTGCATCTATGAGTAAACCTGGATAATCAGTTGGACCAGAGCCTGTTGCCAAATAACATGTTCCTGTCATCCAACCAGTTTCCAGAAACAGGAGTGCAAATTGGTGGCCACGTGGTTCCCTATAGACACACACACACACACACACACACACTGCTTAAAATTGTGGCGGTAGGGAGCTTATTATGAAATTGTTTTCCAAGTAAAAAGCATGGAGATGGTCTATTTCTGGGGGTCAGTCATGTTCCCCCCCCCCACCTTCCACAGAAAGCATTCTGCGAATGCTGATCCAAAGAGCCCCCATCTGCAGCTGTGCTAGCAACAAGGACAAATGTCTTCTAAAGAAAACAAACAGTGCGCAGTCACACTGGATAAAAATGCAACTGACACCACACAAAGCTAATCGCCAGCTGCAGCTGCCGTGGCTTGGAAGCTGACCAAATAAACAGCTTTTCAGTGCCATATTGTGTCCTGTAACGCTAACTAGCTTGTGAAAGCAGAGCACATTTCCTATCATACTAGAAGTGTTGTGTGATGCTCATGTCTTGAATTTCAAGGAACACTGCACCGTTTAAAGCGTTAGCCAGTTGGTCAAAAGAGACAGAAAGCCCCTACCTTATTTGTATGCACTACCAGCAGATCTGTTCTGGGGGGAATTATGGTGACAAGGCCCCACTTCTTTTCTTTTTGTGGCTGGCAGGGTCACAGTTATTGTGTCTGCTTAAGGAAAACCATGGGACACCCCAGTTCTTGACTGAATCCAATAGTATTCATTGGAGAATGAGGTCACATCTTGCTTTCCACATGATAAGAATGGCTCCTATTATGAGCCACCCTCCCCTATTAAGTCATGTTACGTGATCCTAGAATGGCAAGCAGTAGGCTTGGAAGAAGTTCATCACAAAGGCTGTTGCTATGGAATGCTCTGCTAGTTACAAGTAACAAGAAAACCATAACATGTATGACAAGTGGAAGGACATGTGTTTCTCTGCATGCATGCCCAGTTCATGCACAATGTGCAGTCGCAAGGGTTTTCCCCTGTAGGCTCACACGTAATGGATGGCACATGTGTACAATTGTCTCACGTGATTGATTTGTGGGTTTTATATAGAATCGTAGAGTTGGAAGGGATCTCAAAGATCATCCAGTCCAATCCCTTGCAACACAGGAATCACAGCTGAAGTGTTCCTGACAGATGGCCATCCAACCTCTGTTTAAAAACCTTCAAAGAAGGAGAGTCCACCAGCACCTGGGACAGTCTGTTCCACTGTTGAACAGTTCTTACTGTCTTTTCTGCATGCAATTATTCTCTTTAAATGTGCAAAGCAGACCTTGAGTTACAAATTTATCTTGAGTGTTCTTATTCCACACTCTTTCTGTGTCTCTAGCAATATGATAGTGTTTAATTAGAAGGCCATTTTAGAGAAGATAGTGCAATCCTGTACAATTTACTTCAAAGCAAATCCAACTAAATTCAACGGGTCTTAGCAATATCCAGATTATTTATGGGAAGAAGAAAACAAGCCGGAGTGATAGGAGGGTGTAAACTCAGTACATGTGGGAAGCCACAGTTCTCTATGGCTATCCACTGTCACGTTGTTATGAGATGGGGTAGGGTGGGAAGACAGTTTGGCTCCCAAAGAAGGAACATCAGGCTATTTAGAGCAGACATAGCCAATATAGCACCTTCCAGATGTCTTTGGACTTCAACCTCAGTCAGCATCCCAGTGGTCAGGGATGATGGGAGTTGGAGTGAACAACATCTGGAGGACATTAGGCAGTCAGGGAGAAAGTCAATACTTTCTCGATAAAATGAAATTAAATGCAGAGAGTTCCATGCATGCACATCTACTATAAATGATAATGTTTATTGAACTGAATACCAAGGGGTGAGAAACCTGTGGCATTCCAGATGCTGTTGGACTCCAACTCCAACAGTCCCAGCCAGCAGGGCCAATGGCCAGGAATGATAACTTGAAAACCATCAACATATGGGGAGCTGACATCTGAAAAAGTCTGCTTGCAACAGCATTGAGTCCCTTCAGCTGCTCCTCTGTGCATCCAGTGCACCTATCAGACATGACAGTATCATGCTTCATGGACAATCTGTCATGTCTCCTTGTGGGTTTGGCATGCCCCCCATCCAGTTATTTAACATACATCATAAACAGCAGCTGATATTTAGGAAAAGTGTTACTTGTTAAGCATACAGTGCTGACAGCAGATCTGTCCCAGGTTAGATGCTTCCTGTTAAAAAACAGAAAGGTCTACGCCAGCAGTTGCACATGTTCAAGCAGTACCTGCAGTGATACAAAGCAAGATGTGACCTGATCCTCAGCTGCATGATTTTGTATAAACAAGGCAACTGCTCCCTGGGGGTCCATCCTGACTTCCATCTCATGTTTTCAAAATCCAGGATTTAGCACAATCCTGTGCATAGTTACTCAGAAGAAAGTCCCACTTTGCTGGATAAAGCTTACTTCATAGTATGTGTGTTTGGGATTACAGTTTCAGAATATCTATTAACTACATGATTCTGCTGGTCTATTCATGAGAGAAAATGAGCTTTCTTTCTCCCCCAGTTATTTAATATATTTCAGCCACAGTCAACAGCTAATTAGTAGAGGGCAGATAAATAGTTCCCATTAGTAGCAAAGTGTTTGGAAGTTATTTCATGTCAACAAATTCTCTACTTAACCTGAGATTGAGAGAAAAAGACCAGTACTAATAGATTTCAGCTGCTAAGAATTTGTTACTATAGCAACAGCTCAGCCAATAGAAACACTGAATACATCCGTTTTTACTCGAAATGAATCCGTTTACCTTAATTTCACCAAATTACCATTGAGCCAAGAACAAAACAAAACAAAAAAATCCCTCCAACAGCTGGCTATTCTTGAGGAGCAGTGTTTATTCAAACATAATCTCTTGCTCAGATTTTTCATGTTTGTTTTGAGGGAAGTAATGTGTGTATTAAAACGGCCCTCACTGAATTTTTGCATAAAAGTAAATGACAGTTCTGGTGGTGGTGTTGATGATAATAATAAAAAATACAGCTCATCTCAAAGTACTTAATCTACAAAAGTGTGTGTGAAATGTAGTAATTTTCTATACATTTATACGTCATTATTTGACTCAACAGAAAACTTCCAAGTTCAGGTGGCAGGTATCCCCACTCGTCCCGCAATGCTCTTGGGTCACGAGGTTCAAAAGGGCCCCTTTTGACTATGCAGATTTCATTTTAAGAAGTGAAGTCCCTCCTTTTACTTGTGAAGATACAAGGAAAAGAACACAGGCAATGTTCTGTGTTTCAGGTCAGAAGAATTGCCACAGAACACATCCCAAAGTGTTGCCGGTGAATGTGGTTGAGCTGGGCTGAATAGCCCTCCTCTTGACTTTTACAGAACCATTTGTCTCCCACAAAAGAAGCGGCAGGGTATTTAGCAACCTTTACGAGCCGGAAAAATGCTAAGCCTTTTCAGGACTGGTATTACCTTTACATATGAGGTGGATGAGGATTAAAAAAAAAAAAAACATTTTAAATATATAACAGCCTTGGTGCAGCTTTAAGATTTCATTAGCCTGCCGGAACAGCGATGCCCTCAGAACACTGATGCATCAGCATTTGCTTGGAACACTGATAGGTGGGCAAGACTCACAGGTATTACTTGCATGAGGAGGCAATTATGGTGAACCTATGTGTCTAACCCTGCCCCGAAGATGCACATCTACTCCCTTCCGTTTCTGTTGCTGTCTTGTGGATAACAACTGGCTCAAGACATTTTGGCTCCTGAGGTGGATCCCAAAATGATCCCCCCCCCCACACCAGGGAAGATAAGGTGTGGCAAGATCTACATCAGGAGCAAGAAGAGGGAGAAATATTGTCATAAGGACCTGCTGCCCCGGTAAATCCTGCCACCTGAGCCAGTTGCCTCAACTTGCCCCATGGGTGGACTGGCCCTGAGTCTTCCTACATAATATTGGAATTGTCCAGAATTCTAAATAGCATTGGGACCCCCTCTACATAACAGTAGTCTCCACGATATAGATGTAATGCCCAATGTCAGCTGAGGCAGGAGTCATGCGGCTTTGAGGGCTAGACGAAATGCACAGCCACATAGCCCCTTTCACCATGCTTGACATCTGAAGTCTTGCCCACAAACCAGTGTTCCAAGTGAATGTAGCGCTGCTCAGTTGTTTAAGTTCCTGGTTAGTAAGTCCACATTAAATCACAGTTCCCAATTTTGGATGTAACAAGGAACCGTGGATTAAAGATACCAGGAGCATATTTCCAAAGCTGGTGCTCAAGAGTACACCGCGGTTGTTGGGTTAGACCCAGTGCTCACCTCTAGCTTCATAAACTGAGGTCCAGAGTCTTGATTCTGCATGATGTGACCTGACAACCCAGTTAATGGGATATATGGCTTTGAACTGGACATATCCGGGACATTAATCCAAAATAACTAGTCATTTAGCTTAAATATATATTTTTTCATATGGGAAGCAGAAGACAAATTAATACATAAAGCTTACAACTTCACTTCTGTATACTTTGTTTGGGACCCTCTAATGTGCTTTTGAATGGAAGTTTCTTAGGATGATACTTTATAACATTTTAGGTCATTTTGTATTTTTGAAATTTGCTTAACAAACAGAAAAGAAAAGCACACACCAGAGTTCAGATTTTCAGGTTTCTTGGCTACTCATGTGGGTTACTTACATATTGGCAAAAGGAAAATATCTTTTATAAACATTTAACAAAGAATCCTGAATACAAATCGTGTCATGAATATGTAAATCATGCCTCAATGTGACACTTCACTTGTCTGGAAAACACTGATAGAGTAAAGAAATTAAAATCCATCAAGGATGATAAAATTTTAAATTAATATTGTAGTAATGACGGGGACTACAACATTTTAATGGATGTATGAAATGCTGCAGTGTACTGCAGATTCTACGTATTTGTTTATAGAATTTGTGCTGCTGTGGTTGATGCAGTTTGGCAGGGAAATCTGTATATGAACACCAAGAACTGAAGTCAGACTGCACAGGTCCCAAAGGATGCTGGAGAATATGAATATCTGTTTGAGGCATTTCATGCATTGTGCAACCAGTACTGGCACTAAAGCAGGCATAGGCAAACTTGGCCCTCCAGATGTTTTGGGACTACAACTCCCATCATCCCTGACCGCTGGTCCTGTTAGCTAGGGATGATGGGAGTTGTAGTCCCAAAACATCTGGAGGGCTGAGTTTGCCTGTGCCTGCTCTAAAGGCATTTCTGTTTGTGTAAGGAGCCTCCCACAATTCTGGTGATTCCCTTGTCTTACTACAGTGCCCTCTGCTGCTGTATTCCAGCTTGTCCATCAGGACTGACCTTTGGGGTGGCACAGTGGGCTGCCCTTTCTGTCCTTGAAAGTTCAGCTTGATCTGTACTGATGGAGGTGATATGTTGTTGTTATTTATTAATCAGTCACATTTCTCACAAATGGCTAAAACCGACGTATAAAAACAATAAAACAAACAACCAGTAAAAACCTAAAAATACAACCGAAGGAGCGTCTCCACCCCCATCATTCAGCCCGGACACTGAGATCCAGTGCCGAGGGCCTTTTGTCGGTTCCCTCACTGCGAGAAGCAAAACTACAGGGAACCAGGCAGAGGGCCTTCTCGGTAGTGGCGCCCGCCCTGTGGAACGCCCTCCCATCACAGGTCAGGGAAATAAACAACTACCTGACATTCAGAAAAAAACCTGAAGGCAGCCCTTTTTAGGGAAGTTTTTAATGTTTGATATTTTTGTATTTGATTTCTGTTGGAAGCCGCCCAGAGTGGCTGGGGAAATCCAGCCAGATGGGCGGGGTACAAATAATAAATATTATTATTATTATCTTGTCTGCATCCTTAGGCATCAGTAACTAAACTTGAACCCATAAAATCAGATAAAATGGTGCGTTGGGCACTTTGTAAGACACGAGGGCTGGCCCAATACATTTTGCCACCTGGGACAAATCAGAAAAGGGCACCTGCCTTCCTTCCCACATGTCCCACTTTGTTTTCCTTTGGAAGGGTAAGTAAAGGGAAGGAAAAGGACAGCACCTGTTAGTCATAGAAATAGAGCCTTTTAGGCTTCTACCCAGAATAGCAACCCATATTTCTGGGAAGCTGAATTTTCCATCAAGCTAATCGAAGGGGGAGTGGGTGCTGCTGGCACGATGCCAAAAGACTGGTTGGGGAGGGGGAGAGGAGGGACTCTCTACTTTTAGGAGTCACTTTCCGTGTGCTGCTCTGGTTTGCCATAAGCGGCTTAGTCATGCTGGCCACATGACCCGGAAGCTGTCTGCGGACAAACGCCGGCTCCCCGGCCTATAGAGCAAGATGAGCGCCGCAACCCCAGAGTTGTCCGCGACTGGACCTATCAGTGCCCAAGTTGCTCATGGGACTGCCCTCATGCTGGAGTCTCCAAGGGTGGAGTTACACAAACACACACACTCAGCCTCCACCTGCCACAAATTCACCTGCCCACAACCTACCCCTCCTTTCAAGTCTGCTCCCTTGCACCTCACCAGGCCAAGCCCTCCCTTCCTGCCCATGGTGCACATGGTCAGCAACTGAGGCAGCTGCTTTCTGTCATCCGCCTGCACACTTGCTCACTCAGCCCATTCTTTTTCACGCTTCCTTGCTGAGCCCATACACTGCTCCAGCAGCTCCTCCATCTTTCTCCACTGTCAAGGTGCATCTGCCCATTGCTGGCTTTGCCCTCCTTGCACTGCATTCAAAGCCAAAGGAGGAGGGGCAAAGGTGGGGGAGGACGCCCCTCTTTCCTGATCTGCTGCTCCCTGAGCTGTCCCCAGCTTGCTACCTGAGGCGACTGCCTCAGTGAAGCTAATGGGTGGGCCGGCCCTGTTAAAAACTATTACTTTTAGAATGCAATGCAGTTTTTTTTTTACCTATATTATGAGCACAGAAAATATATTGAAGGCTAATACAAATTCAAACCAGTGGATTTCAGTCATACAGTAATTTCACACTGCTTCAGTGTTCTTGAAAGAAACAAGACATTAAATATTCTGCTTGATAAATTACAATACAAATTTCTTTTTTTTACATTTAAGGCCTAGCAAAAATGCTGTTTTGTATTAATTGCATAATAATCTTCTTGGACAAGATCTATTGAATTAAAATCATTGGTGCTGAATACTTTAAATTTCAGTCATGCAGGCATTTAGATCACATTGTCTGCTTCTAGTCTTCTGTCATCCATAGGAAGTGAGTCATGCACCCGTGGTATCTAGTCCACCCAAGAAGCAGGTAAAACAGAGACTGAGAGAACAGGCTAGAGGTATATATTCAAAGGTAGCTTGCAAGAAAGAGTATTAGGTATGAGAGAACCTCCCATCAAAGCATTGACAGTGTGTTAGGAATGATGGAAAGCAGCCACGTGAGAGTTCAACTAGGACCAGGAAACTAAGCAGGACCAGGTCAGTAAACAGGTAGGTAGCCGTGTTGGTCTGCCGTAGTCAAAACAAAAATAAATAAATAAATAAAAATCCTTCCAGTAGCACCTTAGAGACCAACTAAGTTTGTTCTTGGTATGAGCTTTTGTGGGCATGCACACTTCTTCAGATACACTGAAACAGAGGTCACCAGACCCTTATATATAGTGAGAGAGTCGGGAGGGGTATTACTCAGAAGGGTGGTGGGAATGGGTGATAGGTGTGGAAAACCTGTTGACGACTGTTAATGACTGCAATTGGTCTTACAGGAAAAAGCAAGGGGTGAGAAGGTTAAAAATAGCTTTGTCGTGTATAATGAGATAAGAATCCAATGTCTCTATTCAGACCAGGTCTCTCCATGGTTTTAAGTTTGGTAATGAGTTGCAATTCAGTTAAGTCACCTTCCCTCCATTATAGTTATCCACAAAATAAATTCTTTTTATTCCCACCTACCCCAATCAACTATAAAGGCACCCAACACAACCCCTCCTGGATATATTTGACTTTAGTTTGATAGGTTTCTTACCTAAGGGCACCTCTCATGTTTTCCCATAAAAAGTGTCCACAAAACAAAAAAAATAAAATAAAAAATACAACCCTAAAAAATTTGGGGGGTCTTTTTTCTTTTCTTTTTTGAAATGTGATGTTCGTATGTGGTTTGTTTATATAAATCTGGGAAAAAGTGCCCACAAAACAATGTAAGAGATTTAGTCCTTTTCCCCCAACCACTTTAAAACTGTAAAAGCTGTGCTTGCAAGAAAACCACTGCAGCTATTTTTATGAAATTTTGCAAGATTTTGCAAGCAAGATTGAAACTGTAAGAGTGCCTGGAGAAAGAACTCAGTTGGGTGGGGGGAGGTTTGTTTTCCCCCTTTATATGCGGAGATTTCCTTATTGCCCTTCCCTCTGCAACTGGTATCTTCCTGCATTTTCTTTCCTTAAACCAATGGAGGAAAACCCTGACATTTCAACTAATTATAAATCAGTTGCATAAATATGCACTGGAGGTGTCTGTAAAAATGCACATAGGAAACCCAATCTGTTGCTGATGAGTCATGTTGATATTTTATGCTGAGCAGAACAGATTTTGTTATTAAATATTTTGTTCACATCAAAGCAAGCATAAGATTGGATTTTTTTTAATTAAAAAAAAATAATTGTCACAGATTGCAAATTCTTTCCTAAGGCATGCTTTATATTGAAGTGGTGTTTAGTAAACAGTTTAATAAATGGCTGTCATAAACATATTTGTTTATTTTGATTTCTTAACCTCCCTTATCCCTAGGGCCGAGGGCGGACTTAAGAAAAAGCTAAACGGTAAAACAGTTTTTAAAAATATGACTCACTAAACAAATAACTAATTAATTACTTCAACACACACACACACACACACACACACACACAGTATTGGCCTATTTATCTAACCTGCCACTAAGCCCCTGTTTAGCCAAATCTGCCAAAACCCAACATAAACAAAAGGGGAGCCAGTGAGTGAAGGGGTCAGGAGACATTAAGGAGGCAGAGAAAGGGAGAAAGAGAATCAAAGAAATTCAGAGCAGTGGTGAAAGAGAGGCATGGCAAATCTCACATTGAACCTGGAGTAGGAGCTGAGGTGTCCTGTACTAGGGAAAGGTTTAGGGCTTGTCCACTGGGTGTTTGCAACTACTTACATTCCTATTTAATTTGTGTAGGCCACATGATGTTATCTCCAAATAAAATCAGTCTTGATGTTTCACCCTTGTAAATTTGGTCTTACGCTTGTTGTTGTTCAGTCGTTCAGTCGTGTCCGACTCTTCGTGACCCCATGGACCAGAGCACGCCAGGCACGCCTATCCTTCACTGCCTCCCGCAGTTTGGCCAAACTCATGTTAGTAGCTTCGAGAATACTGTCCAACCATCTCATCCTTTGTCGTCCCCTTCTCCTTGTGCCCTCCATCTTTCCCAACATCAGGGTCTTTCCCAACATCTTTCCCAACATCAGAGTCTTACGCTATGTGGGGATAATTCAAAAACTTGAGAGAAATGGGACTCTGAAACAGATTGTTTCAGAGCTTTTGAGTGACTTTCTGCTCTTTCCTTTTCATGCCCACTTCCTTGGTTTTGTTTCCCCCCCCCCATTTCTTTTCCAGCCATGCTCATAACTATTTTGCCCACACTCATGAATGGCCTAAATTACCTGACTGCATCCTTCTCCCTCCCCATTTTAAACAAACAAACAAACAAGATGTGTGGGCAGCTATCTGCGCACATACCCTGGTAGTACTTAATCACCATGACAGAATCTACAAAGCTGAAGGTGAGCATAAAAGGGGCCTGGCATGAACAGGAAAGACCAAAGTTGCTCCTCATATACAAATTCAAATAGGTGTAGATTCTCCGGTCTAATTTGAATTGGATCAACAGGTAAATAATGTTCAAGTGTGGACAAGCCCACTGCTTTGGAAACTGGGAGTCTCTGAACCAGGACAGTAAAAAATGTAAGTCGGACACAGTTGATTTTCATATCCTCATTTGAAAGAAGCTACAGTTGGTTGCGTGATTTATATTAGCTTCTGTTTAACATCCCCATCACAAAAACCATCCTGGAAGCAATATTCTGATGTAAACAACATGCAACTGCTTGACATAAACTGTTCCTCAGTCAAAAGTAATTGTTCCTTCACTTGGATCTTTTCATTTTGCTGATCTTTGGCTATTAATAAAAACAAGCATCTCTGCTTACTCTGCTGAGAGACCAGGTGCATCATGCTCCTCCCTTGCTGAAATGTCCTCCAGCCACATCTATTTTCCCAGGCTACAACAGAGATAGACTCTCCCTGAACTGATTTCACTCAAGCTGGTACTATATAACTTTAAGGAGTGATGCCTATTTTTTTCTCTTCCCTCCTTATCCCCATTACCTTTAGTGTCATGCTTTTTAGATAGTGCCTACTCTCAGACTTACAATCTTAGTTGGTCTCTAAGGTGCTACTGGACAATTTTTTTAATTTTATTTATTTATTTCGCTTATAATCTTGTTTGTTATTGATCTATATACGAACAGTTCTGGAGGACTTTTCAGCTGACAAGCAGGGTTAAAGATGTGTTAAATCCATATCCTGCTTAAAGGGCTCTTGCCACAAATGCAAGAATGGAGAAGAACAGAAATTTGCAATTGTCTCCTTATTTGATTTTTATGTTGTGATCTTGGGTACAACTGTATGCACATTTCCTTGCATGCAAGTGCCATCCAACCAAGGCTGCAATCTTATAAACACCCCACTGGTAACTTGCTACTGCTGGATGTTAGGATGTAGCAGATGCAGCTGTCTGCTGGCCTCCAGAGAGCCAGTGTGGTGTAGTGGTTAAGAGCGGTAGACTTGTAATCTGGGGAACCGGGTTCGTGTCTCCGCTCCTCCACATTCAGCTGCTGGGTGACCTTGGGCTAGTCACACTCCTTTGAAGTCTCTCAGCCCCACTCACCTCACAGAGTGTTTGTTGTGGGGGAGGAAGGGAAAGGAGAATGTTAGCTGCTTTGAGACTCCTTCGGGTAGTGAAAAGCGGGATATCAAATCCAAACTCTTCTTCTTCTTCTCCACCAGCCTCTACTGGTGATGTGAGAGGTGTTGCTTCACTGCCTTGAAGACTCCTGCTGCAACCAAGCTTTGCATGGTGGATTGAACACCACTGCTAGCATGGGCCTTGGAACAGAATATTACAGGAATGGAGCAGGGCCATCCATGAACCCACTGGTCACTCTGCTGATCTATTCACCAGAAAGGGGTCCTATTTTGGCCCCTCAATTGTGCCAGCTCATGCCTAGCACAGCAGAAAATGACATGAAAATTGTTGCTTACCTTCAGCTCTGATTGATTTGAGTTGTTAGGGTTTTGGCTGAGGGTGTTGATCTAGCACTTTGACTTGTATTGCTATGTGGGGTGTTGTTGACTTTATTTTTAAAAATCATTTCAATGTAACTTACACAGTATAAAGAATATAGCAACTCACTGATTGACAAAGTATCTGGTAGTGCAAAATATTAATGCTGGATGTTGGCTGATGCAAGAATGATAAATGGGGTGATTTGCAAGTACAAGGGTTTTACTTAGCAACCTGTAAAATGAATTCACATTCCTATATCTAACACAGTAAAATTTTTTATTGTGGTTCCATTATGTACTGATCATGTTAATGAAGTAGGGCGGGTTGTTTTGTTTTTGTTTTTAAGAAAAAGACAATGATTACCTTGAGTGTGACAGGCTCAAACTTCATTAGAAGTCACAGCTGCTGGGATCATTATTCTGATTAGTTACCTTATATTGCTCGGGAAAAAGACAATTATCATCAGGCTCCCTCCACCAGACAAAGAAAATGGTTCTTCTCCTACCACAGCTGAATTTGGAAAAACTGGAGCATGAAATGTAAAAGAGAGGAAAAACTGGGTGCAGGAGAGCAGTTGATCATACCTTCCTGGACCCAAGCATTTTAAATAGAGGTTAGTACATTTAAAGGAAGGAAATGCTGGAGCATTTTCAGCAAGCTGCTAATAGATGCTAATGTTCAATCTTACAAATTGGTGGCTCTAGAGGAGTGTTTATTTACGGTACATTAGCCTGTCTGCCTCACTGTCAAATCTCCACAGACTGTCGATCTTAAGAACTGACCCCTTCACAACTCTGAATAAAATAAATAAATTTTAAAGATTGAACAGTTATCCTGGAATGTGTATTGGCAGTTGCCCTTTCAGTTGTGTGTTTTTGGGATGTGCTGCACAGAAGGAAATAGACTGGTGCCATGGGCAATACAAGTTGCACTACATGCCCTCTAACACTTCGCAGATGAAAGCAGGGACATACCTTTATAACAATTCAACTCCGTTCACACTCCTGGTTACTGTGCACTCGCTGTGGCTATAGTGCATGTTTGCACAATTTTTCCAAAATGCATATGTATCCTGTACTTTGTTATATGTTGTGGCTGTTGGGTGTGTTCTTTCTTAAACCAGCTTCACACCACTTGGAGTCTCTCAACCGTTCCTAATTCATCTCTAGCCAAGGTGTGAACAAATTTGCATATGGCAAAGACATCCCTGGCCCATCAACTTCCACTGGTGTGTACACAAGCAGAAACAAGTCTGACACTAATGAAGCCATGCTGATGTGATGGCACCAGCATAAAATAAAACTGCCCTGATATGTGTTCATTCAGATCTATTTGGGACACTGAAGACCTGAAAACTATTAATATAATTTTGTGCAAAACTGGGATAAAATAAACAATGCTCATACTTTAATTCAATTTTCATCCGTCTGAGTAAACATAGGATCCAACAATTTGCACCAGAGACCTTAAATGTACACCCAGCTCAACATGTTTATATTTTATTTTATTTTATTTATTAATAAATGTGTCCCAAAGAAGCCCAGCTTAGCAAACATCAATTTGTTAAAACAATCACATTTAAAATAATATAAAAACAAATATAAAAACCATTTGAAAACATTTAGAACATCTTAAAACATTCTCTTCCAATCACTGTCCTCCAATGATGTTATGGGAAGTAAGGAGATGAAATAGATAAGTTTTAAGCGCTAACACGCTTGCAAAATAATAGTAAGTTATGGAAGCAGGGAACACATTTCTCAGCTGTTCAAGCTGGAGTGAATTATGATGCTATTTTGTTATCTACTCGCTGCTACATGTTGAATTGGAACCATTTGGTTTTGACCTTGACCACAGTGTTTTATTATTCGCAATGAAATACATGGGAGAAGGCAGCCATAAAATCCATAAAGCTAATAAAGTGTGTACACAGCCTGTATCTCCATTAAATATGTACCACTAAAGACCATTCCTACAGTCTATTCCACTAAGCCCCTACAGCCCTCAAATATTTAGAGAATAACATCTTTGAAATTATAACTCATTACAGTGTGTGTGTGGCACATTTTTATTATTTGATTATAAGTATGCGATGTTATTGAAATTCAATAAACTATTGATATTTGGACAGGTTGCAAAAATAGCAAATATTCATTGCAATAGCTGAATATAGACGGATACTGTGCCAAAGAGACACAATTGGAGTCAGATTACTTGGAACAGAACAAATAGAAGTTTAAAAAAAAAAAAACACCTGAGGGCAAAACAAAATGTGATTAATATATACAGCAATCAAGCTCAGCACATCTAAATTGAGAGGAAGAGCTAATCTCCAAATAAAAAAGCTGAATAACATACCATCCTTTCAGAGGAACTCAGAACAACAGATTCTAATATAAACAGTAACCACAGTGAAAAGCTAAGGAATTAAAATGGGGTCAGACTATATGTTTGAGATACACACATAAAATTAAAGGTGACATCTTGCCCATTAGGCCTTCTCAAGGCTGCAGAGAAAAGTAGGAGAGGGAAGGTTAATTTCAAGCTTAGATTAAATTTTGGTAGTTGTTTTTCTCAAGCCCAAAGCAGAGCCTTTGGCCAAGATGTTACTGCAAATGGTTACAATACTTAAATTCATTGGATTGGGTTGTGGTTGTATGTTTGTGCATTCTGGTCAACCAACACACTAAACTATGGCAAAAGGAACACCCTGTAACCCTCCAGCATGAAAGAGGAGAAGCTTTGCATTGCCAAATTGCTTCAGGTGATCAAGAAACCAAGGCTTTTCATACATTACTGTTTCCTCTGCCAAAGGAAACTTGAAAAGTGATGCTTAAGATCTTTTGAGAACATCATCCTCTTTGCAACACTTGCTATGAAGATGCAGCTGCAGTAACTGGCCATTCTGTAGGGGCTCATATCCAAATCTTTGGTGCTTATGCAAGATCCCCCAACAGCCTTTTCCCACAATGTTTAATAAATTCTGGATTAGCAAGAAGCTCTTGTTTGTTGTTGTTATTTTTTTAACTCACAGCAGCAAGCAGAGTTTAAGCAAAGTTGTAACCCATTCTCCACAATTTGATGGTCTCCAAAAGTTTTGGACTAAAACTCCCATAATCTATGACAATTATCATTTTGGCTAGGACCGATGGGAATTAAATTCCAAAACATTTGGGGAACCACCTTAGGAAAGTCTGTTCTACACAGAAGCTGACACTGCAATTGGATGTTAATTATTTGTAATTTAGTGCTGTTATTTATTAAGTACCGGTACTTAAACAGAGTAGTTAATCTGGGGGTGAGTGGAATAGTATTAATCCAGGAACTTTTAAAAATAAAATGTATTAAGTACTCAAAATGTGCTCTGGAGGCTGATTCTTCCTTTTTCATTCTTTGTAACAAAAACAAATACTAGCCATCTGGAACAGCTACCGGTAGCTAGCATGTACAGGTCCTGTCATGCTGTGTTCAAAACATTGCTGCAATTCCTCTGGGAGTATCAGGACTTCTTTTTATGTACAATACCTAGTAACGAGATTGTACTGTACTGAAAAAAAACATGGCTGCCCCCTGTGGGCTCATGGGAGCAGCCATGTCCCCCGCCTCCTACAATCTCCCTGAGGGTGATGGGGGAATTGCAGGCACATTTTCAACATGCACAATAAGATCAGTGTATGACACCACTCCCCTGACTGGTATCTGTGAAAATAAATAAGTTGAAGAGGTTCAACCTGCAGGCCACCTTTTCATGCAGACTAGTAGAAGCACAAGGCACCCAGGTGGCACTGTGGTCTAAACCACAGAGCCTAGGGCTTGCCAATCAGAAGGTCAGCGGTTCGAATCCCCGCAACGGGGTGAGCTCCCATTGTTCTGTCCCAGCTCCTGCCAACCTAGCAGTTCGAAAGCACGTCAAAGTGCAAGTAGATAAATAGGTACCACTCTGGGGGGAAGATAAACGGTGTTTCCATGCGTTGCTCTGGTTTTGGTGTTCCGTTGCACCAGAATTGGCTTAGTCATGCTGGCCACATGACCCGGAAAAACTGTCTGTGGACAAACGCAGGCCTGTAATGCGAGAAGAGCACCGCAACCCCAGAGTCGTCCATGACTGGACTTAACTGTCAGGGGTCCTTTACCTTTAAGGAGTAAGTGCCTTTGGACATAATATGACTTACTTGCCAGTAAGCATTCATAGGCGGTGTGCTGGCCATCTATTGTTGTTGTTTAGTCGTTTAGCCGTGTCCGACTCTTCGTGACCCCATGGACCAGGGCACGCCAGGCACTCCTGTCTTCCACTGCCTCCCGCAATTTGGTCAGACTCATGTTGGTAGCTTCGAGAACACTGTCCAACCATCTCGCCCTCTGTTGTCTCCTTCTTGTGCCCTCAGTACTTAATTTGTGTCAAGCAATCAGAAGCATTTTTTCCAGGGTGTGGGGAATGGAACATTTTAATTAAGAAACACAGCGAGGGATTCATAAAATGGTGGCAATCTTATCGCTTTCCTGACAACAGTTACCCATAACACGCATGGGCTATGCCTGGCTTGACATGTTGTAGTGATGATAAAATGCAGAAGGAAAAAAGCTTTGAGGTTTAGGATTCTATTAGAAAGACTCAGCTGACCAATCCATTCATAATTTGGATTTATCTCTGCTGTGAAGACAGCCTGGCCAAGATATTCACTGAAGCCAGTGGCTGACAGTTTGACATAGTAGTGCATACTCCTGCCATTCAGATATGGAGCTGTCTGCCTTGTAATTGTGTCAGAGTATGAACTTGGCAAAGACTTTGGAAATAGGTACATTCAGTCTGATGCATACAATATATCTTCATATCACTTGTATAAATAAATTGTTACAATAATCAAAATGTATGGTTTTTTCCCCACCCACCAGCTTCTCCCCCTCCCCTGCCCCCATTGAAACATTCTGGTAGAAAAGCATAGAAAGAAGATCGGTTTTTAAAAGGGCATTTTCCTTTAAACCTTTAGGGACAGCTATACTGTCTCAAGCATTTGTCATGTCATTTTACAGTATGTCATATGGTTGGGCATTTAACGTCCCATGAGCCAGTACAATTCATCTCTAATGACATAATGCAGTGTTGCAGAGTTGAGATTTAGTGCAACATGCTGGCTTAAAACTAATCACCAATAAATTAGGCCACCTTTCTGAGTTATTCTTCTGACATGGTTGCATGTAAAATGCAGCTTTTACTTCAAGAAATTTAGCTCAGCTCTTTGCTGATTATTGGATACTATGATAGAGTCAAGAAGAATTTCAGTTTGCAAATGCTCAAAGCTGGGGTGTATAAATAGAGTGTGCAATGTGTGTGTGTGTGTGTGTGTGTGTGTGAGAGAGAGAGAGAGAGAGAGAGAGAGAGAGAGAGAGAGAGAGAGAGAGAGAGAGCCCTATAGGGCACAACTGTCAGATGTACTATCGCTGCCATGTCACTAATGTAGCCATGCAAAGCAATTGCCCAGAAGCATATCGCTGCTTCTGTACGCTGCTGAAGAATTTTATGTTGTGCTGTACAAGTCAGTGACAAAAGATATGAAGGTCAGAAAAGAACAACTCGGGCTCTCTAACAATCCCATGCATAACACAATTGACTAACTTCTTGTTGGCAAAGACTAAAATGAGCATATTTGGAAGGCAATAATACATGCCATATATAACAACGATGAGCCACTGCAATCCCACTTGCAGAAAGACATGCTATTTACAACAGGGATAAATCAAAATTAATGTTGTTTTATTTGTAACATGGAATCCTACACTGACAGACCCAAAGGGCTCTCATATTGGTTTTAATATTTGAAAATGAACACACAAACACACTATATTTATATATTTACTATTATTATTAATTAACCAATATAAATGACCAAAATTGAAGCCAATGGCACTGAACAACTCTGAAAAGGGAGGCACTTAGTCTTTACTCAAAACAAAGCTTGTTGTATTTCTTTGTTGCACAAACCCTGGCATACTGCACCTCCAAAGATTTAGAGTGGTTTTCTAGCCTGTGAGGTAGCTATGGTTTATAATTAGCCAAAGCATTTTTTGCTATCTGTGCTTCCATTTCTGGTCATTTTTGGTTTTTAATTGCCAGTCAGCTTCATCTTGTTCTTCACTGCCTAAGGAACTCTGAGCTGGCCAAGCCAAACCAAACCAAATCTGCTTGTTTTCCTTCTTCATGTGGCTTACATGCAATGGCTACAGTTTGGAGCTGCAGCCATTTTAATTTTAGTGCTGCTTTCCCCTGTTTAGGGTGCTCAGCTTAAGTGCAATGCAAACAGAACTTAGTAAATTCTATTGCCAGTCATCTGTTCAACACTGTTAAATACCGACTGCTACTGCATGTCAGCTGTCAAAATACTATCAAATATTGGTTACATGTCAGATACTATTAAATGTCAGATACCGTCAAATACTGATTGCTACATGTCACATATTGTTAAGTACTTAAAGCTATGGTATGTCTGCTGTCCAATACAGTTAAATAAATATGAAGTGTTACTGAAAAATCTTCAAATGCTAATGCTGAATGTAAAACATTTTCTGAAGGGTTCTACTCCAGAGAATAACAGCAAAGAGTTCTGTAGCACATTAGACAAACACATTTAAGCTTTAATGGACCACAGCCCACTTCGCTAGGTGCAAGAAGTGTTAGTTGCAAGTACAGTATATACACATACTGAGGAGAAGACTTCATGTATCTTATGAAGTTAACTGTAGTTCACAAATGCTTATGCCATAAAAGAATTATTAGTCTTTAAGATATCACAAGACCCTTTATTGAAGTTTTCTGCTAGACATTAGTCTTTTGAAAGAGGTTTCTTCACAGCATCAGTTGTGTTCTTCAGAACCCTAAACATTCTGGGTTCAGGATTCCTTATGAGACTTCTATATGGACATTCATCTGTTCTCAAATCATATCTGCACTGAATACTTCCCTTCCTGAATTTATAGTGGTGGATAGGGAATTGACTGCTATTTGTTATTTTATTTTATATTTTTTGTGCACTCATTATGGAACTTTCCCCTGAGGTTCACTCTCTGTTGGCTTTCTAAATGTTGGAGGACCCTTTTTATTCCAGGGGGTCTTTGTGATAATAATTCATTATACTCTTCTGTTGCCAGTTTTAGTGTAGGCTTATTCATATGATTTATTTTATAGTTGCTTTTACTTCCCCACCCCCAGTTTATTTCAAGACTATGCTAAGTGCCTCTTTGGGCCAACAGATAGGAAGTGCTGGATAAATTTATTTACTACAATACTACTTTTTTTTTTAAACTGTGTTTTGTTTCAAAGCACTCTTACCTAATCTGAAAATGTGGTGGGACAGAAATGAAACCAAAATTTTAAAATCCACGATGTTATGATTTGTGGCTGGCCAGGTTCTCCTAAATTCCTGGGTGCCAGACCCCCCCCCCAATAATTCCTGGATTTAGTAAAAGTTTGAATAAATCAAGGTTTCATTAAACTTTGCCAAACACAGAAACCCCATAGATTTAGTCATGCTAATAAGCCACACCAGCTAGCTAGAGCTGGCTGTCCTGGCTTTTGTTGTTGTTTAGTCATTTAGTCGTGTCCGACTCTTTATGACCCCATGGCTCCAGAGCACGCCAGGCACTCCTGTCTTCCACTGCCTCCCGCAGTTTGGTCAGACTCATGTTGGTAGCTTCGAGAGCGCTGTCCAACCATCTCATCCTCTGTCGTCCCCTTCTCCTTGTGCCCTCAATCTTTCCCAACATCAGGGTCTTTTCCAGGGAGCCTTCTCTTCTCATGTGGTGGCCAAAGTATCCTGGCTTTTAGCAGGGTACAAAAGCTGGTGATGGCCCCACAAGCAAACCATGTGAGGGCAAGACTGCCTGACAAAAAGGAGTGGGCACCCTTCTTTGCTGGGGGCTAGTGGGCAGAGGCAAAGGCCAGGTTTAGGGTTTCAACTTTGAATGAGTAAGCTGGAGGGAGGTCCTGAGAGTAGGTTAGCAGCGAAAAGGGAGGCAGAACTCCATGTGAGCTAGGGATGACAGGCTAGAACTAAGAGACACAGAGGATAACTTGTTGCTGTCCTGTGAATCCAATGCCACCCTTTAGGGGGAAGATGGATCCTCATAGGATATGAATGCTCGGCAATCCCTCCGTCTAGTTTCAGGTTGTTTAAATGAAACCATATATCACAAAGGCACTACAGTCTCTGCTATGCCTGATTTCTGAAGGAAATACAAACCCTAGGTAAGTACCTAGAACCCCTGAAATCTCACACCACTCAGAAATAGGGGTACGTGTAACACTGGTGTCAGAAGTGGGGTGTGAGGAAAAGGTGCCTGAAGTCCAAGATGGAGGAGAGCATTCACATCCTATGAGGGTCTTTACATGCCACCCATTGATGGTTTCTTTGAAGGGTCATCACTGGCCTTTGTCCCCTGCCAATGGCCTATCCAGATAGCTTGGCCAAGCTGACTTGGTTCGTTAGCATAACTAAATCCAGGGGTTCCAGTTACAGGTGGGTAGCCGTGTTGGTCTGCCATAGTCGAAACAAAATAGAAAATTCTTTCCAGTAGCACCTTAGAGACCAACTGAGTTTGTTCTTGGTATGAGCTTTCGTGTGCATGCACACTTCTTCAGATACCAGGGGGTTTCTGTGTTTTGCAAAGTTTAATCAAACCTTGATTAATTCAAACTTTTACTGAATCCAAGAACTATGGGGAGGAACTGGCACCCACAAACCAATAACAATATATCACCTTAGCATTTTTAAAGGAAGAAATAGAAATTGTGTTAGTTATCACCTACCTATTGTCTCAGAAATGGTCCTGTGCAGCAGGAGGCTTCCAGACAAACTGCTCCTGTGCAAGCAACCTAAATGTGAAAATAAATGCAGTTGAGCTGGAGCCAAAAGGGAGTGGGGCCACCAAGTGGTAGCAAATTTCTAGGCTCCTCCCACTGAGATGAGGCAGGCAAAGAGGTAAGTAAGGATCCATTAGATAAAAGTGCAAAGGTGTTTGGGGTCTAGTAGAATGTGACAGTCCGATTAATGCTGTCTCCTATCTGGATTCAGAAGGAGGAATTGCATCACAGTGAACTGTCATCTAGAGCTATTTTCTTGGGCCTATCATTAGGCATGCTGCCTGGGGTTTGCTTCCCAGGTTATAAATTCTGCTCAAAGGAGCAAAACAGACTTTTTAAGAAGGTACATTTCCTATGATTACTAAGCATTAATTAAGGTGTAAGAAAAAGAAAAGCATTTAAGGGGATTTTCAAGGTGTAATTTATTATGATGAAGAAACATTGCAAGAATCCCAAATATAATCAAGAAAACCAACAGTAAGATTATCCCAGCAGGCTTAGCGTGGTTGCTAAGCAACGTTTCACATTAGCTCTAAGTTATCTGTGCTGTGACATGACTGAGAAAGACAGGGTAGCTACTGCTTCTGAAACCAAAACACAAAAAAATAGTCTTTGGCCACACATATATGTTAGCTGAGAATAAATCACAGCAAAAGTCAAATAAATTCTGACAAGAGTGTGGGGTTGATTTTGCTTTCAGACACTGCAGAGTCACCAAGGGTGAGAAGCTCGCTATCTAATCAACACAGTCCTAACTGTTTGCACAGATATTTTGCATCAGTGTTATGATACTGCAATTTCAGTGTAGTGACAGTTCAAGTTCCTGCTTTTCAAAATGATGAAGCGAGAACAGTAGTAGCAGCAGTAGCAACAACAACAAAAATGCCTTTTGTTGTTATTCCACCCTTCTTTCAAGTAGATAAGGGTACCAGAAATAATCCCCCTTCCCATTATTATTGTCAAATCCACCCTGTGAGGTTGGCTGAGGTGCCACTTTACCTGGTTGTCTTCCCTTCCTTTTTTGAAACATATTTATATTTCCCAATGTATCTACAAGAAAAACCAAGGGAAATACTTTGTATAAATTTGAGTGGCAAAAAATTACAGACAACTAAACATGTAGCATAATTAGGTAGCAAGACTCTGGCCAAAGAGTGGGAATGGGAATGAACATGTGGCCCATGACTGGATCCTTCTTTGAGCAGCAGATATCATTGTTCTTCGCCGACCTTGAAAAAGTTTTTTTTTTTTTAAGGTAATGACTAGAGATAGTGGAGAAATTCGATTCCATTTGCATTCAAAGCTGAATTTATCAAATTTCTGAGGAAGTTCCCCAAGAAAATAATATTTACAAATATGCATATATTAGGGTATAAAGGTAAAGGGACCCCTGACCATTAGGTCCAGTCATGTCCGACTCTGGGGTTGTGGCGGTCATCTCATGTTACTGGCCAAGGGAGCCGATGTACAGCTTCTGGGTCATGTGGTCAGCATGACTAAGCCGCTTCTGGCGAACCAGAGTAGCGCACGGAAATGCTGTTTACCTTCCCGCTGGAGCGGTTCCTATTTATCTACTTGCACTCCGACGTGCTTTCAAACTGCTAGGTTGGGTATATGTGCCTATAAATGAATATATTAGTGAAAACAACATACAAAATTCATTATTTCCTGTGAAATTGCTTGTAAAAATGGGGACATTGGTCAAAACTGGATATTAGAGAAATTTACACTGAAATGCTGAATTGTTGTTCAGTCGTTCAGTCGTGTCCGACTCTTCGTGACCCCATGGACCAGAGCACGCCAGGCATGCCTATCCTTCACTGCCTCTCACAGTTTGGCCAAACTGAATAATTTTCAGTTTGCTGAATAATTTTCTTAATTTTGAAGGATTTTTTTTAAAGGATTAAAAAAAGTGCTTCAGAAATGTGGAGAGCTGAATTTAAGATTGGAAAAATCTGAAATCGAGAGAACTGAAAGTGACAGATCACTCCCCATGCCAGTCCCACTAGGAAAAGTTTATGGGCATTTGAGACACCTACCACGTTTTCTCCCATTCCAGCTTCAATTCCTTGTTTTCATAACTTCTTTGTGTTTCATTCATCTAGATATGTGTGCGCATGAATGCCTTCAATCATGATTAGCTCATATGTATCCGCCTTTGTAAAACAACAACAACAACAACAAATCTACCATTTCTTCCCACAGCCAGATTGTGTGGCTATACTATACAATGTATGCCTAAGCGTATTAAAGTGGCACATTTATTTTAATAAATCACTTTGGTCCAACTGGCCCTGTCTCTTTAGATTACTGCTCTGGGGAAATTGTGGATTACTGGCCTTATTCCCCATGGCAATAATTCCGTCTTGCCCAGGGCCTTTCTAAATATGTGGGTAGGTCAGTCAGAGAGGAGGGCCTTTTGAATTAGCTCAGCCCATCATGTCAGTTGCTGGGCAGAGGCCATGGGTCTATTGTAGTGCACATTTATTTTTATTTTATTCTTTGCATGCCTGAGGAAGTTCAAGTTCTGGCCTCTTCATATAAAGTGTTCTCAGATAGTAGGGTTCAAAATAGGCCTTGGTTGAGGCCCTGAAGAGTTGCTTGCATCCAGTCAAAGCATTTACTAAGCCTTTCAGACCAGTGATCGGATTGCGTAAGGCAGCTTCACACGTTCAACTGTTTAATAGGTACCAACAGATGGGAAAGAAGGGAAGAGATTGGCAACATGTCTGTAAATGTCATGAGACTGTGTGAACTCTATACATTTAAAGCACATGACTGACACCCCCCAAATCACCCTGGGAACTGTAGTTTATTAAGTGTGCTGGGAATTGCAGCTCTACGGTGACAGTTCCCAGGGGAGAGCAAGGCACTTTTCATGCATGGTGTATACAGAGCCAAAGGCACTCAGGTTTGAACACTTAGAAAGCCTTGTATATGGGTTTAAAGAGAAACTGCGTGTTTATATTGGACTAGAAAACCTGCTGACGTGAAGGGGGGAAGTCAAAGCTCGGCAGAGTGAGATTTATTGTTATATGTTTATAATGTTTATAATCTGTTTAATTTGTTTAATTGGGAAAATATAATAAAAAATATTATTTAAAAAAAAGAAAGCCTTGTATGTTGCCCCACCCATAAAATTTCATAGGAGCAAGGGATACTGGAAAGAAGGGCTTTGGAGTGGGATCATAGGTCAGGGGCAGAGTGCATACATTGCATTCAGAAAGCTACAGGCTGTATTCCCAGGCACATTCATTTAATACAGGGGTGGCCAACTCCCAAGAGACTGCGATCTACTCACAGAGTTGAAAACTGGCAGTGATCGACCCCCTTTTTTGGGTTCAGGTCAAAGTTGTTGAGCTTTTCTTAGGAAGGAGGAAGGCGCATTTTGGGGGGGTTCGGGTCAAAGTTGTTGACTTTTTTCAGGGAGGAGGTAAAATGTTGAGCTTTTTATTGGGGGGGCCACAGTTGTTCAACTTCTTTGGGGGGAGCCAATGATCTACCAGTAGTGTTCTACCGCAGACGACCAGTGATCTACCAGTAGATCATGATCTACCTGTTGGACATGCCTGATTTAATAGAAGAATCAAGTAGCATGGGGTAGCTAACATCAGATCTGCCCCCCAAGCCATCTCCCCCCCCCCAGGCCTTCTAAGACCCCTCCTTGAGGCAAGGAGCTAGGAGTAGTGCTAATTTTTACCTTTATATATTCTCAACTGGTTCTACTGACAAGTAAATATTTCCTTGCTGCCCCAATTCTCCATATATGATTTGTTAAATTGACTTTGTACTTAATCCCAAACAAGTAGCATGAAACGATCACTTTAAACAACTGCTCCAGCTCTGAAAAAAAGAAAACTTTGAAGCGATATTTTTAAACAGATTATTATTATTTTTTTGAAATGATCACTTTTGTGCTCTTTGTCCCAAAGGATCCTTAGTGGTTATGTAGTATTACATAAATTTTCTCCTGATTAAAAATGTAAATTGACTAAATGCCTAAAAGCCCAGTGAAAAGGCTTCTAACATTTCCCCCTCTTCCTGCCTTCCAGTTTCCTTTTTTATCTCTTCAGAATAAAGAGCTGATTATAATTACAGTGGATACTGAAATGTAGGCTCAATTTTTAAAATTTTAATTGAAGTCTGAAATGGGTTTTCTCCATTTTTATGTGTGTGAATTGTTCTATAGCATGTGGTTGGTTTTTTTTAATGTACTGAATATATTTGTATATAAATCTACATAATTTTAGGGAGGGAGATTGAATGAATGAGAATGAATGCTAATAATTCCTAAGTAGATAAAGGAGTAGATCCTTTGAGATTCTGTCACTAATTCCATTCTGCAGAATCACTTCACAGATCCAGATAAGTAGCCACCTTGGTCTGTAGCAGGAAAAAGACAAATGGGAAATGTGTTGGCTCTCAGGGTGGTAGCTTTCCACTAGTCTTGTTATGTGTATTGCTTGTGTTAACTGGTTGTGTTGCTAAAGGGTGCTTAGCTGAATTTCAAAAGCAGCAGCAATTCTGTTTCTTCTTTACCCTGAAAGCATAGCATATGACCACAGCCATTAAGATGACAGCTGGTTTACTATTGTGCTTTCAAGTATTTATGAATATAAAATCTCCCCTTTCCTTCTCTCCCCCCCCCACTCTATTTCTGATTTATTATTATTTTTGAGGGGAAGATAGCACCAGTGTGACCACCAACTTGTATTGCTATAAAAGTGGTTTGGAGGATAAGGCTATCAATTGTCCAAACAACAACAACAACAACAACAACAACAACTTCTTCTTCTTCTTCTTCTTCTTCTTCTTCTTCTTCTTCTTCTTCTTCTTCTTCTTATTATTATTATTATTATTATTATTATTATTATTATTTGTTGGCCACCAATCTGGCTGGGTTTCCCCAACTACTCTGGGTGGCTCCCAACAGAATATTAAATACATGACAAAACATTAAGCATTAAAAAACTTCCCTAAACAGGGCTGCCTTCAAATGTCTTCTAAAAGTCAGATAGTTGTTTATTTCCTTGACATCTGGTGGGAGGGTGTTCGACAGGGGAGACATCACTACCAAGAAGGCTTTCTGCCTGGTTCCCTGTAACCTCACTTCTCGCAGTGAGGGAACCGGCAGAAGGCCCTTGGTGCTGGACCTCAATGTCCGGGCAGAACAATGGGGGTGGAGGTGCTCCTTCAGGTATACTGGGTTGAGGCTGTTTAGGGCTTTAAAGGTCAGCACCAACACTTTGAATTGTGCTCGGAAATGTACTGGGAGCCAATGTAGGTTTTTCAAGGCCGGTGTTATGTGGTCTCAGCGGCGACTCCCAGTCACCAGTCTAGCTGCCGCATTCTGGATTAGTTGTAGTTTCCGGGTCACCTTCAAAAGTAGCCCCACATAGAGCGCATTGCAGTAATCCAAGCGAGCGATAACTAAAGCATGCACCACTCTGGCGAGACAGTCTGCGGGCAGGTAGGGTCTCAGCCTGTGTACCAGATGGAGCTGGTAGACAGCTTCCCTGAACACAGAATTAACCTGCACCTCCATGGACAAAATGACTCCCAGGCTGCACATCTGGTTGTTCAGGGGCACAGTTACCCAATTCAGGTCCAGGGAGTCCTCCACACCTGTCTGTCCCATCCCCCCCCAAAATAGTACTTCTGTCTTGTCAGAATTCAACCTCAATCTGTTAGCTGCCATCCATCCTCCAACCACCTCCAGATACTCACACAGGACATTCACTGCCTTCACCAGTTCTGATTTAAAAGATAGGTAGAGTTGGGTATTGTCTGCATACTGATGAACACCCAGCCCAAAGTCATGATGACTGAATAATAATAATAATAATAATAATAATAATAATAATAATAATAGGTAAAGGGACCCCTGACCATTAGGTCCAGTCATGTCCGACTCTGGGGTTGCGGCGCTCATCTCGCGTTACTGGCTGAGGGAACCGGTGTACAGCTTCCGGGTCATGTGGCCAGCTTGACAAAGCCACTTCTGGTGAACCAGAGCGGCGCATGGAAACGCTGTTTACCTTCCAGCTGGAGCGGTACCTATTGATCTACTTGCACTTTGATGTGCTTTCGAACTGCTAGGTGGGCAGGAGCTGGGACCGAGCAACGGGAGCTCACCCCATCATGGGGATTTGAATTCCCAACCTTCTGATCAGCAAGCCCCACAGCGCCACCCGCGTCCCTTAATACTACTACTACTACTACTACTACTACTACTACTACTAATGTATATTCTCTCTAGTATTGGAGAAGCTGTTGTACTCAAGTTTTGATGGTGGGCTTCTCATCAACATCTGGTTCGCTGCTTTGCAAACATGTTAAACTAGCTGGATCTGATACAGGATGCTTGTAGCATCAGCTCCAGGTTTTGATGGGCAAGATGCCCTTTGTGAACCCCTCTCCTCTGCCCTGCAATTGCCCACTCCCTCACCCACTATCTGTAGGTTTATCTGTGTCTGACTTAAAGGGATGTGTGTTAGTGAATGGGCTGGCAAATCATAGATGCTTTAAAATACAGTACACACTCATCACATTGGAATGTGTAGGATTTCATAACTTCGGGCAGTGTTTGAATGAGCATGTCACGTTTCAGTTGAGCACAATGGTAATTGGTGCTTCTGTTCAGCTGTCAGACAAATGGTTGCCTTAGAATACAAGAATCCTTCATGCCTGAGGCAAATATAGATTATTTGTACAGTACCTAAAGAGAGGCTCAGCAAACAGAGGAATACTAAGTGGCAGCACTTCTGTTCTCTTTAGTTCTTGTTCTGTTCTGACCTTAAGAAACAATGTAGGTTGCAATCCTATACTGTACTTACCTGGGAATAAGTCCTATTGAACTCAATGAAACTTACTTCTGGGTAGGCATGCATAGGATTGTGCTTCTGGAAACTCGGTATACTTTGTATAATGCCAAGTGTGACCAACCTTCCAATTAAGTAAGATTCAACAATAAAAAGTTGGCCCCTAATGCTTAGTTAAAAATTAAGAACTTAGTTAAAAACTAATTTCTAAATCTTATATTTAGAATTATTAATGATCTCCAGATTCACACACATGTAGATGCTAGAGATGTAATTTTGACACCACAGAGGGGATAGTTTTCATTCTGGCTTTTTTTTTGGGGGGGGGGGGTGACACACGTTTTCAGAAAAATTGGGGGGAAAGTAAGAGGTTTTTTAGAATTACTCTTAAATATCAAAAGTCACTTTGTTATTTTGGAACATAAAATGCATTATATGCAGGAGGGATAAACTTGGTAGAATCCCACACTCATTTGAAGGTACCTGTTAGTTTTGTAATCCAGTCAAATGCCAAAGCAGTTCTATCATCACTTACCTTTCTGCCTCTGAATCTTGGATCCAACATATCTGCAGCAGCATGAAATAGATGTCAACAAAATGACGTTATTCCTAAATTCTTTGAGGTCTAGCCAAGAAGAAAGAAACAGCCACCAACTACTACACCAACAAGAAGTAGGCTGCAAGCAAAGAAGGCATCGGATCCTTCTTCCTTCTCTTGTGACAATGGCAATGCCCTCCAAGAATCAAAAATTAATCTTGCTCTTGCATTTGAGAGTTGTACACTCAGTAGACAACTCAAGACTTGCTTGTCCTCAGTGTGCAGGAATTTTACTGTACGTAGTCTTCCTGATACACAGTTTTAGGAATCATTTGAGGGAGTAAATGTATGAACACCTTGGGAGAAATTCAACACCAAGATCATGCCATCAGGGCAAGCATGTTGGCTTGCCAGATGGAACGATCCCTCCTCTCCTTCCTCACACATTGTTCCAGGGCCCTTCTAGATCAGTGTCCTGGTCTTACACTGACCAACCAGATGCCTATGGAAAGCCCCAAAGCAAGACACCAGTGCAATAGCACTCTGCCCTCCAGCAGTTTCCCACAACTGCTATGCAGAAGCATACTGTCTCCAACAGTGGACGTAGAACATAGCCTCATCCTCCATGAATTTGTCTAATCTTCTTTTAAAGCCATCCAAGGTGGTAGCCATCCCTTCCCCCTGTGAGAGCGAATTCCATAGTGTGAAGAAGTACTTTCTTTTGTCTGCCCCAAATCTTCCAACACTCATCTTCTTTGGGCGTCCATGAATCCTAATTATAACATCAAATACTGATCAGTCACATTTGCTGGACTTATTTCTGTTTATGGACATGGTATAAGGAGACACCAGCATTTTCTGCTTCTGTTTCTTTGGGAATTTACCAACATCCAAACATGTTACCCAAAGCTGCATATCATGTTACTCTGGCAAATTATTGCTGATCAAGGGATTAAATCAAGGTTTGTGGATTTAGTTTAAAATAGGTCCATGCTTTGGCAGAGGAGTCTGAGCATGAACAGTGGATACACTTCCCAGAGCTTCTTAGTTCTCTCTCGTTACTACCTTTTTGTAATTATTTTGCCTCTCTTTCTGAACTGAAGGAAATTAACTGGCATGTCTTCTGATAGACACAAAAGGGGCAGGGCAGCTCAGCCAAAGTTGAAATGCATCTTTTGCCCAGAATGGAGTTTTGTGGCTTGTATTTTACTTCAATTTCATACTCAAAATCTATCATGTAGAGAAACAGCTGAGAAACACTGTCCTGTTCCTCAAAGAGACTCAGTGAAAGTAGGTTATTGCACCAGAATGAGGAAAAACTACAGAACAGGGCTCTGTAGCACATAATCTCTTCATTGTAGGAAGAAAGTCAGTATTAAGAAGGCCTGTGTCCTTGCTGCCTCAATAGAAATAATCATACCTTTGCCAGTCAGTAGATTCATTAGTTTCTAATCAAAATCACCTTTTATTCAAGGTTATGGTACAAATATTCCTCCAGGGCACTTCAGTGCTGGAAATCTTAGCAACCTGCTTGTTGTCCTTCATAAATCTTGTGGAATAACAAGAAAAAATAATTTCCCTTAAAACACCTTTCATCAAAATACACACAAACAATAATATGGCTTTGTAGGGTAGAATGATGTTTTCTTCCTGTTGGTCGGACATTAACTGCCAGTCACCTTCATTCGCTAATTACATCCATGTTCTGACCTGCCAGTGAACTATCTATTAGAGCTAATAGTAATCTGAGTCTCTGCAAATTATCTTCTTGGGGCTACTCTATGTTCTCCTAACAGTCTTCAAGTGCTCTTCACTTTGCAGGGAAATATTGAAACTCATAAAGAGGTCATGGGCCCCATGGTTCTGACCTAGTAAATGCTTTCAATATTTTTTAAAATAATAACTAAGAAGAAGAATCCTGGCATTATGTGTATTTGTAATTGTTTTGTATTTGTAGGTGTGGGTCTGGGTTTGTGTTGTATTATGAAAATGCTAATAAATTCTTCTAAAAATAAAAAAATAAAAAAAATAATAACTTATAAGCATTCCCATATGTTACACATCATATTACTTCATAATTGCTATCATTTATTATTATGGCTTTTTATTATTTTAATAATATTTTTTAAAGACAACAACAACAATAATTAAATTTTAGGGGCTTTAAAAAACCTCAAGGGAAGGATTATTTCCAGGGGAAATATTTTAATGCACAGCTGTTTTTGCTATGAGAACCTTTCCCCCAAAATGTACCTTTTACCATTTGACTTATACAACACCCTATTACAGTGGCTTTTGTTGCCAAGCATATTGTATAAACAAGCTTTACAAACTGTTCCGTACCTATTGTTTTATCAGGGGCATATTCTGGCTTTCCTACTTTGTAAAAGAAAGGAAAAAATATAATTGGCAACTATACAATGGTCTGGATTATACACATCTTATGGAAGCTTTCTTTATCATCATCAAGCTAAGCTAAATTTTCAATAAACAATATCAGAGATAGCATACATGTAAACATTGATTTTTAGAACAGTAGACTGTGCTGTTTTTGGTAAACTATTTAAAATGCACACCTAAGGATTCTGCGGACAAATCAGCAATTCCATGCATCCATCCAATCAGAATGGTTCTAGTGATTTGCACTCTAAGCATCTGTTTCCTAGCAACCAGGGAGGCAATCCAAGAACATAGCATTTTACATGCTATTCCCTCTTTGTAATGCTAATCATAGATTTGTATGCACTGCGCTTTTTGCTTTGTTTGGCAGAAGGTTAGAGCGACAAAATAGTGTTGCATGCCACCCCAATCTCCAAGCGGTGCGAGATTCCAGGGATTCCAAGCGCTAACCAAAGTTTAATGTTACCTTTTGGAAATGAAGCACAGCAGAGACTGCAGTGTCTTTATGAGGTATGGTGTAAACACACACACACACACACAACCTGAACCTATGATGGAGGGGTTCACAGCACAAAAGGGTCTTGTTTGCCTATAGCCTTGGATTCAAACAGAAATCAGCCATGACTCTCTCTGCCTTTCAACCTTGCAGCCTTTTACACTAGATCACATCAAGGCACATTGCCCTCATACCCTGGCTTTGTCCTTGTAACTATCTGAGAGTTGAAGGAGGGGCCCCACCCATTTTTCAGCAGGCACAGAGCCCCCTGTTTTTTGTTGTCTTAATTGCCCAGGAGGTTACCTCATCAGGAAGCTGGCTTGGCTCAGGGGCAGATTTAAGGCTTTGCGAGTGGTGCGCATGAGTGGGCACAATCTCAGTGCCCAGTAAACGAGTCACAGGGCTTTGGGAATGAGGTGTGAGGCTCCTAGAGTCCTCCTGGCTCCTTCCCAAAGCCTTGTTAGTGTTTTCCTAGCTTTAGGAAGGAAGTAGGAGGGCTCTAGGAGCCTGCCAGAGCCTTGAGTCTTCTTCCCAAAGCCAGGCACCTCCTTACCTGCCTTTGGGAAGGCAGCACGAGGGCTGGGGTTGGGAGCACACCAAATTTTGGCCTTGCACAGGGCACCATAACACCAAAGTCCACCACTTCATGGCTTGATTAGCTTTTAACACTTGCTAGGATTATATGGGTCTCACACCCACAAACTCATAATATATTATAAAACAAGGATGGAATGCACTTGAAGGTCAGCTGAACTGAGGCAGGATACTTTCTACTAAAATACATTTCATAAATTAGTGTATGTTCTTTGGGCTATAGGGGTCACATATTGTATATTAAAAATGTCAGTGGTTAATGGCATGAATGCCACTGAACGGATGTTTGACTTTTTATATATTTATTTTATCAACTCTGCTACCTCATCCTACAAGACATCTTAATACTGTGACTAGCTGCTTCACCCATTACTATATCTACTTTGCTCACCAGAGACAGCCAGTGTGGTGTAGTGGTTAAGAGCGGTAGACTCGTAATCAGGTGAACCGGGTTCGCATCTCCACTCCTCCACATGCAGCTGCTGGGTGACCTTGGGCTAGTCACAATTCTTTGAAGTCTCTCAGCCCCACTCACCTCACAGAGTGTTTGTTGTGGGGGAGGAAGGGAAAGGAGAATGTTAGCCACTTTGAGACTCCTTCGGGTAGTGATAAAGCGGGATATCAAATCCAAACTCTTCTTCTTCATCCAGCCTGATAGAGTGTTCTGGAGAAGGTTGCTCACTATTTTGTGACTTTAGGGTTAGTTTGAATAAAAGTATTGCCCATCTCTGGATTTCTGGATTTTTCATATACACTGGATAGGGAACTGTTGAGCTGGATCCTGAATTTCCCCACCCCTTGCAGACCATTTTTACAGGTAGGTGGGACTTGTTACCTGCCAATCAATCACCTGACATCATAATGTGACAAATACAGCAACCTCCTTGGAAGATGCACTTTCAGCACCAGTAAGCTTTAAGCTCACCCTATTTGTTCCTTGGTAGCTGTGTCCATACCTGCACCAGCATTGATGTCACAATTGTGTCAGGGGTGGGTCAGGTGGTGATGTGGTTTTAGAGGGCATGGCCTTGTGGGCCAAACTGGGACTCAATAGACCCCAAGGCCAGGTGGTCCCTACCAGTGTTATGAACTAGTGTAACTTTGTTTGCTTATTGTGTGGTAATTTCTTGAAACTGAATTATATATGACTAGAATTTTCCATTGTTTGTAATGAAACAGATAAGTATTGGCTGTCTTTCATGTCTACCATAATGTGAAGTAAAAGCATAAACAAAGTTGTTTTTTTAAATAATAATGCCCAGGGAATCCTTCAAAATGTTCAGACTGAAGCTGGAAGTATGTGGTGAGGGCACTGGGAGTATGTGGTGAGGAATAGAGAACTCCTAGTTCTGTACACTAAATCCTTCGGTTCTGGCCTTGCTCACAGGGCACTGGGATAGATGATCCACTGGGCTGACCCTGTGTGGCTGTTCCTACCTTCTAATCTTCCTCACTACAGAGTTAAATAGAAACTGACTGGATGTCAGATCCTATAAGAAACGAAAAGGATGACATTTGTATGCATTTGTGAGATAATAAGCTTTTATGTAAGTCTATCAATGGATAGCCAAATATTTTGCTTCTAGGATTCTTTTGCCACTGAAATTCTTGGTTGTTAGCATAATGAACTGTACATCAAATATAATCTGTAACATATGAGCAGCGCTTCTTGCTTTATCAAAACCACTTAACCAGAGTTCAGCACCAACACATTCTTTTTTTAAAAGAATATCCATCAGTGGTAAACTTAAAATATTAGATGTCCGTAAAACTAATTTTTAAAAAAGATACTTCCTGGGATTAGATCTAGTTCACAAACTTCTCCAATGTGTATGTTGTCTGGATTGCTATTTTTAAGCTAAACCAGTGGTATGGAATTTAATGTAGACCTTTGTTCTAAGCAGGTTCTTTAGTTATGCTTTTAGTGCCAGTCTGTTTGTGTAGCTTGATGGCAACAGTAATATTCTTTAGAATCACAATTAGAATTACTGAAACGATTTTACAAGTCTGTGCAGGGACATGTGGTCCTTCAGGTAACCTGGTCCCAAGTTGTTCAGGGCTTCATAAGATATTGAACATGGTCTTATAGCTGATCAGCAGGCAGAGCAGTTCCCTGAGCACAGGTGTAATATGTGCACATCCAGGTGCACAACTCGACAACCTGGCCACAGCATTCTGCACTAGCTGCTTTTGGATCAATCTGAAAGGAACCCCTACATGGAGTGCATTACAGTATTTCATGAGCCAGGAGTCAGCTTAGCCTGCTGAACAGCAGCCTGAAGGGAGAGAAGGTGGAGTGACTCCACCTGCAGCTCACCAGCCTTCAAGGACACAGAGAAGAGATGCTGATGAGAACCAACTGGGTTCAGCCTTCTTAAGCAGAGCTTCCAGCAGCAGTCAGATGCTAGTAACAACACTTGCAGTTCTTGGTCCTACCTTGCTACTTCCTGCTTGTCTTGAGCCTTGACTCTATGATCATCAGACTCCTTTGGATACTGACCTCAGAGACTCTTCTGGTTGGGTTGGCTTGCCTCCTACTCCACTGAGCACTGCATGTTGTTGCTCAGCAATGAGACTACAACGCAATAGTCCATTTGTGAGGTTACCAATGCATGGACCACAGTGGCTAAGCTATTACACAGGAAAAGCTGTAGTTGGTGTACCAACCTAAGCTGATAATATGTACTCCTTGCCACAGAGGTCACCTAAGCCTTCGGGTACAGAGATGGATCTGGGAACACCCCCAAAGCACACACACACTAGTTTCTTCAGAAGGAATGAAACCCCACTCAGACTGGTGAACTTCCCAACTACTGAGTCTGGGGACCACTCACCCACAAAGTCTGTTGTACCAGTGTTCAGGCTTGGTTTGTTGGCCTTCATCCAGTCCTCTAAATATATGTATCCTTTTATTGAAGAACTTCATTGCTTAAATTTCAAATGATAAGTGTGCCTTGGTTCATGAAGTGCAAGTTATGTAGGTTTTCATTAAGGCTCAACCTGAACTAAATTTCTCCCCCTTAGTTATCCTGCAAGTGCAATGGGTTGCTCTTAAAGCACAAGTTTGTTCCTTGATTCATTTTTTTTTTTAAAAAAAACCTCACTTTAAAGATGCAAACCTATATCTGCAGGGGGTCCCCTCTTATGGACAAAGTGGGGTGTAGCCCTGCTGTGCTGGCCCCAGGGGAGTGTCCGTGTAGCAAGGTCCAAGTCCAGTCCGGGGTCAAGGGATCCAAAGGAGGTCAGTCCGGCGGGGAGCAAGGCAGGGAGCAGGTCAAAGTCCAAGGCACGAGGTTGCAGGTTGAGCACACGCTTGCAACTAAGTTGCTCACGCAACTTGGGCTGGGTCTGGCTGGCTTTTATCTGGCCCTATGCTTAGGGCCGCCCCGATCCTCTGGAGACTCGCCTCTCCTCCGGGCCTGGAGGCGAGCACTCCTCCTGCAGACACTTAACTCCCTTCGCCTCTCTGCCCTGAGCCTCTGTAGCTCAGGAGAGGCTGGTGGGTTACTGGACCCAGGGGATGCCTCAGCTTCCTCTGAAGAGGCTGGGAGTGGAGCACCTGCAGGCAATGGGTCCTCCCTCCCATCAGGAGCCAGAGCAGACTCTGCTGATGCCTGCACCTGGGGATCCAGCACAGGTGGGGATCCTTCAGGCTCAAGCCCTGGCCCCGGCTCAGCTGGTTCTGGAGGCGGGGAATCCTGTGCAGGCTGGGATCCCTCAGGTTCAGCATCAGAGTCTGACTCCCAGGCCATCACACCATCCCCCCTCCCAGGCCTCCCCCTCAACCGAGGGGCCGGACCAGGCTTGCTGGGGTAAGCTGCATGGAAATCACGGAGGCAGGCAGGTGCGTGGACGTTTTCCGCTGGTTCCCATGAACGATCCTCAGGCCCATACCCCTTCCAGTCGATGAGGTATTGGAGCTTCCCCCTGCGGTATCGTGAGTCCAGAATGCGCTCCACCTCGTACTCAGGCTCCCCCTCAACCAAAACTGGCTGCGGTCGTGGATTGTCTGGGTGGAACTCGTCAGGCGGGGCGACTGGACTAAGTAGGGACCGGTGGAATACTGGGTGAACCTTGAGCGATGGAGGTAACTGGAGGCGAAACGCCACCGGCGACACCTGCGCAGTGATGGTGAATGGGCCGGCAAACCGTGCATCCAGCTTTCGTGAGGGCCGAGAAGGATGCAGGTGACGGGTAGAGAGCCACACCCGATTGCCAACACGGAGTTCTGGCCCCTCCTGACGATGTCGGTCCGCCTGGGCCTTGTATGCGTCCTTGGCCTGGCGCAGTTGCTCCATCAATAATTGTTGCTGGGACTGAAGCTCCTGAAGCCAGTCTGTCACTGCGGGGACCGCGGAAGCTGGCAGCACGTCCGGGAACAAACGTGGATGGTAGCCGTAGGAGGCCTGGAACGGGGTCTGCTGGGTGGAGGCGTTCACTGCATTGTTGTAGGCGAACTCCGCCAATGGCAAGTGATCGACCCAGTCATCCTGCTGGAAGCTGCAGTAACACCGGAGGTACTGCTCCAGCACTGTGTTTGCCCGTTCCGTCTGGCCATCGGTCTGCGGGTGGTGGGCCGAAGATAGGCAGACCTCCGTCCCAAGGGTCTGGTGCAGGGCTCGCCAGAAGCGGGATGTGAACTGGACGCCGCGGTCAGAAACCACACGCTCGGGCAGGCCATGCAGGCGGAAGATGTGCTGAAGGTACAGTTGAGCCGTCTCCTTAGCTGTGGGTATGGACGGGCAGGGGGCACAGTGCACCATCTTAGTGAAATGGTCCGTGAAAACTAGGAGGCAGGTACAGTGACGAGATGGGGGCAAGTCCACCACAAAGTCCAGCGAGACCGTGTGCCAGGGACGCGGTGGGACTGGCAATGGCTGGAGCAGGCCGGGGGGTCGGCCGGTAGGGCCCTTGGCCCGCCGACAGACATCGCAACCAGCAACGTAGCGTGCCACATCAGCCTTCAGGCGGGGCCACCAGAACTCCCGGCTTACCAGATGGGTGGTCCGGTACCGCCCAAAGTGCCCTGCGGCTGGGGCATCGTGAGACATCCGGAGAACCTCGGCCCGCAATGGTCCTGGCGGGATGTATAGACGTCCCTGGTGCAGCAGTAGGCCCTGGCGCAGGGCCAGCCCCGGATATCGAGGGCATGACCCGTCAGACAGTTCCTGGAGCCGTTCCTGAGCCCAAGCGTCCACCCGTTGCTGTTCCTGCACCCGAACCCGCAGCGGCTTGGCCTCCTGAGTGGCCAGGAATGCAGCCGGTGGTAAGATCGTCGTCGGTACTGCCTGCTGTACCGTGTCTGCAACGTCCTGGGGTTTCCGGGACAGGGCATCCGCCTTCCGGTTTTGGGAGCTAGGGATGTAGCGGATCCGGAACTGGAACCGGGAGAAAAACAGCGCCCACCGGATCTGCCTTTGGTTCAACTTGCGGGTGGTCTGGAGGTACTCCAGATTCCGGTGGTCTGTCCTCACTTCCACAGGGTGTCGTGCTCCCTCCAGATGATGGCGCCAGACCTCAAAGGCCACCTTAATGGCCAGTAGTTCCCGCTCCCACACGGTATAGTTACGCTCCGCCGGAAGGAGCTGCCGGGAGTAGTAAGCGCAGGGTAACAGCGGCGCATCGGGTCCGTGTTGCTGAGACAGGATGGCACCGAGAGCCGTGCTGGAGGCATCCGTCTCCACCACAAAGGGACGAGAGGGATCAGGATGCTGTAAAATCGGCGCCCTCTGGAAACAGGCTTTCAACCCCTGAAATGCCACTTCAGCCTCCTCATCCCAGGAGAAGGGCGTCTTGGGGCGCAGCAGTCGGGTTAACGGGGTGGTGCGATGAGCATAATCTGCAATGAAGGTTCGGTAATAGTTGGCGAACCCTAGGAACCGCTGTAAGTCCTTGCGGTTCCGGGGCGCTGCCCACTCTCGAACCGCAGCCACCTTTCCCGGGTCCATCTGTACCCCGTCAGGGGAGAGTCGGTGTCCAAGGAAGTCTACTGACCGCTGGTGGAACTCGCACTTGCTGAGCTTGGCGTACAGGCGGTGCTCCCGCAAGCGCTGCAACACGGACCGGACATGACTCTCATGGCGAGTTGGGTCACGGGAATAAATCAGAATATCATCTAGGTACACCACCACGTATTTGTCTAGCAAGTCCTGGAACACGTGGTTGATGTACCGTTGAAACACAGCGGGCGCGTTGCATAATCCGAACGGCATAACCAGGTATTCAAACTGCCCATACCGGGTCCCGAATGCCGTCTTCCACTCGTCCCCGGCACGGATCCGGATCAAATTGTAGGCCCCTCGGAGGTCCAGTTTGGTGAACATCTGTGCCCCCTGCACCCGCTCCAGCAACTCTGCAATAAGGGGCAAGGGGTACCGGTCTGGGATGGTGATCTTATTCAGGGCCCGATAGTCATGGCAAAGGCGAAGCTCCCCACACTTCTTCTTAACGAAGAGTACAGGAGCGGCAGTGGGTGAGGTAGAGGGCCTAATGAACCCGCGTTCCAGGTTCTTGCGAAGGAAGTCCTGCAAGGCTTCACGCTCTGGTTCCGAAAGGGAGTATAGGCGACTCACCGGCAGGGGCGCCCCAGGCTGTAGGTCTATGCCGCAGTCGAAGGACCGATGAGGCGGCAGCTGGTCTGCTCCCTGTTCCTCGAACACGTCTAGATAGTCCTGGTACACGGTGGGGAGCGTTGACACAGCCTGCCCCATGGGGGCAGCTGCTGCGAACTCGAACTGAGCATGGGAACCCGGGTCTGGGAAGCGTACAGTCCGATTGACCCAGTCGATCTGAACATTGTGCGACTCCAGCCAGTCCATCCCAAGCACCAGGGGAAACCGGGGCATGGTAGCAATGTCCAGGGTTCGCACCTCCCGGTGCTGCTGGCAGCACAGGACCAAGGGCTGGGTCTCCCGAGTAACAGCGCCCGAGCGCAGGAGCCGTCCATCAATTGCCTCCACCTGTACCGGTTCCGGCTTGTTCTGAAGCGGGACCTGATGCTGAGTGGCAAAGGCAGAGTCCATATAGGAGCGGGTTGCCCCCGAATCCACCAGAGCGTGGGTGAGAATCCAGGGCCCACCGGGGGGGTATAGACGCACTGGTATCATGAGGTGTTGCAATTCCACTGGTGAGGGCCCATCATGCGATGCTTGGGACCCCAGGTAGCCAGGGCCATCAGCTACCGGGGTTGGCGGTTTCCCTGCGGCTGGCATTTCTCAGGGCAGGTTCGGGCATAATGTCCACTCCCACCGCAGTAGAGACACAGGTTCCCCTCCCGACGCCGAGTCTTTTCCGAGGGAGAGAGGCGTGGCCGCACTGCCCCGAGCTGCATCGGCTCCTCCGGTGACTCAACTCTGGCCACGGAACTGCTGGGAAGCACCGGCGCCGGGGGCCCGGAGTGCCGGCGGCCCCGGGCCTGGCGACGATCCTCCAACCGATCATCTATCTGCAGACTCCGTTGGATGAGGGCATCCAGTGTGGCAGGGCGATCCAACGTGGCCAGCTGATCCAGTATCTCGTCTGATAGTCCCTCGAGATACTGGTCCCGAAGTGCGGAGTCATTCCAGGTCAAGTCCTGCGCCAGCAGCCGAAATTCTGTGGCGTAGGTGGCCACTGTGGACTTGCCCTGTTTCAACCACCGAATTGCCCGATTGGCTTGACTCCCCTTCTGAGGGTTGGCAAACGTGGTCTCCAGATGATTGCAAAACCCCGTATAGTCTGTCAGCAAAGGGGAGTCTTGCCGGAGCAGCGGCAGCGCCCACTTGGCCGCCTGGTCCTTCAGCAAGCTGATCAGGAAGTGCACCTTGGTGCGGTCGTCAGGGAAATCCCGAGCTCGCCCCTGAATATACAGCTTGGCCTGGGCGAGAAACATGGGGAAGCTGGCTGGGGACCCATCAAATTTCTCTGGCAAGGCCACTGGGTACTTGCCAGGAGCTGGGGCGGCGGCCCCAGGAGCCGGTAAGGCATCCAAACGCTGCTGCAGCGCCGTCACCGCATTGCTTAGCTGCTGCACCGTGTGGGACAAAGTCTGATTCTCCTGGGCCAATGCCACCAGTGCAGCCGCCTGGTCAGCCATGGCTACTGGTTCCTCCCGAACGCACCCCAGCGAAGGGGGAGTGCGGGTGTGGCGTGAGCAAACTGTGCTGGCCCCAGGGGAGTGTCCGTGTAGCAAGGTCCAAGTCCAGTCCAGGGTCAAGGGATCCAAAGGAGGTCAGTCCGGCGGGGAGCAAGGCAGGGAGCAGGTCAAAGTCCAAGGCACGAGGTTGCAGGTTGAGCACACGCTTGCAACTAAGTTGCTCACGCAACTTGGGCTGGGTCTGGCTGGCTTTTATCTGGCCCTATGCTTAGGGCCGCCCCGATCCTCTGGAGACTCGCCTCTCCTCCGGGCCTGGAGGCGAGCACTCCTCCTGCAGACACTTAACTCCCTTCGCCTCTCTGCCCTGAGCCTCTGTAGCTCAGGAGAGGCTGGTGGGTTACTGGACCCAGGGGATGCCTCAGCTTCCTCTGAAGAGGCTGGGAGTGGAGCACCTGCAGGCAATGGGTCCTCCCTCCCATCAGGAGCCAGAGCAGACTCTGCTGATGCCTGCACCTGGGGATCCAGCACAGGTGGGGATCCTTCAGGCTCAAGCCCTGGCCCCGGCTCAGCTGGTTCTGGAGGCGGGGAATCCTGTGCAGGCTGGGATCCCTCAGGTTCAGCATCAGAGTCTGACTCCCAGGCCATCACACCTGCCAGGATTCTTAACTTCCAAAATGTCCAAAGCTGTGTGGTTCAGTCTTTCTCCTACTACCTACAAACCTATCAATCCATTTTTAGTGGCTGAGATCAATTCAGTTAAAAAAAGATTTATTTTCTTGCCCTGATCCTTCCAATTTTTCCACTGCCTCTCTCTGCTTCTCATATGGTGTTCTCTAGTCTCTTTTCACATTTTGGAACTCTGCGTCATCTTATGAACAATTGTGGCCATCTTTTGATAGCCAAAATGACTTAGGTCTGCTGACTTTCAATGATTCCCACCCACTGTTTATCTACATTGACAAGAACTGGCAACAAAATGACATGGGAAATTATTACATTTTCATTATAAAGAATGAAATATCCTTTATTCACAAAAAAACTTTTTTAAAAAAGCTATATTTGTTTTAAAATGAAAAAACAAACAAAATGCAGCTCAGTTGTAGAATTTGGTACTGATCCAAGTACTTTAATAAGGCCACAAATCATTTTGACAAATAGCCTGATATAAAGTAATCTTCTAGGAGATGAGAGACAGACATCATAATATCTGACAATGTCTGCCTAGCGATGCTTCTAAGGTACTGACAGGAGCATCAGGAGAGGATATGCAGGCACTTATTTGTCAACTTCAAATGACGGAAAATTCACAAATAATTTATTTTCTAAGCATGACAAGTTCAAAAATTGCCTATCTTCTTTCCAATATCATCCAACTGGAGAAAACCTGGAAAGTATGAAACGGACATTTCAGGTTCTCAGCTTTTTATCTTTAGGGGGAGAAAAAAAAGTCTTTGTATTGAAAACAACAAGAGAATGCAAAGAAAGAGACATAAGTACCGAAAACTAGCAACCTGGTAAAAAATAATCCTGCATTAATTTAACCATCTCATTATCCATCAATTAATGAGAAAAGAAATTGCATTCAGACATTATCAAAGGGGAAGACCAAGAGGTCTTGTTTTTCATCACACAAATCATCACTCCAGTGGTCTGCACTCTGTTTCCTCAAAACCACATGTCCTACACTGGGCTTTGCTGTAAGCATGCAAGTTAAGAGGTCACTTACTGAGCAGCTGACAGAGGCTCATTTTGCTTTTAAAGAAATATTTGCGGAAAGATTTTTTGCAGGTAAAAGGAAGGCCTTTCCATCAAACAAAATCAGTGAGCACACTTATGTCAGGCAGTTGGTAGACAGTCTCCCAGTTTCCCAGGATTTAACAAAATTCCAGGGAAGATTTCATTAGGTAACTCCTACCATGGGCTTTTCTGGACCAGGAAGCATGGGCAGCAGGGGAGGCTGCAGAGCACTGGAGAAAGATACACACACAAGGGAGAAAGAGGGGGGGGGGGAGAGATCGGTCTCCTTGCAACAGTAAAGTAAGTCAAAACCACTTGTATCTACTGAAATCCTAAACAAACAAACAAACGAAACAACAACTCTAAAGCAGCTTGCTAATGAGACAGAAAAAATGCAAAAAACTCTTTCACAAGGGAAGAAAACTTTTGTGAAATGACATGGTAAATTTTTGTAGCGTGCTACAAAGAACTGCTCATGCAGCAATGATTTCAGGTCTAATTCAATCTAAATTGCCCGTGTATGTTTAGGGCCCAAAGATCCACAATCCAAATCCCACAACAAATGGTTGAGGCTATAATCATATGCACATATATGTGGGAGTAAACCCAACTGAACTGAATAGAGCTTATTTTGCAGTAGAGGAGTATAAGATTGCATGTGATTCCAGCTTCAGGGAAGATGGGATGACAAAGCAGGCCAGCAGGATGAGTGAAATTCACAGCTGGGTTGCCAGACCTCTAAGGCTGACCTGAAGTCTCCTGGTTTGCTTGCCCTCCCTCTTTTCCAGTGGCAGAGGGAGGGTTTGAATCTTCAGATGGGGAAGAGTACTTCTATTTATTTCTTATGGAGACAATGCATGCAGCTTGCAAACTTTGGCTGCGAAAATCTGGATGCATATTGCACAGGCTCGGGGAGAGGCGGTTCTTCCCTCTTCCCATCTCTCAGTTAACGTCTCCCAATTAACCTCCTTCTCCAGGACTCGGTGGTGGGAGGGAGCTCAGCGAAAAATAATCAGGGCCTGCCCCTAGGTGTCAAGTTTGGGTCTTGAAATCTCAAGGTCAGGGAGGTTCCTGACCTGGAAACCCTAATCACAGCAAGGTTCAAAGGCATCCTCCACCCCCCACAAAAAAAATACTGAGTTGCAAAGCAAAACAACTGTGTATTTTAAGAGAGTTGTGGATTCTTTGTTTCTTTGTTTACATCTGTAACAAACCAGGATCTAAGTTAAGGGATGTTCAGAAACCCACGGTGTTTTATGAGTTAATGGGCACCCCAGTTTGAGTGGCAGATATCCCTTGGGAGGCGGGACATTCCGCTCTTTAAAAGGAGGGAGCAGCCGTCAGTGTGAGGAGAGTGGTGACTGGAAGAAGGAGGGCGTGGGGCCAGGATAGTGGTAGGTTAGGATCATTGAAGATGTGTATATGATGCTGAAAGAAAGAGTTTACACTGTTATGAAACTAAGCTTATAAACCATTACTGAAACCGTTATGTTCTGAAAGAAATAAAGACTTCTTATTGTTGAGCTAAGAAAATATCGTCGTTCATTTGGTCCAGCGAGTTATGTATGCTCATGAGGAGGTGAACTCAGGGAAAGGACAAAACTGACCTGCAGGGTGATAGTTTGTGTCTTGGAGTTCCCTCAGGAGGGGCTAGCGGGCGGAAACCCTGGTATTGCCACAGAGTTGCTAAGAGGGCTTAGCTAACTGATATAGTGAGGGATCTAATGAAAGAGAGACCCCGAACTGTAGGCAAAGAAGAGTTTAACCCCTGAAGCCCAGAGCAGAGGATATAACCGGCCACGGCCGCTGGACAGGAAAACTCCTGTTACTAAGAGATTCCCAGATTATTAATAAAAGGGAATTGAAATAACAGACGGACCTCAGAGGGACAGGTGGGGTGGATTGAAATTTGACCCAGAACACCTGATTAGAAATTCACTTAGTAACAAGGGGAGAGTGTGTAGTGGAGGTTCGTCGAAACATCTCACACTAGTTAGGCATGTATAATCACATCAGTCACATATGTTGGGGAAAAATGTATAAAGGGGTGCACAAGGGGCACACAGTGAGAGAAGAGGGAGAAACATTTGTTCTGAGAGCAAACCTCATTCCCTACTTGCATAGCACTCTTAGCAGTATATTGAATTCTACCCATATTTCCCCATAAATTATATTTACCAAGACGTGGCCTAACACTTTGATCACAATGACTTCTCTTAGAATTAAATGGATTCCAATGAGGTTTTCTTTCGCCGAATGCATTTGGAATGAGGTATTATTGATAATTTAGCTAGCATTGTTAATAGCTTTAGGATTTGCCTCAGATATACCTGGATAAAAAGGTCTGTGCCTTTATGATGATGATTACCGGTATTTATTGAATTTGTATACTGCCCTATACCCATAGATTTCAGGGCGGTTCCTAAATGTTCATTTTGCATTGTTGCTAAATCTATTTTCCGTTATTTTCTATACTAAAACTGCTTTTAGCTATTTTAATTATGTTTGTAAATCACCTTGACACACACATAAAAGACGATTCATAGATAAATAAAAATAATTGATAGGAAAGATGTCTTTTGAGACCCAAAATAAGTTTTCAGTAGCAATGTGCAGCGTTTGCAGAAAAGTTTGTAGAACCTTTGAAAAGGACTTTCTCAAAACCCTGCTATTTAGATACCACCCTCGGTTTTTGGGAAATAGAATCTAGTTAACTGAAGAGCACTGGCAAATCAGAGCTCTGCAAAGTAAGAAATCGAAAACTAGAAAATAGATATTGTTGGCTTTTATACTGTCACCTTAATTTCTGTGGAACAAAATCTAAAAGCTTGTCTAGAATGTGAATGACACGACTGGAAGCGATGGTTCACCAAAAGTAATGCTTTCAGTCTTTAAAAAGCATTATCAACAGTTAATGATTTCTAATTAAAGTTTCTGTAGCAATTACATTGTTGGCTTCTTTTCAGTTATTGAAACAGAATCCCCATTTCCCTCTTTCATGCGGTTGACATAATTTTGGCACGTAGGTATATGGCTGGAACGTTGTAACAGAATATTATAGAAGCAGAGAGAGCATTAGTAGTTTACGAAATGACTCACCGTTGTAACCTTAAAATACAGTACAACCTGAGATTGATGCAATGAAAATAATTCTTGGTGAAAATAAGCAGTGTCATTTTTCCTTAAAACCATCTCAAAGCAGTTTGTTCAATTTTTTTTTTAAAAAAAAAGTCAATTGTAATTTGAAGTCTTATTGATTTGGCATTTACCACACCTGTACACAATACAAAAAGAAGCCCACTGAAGCGCTGCAAATGTTTCTTCTTTATGCTTTAGTGGGGGGTTTTGTCCCTTTCAAATAGGAGACTTTTTATGCTGTAATACAAAACCAAACACCGTGACATGGAAGGAGTTGGAAGAGTTGTAGACTTCATTGGTAGGGTTGGTAAGGTTTGTGGCGTTTATCAGTAAGCTAGCAAAGTCCCCAGAAAGTATGAGGGACTATATTTACATTCAACTCTATATTCTTGGCTGCCATTGACTTTGACCTGGAAGGGACTGGAGCAAACAGGTGGTGGTGGTGGGGAGACAAGATCTAAAATAAGCTACAGATAGGAAAAACATATCCTTTGTGGACTCTTCCCCCCTCCCCGCTACAGGAGAACATACATGATAAATTTTGACCCAGATTTTCCTTCTGTGTCTGTGCCCTCCTCCCAAACTTTTGAAGAATTCTGTCTCTCTCCCCAGAAAATATTCTGTGAAATCTCTCCCACAGTTCCCAAGAATCTGAAATTTCCCATATTTCAACTAGCTTTGAGTGGGCTTTGATTCTTATCAAAGTGAAAACAAATGTAAAGCAATGTTTTAGAATTCTAGAAAGTTAAAAGAGGAACAACTTGTATAAAATGAAATTGTAAATATTATTTAAATCAACCAAAAACGTGAGGGCTTTTAAAGGATACCAAAATAAGGAATGTGATCATTAGAGGGACCCAGGTGGCGCTGTGGGTCAAACCACAGAGTCTAGGGCTTGCTGATCAGAAGGTCGGCGGTTCGAATCCCTGCCACGGGGTGAGCTCTCGTTGCTCGGTCCCAGCTCCTGCCCACCTAGCAGTTCGAAAGCACGTCAAAGTGCAAGTAGATAAATAGGGACTGCTCCAGCGGGAAGGTAAACAGTGTTTCCATGCGCTGCTCTGGTTTGCCAGAAGCAGCTTTGTTATGCTGGCCACATAACCCAGAAGCTGCCTGCAGAGAAATGCCGGTTCCCTCAGCCTATAGAGCGAGATGAGCGCCACAACCCCAGAGTCGGACACAACTGGACCTGATGGTCAGGGGTCCCTTTACCTTTACCTTACTCTTTATGACTATTTTCTTGCAATTGAAACCCTGCGGGCAAAATTGCCATCATCACTCAAAGCACTCAGAGTTACTATGGTCTTGTGGATAGGATTTAGACATGGGCATTTTGAGCCCACGTGTCTTTCTTAAACAGCCATCCACTTGCCTAGTGGCATTTTAGTCCATGTCCCTTTCCCCCACCAGTACAACAAAAAGGGGTTAGATGGCACCAGTTATTGAATGTTTGTAGTCGACTGTGTTTGAACATGCTTATGTACTTTAATTGTTGTATATTTGCTCTGGTTTCAATTCACTTTGGGACTTTTTGTAGTGGGAAGTGATATATATATATATATATATATATATATATGTATGTATGTAGGTGACAACTCCCTGGGTGCCTGGGCACCCACAAAATTTCCCATGAAGGGGCCAGGTACCCACAAATTTTGGTGCCAGGGCCATGCACACTGCATGGAATCCATGGCCCCAGTTGTATGAATCTTGCTTATCTCACATTTTTGGTCATTCAGATAAACTATCTCCCAATTGCTACCCCTCTCCTTCCCCGCCATCCATATTGTTACTTTATATGGAAACAACATAAGGATTGTTGAACGTTTCCTACATTTTCCATACCATTTGTGTATATGATGTTGATCTGTATTACCCAAATGTTTCCGAAGACATTAGAAGAGTATTGTGTGGAAATAAAGTCACCTAAGATTCTTCAAAAGAGTTCCTTGGCCAGAATATTGAGGCTTCCAGTCATACATTGTGCTGTGAAGCAATAAATTGGAGACTTCAGAGCTCAGCTAGCTAGTGAAGCATACCTAATACTACTGCCACTCCTGCAAGGTGATTCTGGCATGCTATTACAGACCATGAATGCCAACAGAAAGCGGAATTCAAAGCTAGGGAAGGTTACTCTTCTGCCAATAGCAATTGCAGCAGGGAGGGCCAAGCAATGGGCCTTTATATTCCTGTCACTTAGATTACTATTATAGACTCAACCTTTCTATCTGGAAACCATTTTTTAAAAAAAATGGGTGATGGAGTAGATATTATTATTATTATTATTATTATTATTATTATTATTATTATTATTATTATTTACTGAGTTTATATGCCACCCTATACCCAGGGGTCAAAGAATAAAATCAACATAAAACCACAAAATACCTAATAAAAACAAAACAACAACCCAATAGCCCCCTCCCCCAAAAAACATTTTAAAAGGGCATAGGATGTCAATCAAATCAACCTAAGGTCTGGTTGAAAAGGAAAAGGTGTATAATGAAGGCACCAGGCGAACTGCCCTGGGCCTGAGGAGAGCATTCCATAGATGGGGAGCCACTGCAGAGAAGGCCCTTTCTCGGGTTGCCCCCCTCGTATATGGAAGAATATTTCAGTACACACTGTTTTTAATAGTATATAGGTCATTATTCACCAGTCCCCTTAACCTTTTCTTGGATTCGGGTGGGGAGGATGGCAAGCTGACCTACCTATTCTAGACCATTCCAACCTCCTGAGCCATCTGACTGTGAGGTCACTTGGAATCCTTGGAGAAATCTTGGAATTTTGGATCCCCACAGATATGTAGCACCAGTGGCATAGGAAGGGCGGGGCATAGGGGGCGGGCCACCCCGGGTTCCAGGGGAGGGGGGTGACACTCCCTGGCCCCTCCTGCCACTCCCCCACTACCCGGCACCCTGTCCATACTTCTTTATGGACGGACGGGGCAGCCCCACGAGCTGCCGCTCGCCCGCCGCGGGAGCAGCAGCACCGGGCCGGATGCACTATGCACGCCCGGAAATTCCAGGCATACGTAGTGCATCTGAGTTGGCACTGCTGCTCCTGCGGCAAGCGAGCGGCAGGTTGTGGGGCTGCCCTGTCCATAAAGCAGCACGACTGGGGCAGTCCCACAACCCGCCACTCGCTCGCCGGCTCGCCGCGGGAGCAGCAGCACCGGCCCAACTGCACTAGGCATGCCCGGAAATTCCGGGCATGCGTAGTGCAGCCGAGGTGCGTCGCCACTGTGTAGCACTAGTAGGAGCACTTTTAGAAAGAGGGTGGGTATAGAGTGCTCTCATTCTGCTTCTTTGTACACTGTGAAAGCAGTGTCAGGGCAGGACTTTGAGGCAGAAGCCAAGAGCTCCACTCAGCAGAAGGAGCAGGAGTACCCCTGTCCCCAGTAGGCCTGGCTTACCTCATTTTGAAGTGAAGCTACACAAAGAGCAATTGCTCTTTGGCAATGCGATATGTGATTATTGGTTGTGTTGCCTGCCTTAGAACTCTGTTCTCAGTTGTTTTCAGTATGTTCTACAGAGTATACTAGATACAGGATAACAGACGTTACAAAAGCAGCATATGTCTCCAGTGGTCTCGGCTTCTTCGGGGGAAAATACGAAGGCTGCAACCCAATATTCACTTACTAATAGAGAGTAAGCCACATGGGATGCAGTGAGACTTCCAAATAAGATTGCATTGTAAAACCTATACCACTCAGTGGGGAGAGTGAAACACTACCATACATGTGTATGAAATTTGGCTGGTAGAATCCCAGTGGTCCTGCTGTAGTGTTGCTTACCATATAAACTTTGCTTGTATTTATTAAGTGGGTTTTCATTGGGGCAGTTCTGTGTACAGGCTTTTTATTAAGTGCTAGCCTAAAACACCTGGCTTAAAAAAACAAAAACATTTTGCAAAGTAATTGCCAAATACGTGTTTTGAAACTTAGGCCACTTAACATGCCTACCCATTTTCTAAAAAGAGATTACCTTTCAAGTAAATACAAAACAAGTATACATCTGACGGATTCAGTGTTGTGTTCTTCAGAGGCCCAAGGACTTCAAAAAGGATATGTTACTCTCCTTTTTGTGTGTGTACAGGAACCACTACCTCCTTCCCTAGTAAACAAATAAGAAGAATATGACAGGGAGAGTTGGCAACACAACACAAGGAGATGTGACTTGATTTGACATAGAATCACATTTATCCCCAGCTATTTTGCGCACTTACAAATGACCACAGTTACAGCAGTAGTATTTCCCTCCTGCCCTGTTATGTTGTTGGTATGCACCAAGTAAGAACACAACTGGTTGCCCACAACAGTTACTTTTTTTATGAATAATAAATATATAAATTTACTCCTAGCCCTGCCCTGTCATCACACCTAAAGTATATGAACCTAGCCCTGCTGTAAGATACCTGAGGCCAGCTGCCCATGGGATAACATCACAGAACTGAGAAGTTCTAAAGTACCAGGTCCACAATTAGTATCCTTATAAATCTTCTTTCAAATTTTATGGAGGTAACAAAAAATATATATTCACAATTACAGGAGCTGAATGGGACAGGTGCAATTCTACATTTTAGACTTCAAACGCAACGTGTAATCAGAATTGACAAGGAAGGATAGATACGTTTATCATGCCATTTGAAGCAGGAAAAACTCCAGCATTAAAAATAATAAGGTGTAATAGAGTTGGCCCCAGAAAAACTGCGCGTTTACTGAATGCTTTATAAATATATACATTTTTAAAGATGCCTCCCCCCCCCAGTTTTATTTCTTATCGAGAAGAGCAGACTTGATTGAAAAGGTTATTCATATAATGTGAAAGTGGCTTACCAAAAAGAAAAAGAATGGGGGGCGGGAATACAAACCTCAGCAAAATGCATACAAGGAGTTATCCAAGCTCACCAGTTCCTGGATGATAAGGGTGATGTAAATGTTGTAAGCAAGAATACAAACAATTGAGAATGTGCAACGAAGCAGGCTGCTCTTGGACCTGATTGATAGCTTACATCCACTTGCTGGATTCACAGCATCTGCAGGTAAGATTTCATGCTCCATTAATTAATTCTGAGCATGCTGTGTCCCATTTTGCCAGGAACAATTAGGGGTGGGCAAGCCCAGCTCAGACAAAATAAGACAAGAAGGACAACCATTCTGTTTTCTAAACTAGCTTGCCCTGATATTCTGGAGATTTGAAAAGCTATTTGGAGATCCCAAAGATCAGCAGAAAAAGACTAAGCCATTTACCGGTAAATGCTACATAACATTTTGCACAAGGACGCATTGATTTGCTGCTGAGCATATATACTCACGAGGAAACCGTAACCAATGCTGATTTCAGTTACAGGTGGGTAGCCGTGCTGGTCTGCCATAGTCGAAACAAAATAGAATATTGAATGCTGATTTCTAATGGATGTCCCTTATATGATACATGCACTTTCATGTAACTCAATGCAATTTCATCAAATTCAGAGTTTACCTTTTTAAGTTGGCACTTAAGATATCTTGGGTATATGTTTACAACCATTCAGTTAAAATAATGAGTGCAGATACAAAGCCTTATTCCTGAGTGATAAATGCCAACCTGCCATGCCATTGTACGTCTCACCTTGCACTTCTGAAATGATGCAATGGCCCTTTATGTTTAGCAAAGAGATGGGGGAAATTGCATGCAGGTGGTGAGTTTTATGGTCTTCTGATTTCATCTTTGCATATGTTGCTGATGGAACAGCAGTGCTTCCCCACTACCACCCTCAGGGCACATCTCAGAAAAGCATGATATTCTCTTATAGGAAAACTGCCTGTCCTATACCACTACTGGCACTAGGATAGTGGGCAGGGACAGACCTCTCTCTTCCTTTGCAGCTCCCATCAGTTAACAGGAAGCAGGGGTGTAAGTTTTTGTTTGTTTTATGTATCAATGTGTTAAATTTTGGTGGTCGTTGCTTTTAACCATTTTGTAGGTTTTTGAACTTGATGCATAATTTATTTATTTTTAAAATTATTTTCTTGTTACAAAATTGTGCACACATAATTTTTTTTCAAAATGACATGACTAACAAAATTGGAGGGGATATTATTATTACATATTATTTAACAGGACATAATAATGAAATGATTACAGTAAATCACTAAAATGAGTTCCTCAATAAATAAATAAAAATCTACACATTTTCCTTAATAAAGCACTAAAAATCTGGTGTTTTGACAGCCTTCTTTGGTATCTCTGCATACAGCTACTTCAATGAGCCCTCCTTTCGACCTGCAGTCCAGAACAAAGAACTATGATTTAATTCCAGAGTGTGTTGTTATTTTCAGCTGTCCTACCAGGATATTCTGGATGTCAAAAACTCTAACTTGAGGTTGTGCAGTTATGAAGAATAGGAATAATACTGCATTGTGGGGATTTTTTACATTGAAATACTGATATCAGGGCGAAAGCTGTGACTTACTATCGTCATTACCCTGAAACACACACATGCTTTGATACTGCAGAAGCATCCAATCATACATATTGGTCAGTCACTTGTAGGTCTTTGGGTAACAAGTGTCTAACAAGTCATCATCACTATCACCACCACCATAGGAGTAGGTGGTAAATGTCTTGTTCAAAGTTATGACCCAAGGGAAAGGGAAGTGGGATCATCTTTAAGGATGGTCCTGGTTGCGGGTGGGCTCCCAAGCCAGTTCCTCCCAATATATAGTCCTTTGCCAATGCCTAAGCTAATACTGTTCACATTTCTGTAATGAATAAAGTTGTGGCCTAAAATTTTGCCCAATAACCTTAAACCAAAATTCTATGTCAATGTGAATTTTATTCTAATGAGGGGCTGGTTTGGGGTCATTGCCATGCAACACTTGCAGAACTCAAAAAGCATTGTGTGGATTTAATGCAGAACATTTTAGCAGATGAACTGGGAGGGGGTTGGCATTTCTCTTTGTAAAAATGTACAACCTACTTTTTGAACTTGGAGGTAATATCTCAAAGGGGAAACACACACAAAAAAATAGCAATAGCAGTGTTGAATGGCAGCCAACATCTGACTCCCTTTTTATGATACTCAAAAACCAATAATACAATCAAGCTCCCAATCAAGGAAGCAATCAGAAGCTCTAGAACAGTTACATAAAACAAATAATCAAGAGAGCTGTTTATAATCACACTTTAAAACACAGTGCATGGAAACTCATTGAACAGGAACAGGGAGAAACTGTGAAGGCTTTCAGCAGCTACTGAATTAAGATCGGACAAGCTAATGAAAGTCCTCAGAATACGAGTACCTCTGTGTCCCTGAAGCTTTGGGAACCAACAACAGCAAAATCCTAGAAGACAGAAGTTTTAGTAAAAATTTATAGCCTTTCTCTTAGGTACACTCATAATAGCTGAATAGTGATGTTCAGAAGTGAACACTTTTGCTTATGAGGCAAAAATGGCAGGATCCTCACACTAGAGGATCAGCAGCATTAGGGCAACCCCAAGTTTTGGAAAAGTACAAAACCCTAAGGTAGGAGGGAGCAGCCTATGAGGTCAGCCATGCTCAGTAGCCATGGAATGCTGGCTGATTGTTGGGGGGGGGGGGATAGATTGGATTGAATATTATAGAATAGGGTTAGGGTCTGACTTGAATAGTGCAACACTTTGCTGAAGGTGTCTTTTTTGTTTATAGTTCGTTTATTAAATTTATACACTACCCTTCCTCCGAAGATCACAGGGAAATGAATAAATTTGCAGTTTTGCCCTCAACAAACAGCACAATACGAATTGAAAAAATGATACGGTATTTTGCTGTTGTCAGCTTTCAACATCTTTGTAAAAAAAATAAGCATGTGTCGCTGTGGAATAAAGGCTTTTCAGTAGCTTAATGTCTGAATGAATTAAGCTTGAAAGACTGAAAACACATCATTTATACTTGCTGGAAGCAAAAGAATAGCTTTGATAATGTCAGATCTTGTGTTATATATATATATATATATATATATATATATATATATATATATAGTGTCCCTAATAGTGCACAAACCTTTCATTGGGTAGTTTGTTCCAGTAAAGTGAAGAGCAAATTCTGACTGATGCAGCCAGAATTTGAGCGTTGAGCAAATCTTGGGCATGAAACAGCTAACATGTGGCATTTTAAAGTCCCATTTATTTTGGTGGGGAAGAGTTAAATGTATGCCATGTGCCCGAATCAAGACCCAGATTTTGTTCAGCTGGTTGCTGGATTGCCATGGGATGCTGATGGGGAAAGAAACAGGAAGCTGGGGAGGTGGGTGGAGTGAAGTGGTTGGAATCCTGAACAGAAACACTCCACATATCAGCATTCCCACTTGTATTTGGTAATAGTGATCTTTATGGTACCCTCATCATGCCAGCAATGAAAAACCACACAAGTGTGCAGAAGTACGAAAAAATATTTAGTATATAATTCCCCTCCTCCTAAAGGGATGGGAGTTGGGGAAACCCATTGACAGCTGAATGAAGACTGCGTTATGTGGCCAAAGAATGATGACTGAATGTTTGGGGAGCAGGGGGAGCCTGGGAATAGAAAACCAGGTTGGGATGGACTTATTGAACAGAAGCATTCTTCGTGGTGCATCATTTCTTGCAACCCCCACTTGGGTTAACCAGCTTCACTAAGACATATTTATGTATATAGCAGTGGAGAAAGCATGCAGCAAGTTGAACCAGGAGAGCTTTGCCATGTCCCTTCCAATGAACAAGAGCTCAAGGCTTGTTTAAAATGAGGTCATATTCCTGATCATCTTGGCAAAGCATCTTTGAGAGACCTGTTCTCAATGAACCTTTCACACTGCTTTTAAATCCAACCGTAACACTACTCCTCACAATATCCGCTGGCAATGAATGCTAGAATAAACAAACCTCCTTCCCTTTATTTCATTCAAATCTGCTGCCAGTCAATTTCATCCTTGCTTTTGTAGTTTGGAGAAGAGTGAGTAATTGCTCTCATCACCCCTTTCATTTTTGTGTAGGCAATGCTCACATGCTCATTTGAGGTACATTTCCAGGCAGTCACAGTAGTGGCTTGAGGAAAAAGACAATGAAACCAGCTGCCTGTGATGGCCTGGGACTCAGGCTCGGACTCAGAGTCGGAGAAGTCGCAGCCTTCACCGGACCCTCTGCCTGGGACATTGGCTGAACCAAGTCTGGGGCCTGGTCCTGAGGAGCCTCAGTCTGCTCAGCCTCCCCTGCAACAAGACTCAGCTGAGCCGAGTCTAGGGCCTGAGTCTGCCTTGGTTCCAGATGCAGGGGATACCTTGTTGCCATCAGCCGGGTCGTCACCAGCAGCTGGCCCACTGCCAGCTGGGGCTGAGGAGTGCTGCCTTTTATCTGAGGAGTGCTCACCTTCAGGCGAGGCGAGGGAGTGAGTCGCCAGGGGATCGGGGCTGTCCATTACCCCGTTCTAGATAAAAGGCAGCCAGACCCTGCCCCAGGTTGCGGGAGTAGCATTGTTGGTTGCTAGTTCCTGCTTGAGACCTGTCTTGCTTTTCTGCCTGAGCTCCTGACCTGCCCTGGTTCCCTGCCTGCATACCTGTTCCTGACTTTGCCTGACTCCCTGCCCTGCACCCAGCTTCAGCTACTATGGACTGTCTCCATGCTGAACTTTTGACCATGGAATGGACTTGGACCTCGCCTCTTGGGTAACCCATGGGACCAGCACACTGCCATGTTTTAGGTTAAAACAAAATAAAAAATTCTTTCCAGTAGCACCTTAGAGACCAACTGAGTTTGTTCTTGGTATGAGCTTTCATGTGCATGCACACTTCTTCAGATACACTGAAACAGAAGTCATCAGATCCTTAAATATAGTGAGGGACTTTAGAACTTGTGGATATCCATTGAAGCTGAATCTTGGAAGATTCGGGACAGATAAAAGAAAATACTCCTTAACGCCGCACATAGTTAAACTGGGACACGCTCCCCCAGGAGGCAGTGATTGCCATCAACTTGGATGGCTTTAAAAGAGAATAGGGCAAATTCATGGAGGACAGGGCTATCAATGGTTATTAGCCATGGTGGCTGTGCACTGCCTCCATGGCTGGAGGCAGCAATGCTTCTGAATACCAGTTGCTAGAAACCACAAGAGGGGAGAGAGTTGTTGTGCTTGGATGCAGCTTGTCCGTTCCCCACAGGCAACTTGGTGGACCCATTTAAAAGTGTTGTTGGGAACATTGGGACATGGTCTAGTGGCCATAGGCCAGGGCACTGGGGTAGCTACTGCCTCACTCTATCCCCAGATCTCAGAGACATTCATCTCAATCATCCACAGTCTCACAGGATATGCACTGATTCTCAGGCTTTTGAGCTTTTGGGTCTATAACCTATAACCTTTGCATTCCATGACATGGGCGGCTCAGGAAAGAACTAGTCAAGAATCAGCTTTGATATTAGATGAATAGCTAGCTCAGTTGTCTATATTTAAATAAATAGGGCAACTGGCTGCCTATCGAGCAGCCTTTTAACATTTATCAGGACAACTGATCGATTTATAATATACTGAGATGGCTTATTGATTTTTTTTTTTAGATGAGCTTTGTAATAGGATCCATAACGTTTTCATCTTTGGGTCACTGGCTGAACTGGAGGTCAGCCATAATCAAATGCTATCCTCTTAGGACTTTAAAGCATTGTAGCCAGAAAATACCCAGGACTGAAAGCATTGCTTCATAGGAAGCAGACCATAAGTTATAACTTTGACTTCATATGGAGTGCCATCCAACCAGGGTGTGCTTGGATGAAGGCTTGGAAGTCTGGAATGGGTCATGTTTTCAATCAGCTTTGTAAACTGTGAAAAAGAGTGGGTGGGTGCAAAGTGTTTGTGTGTAGGCTCTCTGCAAAACCAGGGGTCCCTAAAAAGGCTGGGTTTCTGCCCAAGCATGCACATTCTGCATGTTAATATTTTGTACATTGGTAGGGTTATGACCAAACCGTAGGAGGATGACCAGTGGTCACCAGCTGGCTTAGTTTTTCTCCCTCTTGTCTTCATTCCGTGGAACATGGACATTGCTAAAGATGACTAATCAAGTTGGTGAAGAGATGAGTCTTGAAAAAAGAAATTAAGAAAGTAGCAATGGTTGGCATCTGTGATAAATGTGTGATCCTCCAAAGGCCTGACATCAGCATTTAGTTTACAGGGGCAATCTCTGGAGAGGATGTTTCCTTGCAGGACTCACTAAGGCAGATGCCTGGCCTGCCCACCCCCAGCACCCAGCACCCTGTCATGAACACATCTGCCCCAAATAGAGAAGCACAGCATGAGTTAGGAAGCAGTCAGACAGCTGGGAGCAGTCCTCCCCCTCCCCCTGAAACAGAATGGAATGTTGATATGGAGTTAGCAGAGAGCAGGATGGAGAGAAGCCAACTCACTCAAGAAGCACAGGCAGGCTCGGAAAGCAGGAGGGGGTAGCATTTCCTCACCGGAAGAGGAGGCAATTAATCCCCTGAGCCCAAGGAGTAGATGTATGGGAAAGGTATTAGACAGGAAACAAACCCAGAAATGTAAGGGTCATAGGCTCAGGATATTCTGCAGAACCAGGAAGCACTCCTCAGAAGGGTCAACAGAATCCTAAGGTACGGAAGCGCCGACAGAGCGCCCGAGACTGATAGTTTGTTTTGCAATAAATCTTCAAGCTAATTATGACTTGTGTGCTGTGTTATCTAGACCAGTGTTTTTCAACCACTGTTCCATGGCACACTAGTGTGCCGCGAGATGTTGCCTGGTGTGCCGTGGGAAAAATTGTGTTTATTTGATTCCTATTCAAGAGAATTACTTTATATATAGTCAATATAGGCACAGAGTTAAATTTTTTAACATTTTCTAATGGTGGTGTGCCTCGTGATTTTTTTCATGAAACAAGTGTGCCTTTGCCCAAAAAAGGTTGAAAAACACTGATCTAGACGGCAGCCTGGGCTCCTGACACACCCCTTGGGCATCACTGGTGACACTGCTGCAGCTGCCAGCCTTGCCCTCATACTTGCAAGTGGACTTTCTGAACAGAGGCAGGTCTGTAATTTTCCTTAACCAACGATGCCATTAATTTTGCTAACAAATATGATAAAGGAATAAGAAATGTGGTAAAGGGGCAATGATATTAATATGTAAGCAATCGTCTTATGTTAGCAAGTTTACTGCTGCGCAGGTGCGCAGATCTGAAATATGAAGAGTAAAGTGGATAGGTGGATTGCAAAGTAGTTTGTGGAAGGAAAATTTTCTGACCATTCCTCCTTCCTGCAGATCTTTCTGGAGTATAATGGGACTCATTTGAACAAAGTAGGACAGGGCATGCAGTGATGGGGTGGGCGGGCTGCTGGGTAAGGGGGAATCATGGTTGGACAGAAATGGCAAAAGGGAGGATTAGGAGAACATTTTTTTTTGGTAACTTTCTTTATGTGAAATTACTCTTCACCTATCTTGCAATCGAAGCCAAAGACTTCACAATTACTATTGGCTTTCATTTATATGAGGAAACAATTGACACATTTCCCCCACACCAATGTGTTATTAGTACTAGCTTTGGTTTGATAAAACGCCATAGATTCTATACAAGAGAACACGAAGCGATAGCCTTGTCAATTAGTTATCTACACTTGTGACTTTTATTTGCTGGTGTCCTCATTTGTTCCTTTATTCAGACTCATAACCCCTCGTTTGCGACTGGCTTCTGCATTTGTCCTGGAGCTGTTGATGACTTCTCCTCATTCCTGGACATTGGCAGCGTTCATCCATCAAAAGCATAATGTGGATAAGGATGAAAACCCAAGATCTAATTTTGCTCTCATCAAAATCATTGGGAAAATTTGATTAATTTAAGGAAAACGTATTGGTGTAGTTGATGATAATTGTTTCGCAATGCAAGATACCTGTTTCAGCATTTCGGATGTTTGGACTTTGTTTTAATTGGATTGATTTACCAGGGTACCTCTTAGGACATGGGTGGCACAGTGGGTTAAACCACAGAGCCTAGGGCTTGCTGATCGGAAGGTCGGCGATTTGAATCCCCATGACAGGGTGAGCTACCATTGCTCGGTCCCTGCTCCTGCCCACCTAGCAGTTCGAAAGCACGCAGTCCAAGTAGATAAATAGGTATCGCTCCGGCAGGAAGGTAAACGGCATTTCCATGCGCTGCTCTGGTTCGCCAGAAGCAGCTTAGTCATGCTGGCCACATGACCCGGAAGCTGTATGCTGGCTCCCTCGGCCAGTAATGCGAGATGAGAGCCGCAACCCCAGAGTTGTCCGCAACTAGACCTAATGGTCAGGGGTCCCTTTACCTTTACCTTTACCAGGGTTCCTCACCACACTTTATAGGCTGGGAATTGCCAAATTGTGGATGTCATGAGTGGGTCACCCTCAATATGCTGTTGGGTTTTTTTTTTTAAGGGCAGAGCTGTTTCTAGAGCTGGAAGGGCCTGCCCCCTTGCATTCTGGTCAGTTTTGAATGGTATTTGGGAAGAGGGGGGACGTGGCCATTCATGTTTGCTTGCTTATTGCTTGCCAACCATGTGGAGCTGGCAGTGGGCACTTGCTTCACCTCATGAAGGGACTCTATGTGTGTGGGACTGAGAGAGATGTCTTTGTGGTGACGAGGGAGAGGGAAACAGGAATGTATGGTTTCTGTGTGTGAGTCAGAGGGGTGAGGGAGGGGAGGTGTGCATGTAAGTGTGTGTGAGAGAAAGAAATGTATGTGTGTATAATAGAGGGGGGATGTATATCTGTGTAGTATTCGTATTTGTGTGTATGAGCTGTGTGAGAGAGGTGGCATCTCCTGGTTCTCAAAGTTCTTAATAAGGACTTTATAGGGGGAGAGAAACTGCATTAGTGAGGCGTCCTGTTCATTTAGTGCCAGTATGGTACCCCAGTTCATAGGTTATTTCCCCCCATAGGAGCCAATTCCTATGTGCCAATGTCCCTTTGGCCCTCCCAATAAAATGTTTGAGGGGGCTGGGCACCCCCAAGGTTGGTGAACATTGCCATTCAAATGGTGTGCATGTGCTGCCCATCCCACTCCCAATATTTTGATCAAGTTGGCACCCTTGCTTCCTCCACAAGGGGCTGCTTTGTTGACAGGATTATTACAGCTAACTTACTATGGTGTTACAGTAAGCTATTCCAGGACAAGTCTTCCTTTCCTTAAGGAGATTGTTTGGCCAGGATGTGTCATTTATAATTTCTCATTGTGAGAAGTTGTGAGAAAGTGACACACCTTTCCCTGCTCAAACTAAGGAGGTGATATAAGGCCTGTGTCTGTGGGAAGAAACAGAGAGAGGCAGAGAGTTAGCCGAAGGCCAAAAGTGTCTTGGGATGCTTGTTTCTTTTTCTGGTGTGGCACAGTGGATCTGCAACATGTGACGAGTGGAAAGGAGGTTTCCTGTCCATCTTGTAAACAAATAAAATGTGACCAGAAAGACACAGGAGCGGTCTCCAAAAGAAAGTCAAACCTAGGTCTCGGTGCTCCTGGCAGATCTCACTGCTAGAGGAAGCTTGTCTTTTTCTAAATATTCTTTGCAATTGAATTACATTATATATTCACAAATGATAGGGCCTTATCTGTGGTGGCTCCCTGACTCTGGAATACCCTAACCAAGAAGGCATATGTGGTGCCTACATTACAATCTTTTTAGCACCAAGTTAATTCTTTCCTATTTTGTTGGGTATCTTAGATGATATTTTATATGGAATGGATGCATTTGTAGCTTAGCCCTTCCCTCTCCTGACAACCTTTTTATTATTCATTCACAATGATTTGTGCTCATGATGCTACTGGGGCAGTTACACAAAATTCTGCTTTCGCTACTTTCTGTTCTTGTAACAGTTTGGGGGGCCAACATGCTGCTTCGTGCTCAGCTGGTACATGTCCTGTAGCTTCCTGCTGAAATCCTGCAACTTTTCATGCAATAAATGTTTGGAGGTGCTTGAGAGTTGTCCCTCCCCCCTTTTGCACTATAGCACAGAACTGCTGTAACATTGGGAAAGTATTACACAACAACTAATAAAGTGAATGATATGTAATGGTACCAGATAATCCAACACTGGTGTACTATTATTGTGTCCATAACCCCCCCCCCAAAAAAAGCCCCCACCAGTCTGGAGGGGACCTTTAACTTGCTTTTTTGTTTTTAAAATTCCACCTCCCACTTGAATATTGTATTATTATTATTATTATTATTATTATTATTATTATTATTATTATTCCCCGCCCATCAGCCACTCTGGGCGGCTTGCAGAATATATAAAACACAATAAAACATCAAACATTAAAAACTTCCTGACACAGGGCTGCCTTCAGATGTCTTCTGAAAGTTGTATAGTTTAGTTCTTTATCTCCTTGACATCTGCAGGGAGTGTGTTCCACAGGGTGGGTGCCACAACTGAGAAGGCCCTCTGCCTGGTTCCCTCCCTGTAACTTTTACTTCTCGCAGTGAGGGAACCACCAGAAGACCCTCGGAGGAAGACCTCAGTGTCTGGGTTAAGCAATGGGGGTAGAGATTGTTATGTATTGAAGTTCTCACCTTGGCCACCAGGGGTGTGTGTATATAGTTTATTCTGCTGCGGTTTTCACTCAGGTCAGCTTATGCAAATGAAGGATTAGAAACTGACACTCAGGGATTGGTTAGCTGCAGAATGTTGTTACTGTTACGTTGTAGCTGAGCTCTATATAAGCTGGTGGCTGAGGCCTCCAGCTCAGTTCTGTTCCAGCCTGCAAATAAATAAGAGCTGTTTTGGAAATCGCTGTGTCGTCTGTTGTGTCCACCCACAACTTAACACTGGCGACGAAGGTGGGATCATGGACATCAGAACACAGACAGCACACAGCCAGTCAGCGCAAGGGCAAATCACTGAGCTGAATCACTGAGCTGAATCACTGAGCTGAAACGCTGAGCGAAATCACTGAACAGAACCAACTCAGAGCTGCCCGTTCTGGCTAGAGCACTGTGTTCCATCCATCGCCCACCACGTCGGCATTGGAATCATGGCTACACTAGTGCCTCTACCGCCGTTTGCCCCGGCCTCTGAATCATGGGACTCATATCTCGCTCGGTTCGAATGCTACCTTCAAGCAAACGAGCTAACAGAGGTATCAGAGGAGCGGAAGCGAGGCCTTTTCCTCAGCCTCTGCGGGCCCGAAGTGTTTGAGACGGCCAGAGTTTTAGTCGCTCCACTCGCAGTTCACAGAGCACCGTGGGACGCGCTACAAGAAAAGCTACGCGGCCACTACGCGCCCAAGCCGTCCAAAATTGCGGCCCGCCACGCCTTTTACCACCGGAACCAGGCAGAGGGGGAGTCGATCAACGACTACGTCGCCGCTCTCAGAAAGGCCGCATTAGCCTGCGAGTTCCGAGACTTAGACGATGCCATGATGGATCGGATCGTCTGCGGGGTCTGGGACAACCGTCTGCAACGGCGCCTCCTTGCCAAGCCAGACCTCACGCTGCAGAAGGCCATCGAGGAGGCTGTGGCCTCAGAAGCGGCTGAACTCTCCGCCCAGGAGATCCGCAAGGCCAGCAGCCCACGACCTACAAAAAAGCCAATCGCCGTACACCATGAAGAGGCTAGCAGCGACGAGGCATCAACCAGCGAAGACGATGACGTGCACCAGACGAAGCGGGAACGCGGGAAGTTCAAACAGAAGTCCAAGGGCCAATCAGAATGCGCCGGCTGTGGAGGCGACCACCCCCGCGTCAAATGCCGATTCAGAGACGCCATCTGCCGGCAGTGCTCCAGAAAGGGTCACATCGCCAAGGTCTGCCGATCTACGCCATCAAACACAGCCTCTTCACCATCTCGCAAGTCCAAGTCGTCAACCCGGTCCGCAAACAGTAACTGTTTCGCTCTCACCAACTGTTGCTGCTCATCCGGAACCACGATTGGACAAACCGACTCGCCTACGCGACGCAAACTACACATCACGGTGCTCATCGAAGGAGCTCCGTGTGACATGGAGATCGACACCGGGTCTGCCCTGTCCGTTGTGTCCTGGAGCACTATCAAAAGACTTGTGCCCAAGCTGTCTAAGAGGCAGCTTGACCGACATCGTGTACACCTGAGGGACTACCAGGGGAACGACATTCCCGTGACGGGCGTCGGCCAGTTCCAGGTCAAGTTCAAAAACTTCTCGGGCCCACTCCGACTCGTGGTAGTTGAAGACCCGCGGCCCAGCCTCCTAGGGCTAGAATGGTTTGGCGCCCTCGGCCTGGAAGTCACCGGCATCAACTGCATCTCCAATGCGGAAGTGGAAAAGTTAACTAAAGAATTTGCCGAGGTCTTCGATGGCACCTTGGGCCAATATACAGGCACACCCATCTCCTTTAGCCTTGATCCACAAGTAGCTCCAATCAAGCTAAAGCCACGCCGGGTTCCGTTCGCCCTCAAGGCTAAGGTGGAGGAACAACTGGACAAATTAATCGCGCAAGGGGTTTTGGAGCCGGTCGACCATGCCAAGTGGGAAACGCCTATCGTCACACCTGTCAAGCCGGATGGGTCAGTGAGGATATGCGCAGACTACAAGTGCACGATCAACAAGGCGCTTCAGCAGCACGCGTATCCAGTTCCCGTCGTCCAACACCTGCTGCATTCTTTGGGCGAAGGCAAGGTCTTTGCTAAACTGGACCTTGCCCAAGCCTATCAACAACTGCCTGTTGACGACGCCACCGCTGAAGCTCAGACGATCGTCACCCACCGAGGAGCGTTCCGATGCCGCCGACTACAGTTCGGGGTGAGCGTGGCTCCCGGCATCTTTCAAAGCCTCATGGAGCGCCTTCTGCAGGGACTGCCAGGCGTGGTACCATATTTCGATGATGTACTGGTATCCGCAGACTCAAATCAGCAGCTGTTCGAGCGCCTCCGCGCTGTGCTGACCAGGTTCCAGGAGGCCGGACTCAAGGTGAAGAAGGAAAAGTGTCTGATTGCCGTTCCACAGGTGGAGTTCCTGGGCTACCTCATCAACGCCTCTGGCCTTCACCCAACGGCATCCAAAATCCGGGCCATTCAGGAGGCCCCGATTCCAAAGAACAAGACTGAATTGCAGGCGTTCCTGGGGCTGCTGAACTTCTACAATATGTTCCTGCCCCACAAGGCAACGCTAGCTGAGCCTCTCCACCGCCTGCTCAGCACGAAGGCGCCATGGTCCTGGGGTCATCGGGAGACAGCGGCCTTCAACGCAGTCAAGTCCCTCCTCTCCTCAGACAGTGTGCTGGTACAGTACAGTGAAGCCAGACCACTGGTCCTCGCCTGTGACGCCTCGCCCTTTGGCATCGGTGCAGTCCTCAGTCACCGGTTCCCGGATGGGAGGGAAGCACCACTTGCTTACTTCTCTCGAACGCTGTCTCCGGCGGAACGGAATTACAGCCAGCTCGACAAGGAGGCACTGGCGCTTGTGGCTGGAGTGAAGAGGTTCCACGAATATCTCTACGGGAGAACCTTTGACCTCATCACTGACCACAAGCCGCTCCTGGGCCTCCTTGCAGGAGACAGACCTACTCCGCCGATCCTCTCGCCACGCATGCTGCGATGGACTGTTTTTCTGGCAGCATACAGCTATCGGCTCATTCATCGCCCGGGAAAGTCGCTGGGCCATGCTGATGCCCTCAGTCATTGCCCCCTTCCGGCGTTGGTGGAAGATCCAGCTCCTGCTTCATCGGTACTCCTGCTTGAGGACCTCCCAGCTGCACCAGTGTCGGCTACCGATGTGGCCTCCGCATCTTCCCAGGACCGCACCATCAGACGTGTGCTCAACTGGGTGTGGAGGGGGTGGCCAGAAGGGCCATTCACATCTGAGTTCCAGCCATTTGCGACCAGACAGCATGAGCTCTCGGCTCATCGCGGCTGCCTACTGTGGGGAGACCGAGTCGTGGTTCCCCAAAGACTCCGCCAACGCGTCCTTGAGGCTCTGCACATCGGCCACCCAGGGATCGTTAAAATGAAGGCGTTGGCTCGGTGTTACGTCTGGTGGCCTAACATGGACGAGGCCATCACCTCCTGGGTTGCCTCCTGTCAAGCGTGTCAAGAATCGAGACCTGCACCACCGGCAGCTAAGGGCAACACCTGGGAGACGCCAAAGACACCCTGGTCGAGGGTGCACATTGACCTTGCTGGCCCTTTTCACGGCCGGACCTTTATGGTAGTGGTGGACGCTTATTCGAAATGGCTGGAGGTGGCTCTGATGCCCTCCACCACTACCGAAGCCATAGTCCGGGTGCTGTGGGGCCTATTCGCAACGCATGGATGTCCTGATGTCCTCGTCTCCGACAACGGGCCACAGTTCACATCAGGCGCTTTTGAAAGGTACCTCTTGGGGCTAGGCATCCGCCACGCCCTAACAGCTCCATTCCACCCGGCCAGCAACGGACAGGCGGAACGAATGGTGCGCTCAGCGAAAGAGGCACTGGCACGCCTGGACCAGAAGGACTGGCATGAGCGAGTTACGGAATACTTGCTCGTGCAACACATTACCCCGCATGCAGCCACAGGGCGGAGTCCAGCTGAACTGCTTATGGGCCGTCGCCTCAGATCTCCGCTCGACCGGTTGCATCCAGACTTCGGGGTAGCCGAGCCCCCGGGCGGTGCTAACGCACCAAGGTCTTTTATTCCCGGGGATAAGGTTTTTGCCAGAAACTACGTGGGGGACATTCCTTGGGTGCCGGCCACGATAGTGGGAGTCACTGGGCCCCGCTCATATCAGGTGGCACTTGAGGACGGGCGTTTGTGGCGCCGGCACATAGACCAACTGAGGCGCCGGGTTGGAACTTTGGACGATACCGCAGTACCCTCAACGGCAGCCTCAGCTCTAGAACCGACACCATTGGAAGGCGAGGCTCCATCTACACCCCCTTCACAAACTGCGGACATGGGGCCAAGCCGAGCCACTGCAGGGGTTTTGCCTGACTCCCTTGAGACGCCGACCACCGCCTTGCCTGAGTGTCCACCAAGTCCGATCGTGACAGGCCTTCCAACAGCAGCGGAACCGGAGACCTCAGGCCCAACGACACCAGTGGTAGCACAGCAGTCGCAACGGGACTCGGGCAGCCAACCGGGCTCTGATACTGGCCCATGGCGGTCAGGTAGGGTTCCCAAACGCCCAGCGTATCTAAAAGACTATGTTACACACAATTTGCACACATAATGCTGCATCGTAAATTGAACTGTTATGCTATGTGTTTTTATGAATATTGCTGTATATAATGGAACCACTATGCTTGTAACCTAATGCCTTATCTCGGTGGGGAGGGGTGTTATGTATTGAAGTTCTCACCTTGGCCACCAGGGGTGTGTGTATATAGTTTATTCTGCTGCGGTTTTCACTCAGGTCAGCTTATGCAAATGAAGGATTAGAAACTGACACTCAGGGATTGGTTAGCTGCAGAATGTTGTTACTGTTACGTTGTAGCTGAGCTCTATATAAGCTGGTGGCTGAGGCCTCCAGCTCAGTTCTGTTCCAGCCTGCAAATAAATAAGAGCTGTTTTGGAAATCGCTGTGTCGTCTGTTGTGTCCACCCACAACTTAACAGAGATGCTCCTCCGGGTATGTGAGGACAGTTTTATTTATACTTTTGTAGATCATGCTAGAATCCTCTCATGAAGGGTGGTTAAGAAATGTTTCATATAAATAAATGCTGGAGTTTAGCCATCTTATCTACTTGTAATGTTGTATGTGGCGTGTTTCCCCATCCCCAACCAAACTGTTCTTGAAATACAGTTTTGATGCATTCCCCAAATAACTCATGTCAGACTCAAAATGTATGTCCACATAAAGAAAGGCTAATGAACCAGTCAAGCTGCAGCACATGGGCCACAAATACCAAGTCTTGCTCTCAGCTCTTTGTGTGTGAGTCAGTGTCTGCTGCCGTAAGAATGGCGTTTGTAAATAGGACCACATCGTTAATGCAGTTAGAACATCCAAATGCCACAACACTGTCACTCTGCATGTCAGAATCGATGTACGGCCTCGTCAAGGAAAATGCAAAGTTGATGTGGAACTTTAAATAGCTCTCTTCTCATGATGTTGTTTATGGGAAGTAATGATAGGAGGGCCTCTTTATGATTGCAAATCAAGCTCTTTATTCAAAAACTGCACCGTAATTGCCTTTTCATGTGAAATGTGTAAAGAATTCAGATTTATTTGTGTCTCCAGGAGAAAACATCCCCGTGAGGAGTAACAAAGCAATATACAGGGTTCCACCCCCAAAAACAAAAATCGATCCCAGCACAAAGTCTTTTGTTGACTTGGTCTTTGGATTTTATTTTTTAATTTCAGGAAAACATTTTTCATTTAGATTGTGTAAAGTATCACTTGTTTCTGGACATGTGGTGAATATAATCACAAGCAAAAATCATGCATTTTTAACCTCCCTGCCCCACCTGCAGAATTTTGTCAAATGGAGAGTTAGAGCCAAGGACCTTAATGAGAGTAGACAACCTGATTTCACAAGACCTGCACGGCTGCAAAAACACATCAAGTAGCCTGGCTGATGTGATTGCAGCAGCAATTGGTGTGAGGCAAGTGGACTACATTCACCCTGCGGTGCTGCACTTTAGTTGTGCCTTTTGTCAACTCTGTATTGTTGAGGATTAAGTGCACAGGTTTGTATGACTGTAGTCCACAATTGATGAAAATCCACTAGGTTAGGGCATGAGTACATTTCCTTCAATTCTGCCTCCTTCCCTCCCTCACCTCTTTACTCCCAGTGCAAGTTACCTGTGATCATAGCCTTGGAGAGGAACAGAATTGATGATTGTACATGAGGATCTCTTCCCATAGCAGTTAATGGTCAATAATACGTTGTTGGTCCAATGGAGGGCCATTGACAGAGAAGGAGAGAGTCTTTGTGGGATCCCCTTCCACAAGCACATTAGAATGGATTGGCTGCTTTGTTAGTTTCTGTGATTTGGCCTGGGTCAATTATTTGTATGTTGCTATTTGTTGTTGTTTAGTCATTTAGTCGTGTCCGACTCTTCGTGACCCCATGGACCAGAGCACGCCAGGCACTCCTGTCTTCCACTGCCTCCTGCATTCTCCTCCTATAATAATTGTAATTTTTTCCCCCAACTCAGAGCTGTTAAATATGAACATATATAGGGTGATAAACATTTTTGCAGTAAGCAGAATGTTGCTTGCTATCTGAAGGATTGGAATCTGTACCTGAAAATATTAAAACATAGATAAAGATGCTAGAGTGGTAAATGCTTATGCAGTATTAATAACACAGCAGTTGATTGCAAAGAAGTCATGAATGCAATTGAATTGGTAATGGCATTATAACCACTTAAACTGGTTGTTTAAAGGGCCTGTTCTGGCTACTCCATATGGCAAATTGATTTTTGGAAACCTGGAATTTGTCACGACCAAAACAAAACTGTGTGAGTATTCCATGTTTGTTGCCTTGGATTAATTGATTGATTGATCAGTTGTCTGACTTACCTAAGCCCAGGACCCAAGGACAAAGGAACCAAGACCCTTTATTACCATCGCTTTATCTTAGAAATGAGAACAATCCACTACCTGTTTCAGAGTAACAGGCTTTTCCAGCATGCAGACTCTCCAAGTGTTCTGATTTCCCCAGAGTTAGGTTTCTGATTTGATCCCAGACTTTCCTGCGTTCTCTTTGGGCATCCCTCTTTAAATCGAAGAAATGTTGGAGGGGATGTATATCTAAGGTGTAAAAAAACCCCAAACAAATGAACAAAAACACAATCCGTAACACAAATAATAGAAGGCAATGCCACATCACGGTGTCATGACCACACAGATGCCATTGCTATCTATATGCAGTTTCAACTAGGAAAGTCCTTTGGTAGTTCTTAAACATCGCAGCTGCTATCCTATATTCAGTGGTTCTTATTTCTGTGCTGTTGTGCTGTTAAAGAAGCAAACAGCAAGGTATTCAAACAGCTCGCCATTTCACCAGGACAAACAGGAGTGTAGATATGTTTATCTTTTCCCTTTCATTTAAAAAATATTTTTATTGAAAGTTTTCAACATAAGATACAAAGAAAAACCAAACTAATCTAAAAAAGATAAAGAGGAGCAAAAATAAGAACAAGAAATAGATATAAAAACCCTCTATCACAATTGTTTCCTATCCTTCATCCATATACAGAAAAGTAGACCTTCCCAACTCTCACCTGGGAACTTCTATTTCTTCCCCTAGCCTCCCACCCTGGGAGATCCCTTCTACCCTGTTTCCCACTTTTCCCTTTCAGAAGTGTATCGAGTGCTCCCCTTACACTTGTACGAATGAATTTGTATGCCACTACAGCTGCAGCTCTGAAAATGTTTGTCAACGAGGTAGCAAGATTCAGTCTGATGTCTACATTACTTCCTTGCAAATGCCGACACCGACTCCTTTTCACCACTTTCTGTCTTGAGGAAAAAGTGAATGCAGAGCCTGAACCAAATGAAAGCGCCTTCTCCCAGCGGTCCTACTCATTTGCTCCAGGGTGGAACAAATTATATTCTGCTGGCATTTGCTGCCACCTAATGATACACAGAGCACTCCTTTCAACGGCAGGGTGCAGAGTCTATCTCAAATCAAAGCCAAAGAGAAGGGGGAGGGCTTGAAACCCAATTAGCTGAACTGCTGTGTTTTGCTCTGGGATAATACACCACATGGCAAGTCATGGTTATGGACTTGACTTCTGACTGACCCTGAGAAAAACAGCTGTGGAAAATAACTCTGATGGCACAAAGACATTTCACTTGAACAGAATATGGCCAGTAGTTAGTTATTGCTATTTCTCCATCACAGTATTTCCCAGAGCTAACCAGATGGTACAAAATTAGTATATTATCAGTTTTTATAGTGATAAATACCGAGCAGCCTAGAGCAAAGGTAGCTGTTTGGATGTCCATATGAAAGAGAAAAGATACAGACCGGTGCAGTAATCTGAAAAAGCAGGATAATGCAAGGGACTTTTACTGCTCATAATTCCTTTAGAAGGGTAGGGCTATACTATACTATACTATACTATACTATACTATACTATACTATACTATACTATACTATACTATACTATACTATACTATACTATACTATACAGTGGTATCTCAGGTTACAGACTCTGCTAAATAGTACCTTGAGTTAAGAACTTTGCTTCAGGATGAGAACAGAAATTATGCTCCGGCGGCAGTGGGAGGCCCCATTAGCTAAAGTGGTACCTCAGGTTAAGAACAGTTTCAGGTTAAGAACGGACCCCCAGAACGAATTAAATTCTTAACCCAAGGTACCACTGTACTGTACTATACTATACTATACTATACTATACTGTCATACCTCAGGTTACAGCCACTTCAGGTTGTGCGTTTTCGGGTTGCACACCGTGCCAAACCTGGAAGTACCGGAATGGATTACGGCGCTCGTGCATGCGCAGAAGCACTAAATTGTGCTTTGCACATGCGCCAAATCGCAACCCGCGCATGCACAGACGTGGCGCTGCGGGTTGCAAATGCGCCTCCTGCACGGATCACGTTCGCAACCTGAGCGTCCACTGTACTATATACTTGTTGATATGTTACTATCAATACATGAGCTTGATATTGGTTCCCGTTTGAATTATCAGTACAATGCAAAGTGGGAGGTATATCTATGGCAAGGTCACCAGCTTCTTTATTCATAGCATCTATTTTTCAACTAGTAGACAGGGAGCCAGAGTGGTTAATCGAGGCCTGTATTAAAGCAAGTGCATCTAGCGATAAGGGATGCTCAGTTATCAGAGCGCATGTGCTCAGGGGTGGCAGTAGATACAGGTACATTTTTGTGTTGCCTACATTTGATTTGATCATAGATCCATGAATTTGTCTAATCCACTTTAAAAGTTGGTGGCCAATATTGCCTCCTGGAGGAGCAAATCCATTGTTTAGCTTTAGTAGCTTCTTCATCTGTCCTGAATCTTCCAGCATTGGATGTCCTAGTGTGATGATATACACTTTTTCTCAAACCACTTTCTTCAAGCCGTGTATAATTTTGTACACTTCTATCATGCCACCTCCTACTCACCTATTCTCTAAACTGAAATACTCCAAATGTTGTAAACTTTCCTTATTGGGGAGTTGCTGCATCCCTTGGCTCATCCTGGCTGTCCTTTTCTGAACCTTTCCCAGCTCGAAAATATCCCGTTTTAGGTGAGGCAACCAGAACTGTACGCTAAACCTCATTGGATGTGCCATCTATGCTTGCTGTTTTTGTCCCCACACTTGCATCTTTCAGCCCAAATCCTATACAGATTTAGTCAGAGGTAACTCCCACTCAACTTTGTGTATTCTAGCTGGCACCACCAGGTTTTTCCATAGCATGCATACCCATTCACGTTGGTTTGACTGCCATCCCACAATCTTTCATATTCTTCGTGTCCAGAAGAGGGCAACCAAAATGGTCAAAGGCCTGGAAACGATGCCTTATGAGGAACAGCTTAGGGAGCTGGGTATGTTTAGCCTGGAGAAGAGAAGGTTAAGGGGTGATATGATAGCCATGTTCAAATATATAAAAGGATGTCATATAGAGGAGGGAGAAAGATTGTTTTCTGCTGCTCCAGAGAAGCGGACACGGGGCAATGGATTCAAACTACAAGAAAGAAGATTCCACCTAAACATTAGGAAGAACTTCCTGACAGTGAGGACTGCTCAGCAGTGGAATTTGCTACCAAGGAGTGTGGTGGAGTCTCCTTCTTTGGAGGTCTTTAAGCAGAGGCTTGACAGCCATCTG